>NW_027507788.1:38834079-39434079 GCF_037356315.1 Lithobates pipiens
AAACTACAAGTCCCATCATCATGCCTCTACCTCTGGGTGTCATGCTTGTGGCTGTCAGAGTCTTGCTATGCATCATGGGACTTGTAGTTCTGCAACAGCTGGAGGTCCGCTAATTGCATATCCCTGCACTACAGGATACCTGCTGAAAAGGACAGGAAGGGGTGGAGACAAGACCGGTCACCCTCAGCAAGTAGAGAGAACAGCAGTGACCGGTCTACAATACAGGAAGCTCTTACTTAGAGGCAAAGTCCTGCAAAATTTTGGGATGCCAGGTTTTACGTAAGAAAACACATGTTTTCTGTATTAAGACAATATTTTTTAAACCCAGATTTCAGCTTTAATTGAATTCAGTGTGTGCATGTTTGACCATTTTTGTTATGCAAATAGACAGTTAACATACCTTTTCTGTTAGATTTCATTGTCTCGAACAGAAATCGATGGTGGTAGAACACTGCCAAGGATGAAAACAGTTTCTCCAGCTTCTTCCCACTTCACGGTTTCTACTTTGGGAAGAAGTGTTTCACCAAAGGTAAGTTAATAAAGTACCTATGTTTACTTGCATTGCTTTTTTTGTAAATCTTAAAAAATTACTTTTGATTAACTTGTTTTCTTGTCTGTTCTTGTTAGAGTACACCTTTGACACCAAATGGCTCAGGAAGTCTTTCCCGTGGATTGGCGGTCACTCTGCAGGATATTCAGAGTAAGAGGCAACAAGCACTACTACAAAAAGGTGAAAGAATCTTTTCCAGCTGCATCGAGTATAATGTTTCCTGCCATCAGCACTGGAAGGTTCTTGTACACGTTTAACTACATCATGCTCCATCTCTCTCTCTGCTTCCATCCCCAGTGTTGCATTCCTCCTTCCTTTGCAGAAGGGCACCTCCTATTATTTGTCCATTTTACTGGATGTTTCCTACGCACATCTTTACACTCATGGACTCCTGGTTCATAAGTCATCTTTTTTGTGGTCTCCTTGTTACACCCCCCTTCACCTTCCCCCTCATTTTTCATCCTTTGTGGCTGGATGTCTCTTCATCTTGTGCACTCACTTTAGCACGCAGAGTTTGGAGTCACAGCACACCCAGTAGGTATAGGCAGTGGGCCACCCACACTTACAGCAAATGGAGCACACACACACAAAACACACAAAGCATGCAAAGCATATGCAGACAAATCATACACAGTTGGAGCACACGTGGCAAGCAGACAGACCATATACAGTTGTAGAAAATGCAGACCGAGTTCGCAGACCAAAAATTAACAGCATAAACTGCATTTGCAATGACAGCACACAGTTTACAAAACCACTTATTAATGTTGTGGTAAGCCTTAGTATAGAAACTGTACATGCAGTCAGACTGCACACAGTGTAAGAAAACACACAGAGTACTCACAGGGCATAGATAAACACATACAGTGAGAAAGCATGCAGTCTGGGCACACACAGACAAAGCAGCAAAAGGGCATTCAAGGATAAATCAATACTGCAGCAGTGATATTCCTTTTGCTTGTATTGCATTTTTGTGCACTTGTGGGAGATTTCTTAGTTTATTCCTGGAAAGTGGTGACTGTGGATCTGGTATATTAGCACATAAGCACAATGTGCTGGCTATCTTTTAGAAGGCCAGGGAAAAATTACTTTGCAAATAGGGCATAAATCAAAGCGACCCCAGATAATTATAGATTTCTACTATTTGCTACAGAAAATGTCACTTCTGATTTAGTGGCCATAATTTTAAACTTTTCTAATGGTCAATTTATCATATGCATACAAGGGAGCAAGTGCAGATTGTCAAATTGTAAAAAAGCCATTGTGCTGAATGAAAAGAAATAATATAAATATATATATATATATATATATATATATATATATATATATATATATATATATATATATATATATATATATACATACATATATATATATATATATATATAAATATAAAATATTCACATGGAAGCGATTTGTCATGCGATTTGATAGCAGTTTCACTATTGCCAGCAGTTTCACTGTTCAAATCGGTGCGGCGCTGACTTTGCAGTGCTGCACCGATTTTGAAAAATTGGTTCCTGCAATACTTTTGGTAATTTTGTGCATGACTTGCATAGACATCTGTGCATGAAGCTGCACAGATGTCTTCCAAGTCGCACTCGAAGCCACACTGACATGCAGCTTTGAAGTTGTGCAATTTCAGATGAAATTGCGCAATTTTAAAGCGGCAGTCAATGTGAAGGAGGGCTAAAGGCTAAGTTCACATTTGTAAAATGGATAATAAATGCGCATGATTTTTCAGGTTAAAAAAGTGAATTTTTTTTTTTTTTTATTTATTTTTTTCTTGGCAGCCTGCATAGCATGGCACTTGAGCAGCAGATTGCAGGTGCAATGTCAGGCTCATGCAGACTCTCAGTACAACTGTCTTTCCGTACCTCTGTTGCGTGCGGGGCTGCTGATTTAATAACATTTTACATATTGCACACTAAAATGGTGTGACGTGTTACTAAGGGTGAACTTATCCTTCAACAACATGCAAGGGGCTACAAGAAGATGGTGTATACATGATATGCACAAGTACAATATTATAGTGTGGTTGCTGTACTCCTACAGCCACCTTTAGTGAGCAGTGTGTGCTGAGCTTGCCCTATTACTGAATCTGTACAGGTGGCCATGATAAATAATTACCGTATATACTCGAGTATAAGCCGAGATTTTCAGCCTCTTTTTTGAGGCTGAAAGTGCCCCCCTCGGCTTATACTCGAGTCATCGCTGTCTGCCCGCTCGATCAGCGTGTCGAGCAGACAGACAGCGGCCATTCTATGATTCAAAAGCCGCGCCTCCGGCTCCGCCTTCGCCTGTGATAGGCGGAACACTGAATTTCCCAGCAGCCTGTGTTCCGCCTATCACGGGCGTCGTCTCATCCTCGTACTACGGACGAGGATGATACGACGTCCGTGATAGGCGGAACACAGGCTGCTGGGAAATTCAGTGTTCCGCCTATCACAGGCGAAGGAGGAGGCGCGGCTTTTGAATTTTACAATGGCCGCCGACGAAGAGGGCACGGGACGGAGGCAAGGCAAGGCACGGCACGGGACGGGACGGGACGGGACGAAGGCAAGGCACGACACGACACGGGACGGAGGCTCGGGACAAAGGCTCGGGACACAGGTAGGCTGGACACACACACACACACACACACACACACACACACACACACACACACACACACACACACACACGGATGGAGACACACACACACACACGGATGGATGGATGGATGGATGGAGACACACACACACACAGGGATGGATGGATACACACACACACAGGGATGGATGGATGGATGGATGGAGACACACACACACAGGGATGGATGGATGGATGGATGGAGACACACACACACAGGGATGGATGGATGGATGGAGACACACACACACAGGGATGGATGGATGGATGGACACACACACACACAGGGATGGATGGACGGACACACAGGGATGGACGGACACACAGGGATGGACGGACACACACACAGGGATGGACAGGCATGTCTCACCCTCGGCTTATACACGAGTCAATAAGTTTGCCAGTTTTTTTGGGGGTAAATTGGGGGCCTCGGCTTATATTCGGGTCGGCCTATACTCGAGTATATACGGTATCTAGCTTTACACAAATATCTTCTCAAATTGGGAAGCCGTTTTGGCACCAAAGCACACAGCAGTGTGACTGCTGCCACTATAATTTTATTCTCTTACCCTCCCATCGTTCTAAAGCATTATTAAAAATACTGTTGAAGCTGATATATTATAAAACACCAAAACTAATTCCACGCCTAATTAAAACACAACATTCTGAGTTGGAAATTTAAAGTACATGCACTTTTTGCTAAACGTAACATTTGCTTTTATTGTCGACATTTACTGTCTAGCAAGTAATGGATGTGACATTTCTCTGACAATTTAGTAAGGTTCTTCTGAAACTACCCTTGCTTCTTATACTGCCTTTGCCTGCTAGTTATTTATAGAACCCATTGATTTCAGTGGGAAAACATTTGACACATTGACAGGCTCAGACGTAAGAACAGCAAAGAGAGGAGATCAGCAAAACTATTGTATTTTACAACCGTCCTGTGATAGTAAGTATAACCTGACAAACCAGATAGCCGTAGTCGATTTTTATCCACATTTATGTTCTTATGTAATACAGTATTTTCCAAAAACTGAAATTGGCTATTACACCAGCAGAATAACAAAATGACAGATTGCATTTTGGAAGTTTTCACTCCTCCTTCCAACAGATCATTCTGGGTTTTAGTCCTGGGCTCTCTCTGTTTTTGTTCCCTTTTTCTCCCATAATTCAGAATCTTCCTTAAATCGTATCATTACAGTGGTGGTCTTATTGATGCTATGTGCTTTTGTGTAGCATTGATATGAAAATTGATCCATTAAGCTCCAGGGGAGCAATAAATGCTGTAGAGGGTAAACTTTCTCCTAAGGTTCACATAATATTTTGAGCTTTAAGAGAATGAGTTACTGTAAATTTGCATACAGTTGATGAAAACTTGCACAAGCACAGCATTTATTAGCACTTCCATGTAAACATCTTTGTCGTCTTTTCATTACATTTTTGGGTGTCTTTCATTTTGTCTCTCAACTTGCTCTCAACTGGCAATCTTTGTATCTACTTAGCTGGTGACTTGGACACAGAAAAATCCCTCCTACCTGAACACACAGGTAGCCTAGAAGTGTGCTGTGTGATATGGCAATTGGCTAGACTGTGGCCTCATTCGAATGGCATTTCAATTTTATGTTTTATGTCCGTCTGTCTGGTCACACACTGGGTTTTTGCCTGATTTGCATGCTCATTGTTCTGAGAAACATCTGTATGTTGCAGTGTTAAATCATGGGGGTTTGCCTGGACTGTATGAAACAACCCTATAACTATAATATATTTTTTTTTAAAGTAGTCCTATTTAAAGCAACACTCTAGCCAACAATGACAAGATAACAATTAATGGCCCATTAAAGGATAATGAAAGCCATCCTTTGTTGTAATAGTTCAGTTCATTCAGTCCAGACATCTCCTCTTCAGTACTTCATGCCATCAAAAGATGTCTTTAGTCTGTTAGCCAGCATCATTTAACTCACTTCATCTGAGCCCACAATATCCTGGAGCCCACCTCATCCTGTGACCAAACAGTAAAAACTGTAGAAGCACATTAAAGAACTAATTTCTCTCTCCGTGTTTCATAGTTAGTCAGGTTGAAAAAAGACACATCCATCTAGTTCAACCAAATAATAAAAATAAAAAAATCATACAATCCATATACACAATCCTGTATTCACAGTTGATCCAGAGGAAGGCAAAAAGCCCCAGAAAAGCATCATCCAATTTGCTACAGCAGGGGGAAAAATTCCTTCCTGATGAGAGGATTTTTGGATTTTCCCTGGATCAACTTTACCCATAAATTGGTTATATTATGTACATTAAGGAACGGATCCAGGTCTTTTTAAAGCAATCTTGACCTGGGCAGAACCACCTCTGGAGGGAGTCTATTCCACATTTTCACAGATCTTACTGAAGAAACCTTTCCGTATTTGGAGCTGAAATCTCTTTTTCTCTAGACGTAAAGAGTGCCCCCTTGTCCTCTGTGATGACCTTAACGTGAATAACGCAACACCAAGTTCACTATATGGACTCCTTATGTATTTGTACATGTTGATCATGTCTCCCCCTCAATCTCCTCTTCTCAAAACAGAATAAAATCAATTTCTCTTATCTTTCATCATAGCTGAGATCCTCCATGCCTCTTATCAGTTAGGTTGCCCTTCTGTGCACTTTTTTTCCAGTTCCTCAATATGCTTTTTGAGAACTGGTGCCCAAAACTGAACTGCATATTCCAAATGAGGTCTTAATAATGATTTTCACAAAATATCTCTCTCTCTGGAGTCCATACCTTTCTTAATACAAGAAAGGACTTTGCTCGCTTTGGAAACTGCAGCTTGGCATTGTACGCTTTTAAAGGGTTACGAAACCCTTGTGTGTGTTTTTTTGTTTTTTTTTTTAACTAAGAAACATATCACACTTGCCTCCACTGCACACTTCATTTTGCACAGAGTGGCCCCGATCCTCATCTTCTCGGGTCCCCGAAGGGCGCTTGTGGCTCCCCCTCACATCGGGAAACCCCCTAGGAAAAGCACTCTCCTTGGGGGTCACTGTGCATGCGCACTACAGAGTCCAGCATTTGTGTCAATAGACACAGAATGTCAGACTCGACCCCGGCGCCCGTGTCATTGGATTTGATTGACAGCAGTGGGAGCCAATGGCTGTGCTGATATTATCTGTCCAATCAAGAGCCAAGACAACGGGTGGAGAGGGTGAGTGCATCTCCACTGTGGGAATTATGGGGCTCAGGTGAGTAAAACTGGGGGGCTGGTCAGTGACAGCGTTTTTTTTTCACCTTAATGCATAGGATGCATTGAGGTGAAAAAAAGAGGGTTTACAACCCCTTTTAACCTTATGACCAAAACCCCCAGATCCTTCTCCACTATGGATTCCCCCGGTTGTACTCCCCCCTAGTATGTATGATACATGCATATTCTTAGCCCTCAACTGCATAACTTTACATTCATCAGCATTAAATCTCATCTGCCACATAGTTGCCCTACTCCTATCAGCATGCTTTTTGTCAGTGCCTAAATGGATTGGCTCCTGCTGCTTTTTCCGCTTACTCTTCTACCCTGCTGAAGAGGGACTGCAAGAGGCTGGTACCATATCAAATTTAGCCACTTGCACAGCTTGCACTTAAAAAAAAAAATACATTACATCTATTAATGATTACAGAGCTGCATTAAATTGTGTCTGTTATATCTGCCTAGAGTTCAGCTTTAAGCTTAATTTTTCAGCATTTGTAACGGTTATGAGCTGTATTGTACAGAATGTAGATTCTGTTGTGTAAAGAAAAGCTAATAGCTTGCTGATTTGCACTGTAAAAAATGAAATGTATCATAGACAGTAGTTAGATTGATTTGCTTGGCTGATGTTGGCATGCTAGTATTTTTGTACTCGAAGATGCACTATACAATGTACTGTAAAAAAAAAAAAAAAAAAATTATATACACACACAATGAAGTCAGGAATGGTGTTGTTCGTAATCATGCCTTTCTATACAGGACAGCAAGTAATAGAAGAACAACGCAAGAGACTTGCAGAGTTAAAGCAGAAAGCTGTCGTTGAGGCTCAGTCACAGTGGGAGTCTCTTCATGGAACTCCTCATCAAGGCTATCTCCCCATCATGCACCATTCCATTCTGCACCACCAGCGGCCTTTGAACTCTCGTGATGATGACCCTTCACATGGCTATGACACTTTGAGTTTGGAGAGCTCGGACAGTCTAGACACTAGTGTTTCCACAGGAAACTCTGCCTGCTCCCCCGATAATATGTCTAGGTGAGGATTTGTGACTACACCTCAAGCCCAGTTTGCTTGTTATACGTCTTGTATGTCTAATACACCCCTTCTTATTATTCCAGTGCTAGTGGTCTGGATATGCTGAAGATTGAGGAAATGGAAAGGATGTTGCTAGAGGCTCATGCGGAACGAGCAAGGCTTGTAGAATCCAGAGTAAGTTGAAGCAAGGGTGATATGGCTTGATTTTCTTTTGACGGATCCTCTGTAAACAAATTGCACTTCTGGACACCTGAAATAATTACAAACCTCTCTCGCAGTTTGTATTTTTAACCCCTCTGAATCGATACAAAACATGTCATGCTTTAAAATTGCACACACTCATGGAATAGTGCTAAACTACAGTACTTGGAGATCTCCATAGGCAACGCTTTAACATTTTTTACAGGTTACCAGTTTAGAGTTGGAGGTCTAGTGCTATAATTATTGCTCTAGCAAGCGCATGGATACCTCACAACTGTGCTTTGAACGCTGTTTACATATGTGGGTGCAACCTACATATGCGTTTGCTTCTGCATGCAAGCATGAGGGGATGGGTGCGCTTAAAATTGTATTTATTTCTTTTTTTTACACGTTCCCCATTAATTTTCTTTTTTTTTTTTATCATTTTTATTCCTATTACAAGGAATGTAAACATCCCTTGTAATAGGAACAGGGAATGACAGGTTCTCTTTACAGAGATATTGATGGGGGTCTAGAAGTCCCCACATCTCTCCTCTATGCTGAAAAGCCTGAGTTTAGAAAAAAAAATGGATCTCAGGCTTTCCAGCTACAAAAAAAAAATGGCAGTGTTTACATCTGCCAGGGCCAAAATGGCGATGTTGCTTTCAGCCTGAGGGCATAGAGATGGCCAGGACAGAAGAATGTACGGTCAGCTCTGTGGTAAACTGCCAATTCATTCTCAGGCTCCCTAATTGTATGGGAGAGACTGAAGAAACACCGGAGGGCTGTGGGGGGCGGGGCATCCCCTCCCACTGCCTGTTAAAGCAGACCTGCTTCCTGATTGGCCCGGGAGAAGAATCGGTGTGACAATAGCAATTATTCATTCGCGATTGTCACACAACTGGGTGGGCTTGTGGCGCAGTGCTCTACGCCCCAAGCACACCCTTTTTTGAAGCCTATTGGAACCGCTGACTCTAATCACATGCTTAAAAAAACAAAACAAAAAAAAAACCATGACTGAAATCCAAGCATGCGGCACCCCGCATGTATAATAATTAATAAATATATATTTTTTTATATTTTATTATTGCGGGCCACCACTGCCCTTTTAGTTTGATAAATATACTCTTGAAGGCATTTGGTTATAGCTAATTAATGTTGTTTCTATCATAAATCCTTGACTGTCCTGTGCATTCTGTACATTCTAAAACAATGTTATCAGAAAGTGTGTTATGTGGTTCTAATGCCTCTCTCCAGTGTTATGGAGATGAGGAAAGGGGGAAGTGTTTGGTAGTCTAATACACATCCAGCCCTAGGGTGACACTGCTGCACCTTTATAGATACAGTACAGTGAGTGACCGTTGTCACCCTAGAACAAGTAGTGTGTCAATAGCAGGATCATCAGTTGGAAACAAATAATGTAAAGACTAGTAAACTGATATATAATTGTTTTGGGGGGGAAGGGAGGTGTTTTGCCACACTTTAATAATCTGTTCTTCTACCACTTTGTGTGGATATGACAGAATGCATTTTGGGAATGTATATTTATATTTGTTGAATGTGAAAGTGATGGTAATGCATGAGCTTTGTGTGAACCACTTGTAGGAACGTGAAGTTGAAGCACGCAGAAGAGCATTGGAAGATGAAAGGAGGAGGAGAGAGGAACTGGAGAGACGTCTACATGATGAGACTGCTCACAGGCAAAGGCTTGTAGAGAAAGAGGTTAAAATGAGAGAAAAACATTTTTCCCAGGTTAGTTCTGCATTCAGTTTTATGCATTACTCTTTGTATGGATTGTGTTTTTAATATATTCATTTGATAATGTACTTCTTTCCTTCTTCAGGCTCGTCCTCTTACTCGTTATTTGCCTATTCGGAAAGAAGATTTTGACCTCCGTACCCACATTGAGACCTCAGGTCACGTTGTGGACACATGTTCTCATGTAATAATAAATGAAAAGATGTGTCGTGGCTTTCTGGTAAAGATGGGTGGTAAAATTAAGTCTTGGAAGAAGCGCTGGTTTGTCTTTGATCGTATGAAACGCACTCTATCCTATTATGTTGGTAAGAAAATACCTGTTCTGTTGAAAATGTAAAGCTCCATTGGCTGACCGTATTTATGTATGTGTAACCAGCCTCATACAGCTGTATGTAATGCAAACCCTAGTCAACTTGTTTTGCGGTAATTTTTTTGCTGGACTGGGTTATTGTTGTAGGCATTCAACATGGTCAAATTGTCTGAAATACGGTAGATATTTACCAAAAAAAAAGTAAATACACAATAGTTTTCACAAGTCATGTCATTAACCTATATAGACATAAACCACGTCTCAAAATAATAAATATAAATATGGCCTGTGGGGAGCCCTACACAAAGAACAGGAGGGGTTGAGGCAGGGTGTCAAACTCCATTTTATCGTGGGCCACATCACAATTATGGTTGTCCCCAAAGGGCCAGGTGTATCTGTAGGACTACAGTGCATCCAGAAAGTATTCACAGAGCTTCACTTTTTCCAAATTTTATGTTGCAGCCTTATTCTACAATGGATTAAATTCATTTATTTTCTTCAAAATTCTACAAACAATACCTCATAACGGCAAGGTTAAAAAAGTTTGGTTAAAATCTTTGCAGATTTATAAAAAAAAATTAAAACGGAAAAAGTCACATGTATGTAAGTATTCACAGCCTTTGCCATGACACTTAAAATTGAGCTCAGATGCATCCTGTTTCCACTGATCAGCCTTGAGATGTTTCTACAATTTGATTGGAGTTCACCTGTGGTAAATTCAGTTGATTGGACATGGTTTGGAAAGGCACACACCTGTCTCTATATAAGGTCCCACAGTTAGCAGTGCATGTCTGAGCACAAACCAAGCCATGAAATCCAAGAAATTGTATGTAGACCTCCAAGACAGGATTGTATAGAGGCACAGATCCGGGGAAGGGTACAGAAAAGTTTCTGCCACATTGAAGGTCCCAATGAGCACAGTGGCCTCTATCATCCATAAATGGAAGAAGTTTGGAACCACCAGGACTCTTCCTAGAGCAGGACGCAAGTCCAAACTGATTGGGGGAGAAGGGCCTTAGTTAGGGAGGTGACCAAGAACCCCATGGTCACTCTGACAGAGCTCCAGCATTTCTCTGTGGAGAGAGGAGAACCTTCCAGAAGAACAACCATCTCTGCAGCACAAGGCCTGTGTGGCTAGACGGAAGCCACTCTTCAGTAAAAAGCATGTGACAGCCCCGATTGGAGTTTGCCAAAAGGCACACTAAGAACTCTCAGACCATGAGAAACAAAGTTATCTGGTCTGATGAATTAAAACCCTTTAACGTTCTGCTCCACCATTTGGTAGAGCACATTTTGAGTCACTCTAACTCATCGAAAAATGTGGACTTTAAAGGGTTAAAAATGTAACTCTTTGGTCTGAATGGCAAGCGTCATGTCTGGAGGAAACCAGGCACCTCACCACCTAGCCAATACTATCCCTCCACATCATGCTGTGGGGATATTTTTCAGCAGTAGGAACTGGGAGAGTAGTCAGGATCAAGGGAAAGATGAATGCAGCTATGTACAGAGACATCCTTGATGTAAACCTGCTCCAGAGCACTCTGGACCTTGGACTGGAGTGAAGGTTCATCTTCCAACAGAACAACGACCCTAAGCACACAGCCAAGATAACAAAGGAGTGACTACGGGACAACTCTGTGAATGTCCTTGAGTGGCCCAGCCAGAGCCCAGACTTGAACCCGATTGAACATCTCTGGAGAGATCTGAAAATGGCTGTACACCGACACTCCCCATCTAACCTGATGGAGCTTGAGAGGTTCTGCAAAGAATAATGGGAGAAACTGCCCAAAATAGGTGTGCCAAGCTTGTAGCATCGTACTCTAAAAGACTTGAGGCTGTAATTGGTGCCAAAGGTGCTTGAACATGGTATTGAGCAAAGGCTGTGACAACTTGCGTACATGTTATTTTTCATTTTTTTTCCATATTTTTAATAAATAGGCAAAGATTTCAAAAAAGCTTCTTTCACATTGCCATTAAGGGGTATTGTTTTATAGAATTTTTTTAAGGAAAAAAAATTTAATTCATTTTGGAGTAAGGCTGTAACACATGAATTCTTTCTGGATGCACTGTATATACATTTTTATTCAGAGTCCCCCCCCCCCCCCAGAGAGTAGGTGCAGGATTCCAACCATGACCCCATGGTCATGATTTACTTGTAATTGTTAGTTTTTTTTTTCTACAGACAAACATGAAGCAAAGCTGAAAGGTGTCATCTATTTCCAGGCAATAGAGGAAGTGTACTATGACCACCTGAGGAATGCAGCAAAGGTGAGATTATAATATAATGAGGGGAATTTATCAAATTTGTGTCAGCCACAATCTGGAGCAGTTGTGCATGGCAACCAATCAGCATCCAACTTTCATTTTCAAAGCTTAAATTAACAAGCTGCAGATGGATGATGATGATTGGTTGACATGCACAGCTGTTCCAGATGCTGCCTGCTACGGTTTTGATAAATGTCCCCCAAGGTGTTTAGTGGGCCATAGTATGTCAGTTCTTACACCAATAACAGTGGGCAGTAAAAGATATGCCAGTCCTTGCTAGAATCCCAATATAGTGTTCTCTCTGACTTAGCCCTTGTACACACGGTTCGACATTCTGACAGAAAATGTCCGATCGGACCACGTTGTCGGATAATCCGACTGTGTGTGGGCTCCATCAGACTGTTTCCGTCAGAATATCCGACGGACAAAGTTTTAGAGCTGGGCTATAAAACTTTCCGACAACATGATCCAATCGGACTTTGTCCGATTGTGTGTAGAGAATTCCGATCGGACAAAGTGCCACACATGCTCAGATCAAATTCCTAGACCAAAGCTATTGGCTACTAGTCTGAACATAGTCCCGTCGTAACGAAATAACGTCATCACGTTCTGAACGATCGGATTTCCGACAACTTTGTCAGACCGTGTGTATGCAACACAAGTTTCGGACAAAATCCGACGAATTTTGTTGTCGGAATGTCGGACCGTGTGTACAAGGGCTTAGACACATAATACCATATGGCATACTTGTCCTGAGTTTTTTTTTTTCTCTCATTTTTATATATAAAAATGAATGATCTGCATTAGCATACAAATACAATACAATACAAATTGTGATGAGTGCCTATACCCAGAGCTTACGTAGAAGAGCTCAACATTGAGTTCTGGTTCTCACTGAGTTGTCACAAACAAGGCTCAAAGCTGTTGCTGGACCAAGTATTGCCAGTCTTTATCCACCCATGTTTTTTTTTCCTTTTCAGAACTGTGCAGTGTATCTTCTTTCCAATAATTTTTCTTTTTTTCCACAAATAACTTGCAGTATATCTTACTATCCTTTTTAGTCTTAGCCCACTGTTTTTTCCTCCACAGAAAGGAATATTTAACCTCAGTCTGGCTTCTGTATGTAGATTGCACGCAAAGCCTTTTTTATTGCTCTCCAAATTTTGTTCCTTTGTAAATAATACTAATGTAGAAATAACACATTGGAGTTCAAGGATGTTTTATGTGCTATTAAAGCTAACAAGGACATATTTATGCAGCATTTAAGTGCTTTGCTAAAGTGATTAAATTACATTCTTGTTTTGCTGTGTTACAATTAATCGCATGTTTAATGTCTAAATAACATTGATTCTTAATAATAAAGTGATCTTGTTACGCACAAGATAACTTGAATTTTCTGAATACTTGAATTTAAAGGGAAACCAGTGCATTTGAAGTGTGAAAACATTTTGATTTATTCTTGTAATATTTGCCTGTTTATCGACTCGGAAATCCTTGGGGTATGAATAACTTCTGTCTGTTATGACATGGCACCAACTAGAAATGACAAAATACACGAGTAGAAAGGATCTGGACCAGATGGCTTCCACCCACAAGTCCTCCGAACACTTTGCTCAGTTATTTCCAATCTACATTTTAGAGTTTATGAAAAAAATAATAATATAACCAATAGCCAGCATGGAGTTCTGAAGGTCAGATGTTACTTTTTTTTTTTTGATGAGGGAGATGGCAATGACCTGGACAAATGGGTGGTTGTGGTTGTAGTATATTTTAGACTTTGCTAAAACCTTAAACACAGTTCCAAGCTCCATGCTGTAACCCCTTCAGTACAGGCATGTTTCTTTATTTCCAAAAAATGTTCTTTTGGGGGGATTGTGCACTATACTTACTTTTCAGAAAGTAAGTGAAAGGTGTCTTTTTGTTTTTTATAAAAAAAAAAAAAAAAAAACTGTGGTTATTAAATACCACCAAATAAAAGCTCTGTCTGCCTAAAAAATGCTGTAACATTAATTTGGGTGTTGCTTGATGAAGTAATTGTCAGTCATTATAACACTGAAAGATAGCAATGAAGGGGTAATACAGGCTAGTACTCAAATAGTTAAGGAAGACATTACACTTCCTTTGCTTTGTCCCAACCCAGTTCTTTCATGTTGAAGTTGCCTTAATTTCTTTGGATGGTGTAAATAGGGCAGTTAGGGTGTACTTGAATTGGATCTGGGTCTCATAAGGCTCCTTTCACACCTGTGAGACTTGGGCTCTGAATTATGAGACCCAAAGTCACAGAACATGTGAAATGCCATGCATCGCTATGAGAGCTTTTCCAATTAACACTTCTGAATTTTCTGCAACTTCGGAAAAGGTTCCTGCACTACCTTGACATGACCTCAATGCCAGAGAGTGTAAAAGTTCTATCAAAGGCACTTCAAAGTCGTATCAAAGTCAGACTCCAAAGTTGCACTGAAAATCCCTCAATTTTGGAGTCGGCTAGTGTGAAAGAAGCCTTATGCCGCGTACACACGGGCGGACTGTATGGCGTACTTAGTCTGTCATACAATCCGACGGACAGTCCGTCATACTTTCGACTGAACGGACTTGACCCCACACGGATGCACAAACAGTCCGTCGAAAGCTTGCGCGATGACGTGTACAGCACGTACGACGGGACTAGAAATAGGAAGTCCAATACACAGCAAAGCACCCTTCCGCCGTGTAAATCCTTTCTGAGCATGCGCCATTCTTAGTCCGTCGAACTAGCCTACTGACGAGCGGATTGTCCGCTGAAACCCAAGTACAACGGACAGAATTTCGAAAAATCCGAAATACTTAGTACGCCAGACTGCACGCTGAAAAAGTCCACTGAAGCCCACACACGAGCGGACTGTCCGCTGAAATGTGTTTCGATGGACTAAGTACGCTATACAGTCCGCCCGTGTGTACGCGGCATTAGTCAGACTCTCTGCTCGTTGTTGAAGAGGACCAATGTAAGGTCCTTGCAGTGTCAACTGTTATGACCTGTACACACGGTCGGACAGTCTTCAAGAACAGTACGTGCATTCTGGGCACTTGATTGTCCGTTGCAGCTGTGGTCTACACTCCCCAAGTTTTAAAAGGGGAATGTGGCAGCATAAGCTGATGCCAGTTTTGGGAGTAAAGTTTTGCAGGCTGCAGTTTTACTGGCCTGTATCATTTTTTTTTATTAGAGGACACAAAAATCACACCCCCCTCGGCCCCTCCGTTATTTAACCAATAAGGCTCATTAAGTGCTTAAAGTGGAGGTCCGCCGAATTTTTTTCTTAAGTCAGCAGCTACAAATACTGCAGCTGCTGACTTTTAAAATATGGACACTTACCTGTCCAGGGTGCCTGCGATGTCGGCACCCGAAGCCGATGTGTGGCCCGGCTCTCGGGTGCTGCCGCCGCCATCTTCGGTAGGAGATTCAGGAAATGAAGCCTTGCGGCTTCACTTGCCGGTTCCCTACTGCGCGTCCGGATGGTCCCTGCTGTCTCTGGGACCCATGTGTTTCCCAGTAGACAGCGGGGGGGGGGGGGGGGATTGGTGAGGCGTAGACTCGTACGGGAGTCTATGCCCAGAAGTGGGTGCAGGTATACAGGTATCTGCACCCCCCCCCCCCCCCGAAAGGTGCCAAATGTATCACCAGAGAGGGTTCCAAAAAGTGAAGGTTCCATTTTTGTGTGAACCTCCGCTTTAAATTGAAATAAAAGTTTGAAAATATAAACTTTTTTTTTTTTTTTCCCCCAGCTCAACCCCAGGCCAGATCTCACAACTATATTACATTTTTCATTTTATTTATTTAACAGAATCGGCATTGATCAAAATAAACCGTCTGAGGCCTTTTATTCAGAAACGATGAGGGAAATCACTTTAAGTGATAATTAAAAATATAATTTTTTTTACTGTACTTTTCACTCTGTTTTACCCATTCTCAATTTGATGTTCACAAAGTCACTTTTGAAGTGTGACAAGTTTACTCAAATCCCTTTTAATTAAAAAAAAATTCTCACTTTGATGTTAATAATTTTTCACTTTGAACTCTAAAACCCTGTAAGCAAATTCTTTACTTATGCCGTAATATTTCTTTGTTTGAAAAAGTTTTTTCCAAGATGTTTTCATTGAAAGTTCTTTGAAGTCCACAAAACAAATTTTGGCCTAACAAATCTGCTTCTATACTTGGCAAGCTGTTTTGTTGCATTGTTGTTCAGTTGGAGTTTTTAATATGCCCAAGCTTAGAAAATAGTTGGAAGACTAAGGTAGACTAGCCCCATAGAAGTCTATAGGGCTGTAAGGTGCCTGTGCATCCAGGAGAGAGGGACTTGTGTTGGGTTAAATAAACGAATGGAGGCCATGGCAGATGGATCTTGGTAAGTATATATCTGTGGAGGGGGAGGGTGGGATCGTTGGATCAGGGCAAAGGAGCAAAAGGATAACTGAACTTTGTTTTGAAGTGTACTTATTCTTTATCCAGGAATTGCCTATATGCATATCTGGTTGCTCTTTCTCTCTATTCTCTCAATAGAATAAAATATATTTTGATCTATTTGCCTTTTTGACTTTTCTGTACAACTATAGAACTGTCTATGAAAGGCCCCATATTTATGAAAATATATTAAATTGGGAAAATATACTATGAGTGTCAGAGGCAAACCTATCTTCCAGTGAGGGCTTGGTCCCTTAGCAGCCAATATGGGGTCAAAGCTATACCAACTTTACCCATTTCAGTCTATACCTTCTTTCCTATTGTAGTTAATCCACATTTATTTATAATTTTGGAGATTTTTTTTCTATTTTTTTTTTTTTTTTTTTTTTTTTTTTTACCCTTTCAGTGTTACATTGTGATGTCCTCAGGAAAAAATATATTTATAATAATGTGTAAATTGTTATACTGTTAAGATAATCTCAAGTTGGGATAGTGTATACAAGTTATTAACACAATAGTGCCATTTTAACCCATTTTGTGATTGAAAAAAATGACATTGCTTAATAAAGGCAAGTGTCCTCCTAGCACATCCAACATATTTGTTTGGAACTTTGGAACTGAGAATTAATGGCCAGAAGAGTTATTTTTGTTTTTGGTATGTTTTTTTATTGATCCCCAATGCTGGAGCATTGTATTACATTGTGCTCTTATTGAATGCTCTGTAGTAGGATTGTTACTGATGGCTACTCCAGCAATAACACCCACTGGGAACCCCAGCAGCATATTGCATCGACCCTCCTAGAATGACACTGGAACCAACAAATGTATTTCCAGCATCATTTAAAACAAGACTTGGAATACGATTGAAAAATTATAAAAGCAGCAAATAAGCATTGTATGGTGATGGGCTAGTTTACCCACAAGTAGGTTGCTCGGGTGTACTTCAATTTTCTTTTTCTTTAGTGCCACAGATGCAAAACCTGTATGACAGGACCCCAGATAACATTCCCTATTTATTTTTTGGCATGCCTAATTTATTGGATATGGCACTTGCATTGCCTGAGATTAAGGGATCCATTTAAAAATAAAAACTAGCAGTATGGCCATTCTGGAGTTATACCACTGCTTATAAAAGGAAAAAATAAACATTAATAAAGAGCAGTCATTTGCTTGCAAAAAGTGCATTGCTCTTCTTTGATTCAGGGGCCCAAAGCCAGCTGAGTGCAATATAAGTGCAAGTAAAAAAAGACTGGAGGTGAGCCTGATCGCATGACCTGTCAGTCACATGACTGGTTGTCCAGCAATCAAGTTCTCTGCTGTGTTAAGCAGAGGGAATTCCAATACCTGCATTGGCCTGCATTTTATGAATGGGCTGCAAAATGCAGGTCACGGGATTTAACAATAATAGAAAGTATAAAGCAGAGAGGGTAGCCATAACTAATCACTATTATAAGTGTTTGACCGCCAAAAAAATGGCTTGCTGGTAGGGGTGTACAAATGGGTTTTTTGGTGCCGAAACCAATACCGAAAATGAAAAATACTAGACCGAAAACCGATTCTGAAAATAGTTTTTAAAAAATATTTATTTTTATATACAATTGTATTGTATTCGACTCGGCTTAATATCATCAATTTTAAATGAATATGAATTTATTGTTAGCCATTATTGGCACCTTTGGTGCAAGAAAAGCTCAAGAAAATTCAGTCAGCAGTCTCCAACCATCTCTTGTATCATGTCCCCAGTCTCTAATCATCTGATACAGGAGATGGTCAGAGACTGCGGACATGCTACAGGAGATTAATTACTGCAACTGTTCTCCCTTTGCAAAAGGCAGATAACATGACCTGTTTCGTGTACCCAATGACGAGTTGAGAAACACTAAGAGCACTGGAGGTATATTAACTATATTAACATACTGGTGTCACAACTGAATATTTCAGTATACTTGATTTACAGGTTAATGCATGTTAAGTCTGTTACTGCATGTATCCATCTGTGCACCTGGTTTATACCAGTTTTTATATAATTTTGCACTGAATTCCTCTCTTGTCCTTCATAGCAGATTTCTGACTTTCTCTCTTTACCCCTGTGGAAGGAGGTGGGTGAGAATGTGTATTGGTTTGCTTTACAATTGGTTATTGCCTCATTTCAGAATATTTTTTATGGTAAAATTGTATGACTTGCTGGCTACAATTATAATATGTGAAATAAATACTTTTACTGGCAACCTGTCTGAATCAGCCAAACAAACCTGTGCTGGCAAAGATATCTGGAGAATTAAAATAGTGAGTGTGATTAGTTGTGTTTCTTTTGTCCCATGTTAATCAAAATGAACCTTTCATTGCTTATAAAGTCTTTAAAACAGAAATAAACCACCTTCTGAAATATGAAAGTATTTACAGCATACTAAGACCGCATACAGTTCAGTGCTGTTCCTTGGAGCCCATTCCTGGTTCATTGTCCTCCATCTTCAGCTATTCATAATTTAACTCCTGTGTGCCTGTTGGAGTTGCACAAATAGAACTGTTTTTTTTTTTTTTTGTTTTTTATGTGTCCCCAAGAGGTTTGTGCTAGGATGTGCCAATATGCATAGAATATCAGCACATTACAGCAGACTTAAAGTGGTAGTAAACACTGCTTGCTCACTTGTACCTACAGGTAAGTTTATGATAAAGCTTACCTGTAGGTACAGGGAATATCTCCTAAACCTGCACCATTTAGGGGATATCCACAACTTCTGCAGCCAGTGACGTCACCTACACCTGCGTACTGTGCTATGAGTGGACAACACGCCGTCCATTCAGAGCCCTGTGCCATGGCTCCCTTGCAACACCTGAGAGGAAGAGCTGGGGAAGGAAGCATTGACAGCGCACCGCTGGAGGGTTTCGTTTTAAGGCAAGTCTCTCATAATGTGCTAGTGATACAGGGGAAATTTTTTGTTCTTTTTTTTTTTTTTGTGACATTTTACTACCACTTTAATAGTCAAACGAAGCCCTCTAACACCGCATTGTCAGTGCTCCATTTTGTCCTAGGAGCTTCCATTTTCTCCCAGTCTTCCTTCCAGGTTTACTCCGTTCAATCACTTGAATGACCTGGCTTTGCGTGTGTGGTTCAGTCCACGTTACTGCTGACAGGCAGGAAGAAGCATTTAACCCCTGCTTGTTAGAGGTTTATTTAAAAATAAAAGTGTAATTACACTTTAAGATAACACTACTACTGAAATGGTGGCTGCAATTTTCATTCTTTATACCACTCCCTATGTCCCTGTAAAGCCCCTGGATCTAGGCCCCAGCTTGTAAGCAAAGTCTTGATTTCTGCTAAGTCTGCAGAAGCGCCTATTTCACATGCTAAACTTTACCCTGCATTTTATCTAATTACTGGAACCTCTTCTGGCCATTGAGGCTGTAGAATTTGACCGCTGAATGACAGTGAGGCTTAGCAACACTTCTGATACTTCTTAGTCCATGATTTTACTCTGTATTATGCATAAAACAGGATGTTTGGTTTTTAGTTTGTCACTTTATATATATATATATATATATATATATATAAAATCTGTATTTATTGGCGTATAACACTCACTTATTCACCATAAAAATCGTGTGCAATTAGCGTGTGCGTGTTATACGTCAATACTTAAATTTTAGCTGCCTTATTAAAATTAAAGTTTTTTCCTGAAACTTCCCTCTTAAAGTGAATGTGCGTGTTTATACACCTGTGCGCGTTATATGCCGATAAATACGGTAATCAATTTGTTTATTAAGTATTTTTAACTGTTTAAGCAACTTCTAAACCACATTTCATAATTGATCTTGTATATTTCTTACAGAGCCCCAACCCTGCACTGACATTTTGTGTCAAGACCCATGACCGGCTGTATTATATGGTGGCTCCTTCTGCAGAAGCCATGAGAATCTGGATGGATGTAATTGTAACCGGGGCCGAAGGGTACACTCAGTTTATGAACTAATGCAGGCGACAATTCCAGCTTTCACCACTCCATCATTCTCCTCAGGACCCAGAAAAAAACGAGAACTGCATATTTTCCACTGTTAATATTAAATGAAAATTGTGTGTAATTTATATTTAATACATATCTTCTAAGTAGGTTCTAGCAGTTTATATGGTATGGATAAAAAGGTACATGTCTTTTTTGCTTTTATTGTTTGTATTTTAAATTCTCTATTTAATGAAGCTGCTGTCTACATACGTTTTTATTCTTTGACATTTTGTCAACATGTATCACTGTGCTGATGTATCACTAGCAAATTATAGACCGCTTGTTATCACTGGCTACCACATTGTATCTTACAAGAAACTAGAAAGATAATTAATTGTGTAACGTATACAGTGCTTTTAAAAGGTCTGGATACCTGTTTTTTATTGTGTTCGTGTCATTGTTGAGTACTATTAACCACTCATGGAAAGGAGCTTTGAGTCCATATCAGGTTCCAGGGTTTAAAAGGCCTTTTGCTATATTTTCTTTTAAGTGGATCAGTTCAAATTAACACATTCGTCTTGTATAAAGTTTGGCGGAGTGGTTCATATTATTCAGAAAGGACATTACGCAGACAATGAAAAAAACTTGGGTGTGTGAGTTCTAGACCAATGCTCCGTTCTTAAATGGCAAAATACTGAATTGCAAAATAAATGCAGTTATGGTCTATTACAGGGATATTCAATTAGCGGACCTCCAGTTGTTGCAGAACTACAAGTCCCATAAGGCATAGCGAGACTCTGACGGCCACAAGCATGACACCCAGAGGCAAAGGCATGATGGGACTTGTAGTTTTGCAACAGCTGGAGGTCCGCTAATTGCATATCCCTGGTCTATTATCTTGCTAGAATGCCAGTTTTGCACATTGCTGTTTGGGTTTTTTTTCTTTGTTTTTTTAATGGATAATCACCTAAAGTAATACGTAAAGATCACAGCAACTGCAGGATATGAAGTTTTAGCATTATATGAGCAATACGATTTTGTGATGCAGTCCAACCAAGGCTATCGGTGTGCCAGATTTTGCACCATACTCTATAGTGAGAATTTGGTTTTAATTCAGCAAGTGGCCACTTTCATTTTTCTTTGCTGATTAGGTCACATCCTAAAGAAGTGGAGGTCATGATCAAGCTAGCAGCTATGGTGCTAAACATTTACTTCCGTAAAGGAGTCTCTTACATAGGAACATTTACTAATAGAGACTGGGAGATTCAAATGATTGCAGGCAGTCTTTTGGAACGATGATTCTTTCTTTTGCCAAGCAGACATTTCTGTAAGGCCCAGTTCTGCAAACTCGCATGTGTATACACTGTGCACCTAAAAGATGGGCCATATGAAGTAATGGTTTTGTCTATTTTAAATCACCAACACTATGAAAAACACAGGTTTTCACTTGTATGTTCAGAAAACTGTTTGGTACTTATTCATCATCTGCCAGTTTCTTTAATGACTGTATCTGTTACATATTGCACACATTGAAATATTCAATCAGTACCTTAGAAAAATCTATGAACTTGCCATATATTTTAATGCTTTTGTAGATTACCCTTTCTATCTTGAATCACAGAACAGAAAATATAGTGTCCTCCAAAAGTGAAGTCTCATTTTCTCCACTGGGAGGCCAATAAATATGGTGTCTGTAGGTTAGAGTACTTGAACCCAATGTTATGACCATGCAATATATATCTATACCTTTTATATAAGAAGGCTATTGACTTCTGTTTGAAATGTGTATATCTTGTATTATTTGACCAACTGTATGGTGCTGCCTTTTTATTTCCAATATTATTTTTATGACGAGCAGGTCATGTAAGCCTTTTTACCTGCAACAGAATCTGTTATATGCAAATATAGATATGTGTATTTTCTTTCATTTACAGCTCCTATAATACTGCCTTTTTGTGTCCCACGCTTGCAACAGAGCTTGTAAAACTGCCCATATTTTGCAATGGGCACTTTTATGTTATGATAACCATATGCCACCTGTGCCTTTACAATATATGCCAATAAACAGAAACTAGACTTGTTTTTCCTCATTTGTACAAAGAATTCATGCTTTTAAATAACTTTTAAAAAGCCTTAAAGCTTTCTAAAACCATATGTAATCCAAGTTCTGCACAGTGCCACCAAATTATTTTCTCCAGCAGTAGGAGCGTTGCTGAACTGCTGAAAGTATTACACCATCTTCTGCAATGTTATATTTGTTGCATAATAAACACGAGATGACCTAATTTTCGGTGTTCTGCTCTTTATAAAATACCTTGTTTGGAACATTAGGTGTTAATTGTTAAAGCAGAACTAGACTTAAAGTAGAAAAAGTGATTAGCCAGTAGCGTTTTAGGCTAGAAGACACTCTTTGGGGGAGATTTACTAAAACTGCTGCAGCTGTGCATGGTAACCAATCAGCTTCTAGGCTTTCTTGTCATAAAGTGATTATATGCATTAAGGTAAAAAACCTTCTGCGTGCAGTGCCCCTAAAGACATACCTAGGCCCAATCTCGATCCAGCGATGTGCACAAGAACTGAGGCTTTCTCAGGTCTCTCGCTCCTTATTGGCTCAGATACAGCAGCAGGAGCCATTGGCTCCTACTGCTGTCAAGTCAGTGCCAGTGAGGGGGAAGTGGTTGTGAGGCCGAGTCCTGCTCTGTGTGTCCTATGGAGACACATAGTGGCTTGCTATAGGGGCAATTGGCAGGAGGGTGGGGCCCAGATCGGCAACAGGGGACCCGAGAAGAGGAGGATCGAGGCTGCTCTGTGCAAAACCATTGCTCAGAGACGTTTGGTATTTAAAAAATAAAAATAAAACATGAGCCTTTAGTATTTTTAATTGAACAAGCTAAAGTTAGAAATTGGTTACTATGCACAGCTGCACCAGTTGTAGTAAATCTCCCTGCTACCATTCATTTTTAATCCTACAATGACTGCCATGCATGTGCAGTGGAGTGTACAATCTTAGTATCTTAAGAACCGGCGCTGGAAGGGCTTTTTCACACCAGAGCATTAATGAATGAATGAATGAAATACTTGTATAGCGCATAATGCGCATGATGCAGGAAACTTGTGTGTGTGTGTGTGTGTGTGTGTGCGCGCACGCGTTTCTAGCATTGCATTCAAAACACACTGGGTGTGCAATCTGCTGCTGTAATCCTAATAACTCCCTAAATGCACATTGCAAATGCAGTGCGTTTGCCTGTAACGGATTGCATGGTACTGCAGTACTGTGTGATTTTAAAAAGTGCATGTGCTACTTTTGGTGCAATCCAGTGTAATTTCAGCCCATTTATTTGAAGAATGCTGACTGCGTTCCTGTGCGATTTAGGTGTGAACCGGCCCTAACTCTTGTGGGCATACTCTGGACTTACATCATCATTGAATGACACACTGCTGAAGATAACTCTTGATCTGGAAAATGCCTAGAAGAGAATAGTAACAGCATCAATGGTATGACAAGGGAGAGCGTAGACCAGGGGTGCCCAACCTTTTGAAGAGTGAGGGCCACTTAAGCGACTTGGTAACCAGCCAAGGGCCACAATGAGCGGAACGGGTGGATGGCAGCCTACTCTACTCTATAGAGCCCACGCTACTTTTTTTTTTTTTTTATTTAGATTGAAGGTAGGCTTTTGTAAACAGACAGAAGTCCATTTACATCTGCCACTCCTTAGAGGTGAATGGAGGGTCCAATTGGGTCGGACTGACCGTGTTAATGGGGCCTAAGGCTGCTTTCACACTCAAGCACTGTTTAACCGCACTGCAGGGGGCAGCTCAGTTCACCTGTGGCTTTCCTGCAGGTTAGCTGCACTTTGCCATAGACTTCTATTATATCCTGTAGGTGTGGGGCACTTTCAGAAAGCCCACCAAACTCACAGGTAATAGAAGTCTATGGCTCAGTGCAGGTAACCCCCCCGCCTGCAGGTGCACTGCTCTGCACCTGCAAATCAGTTTGAAAGCAGCCCAGTAACCACTGCAGAACAGATATGCCCATATACAGTATACACTGTGATTTTAGTAATAAACTGACCTTTAATAACAGTATTCTATTCTATTCCATCCCAGAGCAGGAGGTCACGAGCCACATCAGAGGTCTCTGTGGGCCACTAGTTGGTCACCCCTGGCGTAGACCTTGCATCACTGGAGGAAGGAACAGTGCATACATGCACATTATGGTATTATCTGTGAATACTCCATGCAGATGCAGTTCTGCTTTAACACTAATGGATAATGACTATAAAAAGGATACAGATTAAATACTGTATATACACTCCACATTGTTAAGCATGATGGGGGAATCAAGTGGTTTCTCTCAGTCAGCCTGTGGAACTCAAATTAAAGAGCAACTGCAGTCTGCTCACATAATTTGTAATAAAAACATCTTTGCCATTCTGAAGCCCCCCCCCCCCCCCCCCAACCACTTTGCATATTATTTTATATACTGTAATTCTGTACTTGCCAAATATGCTGCGGAAATCTCCCTCCACTGAGTCTGGCTGCATCCATTTTAACTGTGGGCAGCTGAAGCTGCTGCCTGTTCACGGACACACAGAGGCACACCTGCAGCTCTCATTGGCCCTCTTATGACTCATCCCCCCTCCCTTCCTGGCAAATGCTCATGAGAGAGAGAGAGAGAGCTGTGTATGATGTCACAAGCCTAGGCTAACGGCCAGATAAGAAACAGGAAGTGGGCTGTATAAGGTATTTACTGGCAGAAAAAAAAATTTTTACTGTCCAATGTTAAAACAACAAAGGCAGAAGATTTTATAGATGGAAAGATGTCATGTTGTCTTGCAAAGTGACCAAGGGGTTTATTTACTAAAGACAAATCCGCTTTGCACTACAAGTGCACTTGGAAGTGCAATCACTGTAGGTCTGAGGGGGAAAGGCAAGGAAAATAAAAAACAGCATTTTTGCTTGTACATGATTGGATGATAAAAATCAGTTTCCCCTCCGATCTACAGCGACTGCACTTCCAAGTGCATTTGTAGTGCAAAGCGGATTTGCCTTTAGTAAATCAACCCTACAGTCTCTTTAAACCCCAGCCCCTCGCCCCATTTTACTCCTTTTCCCCCACACTCCCCAGCCGCACCATTGCTTTGCCGTCCTAACCTTGTGTATACCTTGTACCGGATGTCACTGGGGATTACACAGGCTTGATGATGTCAACCCATGCAACATATGACCGTATTTAGTTCTGGTGACTGGAGGTGACATACGGTTCTGACAGCACAAGTGAGTGGCACAGGGAAGGTAAGTATTAGTGAATCAGGGGTAGGTGTTAGAGAGATTACGGTTTATTTAAAGCTTTTATAGACCTGAGGTGACAGTCCCTGGAAATGAGGGACAGTTGGGAGCTATGGTGTAGTGACAGTGGTCACCAGGATGGGAGATAAAAAAACTTTTGGCTGGAGTTACAATAAAAAATGTAAAAAAAATCCTGCTCCAGAATATACGGCTTTTTTTTGGGGAATATGTTGGTAATTTTATGTTATATATGTTGTAATGGATGGTTGTTTTGTATTTTTTAAACAAAATAAAATAAAGAGATATTTAAAACAGAATATACGGCTGAATTAAATAAAGCTAAATACAATTTACATTTGTGCTAAACAGATAGAAAACAATTCTGCTTTTCAAAGGAAATCTATACTGCGATAATATAGGGTCTGGTCTGCCATTGTATATTCTTGTTCCAGATCAGTGAAAAGTACTGAGGACGCTGCTATCCTGATAGGACAGAGTATAATCTGATCTGGAGTAGAAGAGTGCTTCAGTTATATTTGTGGATGCGTTTGGCAAACACGCTGAAAAATTGTAAATTGCAAACTTTAAAGCAGTTTTCAAGCTAAAAGCAAACTTTTATTATATTGCAGTTCACCAATTCTTAGCTATGGTAGCTGCATTCGTTTTTTTTGTCAGGCTTTCTTTTCTTTATTTTCACCTGGTTGTCCTGGCATTAAGCCTGGGTTCACGCTGCCCGTGACTTCCGCACGACTTTGAAGTCAGACCTCAGCAGGACTTTGGTATGACTTGCATGCGACTTCTTTAACAGTAGTGAAGGAACCTTTTTCTAAGTTGGAGAAGCCCAAGTCGCACCGATTAGAACGGTTCCATTGAATGGGGTCCGACTTCTGATACGACAAGTGCTCCAAAGTTGGATCAGTTGTCGCATCATTGTGAACCAGGCCTAAGTCCGTTGTTTTTCAACAGAAAAAGCTGTTATGCAAATGTATCAGAGGTTTAAAACAAACCATTTACCACTGACGGGTGCTTAAAATGTTTAGCTTATAAAGTAAAAGCTGAAGTTTGGCTTTAATTTGTTTAGTGTATCTAAATCTCCCAGTACAGCTAACGTTCCCCTCCCCCAGACTGAAAATGCTGTGGTCCAATGGTGCCTCCTTTGTTCCTTCATCCAGAGTGGGGGCACTGTACACAGGAGGTGTGCTACTGGCCAGATCACCAGGTGAACACAGAGGGGGAAAAAACGTAATAAAAGAAAACTAATACAGCCATCACATCTAATGATTGGTAGACTTTAATATATTTCATAGACCAGAACAAAAATTGGATAGCAGACAACTGTTGAGGGCATATGAAAGATTCTGGTGCCACATAAAAACATTTTTTTTCAATATTTTATTATACAAAAAGTTAAAAACACAAATATAAAACCATGTCCATCTGGTCCAGCAGAAAACTCAGTATACAGTATCTCACAAAAGTGAGTACACCCCTCTATATTTTTGTAAATATTTTATTCTATCTTTTCATGTGACAACACTGAAGAAATGACACTTGTCTACAATGTAAAGTAGTGAGTGTACGGCTTGTATAACAGTGTCAATTTGCTGTCCCCTCAAAATAACTCAACACACAGCCATTAATGTCTAAACCTGGAATCTTCGAACTTCGGCCTTCCAGCTGTTGCGGAACTACACATCCCATGAGGCATTGTAAAACTCTGACATTCACAGACATGCATAGGCATGATGGGGATTGTAGTTACTGAACAACTGGAGGGCCGTAGTTTGAAAACCCTTGGTCTAAACTGCTGGCAACAAAAGTGAGTACACCCCTAAATTAAAATTTTCAAAATTGGGGCCAAGTAGCAATTTTCCCTCCCTGGTGTCATGTGACTCAGAAAGTCTCAGGTGTGAATGGGGAGCAGGTGTGTTAAATTTGGTGTTATTGCTCTCACTCTCTCATACTGGTCACCGGAAGTTCAACATGGCATCTCATGGCAAAGAACTGTCTGGGGATCTGAAAAAGCCCAGGGATATGCAATTAGTGGACCTCCAGCTGTTGCAGAACTACAAATCCCATGAGGCATAGCAAGACTCTGACAGCCAGGGGCAGAGGCATGATGGGACTTGTAGTTTTGAAACAACTGGAAGTCCGCTAATTGCATATCCCTGGCCTAGGCTATAAGAAGATTGCCAAGACCCTCAAACTGAGCTGCAGCGCGGTGGCCAAGACCATACAGCGGTTTAACAGAACAGGTTCCACTCAGAATAGGCCTCTCCATGGTCGACCAAAGAAGTTGAGTGCATATGCTCAGTGTCATATCCAGAGGTTGTCTTTGAGAGATAAATGTATGAGTGCTGCCAGCATTGCTGCAGAGGTTGAAGGGGTGGGGAGGTCAGCCTGTCAGTTCGCAGACCACTCACCACACACTGCATCAAATTAGTCTGCATGGCTGTCATCCCAGAAGGAAGCCTCTTCTGAAGATGATGCACAAGAAAGCCTGCAAACAGTTTGCTGAAGATTACTGAACCATGTCCTGTGGTCTGATGTGAGCAAGATAAACTTATTTGGTTCAGATGGTGTCAAGTGTGTGTGGCGGCAATCAGGTGAGGAGTACAAAGACAAGTGTGTCTTGCCTACAGTCAAGCATGGTGGTGGCAGTGTCATGGTCTGGGGCTGCATGAGTGCTGTCGGCACTGGGGAGCTACAGTTCATTGAGGGAACCATGAATGCCAACATGTACTGTGACATACTGAAGCCGAGCATGATCCCTCCCTTCAGAGACTGGGCCGCAGGGCAGTATTCCAACATAACGACCCCAAACACACCTCCAAGACTACCACTGCCTTGCTAAAGAAGCTGAGGGTAAAGGTGATGGACTGGCCAAGCATGTCTACAGACCTAAACCCTATTGAGCATCTGTGGGCCATTCTCAAACGTAAGGTGGAAGAGCACAAGCTCTCTAACATCCACCGGTTCCATGATGTCATCATGGAGGAGTAGAAGAAGACTCCAGTGGCAACCTGTGAAGCTCTGGTGAACTCCATGCCCAAGAGGGTTAAGGCAGTGCTGGAAAATAATGGTGGCCACATAAAATATTGACACTTTGAGCCCAATTTGGACATTATCACTTAGGGGGTGTACTCACTTTGGTTGCCAGCGGTTCAGACATTAATGGCTGTGTGTTGAGTTATTTTGAGGGGACAGCAAATTTACACTGTTATACAAGCTGCACACTCACTACTTTACATTGTAGACAAGTGTCATTTCTTCGGTGTTGTCACATGAAAATATATAATAAAATATTTACAAAAATGTGAGGGGTGTACTAATTTTTGTGAGATATTGTATGTTCTACATATGGGTTTTTGTAAATCAATTAAACAGTCCACTTGGAAGCTCAACATGTTTCAAACGTTTGTTGTCTTCTTCAGGAGCATGTGTGAGCACAATCTAGAAATATAATGTATAGTTATC
Organism: Lithobates pipiens; assembly: GCF_037356315.1. Lineage (NCBI taxonomy): Eukaryota > Metazoa > Chordata > Amphibia > Anura > Ranidae > Lithobates > Lithobates pipiens. The sequence continues at coordinate 38,863,179 of NW_027507788.1, forward strand.
GAACTGCCACAGATGTTAATCTGTAATCAGATTTCTATTTACAATACATACATATTACACTTATAGTTGAACAAACTCCTTTATGAACAATTCATATTGACATCCACTACAGAGTGTTGTCAATGTGAACCAATATTTCCATAAGGACAGAAGGGAAATCAAACATTCATAACACAAAGGATGCCAGAATAGCTTCCAAGCCACTAGTCTATGAAAAAAAATATTATTATACAATACTCTATCAGGAAAAAATATATTTACTGAAAAATATGTATATATAACTACCAATAGATATTAATCCATTAGATTAGAAGGACAAATAGGAAGCAACTAGTCTCTCTAATCAGTGTGTTCCTATATACAGTGAAACCTCGGATTGCGAGTAACATGGTTTATAAGCATTTTTCAATACAAGCAATTTTTTATTTAAATCCTGACTCGGATTGCAAGCATTGTCTTGCAAGAAGAGCAGGATTCAAGCCGCTGGGGTGTGCAGCACCACTTTGGCCAGAGGTGTGGGGGCGCCGGTAACGCTCAGAGACACTCGGAAACACTCCGTTCCCAGCGCCCCCACACCTCTGGCCACATGTGGTACTGCATACTATAGTGCTTCTGCACCTCTGGCCACATGCAGTACTGCATACATTAGTGCCTCTGCACCTCTGGCCACATGTGGTACTGCATACATTAGTGCCCCTGCACCTCTGGCCACATGCAGTACTGCATACATTGGTGCCCCTGCACCTCTGGCCAGATGTGGTACTGCATACATCGGCGCCCCTGCACCTCTGGCCACATGTGGTACTGCATACATTAGTGCCCCTGCACCTCTGGCCACATGCAGTACTGCATACATTGGCGTCCCAGCACCTCTGGCCACATGTGGTACTGCATACATTAGTGCCCCTGCACCTCTGGCCACATGCAGTACTGCATACATTGGCGTCCCAGCACCTCTGGCCACATGTGGTACTGCATACATTAGTGCCCCTGCACCTCTGGCCACATGCGGTACTGCATACATTGGCGCCCCCACACCTCTGGCCACAACCAGTACTGCATACACCAGCAGTCACAGTGGAACTAATTATCTAAGTTTCCATTGATTCCTATGGGGATATACGAGTGCTTTGGATTACAAGCATTCTTCTGGAACAGTTCTGCAGGAGAAGCCGCGCTTATGGATTGGTCCACGATCAGCAGGAATATATGTGTTTATTTATATACCCCCAGAAATTATTTTTCTCCTTGCTACTTTTTATTATTGTTTATTCAATTAGGTTATATCAATTCTAGGAATTTTTTATTTTTTATTTTTTAATTTTATAGTTGGTTTTAAGAGGTTGCTGCCTCCCTGGGGTACACGGGCTGTATTTGACAACCTGTGTTGAAAAATAGATAATTATTGTGGGCTACTGGCGCTACCTCAGACTAATACTGTTCACAATATTAAATTTAAACCTATTTCGATCACCGTTTACTGTCCCTAGGGACTATGTGTATTACAATCGTGTATAGTGTTACATCAACTACAGTGTTGTAACTAAAAAATTCCTCATACCTTTAACCAAAAAAGATAATGATTTCACACCACTTTGTAACAACTATCGTAAGCGAACTAATCCGTCAATCCGTCACTTGTTACAAAAAGCCAAATCAAACCCAAGTGACATAAAAATTAATCTGTGACACTAGATACTCCCATATGTGGGACATATGACAACTTACCCCTAATTTACATAAACAACCCTTGTGCTAATTATACAATAACCCCAAAACTTGAAAAAATGCAATTTTACACGTGTAAAAAACTATTTCACCCGTGTAAAAATTCTTTATACAAATTCATCCGATATTTAAGATATAAGCCAAAAAGATTATGAATGCCAGAGAAATATGCAAAAAAAAATGTGAAAAAAAAAAAAAAATTATTATGAAAACAATGATATGAAAAAAATATATGTGAGGTAACAGATTGGTGACAAATTATAAAATTATATAAAAAAATATAAATAAAGGCCAAAAATTTTTTTTTTAAGAGCAAAATATACGTATAGTCCACAATAATTCTTCTATCATATATCCACAAATATGCAATTGTTCTGTTCCAAAAACCGGAAGGTGACTTTCGTGATTATGACTGTTTATTGGTGACTTCCGTGCTCATTCCCCCTCAAGGGTCCCCACTCACCGAATCCACGCACCCCCTAGGGCAGGGGTGTCCAAACTTTTTTCAAAGAGGGCCGGATTTCATGAAGTGAACATGCATGAGGGCCGACCATTTTGCCTGACTTTTTTTGAACCGTTAAAATGAAATGCAAATTAAATTTTTAACCAAAGTTTATTGCAAACGGCATACTTTTCATTTCGTCACATGGATGACAAATCTACACAGGTGTTAAATCACTCTGCCTTTCATATATGACACCCCCAGATCCGTCCGCATATCGCAGTGCGATCTGCACACTCACACAGGAATCGGATCGCATGGTGTGAACACCCATGCGATCCGATTCTGCTGCGGACCAAAAAAAGGGTCCCGTGCGAGTTTGCTGCGGGAGCGATGCGAATTCAGCCATACTATCTGTATGGCTGAACTCGCATCGCTACGGAGATCGGATGTGATTTGCACTGCAGTGCGGTGCGAATCACATCCGGATCTCCCCCCGCAGCAGTGTGAACCCAGCCTTATTCTCTCTCTCTCTCTCTTTAATTCTCTCTCGCTTTAATTCTCTCTCTCTTTAATTCTCTCTCTCTTTAATTCTCTCTCTCTTTATTTCTCTCTCTCTTTATTTCTCTCTCTCTTTATTTCTCTCTCTCTTTATCTCTCTCTTTAATTCTCTTTATTTCTCTCTAATTCTCTTTAATTCTCTTTATTCCTCTCTCTCTTTAATATTCTCTCTCTTTAATATTCTCCCTCTTTAATATTCTCCCTCTTTAATATTCTCTCTGTTTAATATTCTCCCTCTTTAATTCTCTTTAATTCTCTTTATCGGTAATTATCTTTACCTTTTTTCTCCTCTGTTCTGGCTTTCAGGCAGCTGACAGCGCGCGGCGCCGCAAACAATCCGCGCCGCCAATCACAGGCACTGAGAGATCTGCAGCTGCTGCAGGGACAGCTCAGTGTCTGCTATTGGCGGCGTGTGCTGTCAGCTTCCCGGAGGCCTTGGACCGCCCCCAGCATCTGACCGTCAGTGGGAGGCGGGGATGAGAGGCGGGGTGAGAGGCACTAGCAGCCAATCACTGCCACCAATCCCCGCCGGAATCACAGGCTCCGGACCTGCCGCACACGCCTCAGCTTGTTAGAGAGGCGCTTGGGGTGTGCGGAGCCAGGCGGGCCATAATGCAGGAGAGGCTGGGGGCAAGGTGGGGGCCATACAAAACCGGACCGCGGGCCGCAAATGGCCCGCAGGCCGGACTTTGGACATGACTGCCCTAGGGGGTTACTCGCATGTAATCCGTATTCCACTCTATTGAGGCTTTCACCGTTCCACTGTATCTTCAAAGAAGGTTCTCCACAGAGTTTTTAGGAAGATGAAAAAGGCTCCTTATATCCGGTGGTAGTTCCTCAAAGGAAAAAGAACCCCCTCATGGTGTAGTATTTATGATTTGCTGAACACTTATAATTAGGGGAATGAGAACAAGCTGAAACTCTTCTAAAAAAGGATTTTTTTGTATATAGTGGGAGACTGATGACCACTTAAAAAACTTAAAAAAACTTTATTGCAAAAAATTATAAATTTTTTGTAAAAAACCTTTCGCGCACCAAAAGGTTTCTGCACAACCGTTATACAAAAAGACTTTTTTGCAACATTATAAATCTACAAAAACTTACAAAAAATGCACGAAAATTCCATATCACAGTTGTGCGATAAAAATAAAAACAAACAATACAATAAAAGTAAAAATAAAAATAAAAATGGTTTTCTATATGAGTGCAAAATACTGTAGTTTTAAGTCAGTCCGTGTAAGTCCTATTTCCCCAAACTCGCACCCCCTATCTGGGGTGAGGAGCTAAATCCACTCCTAAGGGGTACTTGCCTTCCCAGGGGAACCACTTCCCAGGCCTATTTAGGCGGCTTATACGCTGACAATCAAAGTATTTGCCTTGGTAAATCTTTGGCGTCCTTGCGCAGGAAACGCCAAACTAAAAAAGAAGTAACAAACACGCCGGTTCACCAGCGCAACAGTGCTATCCCCCTGAGCGAGCGGCGTGCGCTCCAGCTGCGCTCCAGCGGGTCAGGCGCACCGGAAGTGACGTAGTGTGCGTAATGACGCTCATTACGCACACTACGTCACTTCCGGTGCGCCTGACCCGCTGGAGCGCAGCTGGAGCGCACGCCGCTCGCTCAGGGGGATAGCACTGTTGCGCTGGTGAACCGGCGTGTTTGTTACTTCTTTTTTAGTTTGGCGTTTCCTGCGCAAGGACGCCAAAGATTTACCAAGGCAAATACTTTGATTGTCAGCGTATAAGCCGCCTAAATAGGCCTGGGAAGTGGTTCCCCTGGGAAGGCAAGTACCCCTTAGGAGTGGATTTAGCTCCTCACCCCAGATAGGGGGTGCGAGTTTGGGGAAATAGGACTTACACGGACTGACTTAAAACTACAGTATTTTGCACTCATATAGAAAACCTTTTTTATTTTTATTTTTATTTTTACTTTTATTGTATTGTTTATTTTTATTTTTATCGCACAACTGTGATATGGAATTTTCGTGCATTTTTTGTACGTTTTTGTAGATTTATAATGTTGCAAAAAAGTCTTTTTGTATAACGGTTGTGCAGAAACCTTTTGGTGCGCGAAAGGTTTTTTACAAAAAATTAATAATTTTTTGCAATAAAGTTTTTTTAAGTTTTTTAAGTGGTCATCAGTCTCCCACTATGTACAAAAAAATCTTTTTTAGAAGAGTTTCATCTTGTTCTCATTCCCCTAATTATAAGTGTTCAGCAAATCATAAATACTACACCATGAGGGGGTTCTTTTTCCTTTGAGGAACTACCACCGGATATAAGGAGCCTTTTTCATCTTCCTAAAAACTCTGTGGAGAACCTTCTTTGAAGATACAGTGGAACGGTGAAAGCCTCAATAGAGTGGAATACGGATTACATGCGAGTAACCCCCTAGGGGGTGCGTGGATTCGGTGAGTAGGGACCCTTGAGGGGGAATGAGCACGGAAGTCACCAATAAACAGTCATAATCACGAAAGTCACCTTCCGGTTTTTGGAACAGAACAATTGCATATTTGTGGATATATGATAGAAGAATTATTGTGGACTATACGTATATTTTGCTCTTAAAAAAAATTTTTTTGCCCTTTATTTATATTTCTTTATATAATTTTATAATTTGTCACCAATCTGTTTCCTCACATATATTTTTTTATATATATTTTTTTCATATCATTGTTTTCATAATAATTTTTTTTTTTTTTTTTCACATTTTTTTCACATTTTTTTTTGCATATTTCTCTGGCATTCATAATCTTTTTGGCTTATATCTTAAATATCGGATGAATTTGTATAAAGAATTTTTACACGGGTGAAATTGTTTTTTACACGTGTAAAATTGCATTTTTTCAAGTTTTGGGGTTATTGTATTATTAGCACAAGGGTTGTTTATGTAAATTAGGGGTAAGTTGTCATATGTCCCACATATGGGAGTATCTAGTGTCACAGATTAATTTTTATGTCACTTGGGTTTGATTTGGCTTTTTGTAACAAGTGACGGATTGACGGATTAGTTCGCTTACGATAGTTGTTACAAAGTGGTGTGAAATCATTATCTTTTTTGGTTAAAGGTATGAGGAATTTTTTAGTTACAACACTGTAGTTGATGTAACACTATACACGATTGTAATACACATAGTCCCTAGGGACAGTAAACGGTGATCGAAATAGGTTTAAATTTAATATTGTGAACAGTATTAGTCTGAGGTAGCGCCAGTAGCCCACAATAATTATCTATTCTTCTGGAACAGATTATGCTCGTAACCCAAGGTGCTACTGTATTACCAATGGCTTCCAAAGGTAAAGTCTAAATAGGACATATAATAGGGAGGGATCAAAGATGGAGGTCAGCTTAGGTCAATACATTTCCAATGCCAAAAAAGTCTGAAGAACTCACCAGCCATTATAAAACAGTCCTATGTCCCTATTGCTGCCATCAGTTTCAAAATGTCCTTAATTATTTCTTAAAATGGCACATGGGAGCGGGTACCTGTCAGAGCTACAGTAGGTACCAGCTCCCCCCTCACAAAAAATAACTAAAGCCAACACGTTTTTTTTTTTTTTGAAGATTAACAGGTATCAAAAAGTTGTAATTTGCATAGAAGAGGTGACTTAAGGGATTGATTGACCCCTGCAGCTGTGTGTCAGGAGCTGGGAAGAGGGGGCAGAGGCGTGGCTTGTCTGGTGCTTTGTACTTCAGTGGATGCACACAGTCCGGAGTGGGCATGGGCAAGCAGGAGCTTCTGCTTTGTAGTCTGCTATGCAAAGGATTCTAGCATTCTATTCCAAACACACGTGTTCCTGTAGAAGTGGCTGTGTATGTAAAGGGGTGCTGCAGTCATGGGCGTCCGCAGCAGGGGGCAAGGGGGGTCAAGTGCCCCCCCTGGAATCCCCAAGGTGTTGCCGCCGCCGCCATGCTGCTTTTTTGTTTCTGAGTCCGCTGGCGGCTGCATCCTCCGCTCTCTCCTCTGGATCACAGCGCTGCCTCTGTGTTCGGCGGCCTCTCTGTAACACAGTCCCGCCCCCCCAGACCAGCTCGTATGATAGTAGAGAGAATCACGTTCCGCCTATCACATGAGCCGGTCTGGAGGGGCGGGACTGTGTTACAGAGCGGCCGCCGAACACAGCCATCCAGCGCTGTGATCCAAAGGAGTAGATGCCCATCCGTGCCACAGTGCCTGGATAGGAGGATCGAGGGGGGGGGGGGTTGCAGTGCTCTCCTCCACCACTGCACTCTCCTGCCCCCCCCCCCCAGTGCTCTCCTCCACCACCGCACTCTCCTGCCCCCCCCAGTGCTCTCTTCCACCACCGCACTCTCCTGCCCCCCCAGTGCTCTCCTCCACCACCGCACTCTCCTGCCCCCCCCAGTGCTCTCTTCCACCACCGCACTCTCCTGCCCCCCCAGTGCTCTCCTCCACCACCGCACTCTCCTGCCCCCCCAGTGCTCTCCTCCACCACCGCACTCTCCTGCCCCCCCAGTGCTCTCCTCCACCACCGCACTCTCCTGCCCCCCCAGTGCTCTCCTCCACCACCGCACTCTCCTGCCCCCCCCAGTGCTCTCTTCCACCACCGCACTCTCCTGCCCCCCCAGTGCTCTCCTCCACCACCGCACTCTCCTGCCCCCCCAGTGCTCTCCTCCACCACCGCACTCTCCTGCCCCCCCAGTGCTCTCCTCCACCACCGCACTCTCCTGCCCCCCCCAGTGCTCTCCTCCACCACCGCACTCTCCTGCCCCCCCCCAGTGCTCTCCTCCACCACCGCACTCTCCTGCCCCCCCCCCAGTGCTCTCCTCCACCACCGCACTCTCCTGCCCCCCCCCCCAGTGCTCTCCTCCACCACCGCACTCTCCTGCCCCCCAGTGCTCTCCTCCACCACTGCGCTCTCCTGCCACCCCCCCAGTGGTCTCCTCCACCACCACACTCTCCTGCCACCCCCTCCAGTGCTCTCCTCCACCACCACACTCTCCTGTCCCCCCCAGTGCTCTCCTCCACCGCCGCACTCTCCTGCCCCCCCCAGTGGTCTCCTCCACCACCACACTCTCCTGGCACCCCCTCGAGTGCTCTCCTCCACCACCACACTCTCCTGCCCCCCCCCCACAGTGCTCTCCTCCACCACCACCACACTCTCCTGCCCCCCCCCCAGTTTTCTCCTCCCCTGTTCTTGCTGCTCCCCAGCTCTCCCCATCCTTCTCTAGCCATCATCCCAGTGCTCTCCCCCCCAGTGCTCTCCCCCCTGTTCCCCCTAGTGCTCTCCACTCCACCCAGTGCTCCCCCCCCACAGTGCTCTCCACTCCCCCCAGTCCTCTCCCCTCCGTGCTCTCCCCCCTGTTCCCCCCCCCCCCCAGTGCTCTCCTCTCTCCCCCTGTTCTTTCCCCCCCAGTGCTCTCCCCTCAGTGCTCTCCACTCGCCCCAGTGCTCTCCCCCCTGTTCTTTCTCCCCCCCAGTGCTCTTCAGCTCTCCCCATCACTCTCCAGCCCCCACCCCAGTGCTCTCCAGCCCCCCATTCTCCCCACCCCTGTTCTTTCTGCCCCCCTGGTGCTCTTCAGTCCCCCCAGTGCTCTCTACCCTCCATGCTCTCCACCCTTGTTCTTTTTGGCTCCCCCCAGCACTCTCCACTCCCCACCCCTGTACTCTCCACTCCCCCTGCATTTTGCCCCCACCCATGTGCTCTCCACCCCCCATAGTGCTCTCCAGTCCCCCGTGCTTTCCACCCCTGTTCTTTCTGGCCCCCACTGGTGCTCTCAAGCTCCCCCCATTGCTCTCCAGTCCCCCCTGCTCTTTGTACCTCCCCCAGTACTCTCCACCCCTGTTTTTCTACCCCCCAGTGCTCTTCACCACCCCACACTCTTAGCGCCCCCAGTGCTCTCAGCCTACCGTGCTCTCTACCCCTGTTCTTATTGGCCCCCCCAGCACTCTCCACTCCCCACCCCTGTGATCTCCACTCCCTATCGCTCTTTGCCCCCACCCATGTGTTCTCCAACCCTGCCAGTACTCTTTGCTCCCCCTTCTCTCCAACTCCCAGTCAGTGCTCTCCACTTCCCCAGGACCAGAGGGCAGGCTGACTGGGGCTGACTGACGGCTGAAGGTGCAGGTGGCCAGGGACCACTCCATCTCACAGCAGACAGATCCTCTGGAAGGAGCACCGCCCCCATCCAAAACGAGAACAGACCCTGCCTGCTGCTGGCCGTCATGGATATCCTGCTGGTATGCAAGGTACTGTACTGAGCATCAACAACACATCTTCCCACAGACAGGGACTGCAGACTGGGATATGGGGCACAGGAGGGGCTGCAATGATGGGCACAGTGAGACTGTATTCACGGCACAGTAAAGCTGCATTTGATGGGCACAGTGAGGCTGCATTTGATGGGCACAGTGAGGCTGAATTTGATGGGCACAGTGAGGCTGCATTTGGTGGGCACAGTGAGGCTCAATTTGATGGGCACTGGTGAGGCTGCATTGAGCTCTTTCATCAAGTCTGCAGTCTCTGTCCACCTCCTGTAGCATGTCTGCAGTCTCTGAGGGAGTCTGGAGAGGAGTCAAGAGTGGGAGCACCGCTGGGATGGGGGTCATGGGAGAAGTCAGACTTGTGTGGACAGGAGACTATAGGATAAAACCAGAGCCACCAAGCTGGAGCCGACTGACTGAGCCCTGCACAGTGCACCTGAGAGGAGGTCAGTGAAAGCACCATCAGGCCAGTCGGGGGGGGGGGGGTGTCACTGATGTAAGGGGGGAGTGAATACGATAATGTAAGGGGCACTGATATAAAGGGTCTCCTCCTTATATTAGTAACCCACCCCCCTTACCTTAGAGTATTCTTTCTGCAGAAGGTGGCTCCCCCCCACGTTCTGAGTTTCTGGGGTCCCCCTTGATGATTGATCACTTACCACTATTAACTGGGATTTGAATATATATATATATATATATATATATATATATATATATATATATATATATATATATATATATATATATATAAAGCCCTATGTGATTTCATATCTATATCTAATACTCTCTTCATCAAATGTGCTTTAAAATGTCTGGTTTTTCCCTTTCATGAACAAGAAAATAATGACGTTATGCTGTTGGGCTGGTATAATAATGCTGTGAGGCTGGTATGAATTTTTTTCCAGGGCTGGTATTTGAAAGCATGGGCGTCCGCAAAGTTACTCAGGTGGCTGCGTACCATGCCCATATAGCCTAGAGAATGTACATCTTTTTACATTGCAATACATCTGTTGTTGCCATATTTTTATCTTGATGAAAACAGTCTATACAGTGACAGTATGAGATCAAAATATGGCCACAACAGATGTATTGCCATGTAAAAAGATGTACATTCTCTAGGCTATATGGGCATGGAATACAGCCGCCAGAGTAACTTCCAATACAAAGTGAAGATGAATTATCTGTTATATAACACAAATGTATTACCAGTGGAAAGATTTTCATGAGATTGCCAAAAAGGGGCGGAGCATGAGTGGCCTTGAAATTATGCCCCCCCTTGGAAAAAGTTCTGCGGACGCCCATGGCTGCAGTGACTATTGGCTGGAACAGAAGACAATCACAGTGAATGTCACCGGCACACCAGAGATCTCCAAACCGGGTCCAGAGCTTTGATCAGCGATCAAATCGTTACCGAAGAAGTATTGATTCGGAACATCGCAGGACCCCTTTATAAATGTCTGATGAAGGGGTCCTAAGAGGCACTGAAATGTCACTTCTGTGGTAACAATGTGATCGATGATTAAAGCACTCTCTCTTTTTTTGTGTTTTTTTTTTTTATATCATTTAATAACTTCGGATATTTAACCACTTAAGGACCGCCGTATTGCCAATGTACGTCAACAGGGGGTCCGATCGGACCCCCTCCCGTTGGATACGATGGTCCGGTTCGCTCCAGGAGCGCTCCGTGATGAGGGGATGGCCGTTGGTTTTCGTCCACCCCCTCTGGATCGCTCCTGGCCAATGAGAAGCTTCCTCCCACTGTGTATTGTTTACACAGGAAGGAGGAAGTGATGTCATTCTCCTCGGGGCGGTCTTTTTGACCGGACTACGAGGAGAAGACTAATAGTAAGTGTGCACCAACACTACACTGACATGTAGGTACACACAGGCACACAAACCCCCCCCGATCCCCCCCCCCGATCGCCCCCCGATCCCCCCCCTCCCCCCCCAGTCACAGTGTCACTGATTGCATTGATCATTTCTTTACTGATCAATGCATTCAGTGTCAGTTGTGACAGTAAAAACTGTCAGGACAGTTAGTGTTAGGTCCAGGGTAGCCCCCTATCACCCCCCAATAAAGATTTAACCCCCTGATTGCCCCTAGAGTTAACCCTTTCACCCCCTTTTGCCAGTGTCACTAAGCGATCATTTTTCTGATCGCTGCATGTGTCGCTAGGTAGCTAGTTATTTTTTTAGGTTCACCGCCAGGTTTTTATATCGCTAGGTACCCCGATATACTACCCAATAATGGTTTTAACCCCCTGATTTCCGCTAGTTAACCCTTTCACCCCTTTTGCCAGTGTCACTAAGCGATCGTTTTTCTGATCGCTGCATTAGTGTCGCTACAGTCGCTAGGTAGCTAGTTATTTTTTTAGGTTCACCGCCAGGTTTTTATAGCGCTAGGTTCCCCCGATATACTACCCAATAATGGTTTTAACCCCCTGATTGCCGCTAGTTAACCCTTTCACCCCCTTTTGCCAGTGTCACTAAGCGATCATTTTTCTGATCGCTGCATCAGTGTCGCTAGTGTCGCTAGGTAGCTAGTTATTTTTTTAGGTTCACCGCCAGGTTTTTATAGCGCTAGGTACCCCGATATACTACCCAATAATGGTTTTAACCCCCTGATTGCTACTAGTTAATCCTTTCACCCCCTTTCACCAGCGATCACAGTATAAGTGTCACTGGTGACGCTGGTTAGCCAGTTAGTTATTTAGGTTCCCCGTCAGGTTTTTATATAGCGCCAGGGACCCCCATATACTACCTAATAAAAATTTGAACCCCCTGATTGCCCCTAGTTAACCCTTTCACCACTGATCACCGTATAAGTGTTACGGGTGACTCTGGTTAGTTTGTTTTTTATAGCATCAGGGCACCCACCATTTATTACCCAATAAACCCGGCGGGTGATATCAATTAGGTTTTAGGGTCAGGGTCTGCGTCGCCCCAGGCAGCGCTAGGTTAGTGCCAGTACCGCTAACACCCACACGCAAAGCATACACCTCCCGTAGTGGTATAGAATCTGAACAGATCAATATCTGATCTGATCAGATCTATACTAGCGTCCCCAGCAGTTTAGGGTTACAAAAAAACGCATTGTTAGCGGGATCAGCCCAGATACCTGCTAGCACCTGCGTTTTGCCCCTCTGCCCAGCCCACCCAAGTGCAGTATCGATCGATCACTGTCACTTACAAAACACTAAACACATAACTGCAGCGATCGCAGAGTCAGGCCTGATCCCTGCCATCGCTAACAGGTTTTTTGGTAGCATTTTATATTTAAATCCGGAAGGCAGTGCTTGGTTTTCGGGGTCCCGTACGTGGCTAGGCTCCCAAAAAGTCCCCCACATGTGGTATCCCCGTACTCAGGAGAAGCAGCAGAATTTATTTTGGGGTGTAATTTGACTTCTGCCCATAGCATGTGTGAGCAATATATAATTTAGTGACAACTTTGTGCAAAAAAAAAAAAAGTTTGTAATATTCCCGCAACTTTTGGCAAAATATAAAATATTCCATGGACTCAACATGCCTCTCAGTAAATAGCTTGGGGTGTCTACTTTACAAAATGGGGTCATTTGGGGGGGTTTTGTGCTATTTTGGCATTTTATGGCCTTCGAAACTGTGATAGGTAGTGAGGAGTTAAATCAAAAATTTGCACCCTTAGAAATCCTGAAGGTGGTGATTGGTTTTCGGGGTGCCGTGCGCGACTAGACTCCCAAAAAGTCCCACACATGTGGTATCCCCGTACTCAGGAGAAGCAGCAGAATGTATTTTGGGGTGTCATTTCACATATGCCCATAGCATGTGTGAGCAATATATCATTTAGTGACAACTTTGTGCAAAAAAAAAAAAAGTTTGTAATATTCCCGCAACTTGTGGCAAAATATAAAATATTCCATGGACTCAACATGCCTCTCAGTAAATAGCTTGGGGTGTCTTCTTTCCAAAATGGGGTCATTTTGGGGGGTTTTGTGCTATTTTGGCATTTTATGGCCTTCGAAACTGTGATAGGTAGTGAGGAGTTAAATCAAAAATTTGCACCCTTAGAAATCCTGAAGGTGGTGATTGGTTTTCGGGGTGCCGTGCGCGACTAGACTCCCAAAAAGTCCCACACATGTGGTATCCCCATACTCGGGAGAAGTAGCGGAATATATTTTGGGGTGAACTTCCACATATAACCATGGCATGTGTGAGCAATATATAATTTAGTGACAACTTTTTGTAAAAAAATTTTTTTTTTTTTTTTTGGTCATTATTCAATCCCTTAGGACAAAAAAAATAAATATTCAATGGGCTCAACATACCCATCAGCAATTTCCTTGGGGTGTCTACTTTCCAAAATTGGGTCATTTGGGGGGGATTTGTACTGCCCTGCCATTTTAGCACCTCAAGAAATGAGATCGGCAGTCATAAATTAAAAGCTGTGTAAATTCCAGAAAATGTACTCTAGTTTGTAGACGCTATAACTTTTGCGCAAACCAAAAAATATACGCTTATTGACATTTTTTTTACTAAAGACATGTGGCTGAATAAATTTTGCCCTCAATGTATGACTAAAATTTAGTTTATTCGATTTTTCTTATAACAAAAAGAAGAAAATATCTTTTTTTTTCAAAATTTTCGCTCTTTTTCCATTTATATCGCAAAAAAAAAAAATCGCAGAGGCAATCAAATACCATCAAAAGAAAGCTCTATTTGTGGGAAGAAAAGGACGCAAATTTCGTTTGGGTGCAATATTGCATGACCGCGCAATTACCAGTTAAAGCAGCGCAGTGCGAAATTGGAAAAAGACCTCTGGTCCTTAAGGTGTTTATTGGTCCGGAGCTGAAGTGGTTAATGAACTTATTTGATGTTATCTGTTTGTATGTATGAGTATAAAAATAAATATTTGATAAAAAAAAAATCTCTGGCCCCGGTTTGGAGATCGGCGGAGTGCTGGTGACAGTCCTTTCTTATGTAAAGAAGACCCCCAGCACCAGAGAGGTGGGGGAGGGGAGGGGGTCTCAGTGATTTTATAATAAAACAAATGCTGAATTTAACATAAGACATATCTTCATTGTCAGCAATTACTAATCCCACTGCACTGTACAGAGGACAATGGCTGCATATGTATTGGTGAAACGTTTTGTTATAAAGAAAGCGATGACGTTACACTGGGTGGGATATATATTGTATATAGTATTAGGAGACAAGATCACCATTCTCCCCTCCTCCATCACCCGCTCCCCTAAACCCGAGGAGAATCAGCACGGAGCGCGCCCTCTCCCGGTCACTCTATATACGACACACTGCGCGCACATCCATCTGTCCAACACAGCACTACACCTCCCTCCCAGCCACTGCCCGCATTCCAGTACTCCACCCTCCCACATCACGGCCACGCCCACCCAACCCTTGTCACGTGCCTGTTAGCCAGTCGGGTGTCTCCTCTAAGCGGAGGGGGCGTGGTGACGTGTGTGTGAGTTAGCGCTGCGTGGGTAAGGTGGGCCGGAGGAGACATTTCTAGTCCAGGGAAACGTGCGCATTGCCGGCTCCTGGGATGCTGGAGGCGGCAATGTGCTGAGAGGAGCGGCTTCCCGGGCTGGTGATGCTCGTGGCGCTCTGTGGTCGGAGGACGCTGGGCAGAGTTCATGGCTGGATGAGCGCGGCTTCCCATTACCAGGGTGTCAGAGTGCGCAGGACCGCGTCACACAGCATGGAGCAGCGCCTGGTGTGGGTGGACCTGGAGGTGAGCGGGGACCGCTGTCAGTCTGTGAGGAGTAAAGCTGAGCGCCGCCTCTGGGGGATCTCATATACTTCTATGGATCCAACCTGGACCGGGCTAGGTGTGTGTGAGCCGTGCTTGGGGGCGGCTATGAAAGAGGACAGCGGACTATATTAATCCCCCCCCAACTACTACACTGATCACCCCCCCCCCAACTACTACACTGATCATCCCCCCCCCACCTACTACACTGATCACCCCCCCCCCAACTACTACACTGATCACCCCCCCCCCAACTACTACACTGATCACACCCACCCCCCCAACTACTACACTGATCACCCCCCCCCCCAACTACTACACTGATCATCCCCCCCCCCCCCCACCTACTACACTGATCACCCCCCCCCCAACTACTACACTGATCATCCCCCCCCCCCACCTACTACACTGATCACACCCCCCAACTACTACACTGATCACACCCCCCAACTACTACACTGATCACACCCCCCAACTACTACACTGATCACACCCCCCAACTACTACACTGATCACACCCACCCCCCCAACTACTACACTGATCATCCCCCCCCCCACCTACTACACTGATCATCCCCCCCCCCACCTACTACACTGATCACACCCCCCAACTACTACACTGATCACACCCCCCCCAACTACTACACTGATCACACCCACCCCCCCAACTACTACACTGATCACCCCCCCCCCAACTACTACACTGATCATCCCCCCCCCCCCACCTACTACACTGATCACACCCCCCCCAACTACTACACTGATCACACCCCCCAACTACTACACTGATCACACCCACCCCCCCAACTACTACACTGATCACACCCACCCCCCAACTACTACACTGATCACACCCACCCCCCAACTACTACACTGATCACACCCACCCCCCAACTACTACACTGATCACACCCACCCCCCCAACTACTACACTGATCACACCCACCCCCCCCCCAACTACTACACTGATCACACCCCCCAACTACTACACTGATCACACCCCCCAACTACTACACTGATCACACCCCCCCCCAACTACTACACTGATCACCCCCCCCCCAACTACTACACTGATCACACCCACCCCCCCAACTACTACACTGATCACCCCCCCCCCCCCAACTACTACACTGATCACCCCCCCCCAACTACTACACTGATCACACCCACCCCCCCCCAACTACTACACTGATCATCCCCCCCCCCCAACTACTACACTGATCATCCCCCCCCCCCACCTACTACACTGATCATCCCCCCCCCCCACCTACTACACTGATCATCCCCCCCCCCACCTACTACACTGATCATCCCCCCCCCCCACCTACTACACTGATCATCCCCCCCCCCCCACCTACTACACTGATCATCCCCCCCCCCCCCACCTACTACACTGATCATCCCCCCCCCCCACCTACTACACTGATCATCCCCCCCCCCCCCACCTACTACACTGATCATCCCCCCCCCCCCCCCCCTACTACACTGATCATCCTGTTTACCATTATCATTGAAAGTAAAAGAAAAGCCAACGTTTTGTGTTGCCCCCAGAAAAGTAATAGAGAGGTAATCTTACAATGGGGACACGCCAGGATTTCCTTACTCTGGAGAGAATTCCTCTCACATACTATTGTAGCTCTAGGATAGAAAGTGAAGGCAAATCTCCCCAATGGGACACAGATGGCAACAAAAAACCTGACGGGTTATAACTGGGGATCAACCAATTATTGGAACGGCTGATATTGGCTTTTTTTTTTTTTTTTTAAGTATCGGTTACAAACCAAGAGCCCTTTCACACTGCCAGTGAGCTGCGTTGGCGGTAAACTGCTGCTAGTTTTAGTGGCGCTTTTCAGCCTCTAGTGGGTGTCTTTTAACCCCCACTAGTGGCCAAGGAAAGGGTTAAATGCACCAGAAAAACGCTGATGCTGAAGTGCTTTGCAGGCGCTTTGGCAACGGTGCCCATTCTTTTCAATGGGTGGGGCAGTGGAGGAGTGGTGTGTACTAAACCGCTCCAAAGATGCTGCTTACAGGACCTTTTCTAACGTCCTGCAAGGCACCTCTCCAGTGTGACCGCACTCCGGCTTTTACACTGAGGCTGCAGGGGAGGCGCTTTACAGGTGCTATTTTTAAGCCCTTTTAACGCCTGAAAAATGCCTTCAGTGTGAAAGGGGTCTTTACTGATGTCACCGATATTGCTCCAAGGAGTTGCCTTGCAGCTGCAGGCATCACCCTAGTACCATCCTTTAGAGTGGACGGTCGGCTTTTCTTGTAATAACAACTGATGCTCATCTGTCCGGGAGGGGACATCCCATTCCACCAGGAGGCCCGAGCGACCAGCCGACAAGTCCGCCGGCCCGGCCGAAGACCCCGAACAAAGCAGATCTGGTCTCGGATCTAGTACCCTGGAAGCAATGTCATGACATCATTTCCGGATTACTGGCCTCCTAAAGACGGCAGTTAAAAAAAAATATATATATATATTCAAAAATGCAGTTTTTTTTTTTTATAATACTTTTAAGTGCAGTGGAGGGGTCAAAGGACAGTGTAAAAATAAAGTTTAAAGCTACAGAATATGGGCACTTTATAACGGCCTGAAAGGCAGCTGAAAATAAGAATCGTAACGGCCATGAAAAAACTATATCGCGCTGAAGTTAAAACAGATTTCCCACTTTTTTTTTCTTGTTTCTTTTTTTTTTTTTTGACCACTGATCACTTAAACCCCCTTAACCGCTTAAGGACCGCCTCACGCCGATATGCGTCGGCAGAATGGCACAATCACGTACCTAATATGCTCCCTTTAAGTGCCCAGCCATGGGTCACGCGCGCGCCGGCGGCACACTCGCGACCCGGTCCTGAGCTCCGTAGCCGCGGGACCGGCAGACCCGATCGCCGCCAGTGTCCCGCAATCGGGTCACAGGGCTGAAGAACGAGAAGAGGCAAGTGTAAACAAATCTCTCCTCGAGCTTCCTACTGAGCCTGTCACTGATCGTCTGTTCCCTGTTATAGGGAAAGACGATAAGTGATGTCAGACGCCAAGCCACGCCGCCCCCCCCCAGTTAAAAAAAAAACAAACAAAAAAAACCACACACACTAAGGCTGCTTTCACACTGGGGCGGTATTCAGGCGTTACAGCGCTAAAAATAGCGCCTGTGTAACGCCTGAAAAAAACGGCCCCTTTAACTCCAGTGTGAAAGCCGGAGGGCTTTCACACTGGAGCGATGCGCAGGCAGGACGGTGAAAAAAGTCCTGCTAGCCGCATCTTTGCAGCGGTGAAGGAGCGGTGTATTCACCGCTCCTAAACCGCTCCTACCCATTGAAATCAATGGGACACCGCGGTAATACCGCCGGCAAAGCGCCGCTGCAGCGGCGCTTTGCGGGCGGGTTTAACCCCTTTTCAGCCGCTAGTGGGGGTTAAAACCACCCTGCTAGCGCTTGCACACCGCCGCTAAAACAACGGTAAAGCGCCGCTAAAAATAGCGGCACTTTACCGCCGACGCCGCTCCCGCTGCAGTGTGAAAGCAGCCTTAACCCCTACACTGCACACTAGTGGTTGACCCTTTCACTGCCAGTGACATTTTTACAGTAATCAGTGCATTTTTAATTGCACTGATTGCTGTATTAATGCCAATGGTCCCAAAAATGTGCCAAAATTGTCCGACGTGTCCGCCATAATGTTGCAGTCCCAATAAAAATTATATATATTTTCTTTTTTTTTATTACCAAAAATGTAGAAGAATATGTATCGGCCTAAACTGAGGAAAGAAAATTATTAAAAAATATTTATTCTAGCAAAAAGTAAAAAAATATAGAATTTTTTTTTAAAATTGTCACTCTATTTTTGTTTATAGTGCAAAAAAATAAAAACCACAGAGGTGATCAAATACCACCAAAAGAAAGCTCTATTTGTGGGGAAAAAAGGACATACATTTTGTTTGGGAGCCACCTCGCACGACCTCGCAATTGTCAGTTAAAGCGACGCAGTGCCGAATTGCAAAAAGGGGCATGGTCCTTTAGCTGGAAAATGGTCCAGGGCTTAAGTGGTTAATAACCAAACCAATTTTCAGTTTTCAGTTTCAGCTTTCGGTGCTCTCACGTTTTGAATGACAACTACTCAGTCACGCAACACTGTACCTATATGAAATTTTTGTACTTTTTTTCACACAAATAGAGCTTTCTTTTGGTGGTATTTAATCACTGCTGGGGTTTTTATTTTTTTGTGCTATAAAAGAAAAAAGACCGAAAATTCTGTTAAAAAAAAAAAGAATTTTTCTTCGTTTCAGTTATAAAATTTAGCAAATTAGTAATTTTTCTTCATAAATTTTGGCCAAAATTTATACTACTACATATCTTTGGTAAAAATAAGTACAAATTGGTGGATATTATTTGGTCTTTGTGAAAGTTATAGAGTCCACAAGCTATGGTGCCAATATCTGAAAATTGATCACACCTGAAGTACTGACGGCCTATCTCATTTCTTGAGACCCTAACAAGCCAGGAAAGTACAAATACCCCCCAAATGACCCCTTTTCGGAAAGAAGACATTCCAAGGTATTTAGCAAGATGGTGAGTTTTTTTGAAGTTGTCATATTTTTCCCACAATTCTTTGCAAAATCAAGATTTTTATTTTTTTTCCCTTTTTTTTTTTTTCCCCACAAACACACAGCATATGCATACCACAAATTACACCCCAAAACACATTCTGCTATTACTCCCGAGTACGGTGATACCACATGTGTGAGACTTTTACACAGCCTGGCCACATACAGAGGCCCAACATGCAGGGAGCGCCATCAGGCGTTCTGGAGCACCCAGGCCAATTCTGACATTTCTCTCCTACATGTAAAAATCATCATTTATTTGCTAGAAAATTACATAGAACCCCAAAACATTATTATGGTTTTTTTTTTATTTTTTTTTATTTTTTTTAGCAAAGACCCTAGAGAATACAATGGCGGTCATTGCAACTTTTTATCTCACATGGTATTTTTCAACCGTGTTTAGTGTGTGTGTGTTTTTTAACACAAAAAACGTCAAAAAAAAAAGTTAGCCCAATATTTTTGCATAATATGAAAGATGAAGTTACTCTGAGTAAATAGATACCTAACATGTCACCCTTCAAAATTGCGCACTCTCGTGGAATGGCGCCAAACTTTGCTACTTAAAAATCTCCATAGGCGACGCTTTAAATTTTTTTACTGGTTACATGTTTTGAGTTAGAGGAGGTCTAAGGCCAAAATTATTGCTCTCGCTCTAACGTTCACAGCGATACCTCACATGTTTGCTTTAAACATCGGTTTCATATGTGGGCGGGGCTTACGTATGCATTCGCTTCTGCATGTGAGCAAACACGGGGGCAGGGGGGCTTGAACAATAAAAAAATTATTTTACTTTGACACTTTTTTCCCCAAAAATAAATTTTTTGATCACTTTTATTCATATTACAAGGGATGTAAACATCCCTTGTAATAGGAATGTGGCATGACAGGTCCTCTTTACAGTCAATAAGATCTCACCTCTAGACTGGGAAGCCTAAAATAAAAAAAAATAAAAAAAAACTATTCTGGCTTCGATCATAGTGGTGAGTCGGTAGAAGCACCGGAGGGGGGGAGAATGTCCCCTCTTGCCTCCCGTAAGAGCGTTCAAGCAGCGGGAACAGCCGCTATGATCATTCTTATGGTGTAGGGAATCGCCGGCTGAAAAAGCTGATACCTGAATGATGCCTGTAGCTGCACCAATCATTCAGATATCCCCACACAAAGTCAAGGATGTCATATGGCGGGCGGGAAGTGGTTACACAGTTGTCCATTAATACAATATTTCTAACACATAGCATGTACATACCAAAAACAAGACCCAAAATAGATTCTCTTACTGAGTACGGCGATACCACATGTGTGAGACTTCCACAGCCTGGCCACATACAGAGGCCGGGTATCACCGAGTACTGCTGGGTATTGCGGGGTTCATTGTCAGTGAATAGCACTGTGGGCACTACAGACCTAGCCCACAGCGCTACTGCCGCCGATCTCTCCCCTCTCACTGTACTGGTCGGTACAGAGAGGGGAGGGAGGAACCGAGGTCATGTCATGACACCGGTTTGTTTACAAGTGATCGCTCTGTCATTTGACGGAGCGATCACGTGGTAAACGGCCACAATGAGTGGCCGTTTACTGTGATGCACAGGACCCGGCGGTCACGGATGTTCTCGAGTGCATGCCCCAGGGGGCGCGAGAGCGGAATTCTGGGAGGACGTCATAGTACGTCCTGCCAGATTTAAGCAAACGCCCTATAGCAGTCATTCAGCTATGGGCCCAGTTAAGTGGTTAAATGACCCCCCGTGGTGATCGTACCTAATGCCATTCATAATGGAATGTGTATGAAATGTAGCTATTATAAATCATCATCTTTTGAAATAAACTCAATTTGTAGTCCCCAGCAAGTGTGCTGCCATCCTAAGTGTGGGCATCTGAAGCCCACTTGTTCCTTCTTCCTGGATATGATGCTGCTGGCCCCCCAGCATACGACTCCCGTTCTTGCGCATATAGTTCAAAGCGCAGCGCAATGCTACGAGCAGCGTCATGATTTGAGTGTCAAGTACACCGGAAACGAAGGATTAAAGCGGAGTTCCACCTGGGGAAAAAAAAAAAATTAAGTCAGCAGCTACAAATACTGTAGCTGTTGACTTTTAATATATGGACACTTGCCTGTCCAGGGAGCTCGCAATGTCGGCACCCAAAGCTGATCTGCGGATCAACTCACGGGTGCTGCTGCCATTCCTGGTGAGCGAACCAGGCAGCGAAGACCTTTGGCTTTGCTCTTGGTTCCCTACTGCATGAGTCGCGCTGCGCGCTCTGAATGGTCCCTGCTGTCTTCTAGGACAATGTTTATGGTGTATGGCTAGTCAAGGCCTCCTCAGTGCAATATTGGTTTGTTACCTTTAGTTAGCCATTTATATGTGCTTGTTTTGGCTTTGAGAAGCAAGGTTAAACTACCATACATTTTCCTTTTATCGGGTGATTGCAAGATGGTCGACTACTACTTTTCAAGTATGGATTTGGAGAGGTGTCAAAACACTAATAAAGCAAAATCTTCTTTCTTGTTGTTGTTGTTGTTATTATTATTATATAGCATATTGCACCAACAATTTGATTAAAAGGACAACATTAATATGCTGTGTGTATGTATGTGTATATAATATATACCTACCCCCAATAGTTTTCTAACACATTTTACTTGTACTACAGATGACTGGATTGGATATCACAAAGGACCAAATAATTGAGATGGCTTGTATAATTACAGATTCTGAGCTCAATATCCTTGCTGAGGTATGTATTGGTGACCGCCAAAGTTGGCCTGGATTACAAAGGGGGGTGTAACCCTGACTTTATATTTTCTTTATATATGACGTTGGTGATTTTTGCAATTAATGACATGATCTATGAAAAAACGTTTTCTTATAGCTCCATAAAATCATAGACTTGTATGTACTGTCTGAATGCAGAGGATGACCTGCTCTTGGTAATACGTTTTCTGCAAAAAAAAAAAAATATAGCAACATAGTCATAGCTACTTGCCTTAGTCCCCTTTTTTTTTTCAGGCACTCTGTTGATGGATGAAAAATGGAAATCCATGCATCCATTTACAACCCCTTCTGTCACCATCCGTTAGTTTTTTTGTTTTTTTGGAATGGATCAAAGCCCTATTTTTTTTTTTTTTTTTTTTTTTTTTTCTTTCGTTTAAAAAAAAAAAAAAAAAAAACAGAACGGGTGAGAAACTGATGTAAACAAACTGTCCATTTTGCATTGGTACTGGATTAAAAAAATGTTTTTTACAGCTAATCTGTTTTTTTTTCTTTGTAAAAATCTGACTGAACTGATAAACCCACAACGCTCTTGTGAAAGGCCCCTTATACTTTTAATGTTCGTCAAGATCCCGTAGTTCAGTTCAACCCATACTCTTCTACACCGCATTGCCATTTTAAAATTTACATCATCAGGCCGGCCCAGTGTTGACATCTGCATCAGATCTTGCACATTCAGTTTAGGAGTTATGTTGGAACAGGAAGGGGCCGTCCCCAAACTGTTCCTACAAAGTTGTGAGCATGAAATTGTCCAAAATGTCTTGGTATGCTGACGCCTTAAGAGTTCCCTTCACTGGAACTAACTTTCCAACCCCTGAAAAACAATGCCACAGAAGTATTCATACTCATTTTGAAGAATTTCCACATTTTGTTATGTTACAACCAAAAAGTTTATATTTATTTTATTGGGATAGCAAAACGCTGTGTGGCAGAAAACGCCATCTCCACTGTGAAACAAGGTGGTGGCAGCATGTAGGGATGCTTTTCTTCAGGTACAGGGAAGCTGGTCACTCCATGGGCAAAATTGATGGAGCCAAATTTTAGAAGAAAACCTGTCAGACCACTTTCACACTTATGTGCTTTTTAGGCACTTTCACGCTAAAAACAGCGCCTAAAAAGCTCACGAAAACGTATTCCCATTAAAATCAATGAATGATTTCACACTGGGGCAATGTGCTGGCAGGGCGGTGCAAAACTCCCCTCTCCATTCAAATTAATGGAAAGCTCAAAAGCGCCTGAAAAGCTCTTCAAAAGCGCTCAGTGTTTTTACTGGCGGTTTAGAAGAGCCTCGGTGTGAAAGTGGGGGAAAGACTGGGGTGGAAGTTCACCTTCCAGCAGGAAAATGACCATAAACGTACAACCAGAGCTACAATGGAATGGTTTAGATCAAAGCATATTCATGTGTTAGAATGGACAAGTCAAAGTCCAGACCTAAATACAATTGAGAATCTGTGGAAAGACTTGAAAATTGCTGTTCAGTTGCCCTCCATCCAATCTGACAAAGATTAAGCTTTTTTTTTTTTTTTGCTATCTGAGCAATATTGAGCCATCTGAGTCAATACTTTGTAGAACCACCTTTTGCTGCAATTACAACTGCAAGTCTTTTTGGGGATGTCTCTTCTGAGACATCCCCCAAAAAAGACTTGAAGCTGTAATTGCAGAGAAAGGTGCTTCTACAAAGTATAGACTCAGGAGGGCTGAATACAAATGCACGTCACACTTTTCAGATATTAATTTGTAAAACATTTTGAAAACCGTTTATCATTTTCCTTCCACTTCACAATTATGCAAAAGAATATGTGTGGGAGGCAATTGTTTTACAATTTTGTGTGCCACATCCAAAGTTAAAGACCAAAATCTTGGAATATCCCTAGTGGTGGACTTTTAAGGCACGTACAGTAATATCAAAATTTAAAGATACAAAATTTTTTTTATTTAAAAAATTAAGAAAATGCATAAATACTGTTAATCTGTAATAATATATGTACATATTAGTGTATTAATGTATTCCTTGTGTTATGTATTAATTTTTTCAATAATAACTTTTTTTGTATCTTAAAATTTTTATATTACTGTACGTGCCTTAAAAGTCCACCACTAGGGGTATTCCAAGATTTTGGACTTCAGAATTATGTGGCACTTTGTGTTGGTCTATCACATAAAATCCCAATAAAATACATTTTACGTTTTTGGTTGTACCATGACAAAATGTGGAAAATTTCAAGGGGTATGAATACTTTTTCAAGGCACTGTAGCGTATGTGGCATTGCTGTGATCGTTGGGAGCAGCAGAATTTATTTTGGTAGGTTATGGACGTAACAAAAAATACACAGCTACATTTAAACAAATATAGGAAAAAAACATATATTTTGGGCCAGTTTTCCTTTTTTTTTTTAAAATAAAAAATCAGGTGGCCATTGCCATCTACCACCAAATGATAGCCCAATATGTCCTGGGAAAAAAAAAAAAGTATCAAACTGGATACACAAAGTAGTTGTGGTGATGTTTACGGTTTTACTAACACGTCAAAATTGAAAAAATTGTGCTTGGGTATTAACATTTGTTTTACCCTTAGGCGGGAAGGGGTTAAGTTACCTTTCTAAATGGGGGGGGGGGGGGGGGGGGAATCACATGTTAGTGGCGTTTGTTTAAAGTAAGGTCAGTCACTAACATATCATCTAAGCCTAAATGTGTTCATAAATGTAATTTTTAAATATTTTTAGTTCTACAACATTCATTGGGAAATAATGCCTGCTGATTCTGCAATGGCACTTCTTGCTTTTTGTTTTGACACATTTTGTTCCAATGGTGACTGAGTGGCCATGCCAACACACAGACTCTGTCGGCAATTGTCACCAATGTAGTCATTGCATGACAAAGTGGCTGCAAAGTGCTTGCAGTAGAGTCTTAAGCGCTGGAATGTAATAATAAAGTATCAAAGATTTAAACCATTTTATCATTTTAAAAAGGGCAATCATTTATAACATAAAGTGCTTTAGGAAACCTAGGTCATTCATTAGACTTTGCATTTGACATAGTACTTTAAATAAACATTGCCTTTCTGTTAATTACAGGGTCCTAACTTGATCATAAAGCAACCTGATGAGATGCTGGATGGCATGTCTGAATGGTGCAAAGAACATCATGGAAAGGTAAGATTCATATGTTGTCTCGGAGGCACAAAATAATTACAGAACACAATTCTAGGGGAGTACCTTGGCCTATGAAGTCCAAACAGGACTCAGGGTTATAACTAAAGGGTGCATAATTATGTACCATAATTTGAATATTTAAAAGAAAATAACTTCACCTACATACACCATGTTCTAGGTACCGGCGGGGGAAGAGGGTAATACCATTGAGTGACTGCTCCAAGATGGTGGGGCACAGCAGCAGTCTCAAAGCTTTTGGATGCCTACACAAGGTGTTTCTACAAGTGTATTTTTTTTTTTTTTTTATAATCGCCTTTTATTTATCTTCTTTAAGGAGGAAGTAAACCCTGATGAGTTTACTTCCTCTTTCATTCCCTGCAAAGGTAAAGCATAATGGACTACTATGCATCGCATAGTAGCCCATTATGTGTAACTTACCTGACACAGGAGCCAGCGAAGTCGCCGCTGTCCCCTGTAGTCCAGCGCATCCATCTTCTTGGTGGGGTCTCGCAGCTCTGCCGCTGTCATTCGGCGAAGCCGTGATGACGTCACTCCCACGCATGCGCACGGGAGCCGACGCGCGCGGCAGCTCTATTGTTGGAAATGCCGCGCTCAGTGCGCCTGCTCGCCGCTGTCTACGGTGCATGCGCCGTAGACAGCGGTGCCTGTCTTCAGGCAAATATCTCCTAAACCGTGTAGGTTTAGGAAATATTTCTTGGACCTACAGGTAAGCCTTAATCTAGGCTTACCTGTAGGTCAAAGTGGTTTGTAAGGGTTTACAACCACTTTAATCATATCAGTTAATTACAATAATCAGTCAATACAATATACATTCTTTCCATTTTCTTTATCCCTTTACCCATGTACATCCCAGAAGGGAAACCCCCCCCACATTTTAATTATAACAATTCTCTCTTCCCCTCTCCCTCCCTCCACTCCCTATTTTATCTCTGAGTACTCTTTCCAACCTTCCCAAATATCATTAAAATCATCTTGTTTATTTCTGATCATATGTAACCATTTCTCAGCTTCCATTATTCTATCTACTTCCTTTTTCCATTCTACTAATGTGGGGCATTTAGTCTGTTTCCATAACCTAGGTATCATTACCTTAGCTGCGTTCAATAGATGCGGTGTGATGCTTCTTTTATAGACTTTACTTGCTAATGGCATCCTGTGGAACAGAAAGTGATCAATCGAAAATTCTATAGGCTTCAGAGTCAGCCTCTTGATCCACGGGGCCACTGCCTCCCAAAATTTTTTAATCTTAGGGCACGTCCACCAAATATGGAGATATGTGTCTTTCTGCACACATCCCCTCCAGCATCTTGCATCTGCTTTCGGAAACATCTGTATTAAACATGCTGGGGTACGATACCATCTAATTAAAAATTTATATGCCATCTCCTGGGTTTGGGAGCTAATAGAGGAGCCATGTGTTACTCTTATCATCCTTTGTATTTGTACTGTCGTAAACTTCTGCCCAATTTCTCTCTCCCATTCTCTTGTATAATAAGGTATTGCCATGTTCATCGTCTTTAATATCAGTTTATACATCCTAGATAATACATGTTTAGCCTCAGGATTATTTATACACCATGATTCAAACGTGGTAAGAGTCCAGTGGCCTCATCATGTTTTTCCTTTTATTAAAAAAATCCGTTATTTGGGGATGCTTCCACAAGTTAAAGGATAAGTTCAGCTTTGGGAACATGTTACGTGCTCCACCCAATTTTTAGGGTGGAACATGTAACATGTTCCCACTGCTGCAGCTGCCACATTGTATGAGGAAGCAGAAAAGCTGACACATCCGCAGGAGACCTGTATGGCACCAGCGATCAGTAGATGCTTTTATAGGCTCTGCAACAAAAAATAATAAATGCACTTTTTTGCAGGTAAAAAAAAAAAAATGTTTTTAAAAAAGTCAACTTATCCTTTAATATGTATGAAATATGCTAAACACGCATAATGTGGAGTCGTGTGTTTTTTTTTTTTTTTTTTTTTTTTTTTTTTTTTCTTAATCAGTGGCTTGGGTCCAAGTTCTGCCTATTTTCTTAGAAGCAGCAAAGAGGGTTTTAAGTAGCAATATAGGACAGTCCGTCAGCTCCAGCAGTGCTGGTCCCTGACTGGTTTCACCAATGTCACTCAATGGAGCATACTTATTGGGATGCTCCAGCCCTGGATCGGCCTCCCTGACACTTCCCCCTCTATCCTTCCTGACTGTCTACTCTTTGCAAGTGCCTGCACCTCTTTGTCTCCACCCGCCTAAGTGCTGGCCCCATCTGGCGCCTGCCGTGTACGTTTCTGGCTCTCCTTTAGTATGGAGGGACTTCTTAATGCTGACAGTTGCTTCCCCAGATTCAGAACCTGGGCTTCCAGGAAAACAATGCGCTTACATTTTGCACAGCAGTATTCAGCCTCGATCGGCTGATCAAGGAACGCATAGATGCCGCAAGATGTACAACAATTGGGGATTTATACCCTGTCCAAATTACCTAACAACTAGCTTCCTGATGCTAATACTCAACAAGGCAATACGCAGGTACTCGCAGACCTACGTACACTCACAATACACAAGTACTAACAGTCCACACACACTACTCAGACAACACTCGGGTACTCACACTACACAGGTACTATGACCTTCTGGTTTTTAACTCGCCTCTTAGACCAGTTCCAGCAAACACAACGATGAGCAGGCTCACAATGAGTTCTGCACAAGGTTATATAGGCCTTACACACCTGTCGCCAATTAACCACTCCACTTAATTAGTAGGCTGAAGGAAGCGGCATAGTTAAAAAAAATAAAAAAATAAGTGGTTTAAAAGGTGTTAAGCTACAAGGAAAAGCCCCAAAAAGAACCTAAGAATGCAACCCAGCAGTCAAAAAGCAAGACTTGTTCACCCTCCACTCAAGGTCCGCACTGTTTAGCTTCCAGCCAGCAATCTGGCAATTTATACTAAAGTCTTTTTTATTTAACAAAAAAAAAACCTGTCATACCTACCTTCTATGTGCAGTAATTTTGCACAGAGCAGCCCTGATCCTCCTTCGCTTTTAGGGTCCCTCTTCAGCACTCCTGGCCCCCACAGCAAGCCGCTTGCTATGGGGGCACCCGAGTTGAGTCAAAGCTCTGTGTGCATATAGACACAAAGGCCTAGGCCTAGCCCCATCCCACCCCCTTTCTCTCCTCATTGGCTCACTGACTTTGACAACGGCAGGAGCCAATGGTGCCACGCTGCTGCCTCAGCCAATGAGAAGGGGAGTCCTGGACAGCTGAGTCTTGTGCAACATTGCTGGATCTAGATGGACCTCATGTAAGTAGGTATGTGTGCTGCTACACAAAAAATGCCTCCTGCATTTACAACCACTCTAACCACTTGCTTAATCGGCACTTAAACCCCCCTCCTGTCCAGACCAATTTTCAGCTTTCAGTGCTGATGCGCTTTGACAATTGCGCGGTCATGCTACACTGTACCCAAATGAAATGATTATAATTTTTTTTCTACAAATGGAGGTTTCTTTTGGTGGTATTTGATCACCTCTGTGGTTTTTATTTTTTTTGTTATTAACCACTTCAGCCCGGACCAATTAACAGCCTAAGGACCAGAGGTCTTTTTACAATTTCGCACTGCACTGCTTTAACTGGTAATTGCGCGGTCATGCAATGTTGTACCCAAACGAAATTTGCGTCCTTTTCTTCCCAAAAATAGAGCTTTCTTTTGATGGTATTTGATAGGGATGCACCGAAATTTCGGCCGCCGAAACATATCGGCCGAAAATGCCCTTTTCGGCAATTTGCCGAAAGAGAAAAACGGCCGATAATGGAGCCGAAAATGGGGCGGGGCCAGGGTAGGGGGCGGGGCTCCGCCCCCCGCCCCTGGTGCGCCCATCATGAAGAGCTATATCACGCTATAGTGCAGGCAAGCCGTCTCCGCCGCCTGTTTGATCACAGCGCGGGAACATCACAGCTTTCAGTTCAATAGCTGTGTGTTCCCGGCCGCGCGC
The DNA here is from genome assembly GCF_037356315.1 of Lithobates pipiens. Lineage (NCBI taxonomy): Eukaryota > Metazoa > Chordata > Amphibia > Anura > Ranidae > Lithobates > Lithobates pipiens. The sequence continues at coordinate 38,892,394 of NW_027507788.1, forward strand.
CATCATGTACAGCCCCTCCCCCTTGTCAGGGCACTTTGATAGACAGATCACCCGTAGGATTGGACGGATGATCTGTCTATCAAAGTGCCCTGACAAGGGGGAGGGGCTGTACGTGACGGCGCGCGGCCGGGAACACACAGCTATTGAACTGAAAGCTGTGATGTACCCCTGCTGTGATCAAACAGGCGACGGAGGCGACTCTCCTCTTCTCTCTTCACAGGTTGGCTGCGATGAGGGGACACACACACACACTGGCTGCTATGAGGGGACACACACACACACTGGCTGCTATGAGGGGACACACACACACACACACACACACACACACACACACACACACACACTGGCTGCTATGAGGGGACACACACACACACTGGCTGCTATGAGGGGACACACACACACTGGCTGCTATGAGGGGACACACACACACTGGCTGCTATGAGGGGACACACACACACTGGCTGCTATGAGGGGACACACACACACTGGCTGCTATGAGGGGACACACACACACTGGCTGCTATGAGGGGACACACACACACTGGCTGCTATGAGGGGACACACACACACTGGCTGCTATGAGGGGACACACACACACTGGCTGCTATGAGGGGACACACACACACTGGCTGCTATGAGGGGACACACACACACTGGCTGCTATGAGGGGACACACACACACTGGCTGCTATGAGGGGACACACACACACTGGCTGCTATGAGGGGACACACACACACTGGCTGCTATGAGGGGACACACACACACTGGCTGCTATGAGGGGACACACACACACTGGCTGCTATGAGGGGACACACACACACTGGCTGCTATGAGGGGACACACACACACACTGGCTGCTATGAGGGGACACACACACACACTGGCTGCTATGAGGGGACACACACACACACTGGCTGCTATGAGGGGACACACACACACACTGGCTGCTATGAGGGGAGACACACACACACTGGCTGCTATGAGGGGAGACACACACACACTGGCTGCTATGAGGGGAGACACACACACACTGGCTGCTATGAGGGGAGACACACACACACTGGCTGCTATGAGGGGAGACACACACACACTGGCTGCTATGAGGGGAGACACACACACACTGGCTGCTATGAGGGGAGACACACACACACTGGCTGCTATGAGGGGAGACACACACACACTGGCTGCTATGAGGGGAGACACACACACACTGGCTGCTATGAGGGGAGACACACACACACTGGCTGCTATGAGGGGAGACACACACACACTGGCTGCTATGAGGGGAGACACACACACACTGGCTGCTATGAGGGGAGACACACACACACTGGCTGCTATGAGGGGAGACACACACACACTGGCTGCTATGAGGGGAGACACACACACACTGGCTGCTATGAGGGGAGACACACACACACTGGCTGCTATGAGGGGAGACACACACACACTGGCTGCTATGAGGGGAGACACACACACACTGGCTGCTATGAGGGGAGACACACACACACTGGCTGCTATGAGGGGAGACACACACACTGGCTGCTATGAGGGGAGACACACACACTGGCTGCTATGAGGGGAGACACACACACTGGCTGCTATGAGGGGAGACACACACACTGGCTGCTATGAGGGGAGACACACACACTGACTGCTATGAGGGGAGACACACACTGACTGCTATGAGGGGAGACACACACTGGCTGCATTGTATCATGTGTGCAATTTCTGACCCTCTCCTGTACCACGTCCGCAGTCTCTGACCATCTCCTGTACCACGTCCGCAGTCTCTGACCATCTCCTGTACCACGTCCGCAGTCTCTGACCATCTCCTGTACCACGTCCGCAGTCTCTGACCATCTCCTGCACCATGTCCCCAGTCTCTGACCATCTCCTGCACCATGTCCCCAGTCTCTGACCATCTCCTGCACCATGTCCCCAGTCTCTGACCATCTCCTGCACCATGTCCCCAGTCTCTGACCATCTCCTGCACCATGTCCCCAGTCTCTGACCATCTCCTGCACCATGTCCCCAGTCTCTGACCATCTCCTGCACCATGTCCCCAGTCTCTGACCATCTCCTGCACCATGTCCCCAGTCTCTGACCATCTCCTGCACCATGTCCCCAGTCTCTGACCATCTCCTGCACCATGTCCCCAGTCTCTGACCATCTCCTGCACCATGTCCCCAGTCTCTGACCATCTCCTGCACCATGTCCCCAGTCTCTGACCATCTCCTGCACCATGTCCCCAGTCTCTGACCATCTCCTGCACCATGTCCCCAGTCTCTGACCATCTCCTGCACCATGTCCCCAGTCTCTGACCATCTCCTGCACCATGTCCCCAGTCTCTGACCATCTCCTGCACCATGTCCCCAGTCTCTGACCATCTCCTGCACCATGTCCCCAGTCTCTGACCATCTCCTGCACCATGTCCCCAGTCTCTGACCATCTCCTGCACCATGTCCCCAGTCTGACCACCTCCTGTATAAATTTTTTTTTTAAAAAACAGTCATTTTCGGTATCGGTGCTGTTTCGGTATCGGTTTCGGTTTTCGGCCTAGTGTATTTTTCATTTTCGGTATCGGTTTCGGCACCAAAAAACCCATTCGGTGCATCCCTAGTATTTGATTGCCTCTGCGATTTTTATTTTTTGCGATATAAATGGAAAAAGACCGAAAATTTTGAGGAAAAAATATTTTCTACTTTTTGTTATAAGAAAAATCGAATAAACTCAATTTTAGTCATACATTTAGGGCAAAATTTATTCAGCCACATGTCGCATGTCTTTAGTAAAAAAAAATGTCAATAAGCGTATATTTATTGGTTTGCGCAAAAGTTATAGCGTCTACAAACTAGAGTACATTTTCTGGAATTTACACAGCTTTTAATTTACGACTGCCTATCTCATTTCTTGAGGTGCTAAAATGGCAGGGCAGTACAAACCCCCCCCAAATGACCCCATTTTGGAAAGTAGACACCCCAAGGAAGTTGTGGAGAGGCATGTTGAGCCCATTGAATATTTTTTTTTTTTTTTTTGTCCCAAGTGATTGAATAATGACACAAAAAAAAAAATTTACAAAAAGTTGTCACTAAATGATATATTGCTCACACATGCCATAGTTATATGTGGGATTGCACACCAAAATATATTCTGCTGCTTCTCCTGAGTACAGGGATACCACATATGTGGGACTTTTTGGGAGCCTAACCACGTACGGCACCCCGAAAACCAATCACTGCCTTCAGGATTTCTAAGGGTGCAAATTTTTGATTTCACTCCTCACTACCTATCACAGTTTCGAAGGCCATAAAATGCCAAAATAGCACAAAACCCCCCCCCCAAATGACCCCATTTTGGAAAGTAGACACCCCAAGCTATTTACTGAGAGGCATGTTGAGTCCATGAAATATTTTATATTTTGCCACAAGTTGCAGGAATTTTACAATTTTTATTTATTTTTGCACAAAGTTGTCACTAAATGATATATTGCTCACACATGCGATAGGCATAAGTCAAATTACACCCCAAAATAAACTCTGCTGCTTCTCCCGAGTATGGGGATACCACATGTGGGGGACTTTTTTTTTTTTTTTTTTTAATTAATGTTTATTAAAGAAGAGAGGCGTGTACAGAGCATAACAATCAGTATAGAAACCAATAGCAAGATCTACAACATTATAACGTTAGTTACATGGGCACATAAATATACACCCACCTCTTCTATCATAAAAGAGGAAATATAGTAGACAGAATTAGAAGGGGAGTAAAGGAAAAGGAAAATAAACAGAAAGAGAGAGAGAAAGGAAAAAAAAAGGGAGAGGGGGGGGGGGAGGTGGCGGGGAGGGGGCAGACCACCGTCAGACAACCTATTGCAAAATAACAGTAGATGTAGTAAAAACAAGCGTCATGTTCACTTCACTCTGGTTGAGACATTATGGCTGCATAACTCGAGGAATATTTGAAGGCAACCCAACAGGCCCAGATCTTTGTTGACAACTCAGATTTACCCCGGAGGGAAAGGGTCATATCCTCCATGTAATATGTGGTATCCACAGTGAGCAACCAACGCCGGAGGGTGGGGATCGTCTTCAGCTTCCAAAACTGAGGAATGAGGGTTTTAGCAGCGTTTAAGAGATGTGGTGTAATCGACCTCTTGTAGGAGCCTGTCGGCCTTCCCGTGCAATGGAACAGGACATACCACGGGTCATTAGGTACCTCCCATCCCTGGATTTCTTTAATTGTGTATATGATCGCCAGCCAGAATGGGCGGATCCTCGGGCAGTACCACCATATATGGGCATGAGTGGCTACCTCCCCGCACTCCCGCCAACAGAGTGGGGAGGACTGGGGAGAGAACCTATGTAAGACAACCGGTGTGTAGTGCCATCTGGTCAAAAGTTTATACGCCATTTCTGATGTCTTAGAGGATCCCGAGGAGGCATGGGCTAGTGTTAGAATTTGTGACTGCTGGGGCGGAGACAGCTCCATTTGTAGTTCCCTTTCCCAGTACCGTAGAAAGGAGGGGGTACCCGTAGAGGTGAGGGACAGCAAGGCCTGATAGAAGTACGAAACTGGCCGCTCAATCGGGTCAGGTTCAGCAAATGCGGTTTCCACAGGTGTAAGCTCCGCCAGGGTGCGCAGGGGTTTTGGGAGCATGCGAACAAAGTTCAACAGTTGATGATGTTTCCAGCGGTCCATGTAGGAAATGGAGGAGTCACCCATGATGGAAGCAAGAGGTAGCACCCCGGATGGGCCGGTGAACTGATGGAGATAGGTGTTAGTGCCCAGCCGCCACGGGTGAATCTGAGGGTCCATGTTACCCGGTGGGAAAAAGTTGTGACCCACCAAGGGCATCAGGGGGGAGTTATGCAGCCAGCCATTTCTCTTACAGATAGAGTCCCATACCATCAAGGAGGAGTGTGTAAGTGGGGACGTGGTAGGCAAAAGGGTTCGGTGGGGGACTTTTTTGGAGCCTAGCCACGTACGGGACCCTGAAAACCAAGCGCCGCCTTCAGGATTTAAATATAAAATGCTACCAAAAAAAACTGTTAGCGATCGCAGGGATCAGGCCTGACTCTGCGATCGCTGCAGTTATGTGTTTAGTGTTTTGTAAGTGACAGTGATCGATCAATACTGCACTTGGGTGGGCTGGGCAGAGGGGCAAAACGCAGGTGCCAGCAGGTATCTGGGCGTTTTTTTGGAACCCTAAACTGCTGGGGTTGCTAGTATAGATCAGATCAGATATTGATCTGTTCAGATTCTATACCACTACGGGAGGTTTATGCTTTGCGTGTGGGTGTTAGCGGTACTGGCACTAACCTAGCGCTGCCTGGGGTGACGCAGACCCTGACCCTAAAACCTAATTGATATCACCCGCCGGGTGATCGGGGGGTTAAACCTTTATTGGGTAATAAATGGTGGGTGCCCTGATGCTATAAAAAGCAAACTAACTAACCATAGTCACCTGTAACACTTATACGGTGATCACTGGTGAAAGGGTTAACTAGGGGCAATCAAGGGGTTCAAATTTTTATTAGGTAGTATATGGGGGGTCCCTGGCGCTATATAAAAACCTGACGGGGAACCTAAATAACTAACTGGCTAACCAGCGTCACCAGTGACACTTATACTGTGATCGCTGGTGAAAGGGTTAACTAGGGGCAATCAGGGGGTTAAAACCATTATTGGGTAGTATTTCGGGGTACCTAGCGCTATAAAAACCTGGCGGTGAACCTAAAAAAATAACTAGCGACACTAATGCAGCGATCAGAAAAATGATCGCTTAGTGACACTGGCAAAAGGGGGTGAAAGGGTTAACTAGGGGCAATCAGGGGGTTAAACCTTTATTGGGGGGTGGTAGGGGGCTACCCTGGACCTAACACTAACTGCCCTGACAGTTTTTACTTTTACAACTGACACTGAATGTAGTGATCAGTAAATAAATGATCACTGCAATCAGTGACACTGTGACTGGGGGGGGAGGGGGGGGGGCGATCGGGGGGGTTTGTGTGCCTGTGTGTGCCTACATGTCAGTGTAGTGTTGGTGCACACTTACTTTCTGTCTTCTCCTCGTAGTTCGGTCAAAAAGACCGCCCTGAGGAGAATGACATCACTTCCTGCCTGTGTATACAATACACAGTGGGAGGAAGCTTCTCATTCGCCAGGAGCGATTGAGAGGGGATGGCCAGAAACCAATGGCCATCCCCTCATCCCGTATCGCTCCTGAAGCGAACCGGACTGCCGCATCCAGCTTGTGCCTGTACATGCCATTGTGATGACGTACAATGGCATGCGGCGGTCCTTAAGTGGTTAAAAAATGTGGTCTTTTTAAATTTTGCAATTACTCCTTCATTGATGTACGCTGATGAGGTGGCAGCGATGGGCACTGATCGGTTACACTGATAGGCAGCACTGCTAGGTGGCACTGACAGGCACCACTGGTGGGCATTGATAGGTGGCACTGGCAGGGGGGTACTGGTGGGCACAGATGAGGCATAATTGCCTCTTCCTCTTTGGGACCGATGTCCTTTGCAGATAAGCCAGTGATCGGCTTATTTTTGACAATGTGATCATCTGAGTCTTGGTCACTTGATGATCACAGCGCGCACGCTCTGCAGGGAGCGTGCAAAGGGGAGGCCATCATATAACGGCCTCCCAGAAATTCAGGTCTGCGCTGTGGCTGTCATTCGGCTATAGCGTGGAGGGCAAGTGGTTAATGGAGTCCTTTTTCCTCTGTGCCTTACTCCTAAGCATCCAAATAGGTTGCCAGATTGTCTAGATTTTGTCAGAACTATCAGTTTATCTAAAAGCCGCAACTTCTATTAGACGTTCTCTCTATTCTGTTAAAGCCCAAAAGTGGAACTTCCACTTATCTGATTCTTCCCTCCTCCGGTGCCACATTTGGCACCTTGAGGGGGGAGTGGGTACTTCTGGGAGACCAGGCCGCCGCAAAGTACGTCAGCAGCTTGGCCCCCCTCCTCCGCTGCCATGCCAGTGAGCGAGCGCAGTGCGCAATAGGTGCTCAGCTGTGAAGCCTAAAGTCTACACTGCCGGGTTCCCTTACCGGCTATGTGCAGACATTGCTGGACTCCACGACAGGTAAGTGTCCTAATGTTAAAAGTCAGCAGCTACAGTATGTGTATCTGCTGATTTTTAAATTTTAAGGAATGGGCGGAACTGCCCCCGCAAAGGACATCCTGCTTCAATATCCATGATTACCAGGTAGATAAGACCGCTCATCTCAAGAGCTTATACTGTAAAGAATAGGACACCTCCAGCACTGTTGCGTGTTCACACCAACAGATCGATTGAAATTTCCTAGGTATTCTGACACCAGGCCTCTGTTTGTAAGGCTGCCGCCTGGTCTTCAGTTGGAACCTTCTCCACCTTCTACCACGTGGATGATTGAGCTTCTGCGGATTCAGCTTTCAGCCGCAAAGCTCTTGCAGCAGTACTCTGAATTCAGGCCATTGACCCTTGTTTGTTGGGCTAGTTGGCATGGTTCTGTTTGTCTTGTTATTCAATCTTCATATTTATTGCATAGGGACGTCTCAGGGTTTGTGAATACCCATCCTGTGTCTTGTACTGTACAATTGGATAAGAGGAATTTTGTGTTGCACTCCATTGCTTGCTAATAAATAACTGAGATCTCATGGAGTGGGGTAGGGTTATGCCCAGGGGTTGTCCAGCAAAGCTTTGCCAGTGTCCAATCCTCTGAATGTACCAACATATAACTCAAGGTCTATGAATATCCAGCCTGTCATGTACTGTACCCCAAGATATGAAAACTAAAGGTTGAATTAAAATTCAAGTCAAAAATCTTCTTGTACTCACCTGTAAAAGTATTTTGCAGAAGTTCATTGAGGGACACAGGTCTCCACCCTTTTGTGTTAATGATTGTGCTCTTGGCACTGCTTTGCTACAGAATTGAGGCATGCTGATAGTAGAAGGGGTTATCCTAGACTTTTTTTTTTTTTTCCGTGTCCAATCTACCCTGTAGGTGGCAGTATAACCTGAAGAAAAAGGGTGTACAGTGATTACAGGAATCATGTTTCTGAGCATATACTGTGTGCTTGCATATAAACTTTGTGGGATGATGTTGGCCATACTGGTGATAAACCACCTCATACTTATGAGAGCGATTTGATGAATATGGAGAATATGTAATTGTTTTAAAACAGTGCTTTTAACATTGTTACAATGTTCTGCAGGGATTCATAGTATTTTAAATGTTTTAACCTGATTGAGTCGCAGTTTTTTAAATCAATGATCATGTTTTTTCTTTCTTCTCGTTACAGTCTGGCCTTACTCAGGCAGTGCGGGACAGTAAGATATCTTTACCACAAGCAGAGTACGAGTTTCTCTCCTTTATTAGACAGCACACACCTCCTGGTGTCTGCCCTCTAGCTGGTAGGTGCTTTATTTTTATTTATTTTTATTTATTTTTTTTGGGGGGGGGGGCGCGCGCGCGCGCATTTTGTTATGTTAAAGTAAACGTGACAAATATTTGAACTGGGACAGTACAGTAAAACCAAGATAAAAGTGGCAGTTACTTTTTGTTGAGTCTTATGGTATTTAAAAATTACAAATGAAGATAATTAACCTTGTGTTAAAGCTTTGTGAATTTACCCTGATATTTGAGTAAACAGTATTATGTCACCTAAAAGGCTCTCTACACTTACCCAATTATTTCAATTGTTTTTTAATACTCTCTCATCAGGGAATTCCGTGCACGTGGATAAAGTATTTCTGAACAAATATATGCCTCAGTTTATGAGACATTTGCATTACAGGATCGTCGATGTGAGCACTGTAAAGGAACTATGCAGGTAAAATCTAGAGGAATCCTTTGATTAGTTTTTTTTATTTATTTATTTATATAATCTTTATTTATTTTCATAATTTTTCCATTCACAAACTTTATACAGTTAAACACTCCGTTTTCCACATTAACATTTCTCTCCCCCCCCCCCCCCCCCCTTCACGTACATAACAGGAAGAAGCAGTGGGCCCCTCATACACAAACTATGACCGTGTTACTCTCTATACCTCTAACTTCTTATCACCTATACCACATATTCTCTCTCTCCTTCCTCCCTCCAGTCGCCATTCTCTCCAAATCTTTATACTGTGTAGCCCAACTTATCTTTTTTTTTTTTTTTTTATTCTTTATTTAAATTTTTCATTTAAGTTGCGTACAAAACATAATCAAGTATTATAAAAGAAAACCATAGGACCAAAATACATTCATGCCCTTAAATTTTTCACATTATCCTGGTTTTCTTTCTTTACTTCTCGAGTTCTTCTAAAATATCTCCCTCCCACCCCTCTCCCCACCCCTACCGACCCATTACCTCGTTAAAAATCATAGATTGTCTAAAGATTTTCCAGTATTTCCATTTCACATGGAATCTCTTTCTTTCTCTTTCTTCCTCCATTCCCAGCCCTTCAATACTATACATTTCCTCAACTTTTCCTAGCCATTCCTTTACTTTGGGTGCTTCTATTTCTTTCCATTTTTTCGGAATCAGGCTTTTTGCCACGTTTATTAATGAGCTTGTGAGGGAATTCCTATACTCCTTAATTGGGGTATCTACTGCATGGAATAGGCATAACCATGGGTTCTCAGGTAACTGTATTTTAGCTATTACTTCTATATATCTTATTATTTCTCTCCAATATTCTTTAATCTTGGGACAATCCCACCATATATGGGCCAAACTTCCCGTTTGTCCACAATTCCTCCAACATTTCCCAGATTGTCCCTCCTGGTACTTTGCCATTATATCTGGGGTCCTATACCATCTTACTAAAATTTTATAATTTGTTTCTATCATCTTACTATTTTCCGTGGATCTGTGCACCATCTTCAATATTTTTTCTATATTTTGGTTTTCACCCCGTGCTCCTATCTCTTCTTCCCATTTTTGAATGAAAGTTGGTACCTCCGCTTCACATTCCCGTCTCAAGACCTTATAAAGCTGGGCAATACCTGCCCTTGGGGATTTCCCCTCACATATCCACTCCAAGGCAGTCAAATTTTCTCCATCTCTAAGCGGTTGTGGTAGTCTTGAGACGAAATGTCTAAGCTGCAGGTATCGCCACTCATTCAAATCCATCCAATCATTTTCTTTCTGTAATATTGCTAGTGTTTTCAATTTCCCCTCTTTAATTATGTGTCGTAATTGCATATTATCTTGTTTTATCCATTTCCCTCCTATTGTACTTTTACCAGGTGCAAAAAAATCATTATCTTTTAAATAAATTAAAGGGGAATTATATTTCCACTTATTATGTTTGTGTATTCCCTCCCATACTCTAAACACATTTTTTGTGACCAAAGGTGTTGTCTTCCCTAGTGATCTATATTTTAAAGGAATCCAGATTTCTCTACCTAAATTTGTGCCTGATAAACTGTGTTCTATTTTTCCCCATCTTTTTTTTACTTTCTAATTTTGCCCATTCCACCACCCGTGTTAACACTGCTGCTTCGTAATATTTTCTAAAGTCTGGGACATTCAGACCCCCCTCGTCTTTTCCCTTTTGCAAAGTCTTCAGTGGGATTCTAGGTTTCTTGTTGTTCCAGATAAATTTAGAAATTAAAGAATTTATCATTTTAAAATATAGGGGGGGGATATATATTGGTAATAGCTGAAATTTATAAAGGATTTTAGGTTGAATAATCATTTTTAAGGCATTAATTCTTCCTAACCATGACAGGGGCTTTGTTCTCATTCTCCTTATTTCTTCTCTCAATTCTTCTAGAAGGGGGATATAGTTTATTAGGTACATTTTTTCTATTGATGCAGTCAGTTTAATCCCTAAATATTTAATTTCCTTTTGCCATAGAAATGGGAATTCTCTCTTAATGTCAAGTTCTTCTCTCGGATTTATATTTACGTTTAAGATTTCTGACTTGCTTGGGTTGATTTTAAAGTTAGATAATTCTCCGTATTCCTGTAAAGCCTTTAACAAGTTTGGCATGGAGATTCGTGGGCTGGATACATAAAACAGAATATCATCCGCGAATGCGGCTGTCTTATGTATTTCCCCCTCTATCTCAACCCCCTTTATATCTGGGTTTCTCCTTATCGTCTCCAGGAGTGGCTCCAATGCCAGAACGAACAATAGGGGGGACAGCGGACACCCCTGTCTAGTCCCATTGTTCATTCTGAAGGCTGTTGATAGTACCCCATTAACTCTTACCACTGCCTTGGGGCTGTTATATAGTGCCTTTATCCACTTCAAAATTTTGGGACCAAACCCCATTCCCCTTAGGGTACCCATCATGAATCCCCAGTCTACTCGGTCAAAAGCTTTCTCAGCATCTATTGATAGGAGTAGACTGGGGATTCTACTCTCCTTCATCCTCTGAAGCAGTAATAATGACCTTACTCCATTATCTTTTCCTTCTCGCCCCTCAATGAATCCCACCTGATCTGCATGGACTAAGCTAGGCATTAACTTCTTTATTCTAGCGGCCAATATTTTTGCGAACAATTTAATGTCCGTATTGAGTAGTGAGATCGGTCTATAGTTTGAGCATATTGTATTCTCTTTTCCCTCTTTCAATATCGTGGAGATTGTCGCAGTGGAGGCCTCCTCGCTCAGTCCATATTTTGTACCTAGTCCATTATAATATGCACATAAAATTGGGGCTAGTATGTCTCCAAACTTTTTTAGATATTCTATTGTATAGCCATCAGGCCCTGGACTCTTTCCTCCTTTGGTCTCTTTTATTGCCTGTATTACTTCTTGGACTGAGATTGGATTCTCCAATTCCTGCGCCAATTCCCCCGGTATTTTAGGGATATTTGCTTGAAATATATAGTCTTTGATTTTTCCCCTTCTCTTCATCTCTTGCTTTTCTGTCTCTTTTTTTTCTCACGGAATATAACTGCCCATAATATTCTCTAAAAACTTCTGCTATTTACTTAGTTTTATAGACCGACTCTCCCTCTTTATTTAATATTTTCTCTATATAATTCTTCGATCTTTTTTTCCTCAATATCTTTGCTAAGATCTTACTATTTTTAATGCCGCTATAATATCTCTCTTTATTAATCCTATTATATATCGTCCTCATTTCCTGTTCCATTAATTCCCCGAGTTCCTCTCTTTTCATAGCCAGTTTATGTAATAGGTCCACTACCTGTCCACTTTCCCTGCCATTTGCCTTTTTATGTTCTTGCTCTAATCCATGGATTTCCTCCCTCAACTCTCTACTCTTTTTAATACCTTCTCTCTTCCTATTTGTACCTAGTGAAATATATATCCCTCTTATATAAGCTTTATGTGTCTCCCGAATAATATTTTCCATATTCTCTTCATTTAAATTAGTGGTAAAAAAAAACTCCAATTCCTTTCTAATTATTTCCTCTCCCTTCTCGTCCAACAGTTCCCTATTCAATTTCCAGGAAAAAGGAGATTTCTGAAATCCTGGGATTTTGATCTTCAGGCATATTGGAGAATGATCAGACAATGTTCTAATTCCTATATCTGTGGATATCACCTCGTCCAGAACCCTATGTTCCACTAACCAGTAGTCGATCCTTGTGTACGTCCCGTGTACCGGGGAATAGAACGAGTAGTCTCGTATCCTTGGGTGCATAGTTCTCCACACATCCATAAGCTGGTACTGATATAGCCTGTGTTTTATTATTCTCCTCTGCTCCTTCCCAATCCCCTGCACACGGGACGAACTATCCATTTGCGGATTCATACAAAAGTTCATATCTCCAGCTATAATTACTCTTCCTCTTTTAAAATCCCATAATTTCTCCAATATTCCTTTCAGAAAAACCGTTGGACTTCTATTTGGGCAGTATATGTTAGCGAGGGTATAGTCTACTCCCCATAGTTTCCCCTTCAGAAAGAGGAATCTACCCTCCGGGTCGACTAATCTTTCTTCTATTTTATAGTATACCTCCCGTCCTATACCGATAGCTACCCCTTTTGAGTTCCTTGAGTAAGAATCTCCATAAAACCACACCGGGAACCTAGGGGAGTATATTCTAATCTTGCTTTCGTATGATAGATGGGTTTCCTGTAAGAACACTATACCCGCTTCATATTGTTCTATTTCTTTCAGAATTTTAAACCGCTTTGCTGATTCATTTAGCCCCCTAACGTTATATGACAAACAATTAACTATAGACATAGCTTTTAGTCAGGCTGGTTTCTCCTCTTTTCTCACTTAACGAGGTTCTCTGCTGTCGGGTCTTCTTTCTCCCCCCACCCCTCCCACCCCCCCTCCCAACCTCCTCCCAACCCTCCCAGACCCCTCTTTGGTCCTTGTACCTATATCCAGAATATATCCCCATCCTGGAATATGTACCTCACCCCTTGGGGTGAAGCTCCAAGCCCGGCATTCCGTGTCCCTCCACTCCCCCCCGGCCTTGAAGGCCCGGTAGACATAGGGGGGGAGAGGAGGGAGCAGATAGTCCAGGGAGGCTCTTCCCGTTTTCACCCATACCCACATTAACTTTTATTTACTTTACCTCTCCCATCTTGTTTCTTTTGTAATAAATTACACCAGCCCCCCCTCCCCCCCTCTCCCCCTACCAGGGGGGAGGATGTGATGTGGGAAAGCTGGGGGAGGAGCCCGAGGCGGTGTCTGTGAGGACGGAAGGGGAGGCAGGAGATCCATGGCAGCAAGTCTGATGCAGATGCTGGTGAAGTGGGATAGAACACCGTGTTAGAGGACAGCACATGGTGACCCCGCAGATGCCTATTCCCCATGATATTGGATCAGGAGACCAAGGAGGAGCGACTGATAGATCGGGGTGGACAGCAGTAAAGGATGCAGGAAACTGAACAGGGGTAAGTGAGAGATATCCCTGGTTCAATCAAAAAAATGGCTGCAAGAGAAAACACCTGATCCTGAGACCCCACGAGTGACTGTTGGTTGCTGGCCTCCCCTCTGTCTCCTCCATACGCCCCCCCTCTTATCTCTGCCTTTGTGTCCTCTGTATATTATGCTCTGCATACTACCCTCCAGAGCCCCTAGGTTATCCAGCGCTGTTGCATCGTGAACTGTGTTTGAACTGTGTTTGCTGTGGAAGCTAAAGAGATTTGATGACTAACTGAGGGAGAGATGCAGCAGCTGGGACTGGCTAAAATTTAACTGACTGGAGACATAAGAGAGGTCTTGATGGAGCAATGATTCTTTTTGAAACCTATGAATCTATGAGAGCTACGGAATTGAAATGTTTGTAAGAACGTACCAATGAGAGGACTTGTTTAAATGTCAATGATTGCCTAATAACCCTAGGAGTGGCTCAATTGATTAAATGCTGGAATTACTGGAAACTGCTAAACTGATAGTTGAAACTAGTACTGAGTTTTAAGCTCACTTAAGGACTAAGTATTGATACAGCTTAGTACTGACTGAAAAGGTTATGAACTATGCTATGAACTAAGCTGCAAATTAAGTGATGAACTCTGCGATTTAACTATGCGATAAGTTCGGAGCGATACCTACTGGAGAGTAACTTTCCATTATATCTACTGGAGAGTAACTTTCCTTCCTGTGGTGGATAGCAGCTGATTAGATAATTGGGTTAAGCTAATATAGAGCTGAAAAAGCATAAGGACATTCCTTTTTTTTCTTCCCTCCGAATCCTCCCCCCCCCCCCTCTGCGTTTTTTTTTTTTTTCCTTCGTATCTTCCCGCCTCTCTTACGTTATACAGAGACCGGGAAAGAGGGATGAATGGTACGTTTTTCATAGGTTCTTTATAGGATTTTCATAGGTGCCCCAGCAAAATAAAATACAAAAAAAAAAAATCCACCAAGTTGCAGAATTTTCAATTCCATCTAAACTAGGGGGCCTGAAAGGGTTAAGTGACTGGAGACATAAGAGAGGTCTTGATGGAGCAATGATTTTGTCTGAAAACTATGAATCCAGGAGTGGCTCAATTGATTAAATGCTGGAAGTACTGGAAACTACTAAACTGATAGTTGAAACTAGTACTGAGTTTTAAGCTCACTTAAGGACTAAGTATTGATACAGCTTAGTACTGACTGAAAAGGTTATGAACTATGTTATGAACTAAGCTGCAAATTAAATGATGAACTCTGCGATTTAACTATGCGATAAGCTTGGAGCGATATTTTCTGGAGAGTAACTTTCCATTATGTGGTGGATAGCAGCTGATTAGACAATTGGATCAAGTAGAAATAGAGCTGCAAAAGTATAAGGACATTCCCCTTTTTTTTTTTTTTTTTTTTTTTTTTTTGTTCCTTATGCGTTTTCTTTTTTTTTTCCTCTCTCTCTACGTGTGCTCCCGCCCCTCTTACGCTATATAGAGATCGGAAAAAAGGGACGAAGGGTACGTTTTTTTTATTTTTTATTGTTCCTTTACAGGATCTTTACAGGTGCCCTAATAAAAAAAAAAAAAAGTAAAAAAAAAATCCATCAAGTCGCAGAATTTTCCATTCTTAAAGCAAAAGTGAAGAGAAGTATTCCATCTAAACTAGGGTGCCTGAGAGGTGAAACGGCAGGATATTCTTCTCTCCCCTTGCCCCTCCATTCAAATCCAATAAAAGCAAAGATTGGAACCGAGAGGTACTCCCCTCTATACAGGACAACTATTTTGTCAAACAAGACAAGTGAACAAGATACATGATGAGGGGAAGATCACATAAAACAACAGAATCTAAAACCCCGAGGGAGAGTTTAAATACTAGTGTAACCGCTAGTTCAATACAAAAATACTTGACAACTAAAGAGGGTAACCAAAAAAGCCCAGACGTAGAAAAAAAAACATCCTTGCCAACCAAAAACGCAAAAAAGGAAATGGCTAAGTTAAAAGGAGCCCAAGGAGATAAAACAAGAGAAGAAACACAAACAGAGAGAGAGATGGAAACTTACGAGGGGGACGGGGAAGAACAGCGAAGTATAGCTCAAATGCCCACGAAGATCGAGATGATGGCAATGTTTGAAAGGATGGAAAGTTTAATTAAGAGTGAGATTACAAATGTCCGGATGGATCTGGGCCATTTGCTGCGGAGAGTAGAAGAGGCTGAGGAGAGAACTGAGAAACAAACACAAGAAATCGCAGAATTAAAATCGCAAGTGAAAGCACTGCAAATAAACCAAAGAAATACCTTCTATAAAATGGAAGCACAGGAAAATCAAAATAGACGCCAAAATCTAAGGATAAGAGCCCTCCCAGAGCAAAATGGAGAGAAACTGGAAGAAAAAATAAGGAAAATATTTAACCCCCTACTAGGACGAGAAGAGGACGAGGAGTTAAAGATCGATAGAGTACATAGAATTAGAAAGCCTCTAGGAATGAAGGAGGAGACCCCACGAGATGTCATTGTTAAATTCCATCGGTATACAGATAAGGAGAAAATATGGAGGAACCTCAGAGAGAGACACCCGTTGCAATACGAGCAAACAACTTTGCAAGTATTTGCGGACTTGTCAAGTGAAACATTATCCAGAAGAAGACAATTAAAACCATTACTAGAACATTTAAGACAAGCTAATATTAAATATAGTTGGGGGTTTCCTGCAGCATTGATAGTACATAGGGACGGAAAGACGGTTAGATTGAAATTTCCGGAAGAAGTACAGGACTTTTGTACAGAGTTACAGATTCCAACCATTAGTATACCTAAGCGATCGGAAAGAGAAGAAAGACTAATTGAAGAGGGAATAGGGCAGAGAGCTTAAAATAGCCCAACTTATCTAACCATGGTTTCCACATTTTATTAAATTCCCTAAAATTCCCTCTCCTTACATATACTACTTTTTCCTTCCAGATCGTCTCTGTTATTAGTTGTCTCCACTCCGCTACCGATGGGGGGGTTTTTTGCCTGCCACCTTTGCGCTATTAACTTCCTTGCCTGGAACATACATCTCATTACTGCTTTATTTATACAGGCCGGCCCTCCTATTCCTTCATTCAGGCCCAATAAGCACATTCTGGGGTTCCCATCAACCGACACTCCAAATGTTTCAAATCAGCAATAACTTCTGACCAGTAACGGAACAGTTTAGGGCACCTCCAGAACATGTGCATCAGATCCCCTGTCGCCTGACATCTCGGGCATCCATCATCTTCCCTTCGCCTAAACCTGTATAGCCTCTTCGGTGTATAATAGGCTCTATGTAGCAGCATTAGGTGTGACACCCTCTGGGCTGGCGAGACAGATATCAAATGTCCCCCCTCCAGTATCCTCATCCACTGCTGATCTGAGAATGTTCCTACTTCCTCCTCCCATTTTATTTTACTTTTAAGTTTTATCTGGGGTTTCTATGCTCCCTTCACAAATATATGGATATATTTCTGCTGTAAACCCTTTTGCACTATCTTCAGATTTCAATCTATTTATAGATGGGGGGATTTACTCCACACTGGCCCCGATGTACCAAATTGTTTCGATAATGCATGTCTGATTTGTAAATATTTATAAAACGAGTGTTTTGGTAGATCATATTCCATTCTCAGTGAATTAAATGTTTTTATTATATTTCCTTCATACAACTGGGCCAGTCTGTCAATCCCCCTACTTTCCCAATCTTTGTGCCTCTCTATCATTCCCATTTCCTGAAGGTTCAGGTTGTTCCATAATGGGGTTTCTTTGGTCATCCCTTCCAGACCCTTTATCGCTTTTACTGCCTTCCATACTTTTAGAGCAAGTTTTATTGTGGGGGTTCTATAGGGGAATGAGTTTGCCTCCAAGGCCTCTACTATGGTTTTATGAGGTGTCCCAGTAATCATTAACTTCCTATTTATATCTCCACTAAGCTCATTGCTCGTCCCCAGATGTTGCAATTGTGCGGCTAAGAAGTAGCTTCTTGGGTGAGGTACTGCCATTCCTCCTTTCCTTGTCGGTAATTGCAGAATTTGTAGGCCTATTCTTGAGGTACCTCCGCTCCATATGAGTTCTCTAAATAGTGTTTCTATTTTTTTAAACCACTTTATATCTATCCATAATGGCAAATTATGCAACAGATACAATAACTGTGGCATCCATAGCATTTTAATAAGATTACATCTCCCTGCAACCGACAAAGGGAGTTTCTTCCAGATTTCTATTTTATTTTTAAATTTAACTAATAAGGGGGCGATATTATCACTTATATACCTTTTTACATCACTTTGTATGTATATTCCTAAATATTTTATTTTCTCCACCACTTCTAACTGCGGGATTGTCAATATAGTTTGACTCTCCAGTGTGTCTACAGGCATCAGAGATGATTTTTCCCAATTTATTGTTAATCCCGAGAAGCTGCTAAAATCCCCGAGGACTTTCATCCCCTGCCTGGTTGACTTCTCAACGTCCCCCAGATAGAGGAGAATATCATCGGCGTATAGCGCGATCTTTTCTTCCCTCGCTTTTCTTTTAAAGCCTTCCATATCAGCATTAGATCTTATTGCAATGGCTAATGGTTCCATTGCAAGGGCGAAGATCAGGGGTGACAAAGGGCACCCCTGTCTTGTACCTCTTTCTAATAATATCTTATCTGAATACTCGTTATT
Organism: Lithobates pipiens; assembly: GCF_037356315.1. Lineage (NCBI taxonomy): Eukaryota > Metazoa > Chordata > Amphibia > Anura > Ranidae > Lithobates > Lithobates pipiens. The sequence continues at coordinate 38,910,896 of NW_027507788.1, forward strand.
TACCCTAATTCTAGCACTAGGGCCATTGTACAAAATTTTTATCCATTCAATGAATGAGGAGCCAAAGCCAAATTCTCTTAGAACTCGCCAGATGTATCTCCATTCAAGACTATCAAAGGCTTTGACTACATCCCAAAGCCATAATTGCCCTTTTCCCTATGTTTTCCGTTGGTATCTGTAGGTTAAGGTATAGTCTTCTAATATTCATGCTAGTTGATCTACCAGGAATGAATCCTGTTTGATCAGGGTGTATTAATCTGGAAATAATTTTATTCAGTCTGGCCGCCAGTACCTTAGCTAGTATTTTTGCGTCCGTGCACAGAAGTGAGATAGGTCGGTAAGATTTAGTTTCCAACGGATCCTTCCCCTCCTTGTGCAGAACGATTATCGTTGTCTCCGTCATCGAGGTAGGCAATCTCCCTTCCTCCTTTACCCTATTTAATACTCTGAGAAACTCTGGAAGCAGTACTTTCCCATAGTATTTATAGGTTTCCAATGGAAGACCGTCTGGTCCTGGTGACTTCTGGTTAGCCATTGCTGTCACTGCAGATTGAATTTCTTCTAATGTTAATGGGGCTTCCATTGTCTCTCTCTCCTCCTCGGTGAGGGAAGGGACTTTAATATTTCCAAAAAACGTGTCCATCTCCTCGTCTCCCCTCATCCCCTGCGATCTGTACAATTTTGCATAGTATGATCTAAAAGTATCTATAATCACTGAATTCTGAGTTGAGATTTCTCCCTTCTCTGTCCTGATGGCGGGGACGGTGGATGGCGTGGAGTTGGTCTTCACTAGGTGTGCCAGCATCTTCCCGACACTTTCCCCCTCCCCGAACGCCACTTGTTTCTGAAATAGTCTTTTGTTCTCAGCTTTCCTAATAATCATTGCTTTATACTTCTGCTGTGTATCTAACCATACCTTTCGTTTCTCTGGGGAGGGATTTACTATATATTCTCTTTCTGCTCCTACTAACTCCCTTTTAACGGTATTCTCCCATTCTCTAGATATTTTCTTAATTTTCGCTACCTGTTGAATAAGGATACCCCTGAGGTAGGCCTTTAATGCGTCCCATATCACTCCACTTGCAGCGGTATCCTTATTGAGCTCTATGAACTCTTCTAGCTGGGATAATACTTTGCATCTCCGATAATCTCAAGCCATACTGGGTTCAGTTTCCATACTTTCGAGGGACTCCTCCCCTCTAAGTTAATCGATACCGTCACCAATGAGTGATCCGACACCCCCCTGGGTTGGTATACTATTTCCCTTACCACTTGGTTAGCTTCTTCGTTCCCCAACACTAAATCTATTCTTGAGAGTGAGGAGTAGGAGCTTGAAAAACACGAATATTGTAGGAGGTCTGGATTCCGAACTCTCCACAAATCAGTCCCCCTTCTTGCATAAACCTGGATAACCGGCTCTCACCCTCTCTCTGCAAATTTGTCCCTGATGGGAACCTATCCTGATTTTTATTTATAACCTCGTTAAAATCTCCCACTGCTACTACTGGGATCCCAGATTTACCTACTATAAATTCCATTAGATTATATAAAACATCCAGTTTAAACGGGGGTGGAATATAAATATTTGCAATGACATACTCCAGATTTTCAATTACACAATGCAAAAATACATATCTCCCTTCTTTATCGATGCTGGTCTGCCGACAGTTAAACGCTACTTCTTTTCTTATCAACACAGCCACACCTCTTGAATAAGAGGTGTGGACTGAGTGAAACTGAGTGGGAAATTTCCTGCTGTAGTTCTCCAACTTGGAGTCCTCAGTTAGATGCGTTTCCTGTAAGCAGACCAACCCGATATCACATTTTTCGAGGGCATCAAACACCACTGCTTTTTTAACTGCTGTACCCATCCCTCTAACGTTCCAGGAGCCAATATTCATAACTCTATCCTGCATACCTTTCCAGAAAACAGTAAATAAAAACAGGAAAAAGGGATTGTCTCAATATTATAATTGATCTCATAGGGATGTTCTCTATACCCCCCTCTGAAAAAAAGTTGCGAGATGTGAGGGAACAAAAGGAGAGGGAAAAACCTACTCAAACTAGAGTTCCTAGTATCCTTGTGTGTCCTTTTGAATATTGTAATACCATTCTGTCCCAAACTTCCCCTTTGTGAAAGAGAAAAGATAAACTTTTCATATATTCCCAACGTTATTTTTAATTTATCCTCTATTACTGTGCAATCTTCACCCTTTTCCTGTCCAATATTTCCCCTTTTATTCCTTGTTCCTACTCCCCACCCCTCCCCATACCCTTCTGGGTTACCCCTAGGGGCTTTTCCTGTGACCATTACAACCTCACCCATACCTTCAAACTCCCTTCTCTTCCCCACCCATTCAGATACTACCTCATCCCCCCCCTCCCCCCCTCCCTAACCCAACTTCCCTTAAACCCAACCTGTGCCTCATTTTTTACCCTTCCTAATTTCATTCAATTATTCCTTTATACTGTGAGTGTCCCACCTCCCACCGTTGCATGTGTATATACATTGTGCCCGTGATTCAAGTGCATTGTACCCACTATATCTCCCAGTCCGAACCCCCCCCCCCCCCCAACAACATAGGTCAGGGGTAAGGGGGGAGAGAGAGCAGAAGGGAGCAAGGAGAGTAAAGGGAGGGAGAAACGAAAAAAAACGGACTAAACAAAAAAAAAAGAGAGAAGAAAAAAAAAAAAAAAACAGATAAGGGGGGGAAGAGGCTTTCCTTCCTCCCCCCTAACCCTTCACCTCCTCATCAACCGATCCCCCTTTTCCTCCACCCTAGCTGACACACCAGCAGGAGAATCAAAAAATAAAGTCTCTCCCAAGGCTGCAACTCGTAACCGGGCTGGGTACAGCAGAGCATATGTAACATCTAATTTCTGAAGTCTGCGCTTGGTTTCAGCGAACTCTGCTCTGCGCTTCTGTAAGTCCGGAGAAAAATCAGAATAAAATGAAACTTTGGCCCCTTTATAAGTGATACTACCCATTTCTCTGGCCTTTCGGAGCACAGCCGCTTTATCTTTGTAATTCAAAAATTTCAGTAAAATGGATCTAGGTTGGCCCCCTCGGTTTAGGGTTCTAGCCGGGACTCTATGCGCCCTTTCGATTGCGAACTGTTGGGAAAAAGTCTCTCTTCCAAAGGTTTCAACAAGCCAATTTTCCAGAAATATAATTGGATCAGGGCCTTCACATTTTTCCGGGAGTCCTACCAGCCTCACATTGTCCCTCCGGAGCCTGTTCTCCATTTCATCCAATTTCCCTGCGAATTTCCCCATCTGTATTTTTAGGTCTTTGACCTCTTGATTCAATGGGTATACCTCATCTTCGATCTGAGATATTCTCCCCTCTGCTGCTGTTATCCTATCAGCCGTGTTTTGAAGTTCTTGCCGCATCAAAGCTAGCTCCTCCTTAATGCCTCTTGTTTGTTCACATAGCTCTACTAGAGATTGTTTACACACATTAACCGCCCCCAACACCTCCTTTAATGTGGGTTCTCCTTCTCCATTAATCAAATGGTCCTGCATAGACACTGTTTCGGATCTCCCTACAGTACCCGCCGTTTAACTGCGTTCTTTCCTCCTACCAGTCCTGATTGCCCTTGGCTCTTTCTATCTGTTGAGGTTTTTACTTGTTTTCCCTTAGTTGGCGTATGTTCAGAAGTATGCGCATACTTTTCTAGTTTTGCTGCTGCTGATGCCCCCGTTGCCATGGCCTGGGAGCTCTTTTCCTTGTCTTTATCCTTAGCTGACCTTAAAGAGGAAGTAAACCCCTTCAAACCACTTTGACCTACAGGTAAGCCTAGATTAAGGCTTACCTGTAGGTCCAAGCAATATCTCCTAAACCTATATGGTTTAGGAGATATTTGCCCGAAAATGGGCACCGCTGTCTACGGCGCATGCGCCGTAGACAGCGGCGCGCAGGCGCACTAAATGCGGCAAATCCAAGAATGTATTTGCCTAATTTGTCGACTCCCGTGCGCATGCGCGGGAGTGAAGTCATCGCGGCTTCGCCGAATGGCAGAGGCGGAGCTGCGAGACGCGACTCCCGTGCGCATGCGCGGGAGTGACGTCATCGCGGCTTCGCCGCTGTCATTGGTCGGAGCTGCGAGACGCCACAAGCAAGATGGATGCGGCGGACTACAGGGATCAGCGGCGACTTCGCTGGCTCCTGTGTCAGGTAAGTGACACATAATGAGCTACTATGCGATGCATAGTAGTCCATTATGCTTTACCTTTGCAGGGAAAAAAAGAGGAAGTAAACCCATTAGGGTTTACTTCCTCTTTAAAGATTGCGTTCCAACATTCTCTTGACCTGCCAGCTCTTCCCCCCTCTCCTCCTTGCTGCCATAATTGATTCAGTATATAACCAAAAAACAAAAAAAGAGGGATACCTCTCTTCTCCTCCAGGGAAAGAGGGAGGGAGGGGGTACTCACGACGCAGCCTCCGCAATACCGTGGGGGTCCACTTTAGTTATATGGCCTCCAAAAGCTCCGACAATTCCCACTGTCCAGCTAGGATCCCCCTCTCTTAATAACAAGAGCAATAAAAACAGGTGCGGCAGTTTTTTTTTTTTTTTTTTTTTTTTTTTTTCCAAGCTTGGTCAGATCTTACACATTTGTTGGCAAGTTAATACGTGAAAGTTCACACAATATAAGTTCCACTCCTCCACACTTTCTATTTTCCCTTTGGAGCACTATAGGCAGCTGGCAGACATATTATACTAAGTGAAGAGGAATGTCTCTCAAATACTTTCCGCATACTGATATATAACCTCTGATACATACAGGAGATACCAGACAATATTGCAGATGGCCACCAGAGGTCTCCCTTCGCTGCTTATTCCACTGCTTAGCTGCTTAGCTTAGGATTCTTTACCTGGTATGCCGAGACTGGCTTCGCTGTATTTGTCAAGCTGTCGCCTCGTCTCCCGAACACTCACCAGGATTTCACAAGACCACGCAGGCAGTCCCCCCCTGCAGCGCCTCCACAGCCCCGGATCGACCAGCAGCTCCTCCGCTCCAGTACACAAGGAGAATCCCCACGGGCAAAACACCAGGTATTTAGGGCATGTGAGAACAGCCTATGGGAGCGAGTTGGCTAGGGAAGTGTGTGCTTGCATCCGTCCTCCTCTCTCCTATCCTCTTGTGGGCATCGCGGCTTAAAGCGCTGTTAACCGGGCACAGGCATCAGCTGTCAGCGTTGCGGTGAGAGCACACACCACTCTCACCTCTCTCACTCCTCGCACGCCGCCGCCGCCATCATCCCTTTGATTAGTTAGTATAATGTAAATGGGCCCAAAAAAAAAAAAACCCTGAGTATATCCAGTTAAAATGCACCTGCTTGTAATGAGTAGTGATAATGACAGCCCTGACAAGGGAAAAAGCTTAGAAACTTCTTTTTGTCCCAGGGAGCCTCACCCTCTTTCTTGTCCTGGTGTCTTGGGAGTAAAAAAAAAACAAGGAAATCACCCAGTGGTATCGTAGATGGCAAAAATAACACGGCAGAAGTTCTAATTCATTCTTCTCTGTGCAAAGAAGAAGAAAAATCTATATAATTTTATTTTGTCTATTTTTACTTTTTTAGACGCTGGTATCCTGTGGAGTACGAACATGCATTCAAGAAAGCATCTTCACATAGGTAAGTATTAATAAAAAATAAAATTGAAAACACATTTTTGGAGCTATGTATTTAGTTATGCTTTCCATATAAATATAAAATCTCCTTTTGCTCGATGTGTAACTGATATCCACTTGCCCTTGATGCATAAATCCATAGGATAAAAGTTGTACTGACAAATCTATAATGGAATTTGTATGTGTGTGTGTGTGTGTATATGTATGTGTGTATATATAATGTGTGTATATGTTTGATTCATCTGATGAGGGATGTCTACAGTCAGAAGCGTCAGTCAAAGCCAGCCATAGGCATGCTGCTGCTGTGCTTTAGTATTGTTGTGGGAATTATTTGTCATGCAGTGTATAGATTTAGCATAAAATTAAGTAAACTTCAAAGGGGTGCCCTTAGACTCTATATTGCTCTATTAAAGCAAAAATACAACATAAGTGAAATGCCCTTAGGATTTATGTAAACTCCAAGAAAGGTTACATAGTCGGTGAGGTTGAAAAAAGACACAGGTTCATCAGGTCAAACCTTTTGTGTGTGTGTGTGTGTTTTTTAATGTTACTAGTACATTATATATCGCTGTATGTTGTGGTTGTTTAGATGCCCATCTAATAACTTAAGAAAAAAAAAAAAAACGATGCTCCACCGCTGAAAACACTGCTCGTGGAAAAGGGTTACATATCCTTGCCGCGCTTATAGCAAAGAACCCTCTACGTTTTAAGGTTAAACCGCTTCTCTTCTAATTTTAGTGACTGGCCGCGTGTTTTATTAAATTCACTTGTGTGAAAAAGTTTTATCCCTATTGTGGGGTCACCAGTATGGTATTTGTACATTGAAATCGTATCCCCTCTCAAATGTCGTCTCTTCAGAGAGAATAAGTTCAATGCTTGCAGTCTTTCCCCATGGCTGAGGTCCTCCAGTTCCTTTTTATTAGCTTTGTAGCCCTTCTCTCGACCCTCTCCAGATCTAGCACATCCTTCCTGAGGACTGGTGCCCAGAACTGGACAGCATACTCCAGGTGTGGCCGGACCAGTGTCTTGTAGAGTGGGAGAATTCTCGTTTATCTTGAGTTAATCCCCCTTTCAACCTGTTAAGGACCGGCCACTGCAGTTATCTTGTGGCAAATTGGCTCCCCTGAGCGAATCGGCGCAGCTGAACATCATCTGCTTTAAGAGCTATAGGGGGAGTGTGACTGCAACACCGGATCCAATGCACGTGGCGTGATCTCCATTCTGTCAGGGGAGGAGAGATGGATCTCCGGATCCTACTGTTTAGGAACAGAGATCAGTCTCCTTCCCCAGGCAGTAATTCATGGCTATTTTTAGCTCTGATCGCTGTATAAAGATCGATGGTCCCAAAAAAAGTGTCAAGTGTCTTATCTGTCTGCCGCAATGTCGCAGTCCCGCTAAAAAATCGCAGATCACCACCATTACTAGTAAAAAAAATAAAAATTTTTTTAAATGCCATAAATCTATTCCCAATTTTGTAGACGCTATAACTTTTGAGCAAACCAATCAATATACGCTTATTATGGTATTTTTTGGGAGGGGGCAAGTAGAATATATATCGGCCTAAACTGAGGAAGAAATGTGTTTTTTTTTTTTTTTTTTTTTCTTTTTTTTTTTTTCACGCTTTTTGTTTTATAGCGCCAAAAAAACGCAGAGTTGATCAAATACCACCAAAAGAAAGCTCTATTTGTGGGAAGAAAAGGACCTCAATTTTGTTTGGGTGCAATGTTTCACGACTGCGCAATTGTCAGTTAAAGCGACGCAGTGCCGTATTGCAAAAAATGGCCTGTCATTAAGGGCGAAAATCCTTCCGGTCCTTAAGTGGTCAATGCATGCCAATATTCTGTTGGCTTTGCTTGCAGCAGCTTGGCATTGCATGCTATTGCTGAGCCTATCATCTACTAGGACCCCCAGGTCCTTTTCCTTTCTAGATTCCGCCAGAGGTTCTCCCCCCAGTGAGTAGATTGCTTTTGTATTTTTAGCACCCAATTGCATTATTTTAAGATTATCAACATTAAGCGTCATTTGCCATGTAGTTGCCCACCCCATTAATTTGTTTACATCTTCTTGCAAGGTTTCCACATCCTGCGTAGAAATTTTTGCCCTGCTTAGCTTAGTATCATCCACAAATATGGAGATTGAGCAGTTTATCCCATCCTCCAGATCATTTATGAATACATTAAATAGGATTGGTCAGGTTATTTGCAGTATAATGGTACCGTATTCCCATGAGGCAGGAATTGTGCTTCACTGATATTACAAGAAAGCACAAGCCAGCTGACCCATTTTTAAACTGATCTGAGGTCAGCAGGGTTGGGAGATCTGCTTGCATGTACTGCAAAGCAGAAGTGAACAGCTAAAGGGGTCCTTAAGAAATAATGCATTAAACCCATGTAACACAATGCCTTACAGGAGTGTTGCATAGTTGAATTGCAGAAGCCTTTACTTGGAATTAGTCTAATGATATGCTGGTGCAAATAACATTTCACTAACATTAAATGGAATGCAGATGAGTGAACAGACCCAGGAAAAGGTTTGGAAATACTGGTATTGCTAAGCTGAGCTGCAGGATGACAAACCACCTTTGAATACATCTAAAGACTGTATTTAGTTTACCACAAAGTACATGCAATTGTGGTAGAAGTAGAGTTTTGAACTTGTATAAATAAAATCTTGAACACAGACTACATTTTTTGATCTCTGTGCCATTGCTGTGGTGGTCAGTGCCAGAAGGGACAGACAAGCTTCAACACTACCAAAAAGTGCTAGAGTAACTTGGTCTTGATTTGTACTTGTTTGTGTGATCTATTTTCCATAGGTTTAGTACGGCAACCCATCGATTGCTGGCAGGTGATGGGTAGAATTGCATATTTGCCTTGCCCTCCTTCTGAAGTTCTCCTCCCCCCACTTGCAGAGCGGCACAAGGGAGCGACCTAAGTGTATTGTGCAGCTTCGGCTAGCCTTCCTCTACCACCTCTACCACCCATTGCAGCCACTTGTATTTGACCTCATCTGGGGCAAGTGAGTGAGGAAGGCTGGCGGGGATAAGCACACAAGAAGAGCTCTGCATATGGGAGAAATCTCTGCTGAATCCTGTAATCTGCTCTACATACTACTAACTAGGTACTAATGACCCTTGTACGCTGCCCTAGATACTAATGACCCTTGTACGCTGCCCTAGATACTAATGACCCTTGTACGCTGACCTACATATTTACTTACACTTACACCAGAACTTAACTCGGACAGTTGGGCCTAAACTCTGGGCAGGCAGATAGTCAAGTAAGTCGGTGTGTAGTACTAGTTATAACTTGATGATGAACCCTGACTATTAGATGTGTGGGGGTGACCAATCGCGCTCCAGACATAAAAAAAAAAAAATGTAAATGAAATGCACGCCAATTTTTTTCACTAAAATTTAACTTTTATTTATTTATTTATTTTTTTAACCACTTCTGCATCGGAAGATTTGGCTGCTTTAATGACCAGGCCATTTCGCGATATGGCACTGCTTTGCTTTAACTGACATTTATGAGTTCGTGCGATGACATACCCAAACAAATTTGATGTGTTTCCCCCCCACGTGTCTCCAAACACTCTAAACCATGTGTCCTTCAGCAATGTGTGAGTGGCATTAAGAATTAATGGCTACCCCACCCATTTGCAAAAGAGTAGTGTGTTTTTTGCCTGCGGCTAGGGGCAGCATGCGATTAGCACAGATTCTCCCCCAACCCACGTGTGTGTGAATCCTAGCCTTGCACAGAACAGGTGACTGGAGGGAATAAAAAAAAAATGGGTAAATGTACAGTTTTTATACAGGTTACGGAAGAAATAATTTTTAAAAATGTAGGTATTCGTATTGCCTTATTTCCTGGTATGATGGCACACACCCTGGTGATCTTTTAAGTTTTTGTTTAGATAGATCTCCACCTCTCAGTGGTTGGCTGTCCTTGCTCTACATTGAATGATTTTGTTTTGTTGTGTTTTACTTTTCAGAGCTCTGGATGATATCATAGAGAGCATCAAGGAACTGCAGTTTTACAGAGAGAACATTTTCAAGAAGAATGAAAGAAACCACATAGGCAATGGAAGAAATCTTCAGAGCTAATTTTACAATTGTAGTATCAGCAGTGAATATTGCCCCTGTGTTTGGTCATCAGAAATGCTATTGTATGAGCAGCTGGAAGGGTTGATGATATGATATAGCAGTAATGGGGGAAAATTGGGATATGTTTTTTTTTTTTTTGCTATCAATAAAATATCAATTTGAACTTGTAAAATGTAAGTTAAATATTTGAACATCGATGCTTCTTGTGTTGTGTTGCCATATTTACCTAAATAAGGAGAAATTAATTTCTAGTCAGTGTTTTTTCTTTGATCTTATCTGTTCTTTTTCTTGTGGAATAAGAGTTCTAAACCCACTTCTTTGCACCTCCACGGATAAACTTTCTAATTATCAAGACCATGTATGAGACGAGGAGTGCCAAAATATACCCACCCGCCCCTTCTATTCCCTGTTCTCTTGAAGCTTAAAGTGATTGTAAACGATCACATTTTAAAACAACCCATCTTGTTTTAAAATTGAAATGAAAGGCAAAACATTTATATGTATGTGTGTGTGTATGTATATATATATATATATATATATATATATATATATATATATATATATATATATATATATATATATATATATATATATATATATATATATATATATATATATATACATATATATATATATACATACTCAGTGCTGTTCTTAAATGTGCAAGTAAATTCATGAACAATAATATTTAAAGTGTCTGTGCAATCAAAAATAGGATAAAGTCCTATGGTGCAAAGTAGGGATGAGCCGAACACCCCCGGTTCGGTTCGCACCAGAACCTGCGAACAGACTGAAAATTCGTACTAACTTTAGAACCCTATTAAAGTCTATGGGACTCAAACGTTCAAAATCAAAAGTGCTCATTTTAAAGGCTAATATGCAAGTTATTGTCCTAAATAGGGTTTGGGGACCCGGCTTCCGCCCCAGGGGACATGTATCAATGCAAAATTTTTTTTTAAAAACTGCCGTTTTGTCGGGAGCACTGATTTTAATGATGCTTAAAGTGAAAAAAAAAAAAAAGACCAGTCCCTGCACAAAATGACATTTCTAATGGGAAAAAGTTGTTTAAAACTGCTTGCAGTTTTAATGTAATGTCTGGTTCTGGCAATATGGATGAAAATCATTGAGAAAAATGGCATGGGTAGCCCCCCCGCCCATTACCAGCCCCCTTTGGGTCTTGTACGGATAGTAAGGGGAACCCCGTACCGAAATAAAAAAAAGAAAGGCTTGGGACCCCCAGGCCCTATATACTCAGAACAGCAGTATACTGGCAGTGCAAACAAGATGGGGACTGTGTAGGTTTGTTAAGTAGAATCTGTTTGTAATTTTGAACTGGTACATTTTTAAAGTGTAGCTCCAGTCAAAAAAAATCTATTTTTAATCTTTTTGGAAAACATAGGAAAGGGTTATTACCCCTGTATAATTTTTCCATCTGTGCACCTCTTCGAAGATTTCACCTCACTTTCTGTCCCAATGACCAATGTTTTTTGAAAATTTGGGGTTTTTAGTAAAACAAGGATTGGGATAAAGCATCAGTGGAGAGAGGAGACACTGTTTTTTTTTTTTTTTTATTTCCCTCTTCTTCTCCCCATATCAACTTACAGGAGAGAATTTCCCTTCCTAGGGGTAGATTTCATCTCCCTTCCTGTAGTCTCCTTCTGTTTGCAAGTAGGAGAAGTTTGTAAGTAGAATGCTTCAAAGTAGGGGCCTGCCCTATATGCTTTGCAGAAATTTGGGCCTAAGATGTTGGTGTTGCCACAAGTTAACACTGTAAGCCCTCAAAGTGACTCTTGGTGGGAGCTGGAGCACCCTGCTGTGAACTATTATATCAAGAATTGTAATTACATGCCATTGTTGGAACAGTGGTAGAAAAATTGGGCCTTTGGTGGTGCTGTTGCCACAACATTAAGTCCTCACAGTTACTCTATGTGGGCGCTGGAACGGGCCCTGCTGTGAAATATATCAAGAATGGACCTGTTAAATGCACCTGTTAAATGGGCTGAAAAATTGTGGCCTAGGCACTGGTGCTGCAACACTTCACATAACTCTAGTTCCAAGCTATCAGCGGGATCATTGAGGAGGTAGAGGATAGTCAGGCAGCATAACAGGATAGTCACTCAGCATAGGCAGTCTTTAAGGGATGTGACATTTCAAAAAAAAATATTCGGTTACATCTGCTTCAGGTGCTTGGTAGCTGGTGGTGATCCAAGACTGATTCATTTTTATGAAGGTCAGTCGATCACCCTGTGCTTGGTTACAAAGCCTCCAGCAGCACTGAATGCCTTCTGAAAGAATGCTGGATGCAGGACAGGCCAGTAGCTCAATTGCATACTGTGCAAACTCTGGCCAGTGTTCCATCCTCAAGACCCAGTAATCCAGAGGATTTTTGGTGGGAAAGGTGTCCAAGTCTGATCTTGCCCCTAGGTATTCCTGCACCATGTAAATCGGACACTAGAGATGGTAGCTGGAACCGACCATACCTTGGGGCCGCAGACTAAAAAAAATTGTCTGAAGCCTCAGCAACACGTTTTCCATGACCAGGAATTTGTAACCTCCCAGTCTCTGGGAACGTGTTGTACAGACCTTTCTGCAAGGCCTCCCGAAGATGTCTCATCCTCTGCGATGGCAAGAATAAGGGCCGCAACCTTACCCTTGTACCGTGGATCGAGGAGAAGGGCCAGCCAGAAATGATCCCTCTTCTTGATCTGCTGAATATGAGGAGCCTTCCGCAGGCTTTACAGGATCAGGGAGGCCATGCAGTGTAGGTTAGCTGAGGCATTCGGTCCGGAGTCCTCTGGCTCACTAAGGATGACATGATCCGCAGCCACCTCCTCCCAGCCACATACAAGTCCACGGGTTTCTTGGGACTTTAAATCATCCCTAAAAGACTGATGCTGAGTGCCAGGCTCCACCTCTATTCTGACACCATCATCCTCTTCCTGTGTGATCGGCGGGCCAGCAGGAACACTGTCTGGATAAAGGGGGCCTCCTCTTCCTGCCTCTGTTCTGCCTTAAGTGCCCTGTACATTATTCCACGCAGCGTGTGATACAAGAGGTACAGTGTCACTGCTCACCATCCTCGTGGCCTCCTCAAATGGTGACAGGACAGTGCATGCATACCTGATCATGGCCCACTGGCGTGGGGGAAAAACTGAGCTCCCCTAACCCTGTCCTGGTGTCGTAGTTACACAGGTACTCATTGATGGCCCTTTGCTGCAAGTGCAGCCGCTGCAGCCTGGCCAACGTTGAGTTCCACCTGGTGGGCATGTCACAGATAAGGCGGTTCTTGGGCAGGTTCAATTCCTGCACACAGACTTTCCTGGCCTGCCTCAGGACAGTCTCTAAGCCCGGGTACCTGCCCAAGATCTGCTGCACCACCAAGTTAAGGACGTGAGCCACACAGGGCTCATGGGTCAGTTGTCTCTGTCGGAGGGCGGAGAGGAGGTTGGTGCCATTGTCGCAAACCACCATTCCTGGCTTAAGCTGGCGTGTCATCAACCACCTCTCAGCCTGCCCCTGCAGAGCTGACAGAATATCTGCCCTAGTGTGGCTCCTGTCCCTCAAGCCCACCAGCGCAAGCATGGCATGGTATATTTTTGCCTGCATATTGTGTAGCCCCCTTGAACGCCTATGGAGCACCGCTGGTTCCGAGGACAAAGCACAGGAAGAGGCCATGGAGGAAGAAGAGGAGAGAGGTGTGTCACAATCACCAGTAATAGCATTTTGGAGGCGTGGTGGCGGAACAACCGCCAACACTACTGCACCTTGTCCTGCATCCTTCCCAGCTGCCAAAAGAGTCACCCAATGTGCAGTGAATGATAGGTAATGTCCCTGTCCATGCCTGCTGGACCATGAGTCAACGGTAATATGCACCTTACCACTGACCGCCCTGTCCAACTAGACATGGACATTGCCTTTCATATGCCAGTAGAGAGCCGCAATCGCCTTCTGTGAGAAAAAATGGCGTTTAGGAACCTGCCACTGAGGAACCGCACATTGCACAAACTCACGGAAGGGGGCCGAGTCTACCAACTGAAAAGGCAGCAGTTGAAGTGCTAGCAATTTAGCCAAGCTTGCATTCAACTGCTGGGCATGTGGATGGCTGGGAGTGAACTTCTTTCGACAGTCCAGCAGCTGGGGCAGGGAAATTTGCCTGGTACAATCGGACGTTGGTGTGCTGCTAGCAGATTGCCCGCAAGTACTTGGCTGTGACACACCAAATTCTACACCTTCATTCCTCTCAGTGCAGGTTTCAGAGAGGACTGAAGGTATAGTGGGATTCCAGATGATGAGGAGCAAGGAGAGGTCCGGTTTGTTCTTTGGTGTGGGTCTTTAAGGCATGTTTGCCAATGAACTGCATGGCAGGTCAACATATGTCTGGTCAAGCATGTGGTGCCCAAGCGGCTGATGTTTTGGCCACGCGAGATACGCTTGAGACATATGTTGCAAATAGCAGCGGTGCGATCTGATGCACTAGTCTCAAAAAAGGCCCACACCAAAAAACTTTTGGAATAATGCGCAGAGGCAGCACCCTACACAGACGGAGCTCTGCGGTGTGATTCAGTCGGTGTGCTGCCCTTAAGCTGGCCCCTGGAGGGCATCCTGCTTCATTGTAGATGTGCCTCCTCTCTCCTATCAGGCACCTACGTGGAGTCAGTGGCCTCATCACCCCCTCCCTCCTCATCACTGGAGCAAACCTGGCAGTATGCTGCAGCTTGTGGAACATGACTGCCAGATTGCTGTCCTTCTTGGGCATCCCCTCTCTCTGGGCTCACGCTACTGCCTTCCTCTAGCTGGGTATCATCATAAGAGCCTTCAAAACGCTGGGCATCCTCCAGGAGCATGTACCCAACACTGTGCTCAAACAGTTCGGGGGACTCCTCAGGAGGACGTGGGTCTAGGGAAGGAGTGACTGGTGCCATTGAGACAAGGGAAGAGGCCGCATTGGCAGCTGCTTTGCCAGTACCCTGAGCCTGGGTGAGAGAGGATGAGGAGGGCTTGGTCATCCACTCTACCAAGTCTTCGGCATGTTGCGGCTCAACACATCCAGCTGCCGAGCGTGTCCCATGGCCACGTGATGATGATGATGCACCGCGTCCACGACCAGCCCTGTTGCCTCTAGACACAGAGCCTGCTTGCCCTCTTTTATTGGCTTGTGACTGTCTGCCTCTCCTTGTTGGCCTTCCAGACATACTAATGGCCTGCAGGGAGATGAGAACACCAGCAATTGGGGTAGCTTTAGGTGCACACTGAGCAGATGACACAGTACACCTACTGTAATTACTGCAGCTGCCTGCCTGTGGTATAGGATCTGAAGAACACAAGCAATTGGGGTAGCTTCAGGTGTACACTGTGCAGATGGCACAATACACAGACTTTAACTGCTACAGCTGCCTGTGGTATAGGACCAGAACAACACCAGCAATTGGGGTAGCTTCAGGTGTACACTGTGCAGGTGGCACAATACACCGACTGTAATTACTGCAGCTGCCTGTGGTATAGGACCAGAACAACACCAGCAATTGGGGTAGCTTTAGCTGTACACTGTGCAGGTGGCACAATACACCGATTGTAATTACTGCAGCTGCCTGTGGTATAGGACCAGAACAAAACTAGCAATTGGGGTAGCTTCAGGTGTACACTGTTCAGGGGGCACAATACACTGACTTTAACTGCTGCAGCTGCCTGTGGTATAGGACCAGAACAACA
Source organism: Lithobates pipiens (assembly GCF_037356315.1). Classification (NCBI taxonomy): domain Eukaryota; kingdom Metazoa; phylum Chordata; class Amphibia; order Anura; family Ranidae; genus Lithobates; species Lithobates pipiens. The sequence goes on from NW_027507788.1 coordinate 38,926,344, forward strand.
CCAGCAATTGGGGTAGCTTCAGGTGTACACTGTGCAGGTGGCACAATACACCGACTGTAACTGCTGCAGCTGCCTGTGGGACCAGAACAACACCAGCAATTGAGGTAGCTTCAGGTGTACACTGTGCAGGGGGCACAATACACTGACAGTAACTGCTGCAGCTGCCTGTGGTATAGGACCAGAACAACACCAGCAATTGGGGTAGCTTCAGGTGTACACTGTGCAGGTGGCACAATACACCGACTGTAACTGCTACAGCTGCCTGTGGGACCAGAACAACACCAGCAATTGGGGTAGCTTCAGGTGTACACTGTGCGGGTGGCACAATACACCGACTGTAACTGCTGCAGCTGCCTGTGGGACCAGAACAATGCCAGCAATTGGGGTAGCTTCAGGTGTACACTGTGCAGGGGGCACAATACATGGACTGTAATTGCAATAGCTTCAAAGGAAATGAAGACACTGTCTCTGCATCTATCTGTCTCTATGATCCGCAACACACTACGCAAGGCCGCCACACAAGTGGCCTTATATAGCGTGGGGTGTGTACTAAACCCCCTGAGCCATAATTGGCATCCTGCCTGTGGCAATTATGGCTCTCTTCGCTGACGGCGCTGTGATTGGCCAAGCATGGTGGTCATAGTGCATGCTTGGCCAATCATCAGCCAGCACTGCACTGCAATGCCGCAGTGCATTATGGGCAGTGAGCGCACTCGAATTTGGAGCGAATGGCCCATAATGTTCTGGTTTTGCTGAATGGGCGAACAGCCGGTGTTCGAGTTGAACATGCGCTCGATTCGAACACCCAGCTCATCCCTAGTGCAAAGTAACATGTTCACTTCTGTGTGCGAGGATAAGTGTGACTGCGTGCTGGATCCCCACTCACCAGAAATAATCTTTAACGACTTCTGCCTCGGAGGATTTGGCTGCTCAATGACGGGAGGACTTTTTACAATTTGGCACTGCACTGCTTTAACTGGTAATTGCGTGATCATGCACTGCCCAAACAAAATTTGCGTCCCTTTTTTCCCACAAATAGAGCTTTCTTTTGATGATAATTGCCTCTGCGATTTTTTTTTTCTAAATAAACAGAAAAAGACCAAACATTTTGAAAAGAAAATGATATATTCTACTTTTTTTGTTATACATTTTTTTAAATAAACTCCATTTTAGTCATACATTTGGGCCAAAATGTATTGAGCCACATGTCTTTGGTAAAAAAACAGTCAATATGCTTATATTTACTGGTTTGTGCAAAAGTTATAGCGTCTACAAACTAGGGTACATTTTCTGGAATTTACACAGCTTTTAGTTTATGACTATCCATCTCATTTCTCGAGGTGCTAAAATGGCAGGGCAGTACAACCCCCCCCCCCCAATGACCCCCTTTTGGAAAGTAGACACCCCAAGGAAATTGCTGGGAGGCATGTTGAGCCCATTGAATATTTTGTTTTTTTGTCACAAGTGATTGAAAAATGACAAAAAAAAAAGTTGTCACTAAATGATATATTGCTCACGCATGCCATGGTAATATGTGGAATTACACCCCAAATTACATTCTGCTGCATCTCCTGAGTATGGGGATACCTCACGTGTGAGACTTCTTTTGGGAGCCTAGTCTCATACATGACTCTGCATACCAAGCAGTGCCTTCAGGATTTCTAAGGGTGTAACTCACTACCTATCAGTTATGAAGGCCATAAAATGCCAAGATAGCATGACCCCATTTGCAGATCTCACTTTTTGTCACAAAGTTTTGAACAAAGAAAAAAATGTATTTATTTATTAATTTTTTTCTTAATTTTCAAAAATAAATGATCTTCAAAATATGCACCATGCCTCTTACCAAATACCTTGGGGTGTCTACTTTCCAAAATGGGGTCATTTGGGGGGGGGGGGGGGGGTTGTGCTATCTGGGCATTTCAGGGCCTCCGTAACTGTGATGAGTAGTGCGGAGTAAAATCACAATTTTACGCCTTTAGAAAGCCTGAAGGCGGTGCTTGGGTTTGGGGTCCTGTACATGGCTAGGCACCCAAAAAGTCTCACACATGTGGTATCAGCAGAATATATTTTGGGGTGTAATTCCACATATAACCATGTCATGTTTGAACAATATATCATTTATTGACAACTTTGTACAAAAAAAAAAAAAAATAACGTTTTAATTTTCCCGTAACTTGTGGCAAAATAAAAAATATTCCATGGACTCAACATGCCTCTCATCAAATAGCTTGGGGTGTCTACTTTCCAAATTTCACTTGAAGACAAAGCCCTTTTTGACACTTTTTGTTTACCTGCAAAGCAAATACAATAAAACATAGTAAAAATAAAACAGAGAGAGAACAATAGATATAGAACAAAAGTGAGCGAAAATAAGAGATTGAACAATAGAGAAAAGAAAACCACAACTATAGCTCTCTCCCCCAGCCTAAGACGGGAATCTACAAGCCGCTGGGAAAATCCCAGACGATTAGATCGCACGGTGCCACATGCACCAATTTGGTGATCAAACAAGTGACTAAAAAGTGGCATGCTTGTGTAATAATTGTCCAAATACAAGTGGTACCCCTTTCCGAATAAGGGTGACACCAAGTACCACACAATCTTACGAGCGCTCCCTTTGTAGTCTGAGCAGTTTTCCGGCTCTACATAACTAACTCTTCCCTAGTAAACCATAAAACTATATAGCCTGTGGCCCTGTCACAGAGCTTATACATCTTGACCCCATAGCTGGCACGCTTGCTGGGAAGATACTGTTTAGCCCCATACACACTATTAGATTTTCTGCTGATTTTTGTCTTCAGATTTACCAAAACCATATAATATGAGGTCAAAACTTAGGAGTTTCAATTTGTATGCAGTCAGACAGGCCCTTGCACTACATGGTTTTGGTAAATCTGAAGACAAAAATCAGCAGAAAATCTGATAGTGTGTATAGGGCTTTAAAATGACAATCGGCCAAAAAATGTAATCAGGGACTCATCAACGCAGACAATTTTATGGGGAGTAAACAAGGCTGCAAGTTTTGTAGAGCCGATCATATCCAGGGTCATCCCAAGGAAGACAGAGTTCATTATCGCTGAAGTGCATGAACCGCAAGATCTGCTTGTATCGTGTCCTGGCCATGGAGGCAGAGAACATGGGCATATGTTGAATTGGGTCAATGGACCAATATAGCCACAACTCACTTAACCTACCTGCATGTCTTTGGATTGTGGGAGGAAACCCACGCAGGCACAGGGAGAACATGCAAACTCCAGACAGGTGGTGTTGTGGTTGGGATTTGAACCAGCGACCTTTCTTACTTCTAAGTGAGAGTGCTACCCACTATACCACTGTGCCACCCTCATGTGCCTGTGCCTCATCTATAGAGCCCCCATGTGCCTGTGCCTCATCTATAGAGATCTTTGGTGAAAAACAGCAGATAAAAATCAAGTGACGTAAAATCAACTGTTTTCACCTGAGTTCCGGGTTGGCCAGTGAATGGGGGAAGTACAAGTGCTGCAGAAGTGGTGGGCTCCCAAATAAAATTGGCAAATGCAGCAGGAAGGGCACTATGGGCTCGATGGGCCTGTCTTTGTCTTCTTCTTGGTGGCAGCTGGACTCTACTCGTGCTAGCCACCTCGCCAGCTTGAACTGCACTTATGGGACTTGCCACATCACCACGTGATACTGCAGTGCTGGATGTACGACCAGGATGTACTAGGCTGCTTGTGCTTGCCAGTTCACCAGAAGGATGAGTGGCACTAGTACATGCTCTCTGCAGAGCCCAGCAGTTATTGCACCTCAATGACAGCAGAAGAACGGGGTCTGGTATGCCTGACCTTGGCAGGGACCACAAGTCTGTTGTCAAAGCTATCTGTCAGGGTGCCGCTACTGTCTACAGGTTCGTATTCTGAGCCTGAATCTGACAGATGAGTGACTTCCTCTTCACTCTCATCTGTCATGCTCAGAAATGTGTAGACCTCTTCACTAGTGTACCGATTTCACATTTTAGTCTCTAAATTTACTGGTAGACTAGTGAGACTCACAACAAAAAAACACCTGAATGTAAGCGACTGATTCATACGCTACCAAAAAAAATATTAGCATTCACAGGGATCAGGCCTGACTCTGCAAATGCAGCAGTTATGTGTGATGTTTTTTTAAGTGACAGTGATCGATTGATACTGCACTTGGGTGGGCTGGGCTGGGCGGAGGGGCTAAATGCAGGTGCTAGCAGGTATCTGGCTGATCCCGCTAACACTGCGCTTTTGGGAGTCCTAAACTGCTGGGGACGCTAATATAGTTCTGGTCGATCAGATATCGATCCATTCAGACACTATACTACTAAGGGAGGCGTATGGTGCGTGCGTCGATATTAGTTTTACTGGCACTAATCTGACGCTGCCTGGGGCAATGTAGACCCTATCTGACGCTAAAACCTAACTTTGATAACCCGCCGGGTGATCAGGGAGTTAAACCATTATTTAGGTAAAATATTTTGGGTGCCCTGATCCTATAAAAAAATAACCCAGCTAACCTGTGTCATCTGTGACACTTATACAGTGATCACTGGTGACAGCGGGTAATCAAGGGGTTAAACCTTTATTAGGGGGGTCCCTAGACCTATCTGGGCCTAATACTAATTACCCTAATACTGATTTTTGTCACTAATGACACCAGTACAGCAATCAAAAAAAAAATCGAAATGCTGTACTGGGTGACACAGTGACAGGGGGTGAAGGGGATAACTGGGAGGGGGGTTGATCGGGGGGGGGGGGGGGTGAAATGTGTGCCTACGTAAACTTCTGTCAGTGTAGTGTTGGTGTACTTACTATGAGATGTTCTCTCTCCTCGGTCTGGAATGGGAAAGACCGACACGAGGAGAGATGACATCACTTCCCCTGTCATTGTTTACAGTTACACAACAGGGGAAGGATCTCATTCGCCAGAACCGATCACCAGGTTCAGGCTAAATTTCATTGGCCTGGGCCTGGAGATTGATCGGTTCTTGATCAAATCCGATGCGTGCCTGATGTAATATGACGGCGATTCGCCTACCCGTGCCATTCTGCCATAGTACAACTGCAGCGGCTGGTCAAGAACAGGTTACATAATCAAGGTCTTTATCCTGCGCCTCCTAGTTGAGATGTCTCCCACCAGCCATAAACTTTAAGGGATTCCAAAATCTTAAATCCACATCACTGGTGATGACTCCAATATGATGATATAAGTATATTGTATGCCAATGAAGAGAGAGATACTTATAGTGTAATATTGCTAAAATGTATTGTTTAAAAACACAAAGAAATGCACTTACATCAAAAGAAAGGCATACAGGTATCAAATCCCAGGGAATAGCTGTGTAGTGTAGCGAGATTGTATCAGGACAGACAAGTCTGATCATTGGAGAGCAGGCTGAGTTCCCAGCATATCTAGATAACTGATCTGCTTAGTGTGGTCAGTTTTTAATAGTATAGCAAGGGATTTCACATAAAGGAAGCAATACAAAGAGAACAGGATATGTTCTCGCACACAGAGATGGTAAAGTAGGCACATGTCAGGAATATGAAGTGTTAAGGTGAAAAATGCTTAACCACTTGCCGAGCCACCGTCATTAAACATTGGCTGCTTGAAGATGACTATCGTTGTTATGGGGCAGCTAGCTACTGTAACCCCGGTAGCCGGGGGTGAGCTGTCAGATTAAAAGTGATCTCTGTGGCAGATTCACCACGAGATCACTTTTAACGGTGGCAGGAGAGGGTCACCCCTCCGCAGCTTACCGGAGCTGCCAGCGGAGGCGTTCACGTCTGTTCCCATGTGTGGTATGGAGCTGAGAGGCGAAGATGACCCCCACCCAGCTTCATACCATTGCAGGGCAGAAGTGACGTCTAAAACGTCACTTCCGTCCATAGCTCTTAAAGGGACTTTTTTTAATTGTATTTTTGTGTAAATATGAGATCTGAGGTCCTTTTGACCCCAGATCTCGTATTTAAGAGGTCCTGTCATGCTTTTTTTTCTATTACAAGAGATGTTTACATTCCTTGTAATAGAAATAAAAGTGACACAATTTTTGTTTAAAAGAACAGTATAAAAAGCAAAATATATAAGGGGAAAAAAAAATGTAATGCACCCCGTCCCGACGAGCTCGCACACAGAAGCGAATGCATACGTGAGTAGCACCCGCATATGTAGACAGCGTTCAAACCACACATGAGGTATCGTCGTAATCGTTGGAGCAAGTGCAATAATTCTAGCCCTGGACCTCCTCCCTAACTCAAAACATGCAACCTGTAGATTTTTTTTAAACATCGCCTATAGAGGTTTTTAAGAGTAAAAGTTTGTCGCCATTCCAAGAGCGAGCGCAATTTTGAAGCGTGACATGTTGGGTATCAATTTACTGAGTGTAACATCTTTCACATTTCACATTGTCTTATTTTTTTTTATTAAAAAAAGTGTATTTTTTCCCCAAAAAAGTGCTCTTGTAAGACCGCTGCGCAAATACGGTGTGACAAAGTATTACAACGACCACCATTTTATTCTCTAGGGTGTTAGAAAAAATATATATAATGTTTGGGGGTTCAGAGTAATTTTCTAGCAAAAAAAATAAACACCAAATCTCAAAACGAGGTTCTGTCCTTAAGTGGTTAAAATGTGCAGCATTACTTGAGCGGGTTATTTAGATCTAGATAGAATTTGTTTCTTGACAAAGAAACACACAGGCAAAATTGTGCAGATTGATGACGTGGCATTGTATCTGCAGTGAATGAGTTATCCATCCTTGTACTGCCAACCTGCATACCCTTGTGTTGATTTTCTTTCACCACTGTATGCCTAGTATTGTTCTGGATGCTAGAATTTAAAGCTGTATTCCAGGGAAACAACTAAAAGTGAATGTTGCTATCCTCATGTTATCCCATTCAACAGTACCTATGCATAGAGGTGACTGTTTTAATTCCTCTCTCATGTTATGGCTTTTTAGAAAATATGAAGACTCTGTGTAAAAATACACATTAGTTTAAAAAGTCTGATGGTCATGAAGTGGTGCAGTCAGCCAAAAGAAAAAAATATCCTCCGCTAACCACAAAAGTGATAATGTCATTGTGTCTAGTGCAACATCAAGGGCATTACACTTCTGAAGAGTCAGTTTTTTACACCAAGGTTTCACAGCTGCTTTCTTGGGATTTCTAGAGGACTTGAGAGAGAAAGCAATAAAGAGCTTACAATGTGGCTCTATGCATAGATACTGTTGGGGATAGCCTAGGGAACAGCCAGGGGCGTAACTATAGGGGGTGCAGCAGTCGCGACCGCAACTGGGCCCTGTGATGCAGGGGGCCCATGCAGCCCCCTCTACATATGGCCGGCAGCAGCATAGGCAGCTAGGGGTACCAGTGCACCATGCACACGTGTGGCTGGAGGGTGACTAGCAGAGCTCCATGCTAGACTATCGCACTGGCTGCTCTTTAGTTGTGCATTCCCTGCATGACCTGTGTCCTCGGCTGGCTCCTCAGAGTACCCCTCTCCTGTTCCATGCATTGCCGCTCAGTCCGATGTCTGTTCTCCCCAGCCAGAGTCCCATACCCCCCCTCCCCGAGTTCGGCCCACACTGCACTGCATATTTCTCCTGGGTAAACAAACTTTAAGCACACAGATGCAGTGCAGCCCTATGAGAGCCCCCCGGAGGACAATACAGGCTTGTCTGCCAGCCCCCCTCCTCCCCCGTCATACACAAATGATAAAAAGTCTTTCTGGGAGATATGCTGATCACCCGTCCAGCACACTGGATGGAGCCCAGGCCAACATGGATGAGTGTGCAGCCTACAGCTTGGTCATGGTGAGTGAGAGGACCCCATCCCCCACACACTATTACATACCCCCTCCATCTCCCCCTGGGGACAGGGACCCCTTCTCACGTGGGGACAGGGACCCCCACCTCCCCTGGGGACAGGGACCCCTTCTCACCTGGGGGCAGAAACTTCTTCTGCCCTGGAGAAAAGGACCTCATCTCTTCTGGGGACAGGGACCCCATTCTGCCTAGGGACAGTCCTCCAATGGGGCACCTAAAAATGTAAAAAAAAAAATTAAAAAAAATACTGATACCAGTGGTGGAACTACAGGGCTCACAAAGGTCATACCTGTGACCACGCCCTGGAGTTCCACCGCCGGACTCGGAGGGAAGGGCCCTGGCTGGGGTTCAGGGGGGCCCTTTATGGTTTCTTGCATCGGGGCCCTGAAGGTTCTAGTTACGCCACTGGGAACAGCATGAGTCAATTTAATAAATATTTGAATTGAATTGAACTGCATTACCCCTAACAAAGTATTTTTTAATTATTTAATCCAGTCTTGCAATTCAGACAGCCTAGCTATGCAGGTGGACCTTTACAGTAGTAGTATCACCTGGTCAATTACACGCTGAAACTGATAGTTTTATAGTTTTACCCCCCCCCCGTTCCTGATGGTTGCCACAAAGGGTTAACACTGTAAAACTGAGCGCTAACATCTGCTAGGTGGAGTGTTGTGTACTTTACTCTCTTTCCAGCCATAGAGCATCAAGTCAGCATCTCCCTGCTGCTGCTTAAAAAGGGCCACTTGGAACTTCAGTCTTTGATCATTCTATTCTGGCTGTGACCTTTGTCAAGACCATGTCTGACTGATCAAATGTGTTCTAACAATTGTTAAAGTTGATCCCTCACTTACAGAAAGCATAGAGCAGGTGGGTGTAGTAGTACATTTTAGGTGTGAGTTGAGTGAAATGTCACCTCATGTATAAGGTACTTTGGCCAAAGTTCTAGACTGCATTTCCCTTGTGTAAAAAGTGTTTGTGTCATGGTTATGCAGTGATCTTCCTGTTTGCTTACCTTCCCTCATGTGTTCAGACTAAGAGGCCAGCCACTTCCACCTGGTGGTTTTTATAACCTCTCCTCTAAGCATGGCTCCACCCCAGGCCCTATCAGGGAACCTTATATTAACCTGTGCATTGCAAGCCAACAGTGCCGATCAACCATTGTGTATTCCTTTGTGTGTTTAGCTTCCTGTTACCTGCCGTGTGCTCTTCTGTTGTTCCGTTACCAACTTTGGCGTGTCTTTGACTATCCCTGTTTGCCTGTGATCTTGACCTTTTGGCGTGTTCCTGACTATTCCTGTTTGCTTGTGGCCCTGACCTTGGCTTTTTCCCTCACCCTCCCTATCCTTCTGTTGCCTACTGTGGGTGTGAGCTGGGGGACCCTGGGGGTCGCGACCTGGAGCCAGTTGCAGCCAAGTCCATCCTCACCACTCGAAGCTCTGGTGAACACTTGCTGGCTCTTAGACTCCGCTCCCCAGGGAATCTTACGCTCTAACCCCGGTGGGACCTGTCTCCCGTTTGCAGCAGTCAGCCGTAGGGTCCACAACCTTGCGGTGCACTCCTGATCTCTACGGTGTGCATCTGTCACCTCGCCTCAAGGTGACCTGACAGTTTGATCAACATGGCCTTCAAGAACTATCTCTCTTTAGACCAGCTCTTGACAGCACCATCAAGGATGCTACTGGTGGTGATTCCTACTGTTTGGCATGGGACTCTAAAAGACTGGAAAGTAAAGACCATCTCTGATCTCATGGTTTGCAAACAATCCATCATGGAAGAGGAAGTCGGCTTTTAAAAGGTGCTTGCCAGAAAGGCATGGAATAAGGCTACTTTCACACTGATCCATAGTAAAAACGCATATGTGGTTTTCCTGCAATGTTATCGTGTTTGTGGTGCACTTTCCATGGGACATGTGACTCATCCCACCCCGCTGACCATGCTAGAAGAACAAAGTTCATTCAGTCCAGATTAAACTGCATCAGAAGGGGGGGGGGGGGGGCACTGATTCCATGGCTGTCTGGTTAAGCAAATAAAACCTTTTAATGCTTTCTGGATGGTAGGAAACAATCTAAACTGAGAGATGAAGTGCAGGGGGTTATCTGTTTGACTTGTGTTTCCTGTAGAGGGACAAACAAATACTCTCTCAGGTTGCTGTCCTAGAAGATGAATTGAGAAAGGATAATTGCATTTTGTATTAACACACTTCTCCTTTATTCCTCCTCTATAGCTAAAGCTGAACCCTAGGCAGATATAAAAGACACAAATGAATGCATGTCTGTAATCAATACATTGTCAACTGTATTTTTTAAATACAGGATAGTAAGTACATGAATACAGCTCAGTATCAGCCTCTTACAGTCCCTTGTACAGCAAAGCTCAGGCTGGGGGAGGAAGCAGCACACAAAGTCAGTTCATGTGCTAACATGCAACATGCTGATAGGAAGGGAAGAGGATTGACAGAGCTCATGACTGTTCTACTTCACTTTTCATTGCCCAATCAAAGGCTGGGGTCAGGCCCATGGCAGTCAGGGCTCAAATGAAGTAGCTTGAATGGTGCTGGTTGTCATTCAACGCCTATGACTTTCAGTATCAGAGGATGAATGAAGCAGTGGGAAAATTAAGGCAAGTGCATGATACTGGGGTGGGTGACATTACAGTGAACACATTCCCCTAGCCTCCTTGCCCAGATCCCTCCCTTCGGTGTCTTAGTCTCCCACAACCCCTCTTCCCTTTCCATGCCACAAGATGCCTTGTATCACGTGACCTTCCGATCCCCCACCCCCAAGGTGCCTTGTGTCTCCTCCAATATTAGTTGCCTTCTCCACCTCCCATGAGATGCCAGGTGCCTCCTGACACCAACAATATGCTTTGTGTCTTCTGTCTTCCCTCAAAAGGTGCCTTTGTTTTCTGACCCCCCCTCCACCCACAAGGTGCCTTGTTTCTTCTGCCTCTCTACCCACAGGGCACCTTGTGTCTCCTACCTCCGTTAGTTCACGATGCCTCCAATCTCCCCTCAGTTCACCTGATGCAGCCTATGCACTGTAGCCAATACCTTGGTACGTCAGCTGTATGTAGGCTGACCTATCCACATCGTACATCCCCTTCTGGCAATGGATTTTCAAAAGTACCGGCAGCCTCTTCCTGTCATGCCAAAACTTCTTATGAGACAGAAACTCTACCCCTAACCCTACTATCACTTGACCTATGTGCCCAGACAAGGTGCTTCAAGACATGGGCATCATTGCCAGCCCATCCATCACATCCTCCCTCTTTTGGGAGCTGCTCTGCCTGTGATGTCAATTCCGGCAGCAGGCTCACTTTTGAATCCTTCTGTGTCTCCTGCTATCCCAGTGAGATGTCCTGTCCCTTTTGGCATCTCCTCATATTCAGTACCTATTTTTCCACTTGGGCCGTCTTGTGCCTCCTGCCTCTCTCCATGGTCTTCTCCCTTCTTGCCGTAACCCCTTAACAGACAGCAGTCATCTCTTACCCTGTAACAGTTCTTCAGGACATGGGCTTCATTTCCAGCCCATCCTTCCTTGACCACTCGCTGATCCGCCATTTTTTTGACACTTCAAGTCCATCTATCCCTCTTGTAAGTTGCTCTGCCCATGTCACTACCTGTGGCAGGCTTAGCTGTCTGTATAGAGCAGTGGTGTTCAATTTGATAATATTATAGGGCCTTAAGTGTGACTCCCTTCACATCCAAGGGGCCTTACAAAGGCAGTGCATTTCCATACGCTAAGGGGTGTTGTGCTGAGTTAGCAGCCTATTGAAAATGAATGGGCTGTAATATAGCTCATCTTCTGAACATTTCAGTGTTCTGCATTGTTTACAATGTACAGCAATGCTCATTGAATAGAAAGTTGGAGACAGCATTGGTTTTAGTGTCTGCAGTGCAACAAAAACCCTTATCATTGGTGTCAGTGTCTATAAGAAAAGCCTCTACCATTGGTGTAAGTGTCTGCTGTAAAAAAGCCTATCCGGGCGTGACCGGAAGCTGACCTGGACGGACGCTTAGCTTGAGAGCTCCCCTCCAGCCCGCAGCTAAATAGGCTATATTCGGGGGCTAAAACAACTCACCCATGGGCGGTTCACGCACTACCCGATCCTCCCCAGCCTGAGGATCATCACAACCACCGCCAGGCTCATCCACATCATTCTGGGAGTACTTTTAACCGCCGGACATGCTGCCAGGCAGGAGCAGCAAAATGGCACCGCTCCCTCCCAGCAATGGACCTTGACAGAGAAATGACCCCCCACAGAAGCGACACGTCTCCCCACAGACGTCCCCAAGACCTGCCGGGGTCCTCCAGGTGGTGAGTCACCAGCACTGCTCCCCCCACTCCCGACTCACGCCTCTTGGAGAAAGGGCCGCAATTCAGCCTCCATCGCATTACAGAGTGTACGGAGACCTTCCCCAGACTGCTAAGAGCAGCATCAGACCCGGGAGTTCAGGGAACGGACTCTCTCTCTCCTACCCCCTCAGACACAACAGAGGACTTTCCAGCCCTCCAGGGCCCCTGGCACACTCAGGCTGCCTCAGAACCGGCCACAAGCAGAGGGACACACTCCAACACCTGGCTGGGCCCTACCTCACTCAAGGCCCAAAGGCCCTCTCGCTCCAGGGAGCAAATTTCATCCCGGGGACACGCTGCAACCCCCCTCCTATGCTCAGATGGCATTAGCCTGGCCGCAGCCCCCAAGAGAAGACCCACCAGTGCCCACACCACCAATCCCCCATGCCACATCGTGGTCGGAGCCAGAGGACCTTCCGTCTTCCCGGCCCCCCCTCAGATGCAAGGCCCCCTGCAGTGGAATACCACTCACAAACCCCTTCCTCCTACCCAATTCCAGGCCAGGATGGAGGGCCCCATCCCCCATGGCAGGCCTATCAACAAGCCATCCCAACCAAAGAAGACTTTAAACAGCTCATTGTGGACGTGAAGGCCACCTGCCGAGCTGAGATCGTGTCCCTTTTAATACAGGAAACCAAACTATCGGTACACCGAACCCAAATACAGGCTTCAGACCACCGCCTCATGCTAAGAGATATGCAACACCATGTTGAGGACCTGGACAACAGGGGTCACAGAAATAATATCCAAGTCCGAGGCCTACCTGAAACGGAAGAGACTGAAGACCTGCAGTCCACACTACAGGAGCTTTTCAATAAAATGCTGGGACAACTCGCGGACAAGCATATTGAGATGGACAGAGCCCACCGTGCCCTTTGCCCTAAAGGTTCTGCTTCTAAACCGTGGGACATCATCTGCCGAGTTCACTCCTACCCCCTGAAAGAAGACATTATACGTAAAGCCCGCTCCATCCACAACTTGACCTTTGACAATTGCTCGGTGCAGATCTACCCAGACCTCACACTCCAAAAACATAGACTGCTACAACCCCTCCTGCACACCCTACAGGAAAAAAACATTGTCTACCGATAGGGATACCCCTTCAGCCTAACTGCCAAACACCAGGGGAAATCTGCTGTCCTACGCTAACTAGAAGACCTGGAATCCTTCTGCGACACATTGGGAATCTCTGTCCCCCACCTACCTGAATGGGACCTAGTAACCACTCCACCTCGACCACCGGTGGTCTGGCAGAAGGTCCCCTCTACCAAACACTTCAGAGTCCCGTACTCCTCCCGCAAATCACCCAAACATAAAACTGGAAGACATCTTTAAGGGGGGCCCTTCCAGCACCCACCTGCATTACAGACCCCTCTCTACACACCCGGCTGGGCCACACCAAGTTCTAACCCGCCACCATGAGTGAGTATACGCTCCATTGAGAACACACCCCTCCACCGAATGCCTATACTTTATCTTTTTTTTTTGTTGTACAACACGGGCTGGCCTTGGATGGCACCTCGGACAGATCTTTTTTTTGGTTACCAACCCCCCCGTGGTTTACCATCTGATAGTTCCTATTTGGTCTTTGGTCTACCCATGTCTCCCTAACTGGAACCCCTTTTTCCCTTTCTTTTTTTTTTTTGGTGGGGGTCCCCAGTTGGGGAGTTCAATTGGAACTATGTAGGCCCTAAAACCCCTAGGTCTCTGTGGACCTAATTGTAAATGCCTATTGCACTAACTAGTTGTGTTTCTACTCTTTTTCTCCCCTTTCTAGATTTCCTTCCCCCTTCTCTCCGCAGACTGCTTCTCGGCAAAAACCCTGCCTGCCACCGGCCCTTCTCCTACTGATGCCACGCTCCCAGAACAGGACATGAAGTATCTCTGTAACCCACTTCACATTTGACAATGGCTAAGATAATGTCACTTAACGTCCACGGCCTTAACTCTAACAAGAAAAGACATTTGGCACTCCGAGAGTTTAAACAGTCAAGGGCAGACATCATTATGGTGCAGGAAACGCACTCTAACAGAGGAGACTCCTTCACATTCGCCTCCAGACATTTCCCTCAGGTATACCAAGCCTTTAACCCATGCAAGGGGGCAGGTGTTGCCATACTGTTTAAAAAAGGGGCCCCCTTTACGTGCACTAGTACCTACCTAGACCCACAAGGCCATTTTATTATTCTCCGAGGCCTCTGGCAGACACAGACCATCACCCTATGTGCCCTATATACCCCGAACATACGCCAACACTGCTTTCTGGCCAAGGTCCTTACGCATCTATCCCATACGCCCCATGATTTCCTAGTGATAGGGGGGGACACCAATCTGTCCCACTCCACAACCTGTGACTGTCTTGTGGCGAGACCCCAGGCATCACAAGCCCTCGGAGACTCCAAGCTCTTTCGCCAGTTCACTAGAAGTTATGCTCTTTTTGATGCCTGGAGGGCTCTCCACCCGAGCGCTCGCCAATACACCTTTTATTCCCCCCCCACCACACCCACTCGCGCATAGATTACCTCTTTGTAAACAGCAACACACTATGCATGACCGAATCTGCGCACATACTTTCCATTTCCTGGTCAGACCACGCCCCCATCACGCTATCCTTAAACTTAGGTACCCCCCTCCACCGGCCCTACAACTGGAGGTTGAACAACTTCCTCCTGTAACATACCCCCTCGAAAATGGAACTAGAATCCACACTATAACACTACTTCGTTGAAAACGCCCCCCCCAGACATCTCCCTCAACATTGTGGACCACTCACAAGGCGGTCATTAGGGGCCGCTGTATGGCCCTCTCCTCTGCCATGAAGAGAGATTCCAGGGCTGCCAGACAGTTAGCTGAAAAGCAGCTAAAGACTCTAGAAGCAAAACTCCAAAACTCACAGTCCATCCCGCTACTTAAACAAATCGTTCGAGTACGAATGATGCTTTGGGACCTAGCGATGGGCCAGGTGGAAAAGGTGGACATCAAATCAAGAATAAAAAAGGTGACACATTGACCCACCCACAAGACATAGCAAACACATTTGCTGACTTCTACACAGATCTTTACAACAAAACGGAGATAGCGCATAATTCTCCACCACCCGACATACTTGACCGCATGACCCAGTATCTCAGACAGGCAGGGCTGCCTGCAAGAACTGAACCCCCCCCACCATCTCCACGGAAGAACTGGCGGCGACCATAAAAGCCCTCCCCGCCCACAAATCCCCCAGACCAGACGGGTTGCCTTCCTTCCTTCCCCTGCTGACAGACCCCTGTCCCGAGTGACATACAAGGCTCTTTCCTATCCCTTATACTGAAACCAGATAAAGACCCGGCCTTATGAGCCAGCTACAGACCCATAGCCTTGCTTAATTCGGACCTAAAAATATTACAAAAATCCTTTCAATTAGATTGAACGTAATCCCCCCCCCCCCCCCCCGATACATAAGGACCAAGTGGTCTTTGTCCCCCTGTGCCAGGCAGGAGACAATACTAGAAAAGTTATAATTTTAAAACAAAAAAACTGACCACATCTCTATTCCCTACTACAGTTGTCTATAGTGAAAAAATGAAGAATTCAATAAACCTCTTTATGTCGCTCCTCCAATTTAAGGGAGGCTAATGCCGTAGCCGAAACATAAGCATATAAAAAAGGGGGGGTTCGACTTAGGGCAAACCTAAGAGAAGGGATGTCCCAAAATGGTAAAGGTGGCTACTTATAGCTATAGTGGGCAAATAAGAAATTGGAAGTAATTTAAATCCAAAAAGTTTATTAAATTACAAAAATTCATACATGTAAAATTGATCCAGCCAAATGGCCTACTAAAAATCAATCCCATTGTGCTCTGCATGCACATGCTACAAATTCCCCATAGATTCTATTCAAAGTGAACAACTAACTAAATACACAAAAGACAAACATATACAACAATTAACGGACAAGGCGCCTCTTTAGCCACGCATGTGCCGATGACCTGTCATGCATAAAAAAACATGCTATATTAAATAGTTGCTGACCGCCAGCTGTCAATTGACAGCCAGGCAGCGCATCTATTGTGGCGGGAGGCCATCATATGACGCCCTCCCGTTTAAACAGGGAATGCACGTGATTGTGCACGCCCATCCCTGTTCGCGGTGGCGGCGTGTCACGGAGACACCACTCGCCACCGAGGGGGGTGAACAGCCATTGGGCATGGCTGTTTACCACGTGATCGGCCGTGATGAAGTCATGGCCGATCACAGATGGTTCCACCCCCACTGTGCATGGCGCGTGCGCGCGACCGCGACCGCTCTGCGCGTGCACGTCGGCGGCGGCGTGTTCCCGGGAACACTGCTTGTCACCGATGCTGGTAAACAGCCATTGGCTGGCTGTTTACCCACGTGATCGGCTGTGATCCTTTCACAGCCGATCACTCAATGTAAACAAACCGCGGTAACAAGATGTTACCGGGTTCTCCTCCTCACACACCGATCGTGTGTGAGGAGGGGATTGCGGTAACATCTCGTTACTGTAGTAATATGGCTGAACCAGAGTGACTCCATCTTTGTAAGTTCATATAGTATTAACCTGGTTAATTTTACTAGCTGGCTTAGATTCTGTATCTGCAGACTGTAGCAGTTTTTCTGTAAACATGCACATAAGGAAATATAGCTTGCATAGGCAGTCTCATTCTATGCTGTCTAAATAAAGAGATTGTGTCACAATATGTCTGGGCCACATATCCCAGGACTGTGATTCAGAAGCAGGTGACATGAGTAATGATATGTAATGATATGTAATGAACATCTCTGTATAAACCACACCCATGTTATATGCAATGATTGGCTGATAAGGGTGCATATAACGTGCAGCCCCTCCCACAATAAATTAGACGACTGCTGAAATTGTAACATTGGCTGGGCTTTTTCCTCGTTGTCTCCTAATGCTGCAGCGTTAGATTAAAAGGGTTTCGTGAGTATTGTAATTGCGTTAGTTACACCTAGCTGGTCTTTGTCAGGTATATAGAAATACCAGTTTAATCACAACAGAATGGAGGCACTCGCTGAGATTTTGGAATTTAGGAATTTAGGACTTGGCAGGGTGTGGTCAAGCGTTGAAGCTTTGACACACACAACCCTGGCCAGATAAATTTTAGTTAAGAGAGAATTGTGAGACGGACCAGGCTGTTAAGAAGTGGCTTATGAGAAGCCTATGTCCTTGGTGGGACTCTGTTTAAAAACCTAATATTAGGCTCCTTTAGGGAAGGAGAAGGGAATAAAAAGGTAATGGGGCAATTACCAATTACTACCGGAACCCACAAAACTGCTACAAACTTTTGCTCTATCTGGCTTTTCTTGTCTATTGCATTTGCATTAAAGTAATAAGATATGTTTTGTGTGAAACATGGTTGTAAGGTAAGACAGCCCTGTTTTCACTGTTATATGATGTCCCAAAAGGGGAAAATTCGATTAGAGTGAAATAAAATTTCCCTTGTTAAATTTCTCTGCTTGAGAAGTGCATAATTTGTTTGCACATGTTTAACATGTGTTTTGGTAACTCTTGGAAGGGTATCGGAATGGTATTTTTTCTGCAGGGTGTAAAATGTATGTGTTAGGTGAAAGGGGGTTGATTTTGACAGGTGGGTATTTTGGAAGAATGCCCAGGAGTGATGAGATTTAAGTAAGTGAGTAAGATGTTAATTAAGAATATCCTACATTTGTTGAGGGTAAAGTAAGTGAAGTTAGAAGGTAAAGGAGAGATTTGAGTTATTTATTAAAGGAAGGTGTGCATTTTGCAAGGTTTTTCAATGCATTGTTCTTTTTATATACGAGCCGGGTTTCAGAGCCATTGTAGAACTGACATAGAAGAAAGAAAAAAAAAAGTGAAGGAAAGTTACATTTAAAAACGGAAAGTTAGCAGAGCTTGTTTTGAGAGTTAAAGGGGACATTCTATTTGCGTTGAGGAAATGATTTTAAAGGACAGCCGGGATGGGAGGTTTTAGGCAGGTAAGGACATTAACACAGAGAGAGTTTTGTTTAAAATAAGGATTTTTAAAGTGTCACAGCTAGTTTTATTTGGATTATCAGATAAAAGGTGTTGTTAAACTCAAAATGTTTTAGTGTAGACTTACCTTGTTTGTTTATTTGTGTCTCTGTTCGTTGATTATTTGTTTATTGTTGTTTGCTGAAGTTATAATGAGTCAGTACAGGTGGGTTGGTGGGATGTGCAGATCAGTGCAGATCCCTGTTTGGCAACGGGTACGAGAAAAAGGTTCAACCGAGGGTAAAAAGAGAGAGAGCTGGTGGGGAGGCTAGAAACCTTGTTGAAAGCACCCCACCTCGTGAAATGTGCAGCCCTGGTGCTGGGGTCTCGTGAGACTTTTGCGGGATTACGGTACCAGAGATTCATAGAGACATCAAGATGTTGGTTTATTGGGCAGTGATTAACCACTTGCTTACTGGGCACTTAAACCCCCCTCAGTCCCAGACCAATTTTCAGCTTTCAGCGCTGATGCACTTTGAATGACAATTGCGCGGGCATACAACACTGTACCCAAATGAAATTTTTATCATTTTTTTCCCACAAATAGAGCTTTCTTTTGGTGGTATTTAATTACAGTTGGGAGTTTTATTTTTTGCTAAACAAACAAAAAAAGATGCAAAAAAAAAAATCATGTTTAATAGTTTGTTATACAATTTTGCAATCAGGTAATTTTTCTCCTTCATTGAAGTGCGCTGATGAGGCGGCACTGATAGGCTGCACTGGTGGGCACTGATAGGCTGCATTGGTGGGCACTGATAGGCTGCATTGGTGGGCACTGATAGGCTGCACTGGTGGGCACTGATAGGCATAGTTAAGGCGGCACTATTAGGCACAGATAAGGCGGCACCGATGGGCACAGATAAGGCAGCACTGATGGGCAAAGATGGGCACAGATAAGATGGCACGGATGGGTGGCACAGATGGGTGGCATGGATGGGTGGCACTAAGGGGCACTGATAGGTACCACTGATAGATGGGACTGATGGGAACTGATAGGTGGCACTGATAGGTGGCTCTGATAGGTGGCACTGCTGGGCACTGATGGTCGGCACTGCTGGGCACTGATGGGCACTGGTAGATGACACTGATGGGCACGGATATGTGGCACTGGGGTGCAGCACCTTTGTTGAGGCAGATTGTGGGCACTGCTGGGTGGCACTGTGGGCACTGCTGGGTGGCACTATGGGCACTGCTGGGTGGCACTGACGGGGGCACTTATTTTGAAATCATCTTTATTGATGAGGGGGCAGGTGGGCACTGGCAGGGGGCAGGTGGGCACTGGCAGGGCTGGCCGTGATCGGTACTGATGTCCCGATCACGGCCCCCGGTGATCGGCTCTTTTTCTTTTCTCCTCGCGCTGTCAGCGCGAGGAGGAATAATAACCGATTACTGGCTCCGCTATATCACATGATCAGCTGTCATTGGCTGAAGCTGATCACGTGATAAGGGGTCGGGATCGACCCCTTGCTCTGATCGGTGATCAGGCGAGTCTCATAGACTCGCCGATCACAGAGCATGCCGCGCGCGCCCCTCAGGGGGCGCGCAGGCCGCTCGTGCACGGGACTACGTCAATAGACGTAGTCCCGGAAAAGGAGATCCGCGCTGTAGCCGTCATTCGGCTATAGCGCGGGTCTCAAGTGGTTAAATTGCTGCTGGATGCACTGACAGGGGGACATGGTTACTGTTTTGGGGGGTCTGAGTTAGGTAGAGGGAGAATATGAATCTTCCTGCTTCCCCCCTCGGATTCCCCAGATTCCCTCATCGCTCTCCGATTCTCCACCTCTGAGCTGGTGGGTTTGGGGGTGTGAATTCTGACATGGATCTCCGGTGAGGCACTAAGGTCGCAGTTTTACAGACTGACTGTTTCTGTCGGAGGGAGAACATGTTTAAACACTTCTCCCACGACTGTCTCTGCTTCATGGACTGTTTGTGGACTGTGGTTAGTGGCAGTCCTTGGGTCGCCCTGTTCGCAGTTTTATAAGACGGACACATGGGTAGAGGGAACTGGTTAATGGAGAGAAATGCTTAATTTTATGTGTATGTGAATTTTTGTCTTGTCTTGGAATTCCAATTTAGAGTATAAGGCCGCGTACACACGCGGGGACTGTTCGCCCAACTTTGTCCGCTGAACAGTGTTTCGGCGGACAGTCCGCTCGTGTGTGGGCTTCAGCGGACAGTTTCAGCGGACAGTCTGACGAACAAAGTTTTTCGGAAATTCCGTAAAACTGTCTGCTGAAACTTGGTTTGAGCGGACAGTCCGCCCGTGTGTAGGCTTGTTCGTCAAACTAAGTTACGCGCATGCTCAGAAAGGATTTACACGGCGAAGGTTGCATTGCAGTGTATAGGACGTCGTATTTCTAGTCCCGTCGTACGTGCCGTTCACGTCTTTGCGCAAGTTTCAGCGGACTGTTCGTTCGTCGTGTGTGGCCAAGTCCGTCCATGCTAATTTTGAGCGGACTGTCCGCTCAAACTGTTTGACGAACAAAGTTGGGCGAACAGTCCCCGCGTGTGTACGCGGCCTAAGATTGTTTTTGTTTTCTGAATTCAGATAGATGGTTGGGTAGTTGATATATGTCCTATGATCCTGCTAAGACAGAGATCGTTGCTAAAGTGGGCAGGTGAAAGGGACAGAGTTTCGGGTGGAAGAGGGGAACAAACTTCAACTATATTTTCACCACGGGTTTTGTGGGGAGTATATATTTATATTTGTATTCCATAGTCAGGAGAGTCAGGGACTTGCTGAAGTGGAAAATGAATGTTAAAGAAGGATCTGATTCAGAAAAGTTATCTATAAAAGGTACATGTTTATTGTTAAAATGTTGCAACTAGTGTCAGTCTATTCATGAAATGTGTTGGGCATATACTAAGCCGATATTTACTCCATAGAAAATTGGGAACATTTAAAGGGGAATGTGACATGTCACTGATAAAATTACCAAATGTTTTTTAAAGGAATCTGATCAGATGCAAATTTTTAGAGTCTGATTTTAAGACTATTTTGGGTGTGGTTGCCTATCCTTACATTATTAGAGATAAAGTGTGTTTTTTTCTGATAACAGCAAATGTGCTATATTTTTGCAAATTGTTAAATGTTTAAAGCGGAGGTCCACCCTAAAGTAGACCTTCCGCTCATTGGAATCCTCCCCCCCTCCGGCGCCACAATTGGCACCTTTCAGGGGGGAGGGGGGTGCAGGTACCTGTACAGTACAGGTATCTGCACCCACTTCCGGGATAGCTCTCTGCGGAAAGGGGCGTAGATTACGCCCCTTTCCGAAAGTCCCCCGCTGCCTGCTGGGAAACACACAGATCCCAGAGGCAGCGGGTCCATCCTTATTGCGCAGCGCGACTCGCGCATGTGCAGTAGGGAACCGGGAAATGAAGCCGAAAGGCTCCACTTCCTGATTCCCATACCCAAGATGGTGGCGGCAGCACCCGAGAGACGATCGAGAGATCGGCTTCGGGTGCCGACATCACGGGCGCGCTGGACAGGTAAGTGTCACTATTTTAAAAGTCAGCAGCTGCAGTGTTTGTAGCTGCTGGCTTTTAAAAAAAAAAAAAACGCGGACTCCCGCTTTAAGCTGTATTAACAATGATATTGAAATATTGATTCTGACAGGGTTGAGAATATTAGAATTAAGAAATCCAGAATTCGAAAGTAAATAAAAGGGAAGTTGTATATTCCAGGCGCTACGCCAGAGGAATTGTGGTTAGTAAAGAAAAAGAGAAGTAACTGTGTTGTGTAATCTCGGACACTAGAGAGAAAAATATTAAGGTTTAAAGGTGTTATAAATGAAATGAAGAAGAATGGAATGGCCAGATGAATGTGGGATGAGAGAGAGTTGTTATACGTGTGTCTGGAATGTGCACAACAAGGTGTCTCATATTGTGTTTGGGCCCATGTTATATTTTCCCTAAAAGTTTGGGGTTAAATTCAATTAAAAGAATTGATAAAGGGATTTTGGTAAAGGAAGGGTGAAAATTTGAAAAAATGTTTGAAGAAATTAAATGACTGTAATCAAGATACATTGCTGCGTATATTGAGTCCATGGGGTACTAAAATGTGATGGGAAGGATTTATTTGAAATAAGCAATCAGAATGACTATTCTGGATATCTAACTTCTGAATTACCTGGGTGTCAGTCATGAAGTGTTTTGTTTGTTGCTGATGATCAGACATATTTGCAAAGTTGGGAGACTTCTGAGTCAGAATATGTGTTTGGGTAAAATGTTCTGTCCTAGGTCCCTCGGGTCCACTTGGATCCCGGGAATAGAAGAAACTAAAGAGGTTTAAGTTTTGTTGAAGTTTTGCTATAATACTGGATCTGGAAAAATGTTTAGTTAAATACATTGAAGCTATATAATGAAAACCCTTGCAGAGAAACATTTTCATTCCTGCATGTTTTACTTACCGTATATACTCGAGTATAGGCCGACCCGAATATAAGCCGAGGCCCCCAATTTACCCCCAAAAAAACTGGCAAACTTATTGACTCGTGTATAAGCCGAGGGTGAGACATGCCTGTCCATCCCTGTGTGTGTGTCCGTCCATCCCTGTGTGTCCGTCCATCCCTGTGTGTCCGTCCATCCCTGTGTGTCCGTCCATCCATCCCTGTGTGTGTGTGTGTCCATCCATCCATCCATCCATCCCTGTGTGTGTGTGTCTCCATCCATCCATCCATCCATCCCTGTGTGTGTGTGTCTCCATCCATCCATCCATCCATCCCTGTGTGTGTGTGTCTCCATCCATCCATCCATCCATCCATCCCTGTGTGTGTGTGTATCCATCCATCCCTGTGTGTGTGTGTGTGTGTGTGTGTGTGTCTCCATCCATCCATCCATCCGTGTGTGTGTGTCTCCATCCGTGTGTGTGTGTGTGTGTGTGTGTGTGTGTGTGTGTGTGTGTGTGTGTCCAGCCTACCTGTGTCCCGAGCCTTTGTCCCGAGCCTCCGTCCCGTGTCGTGCCTTGCCTTCGTCCCGTCCCGTCCCGTCCCGTCCTGTCCCGTGCCGTGCCTTGCCTTGCCTCCGTCCCGTGCCCTCTTCGTCGGCGGCCATTGTAAAATTCAAAAGCCGCGCCTCCTCCTTCGCCTGTGATAGGCGGAACACTGAATTTCCCAGCAGGCTGTGTTCCGCCTATCACGGACGTCGTATCATCCTCGTCCGTAGTACGAGGATGAGACGACGCCCGTGATAGGCGGAACACAGGCTGCTGGGAAATTCAGTGTTCCGCCTATCACAGGCGAAGGCGGAGCCGGAGGCGCGGCTTTTGAATCATAGAATGGCCGCTGTCTGTCTGCTCGACACGCTGATCGAGCGGGCAGACAGCGATGACTCGAGTATAAGCCGAGGGGGGCACTTTCAGCCTCAAAAAAGAGGCTGAAAATCTCGGCTTATACTCGAGTATATACGGTATGTTTGAGTCAATTAAGAATATTATTTTTAATATCTCCAATGGTTAAGGCCTGAATTGATCAGGTAGATTCTGTGACTACTCATGTCAGATGAGGAGTATCTGCCCCAGCCAGCCTGCATTCACCCACAGCCCTATTCACATGAAGAAATGCCCACCCCAGTCATACCCTACACCCCATCCATACCCTGCCCTATATCCTATCCTAATGAAGTGATGACTACAGCTTTAACATGGAAATCTTTGTTGTTCAAATACCATAGGAGGTGCTCAGATGACTAAAGGCGGACTCCTGCTGGAAAATGTTCCTGCGAATGATACCTCAAGGGGGAGCCACATGACGCAAACCTGGGGTACAAAATTCCTGTGAGCACCACATGAAAAAGATCCAGATGTACCAGCCGAAAGTCCCCGGTCTCGCCCAACGCATCAGTTCCAATCTGTCTGTGGATATCAAGTTCTGTCCTTACAAAGAGGCAGTGTTTTGGGGTAGAGAATTCCTGTCTGTACATATGAGTGATCACAGAATTGAACCAAAAGGTTTTGGAAAAAGTTGAGCAGAATGAGAGTTTTATAATGTGGACATTATAGTAGTCCATTATGTGTCACTTACCTGACACAGGAGCCAGCGAAGTCACCGCTGTCCCCTGTAGTCCGGCGCATCCATCTTCTCGGTGGGTTTTGCGGCTCCGCCGCTGTCATTCGGCGAAGCCACGATGACATCACTCCCGTGCATGCGCACGGGAGCTGCCACTCGCGGCATATCGCCGTTGACCGCGGCGTGCTCAGTGCGCCTGCGCACCGCTGTCTATGCCGCATGCGCCGTAGACAGCAGTGCCTGTCTTTCAGCAAATATCTCCTAAACCATGTAGGTTTAGGAGATATTTCTTGGACCTACAGGTAAGCCTTAATCTAGGCTTACCTGTAGGTCAAAGTTGGTTGTAAGGGTTAACAACCACTTTAAAGGAATGTGTTAGTAAATTGGAACTTCTTTGGACTAAAACCACTTGATTTTTGACAACCATGTAGCGAAACCATTTATTATTGAATATGGAAAAAGAAAATGGAATTTAACATCTATGAACTTCCATGAAAATCAAAAATAAAAAGGTTTTCTTTACTGTATTTTGCACCAACTTGTTCAAATATCATCTATAAATTAGATGGTCACTAATCCATTTAGGCAACATACATAGCTGTTAGTGTTGTAGGGTTATTTGACCTATTAACTGGAGATTCAGAATATGCTAAGATCTCCGCAACCCTAGAGAACGCGCATGCGCTGATCTCCTGCCATAATACTGTTTGCGCTGGTCGGGACCCCCGTGAGTCCGGTCGCGGGACCCGCGGACTCGATCGCTGCGGGCATCCCCGCGATCGTCTCACGGAGCGGCCGAATGGAGGAAATGCAGAGTAAACAGCATTTCTCCATTCTGCCTAGCAACTAGTGACGCTGATCTCTGCTCCATGTGATTGGAGCAGAGATCAGTGTTCACTAAATGAAAGCCCAACCCCCCCACAGTTAGTAACACACCCCTAGGAACACTTAACCCCTACACTGCCACCCCCTGGTTAACCCCTTCACTGCCAGTGTCATTTACACAGGAATCACTGCATTTATATAGCAGTGATTACTGTATAAATGACAATGGTCCCAAAAATGTCCGATGGGTCCCCCACAATGTCGCAGTCACAATAAAAATCGCTGATCGCCGCCATTACTAGTAAAAAAAAAAATAATAAAAAATTATTAATAAAAATGCTATAAAACTATCCCTATTTTGTAAACGCTATAACTTTTGCGCAAACCAATCAATAATCGCTTATTGCGATTTTTTTTACCAAAAATATGTAGAAGAATACGTATCGGCCTAAACTGAGGGAAAAAAATGTTTTTTTATATATTTTTGGGGGATATTTATTATAACAAAAAGTAAAAAATAATGCGTTTTTTTCAAAATTGTCGCTCTATTTTTGTTTATAGCGCAAAAAATAAAAACCGCAGGGGTGATCAAATACCACCAAAAGAAAGCTCTATTTGTGGGAATAAAAGGACGTCAATTTTGTTTGGGAGCCATGTCGCACGACCGCGCAATTGTCAGTTAAAGCGACGCAGTGCCGAATCGCAAAAAGTGGTCTGGTCTTTGACCAGCAAATTGGTCCGGTCTGAAAGTGGTTAATAAACTTTTTGGATTTACATTACTTCCAATTTCTTATTTGCCCACTATAGCTATAAGTAGAAAAGTTAGAAACCTAATAGTGGCCAATAGAGAGAACTCTGAATCTGTGATTCGGAGCCTAGAATCAGAAAAGGCATTTGTCCGCCTAAGCTGGCCTTTGATGATGGCAACACTGTGCCATATGGGATTCAGGGGACCCTTCTTACGGGCGGTACAACACCTCTATACCAACACCACTTCCCAAGTAAAAACCCCCTTTGCCACCTCGTCCACCTGTCGGAACAGCAATGGCACCCACCAGGGTTGCCCCCTTTCCCCCCTGCTATTGTGTGGAGCCACTGGCAGTGGCCATTAGGGGCAATCTGGACATCCGGGGGATACCGGTTAGGGGTAAGGAATTTAAAATATCTCTATTCGCAGACGACATCATCCTAACTCTGACCCAGCCTAGGATCTCCCTACCCAACCTCCATGCCGAATTAGACAGTTATGGGGTGCTCTCGCGATATAAAACAAACGCATCAAAATCTATGGCCCTTCCATTTAATGTCCTGGAGAATGAGGTCAACCACCTGCAGTCTACCTTTCCCTATTGGTGGGAACGTACTTCCCTCAAATACTTGGGTATCTCTATTACCCTGTCTTTCAGCACCCTATATCAAGCCAACTTCCCCCCTCTGTATCGGTCAAATAGAGAGCTCATCCAAAAATGGACATCCCATGAGATTTCCTTCTTGGGGCGAATCACGTCTATATTTCCCTCTTGGGGCGAATCACGTCTATCAAGATGGTCATCCTCCTGAAGCTCCTTTACCTGTTCCAGACATTGCCCATCTCAATTCCTTATGTCCACCTACGTAGACTTCAGTGTCATGCAGAGATATGTCTGGAACTATAAAAAACAGGAACATAGGATGCCTTGCTCAGTCATGACCGCGTCATGCACGGATGAGGGCCTGGCATTTCCCAATTTTGTAAGGTACTACCAAGAGGCCAACTACGTGCAATAGTCTTCTGGTTTCCCCAGAGGTCCTAAAATAAATGGACAGATATAGAAAAAATATGGCTAGCCCCAGTGCACCCAAACTGCCTTCTCTGGAATACGAATGTGGAAGCAGATACGGGGCGATTGTTGGGACCGATGTCTCAGCTCCGTCAGCTTTTGCGAAATGTGTCCCTCTGTAACCCCAAAATGCCAACTAGCCTTACCCACCAGATGTCTTGGCTGTGGGCCTCATGGAATTTATTCAATTTTAGCCATCTGGTGGACCCTAGAACCCGTAGGCTGTTGACCTTCTCGGAGTTCCAAACCAAACATTACCTGTCATGACAGATGTTCCATAGCTATTTACAGATCAGACATTTTGCCCAAACCATAGCCCAGCACCTGCAATTCTCCCCCAACCTCTCCATTTGAATGGATCATACTGGAGGGGCGAAACTGCAGGGGACTGATATCAGACATATACCAGATTCTAAATGCACACAGGATACCAACAAGAGGTAAACATGCATACATGCTAGGATGGGAGAGAGAGTTGGGAGAGGAACTGCCAGTGGAGGCATGGCAGGCAGTCTGGAGGAAGGCTGCCGAAAGCTCCCTATGTACCCTCTATAAAGAAAATTCATATAAGATTCTCTTTTTTTGGTACCAGACCCCAGCCGTACTCCATAAAATATACCCCTCCCCCTCTGATCGATGTTGTCGCTGCCAGCGAGACAGAGGCTCTCTCTTTCACATCTATTGGTCATGTCTTCTGGAGCTCAACTCAACAATTATTAATCAGCCTCTTTGAGGTTCCCATACCCCTCTCACCTAACTTTTTCCTGTTTGGCCTCTCCCAACCAAAAATGGCTAAACCGTGCAAGAAATTTCTCAGACATATTCTTACAGCAGCCCAGTGCCTGATAGCCCTTAATTGGAAAAAAAATCATCCCCATCTCAAGAAGCCCTGTACTCCAGGATCAAGGACGTAGAACTCATGGAAGAAATGACGGCCAGAATTCGGGATAGGTTGGATGAACACAATGCAGCCTGGGAGAGGTGGCATCTCCAGGAGGACATACGGTGAGCAGGTATGGGAGCAGAAGCGGTAGTCTACTACCTTTCTTAATCTTCATTCTTCTAACTTCTCTCCCCCCCCCCCCCCCCACCACACTTTTTACTTCCTTCCATTTTTTTCTCTTTTCCTTCTCCCTCAACTCGCAGACTATTGCAAGGTTATATGTGAAATCAGCTCTAGGATACTGTATATCGAGTTGAGCTTCCAGGGCACTATTGCTAAAAGAAATAGACTATATCTAGCACAGTTTATATGCACACTTTACCTTCCTATTTTACTGAGTACAAACTTCGTACTAATTTGTTCTTAAACTTGATGTTGTTGATTACCACACACTTGTGTATTATTAACCTTTTTGAGATAACCAATATAAACTTTTAATTGGAAAAAAAAAGCCTATCATTGGTGTCAGTGTCTGCAGTGAAATGCCTTATCATTGATCTCAGTGGATGCAATAATAACCCCTATGTTGCTGTGGTTGGACAACATTATAAACCCCCCCCCCCCAGCTTTGTTGTCAGTGGTTCCAATAATACTACAGCATTGACATCAGTGACTGCAATCCATCAGCATTGGTGTCAGTGGCAGTAGTAGTGATCCCAAACATTTGTATCAGTGCTTTTAACCCCCTGGACTGGTGGTAAGTGCAGTGATAGTGAAATTTTCCCCAGCGGCAGTAAAACTCCTGCACTGGCAGCCAATGGAGTGGCAGTGACATGTAACCCCAATGTGGTTATCACACATGTAGCCACACAATTAATAGCACAGCACGTGATCTAATACTGAAATATATCTATAAATCAAATAACATTGTATCTTTAAAGCGGTGTTCCAGACGCATTTTTTTTTAAAGTCAGCAGCTACAAACACTGTAGGCTTCACTGACAGTTTTTGACTGTGCATGCGCTTGTCCCACGGTGCTTTGTGAATGGCCAGCTTCTCTCTTGGGACACACACAGGTCCCAAAAGACAGCGGGGGCCCTCGCCGAAGAAGAGGACATGACGTCCTGGGCCACGGCCCGGCTGAATTGGAAGTACACTTGTACTTCCAAAAACAGTACTAAAGGACTAAAGTACTAAAGTACTAAAGGATAAAAAATATGTAGCACTAACCCCCGAAGGAGCTGCTGGTTATATTTGGGCTTACCGTTAACTTCTGTTCTGTTGCACGTCTAAGGGTGTCCCTTGGTAAATGGCCCAGTAACTTGAAAGACCGACAACAAATCCACCTGAATGGATTTTATTTGCAAAACGTAGACAATGAACAGTCTCTTAAATTGGGATCAGAGGGTTGGAAAGGAAATTCAGGTACTCTTATTGTCAAAGTCAAAATGTTGAAGAACTTGCTCACTCAGGTTGGACAGTCCCTCTCTCACAAGGCCTAGCAGCCAACAAAGTGCTTACTCAGGAACAAGTCTCTGCCACAGACGTTGTTGTAGAACGTACAAGATAATGTATCTGCCACAGACGTTGTTGTAGAACACGTAGGGAAACTAAGCTTAAAAACACTCGTAGGATACCTGGATCTTTCAGCCAGCTTGGCGATATCCGCAAGACCAGATTCTCTCGGGTACTTCAGCCCTTTCAGGCTCTTACTAAGAAACCAACCCATACGTGTTCTTCTGAAGAGTCCTCCCCTGGAATGCTTGAAGTCACTGGGTCTCTCCCAAACCGGAGACAGCACCCAACCACCTCAGAACCCTTCCTTAGTTTCCTTGCCTCGGGCTAGCCAGCCCCGAGACATCAAAATCGGGTGGATCTGCACCCCAAACCATAGCCTTCCTGGGGGCTGGTCAGGAGGACCAGGACCATGAAGTCAGTACATCATTCTGGACCGGAACCCCGAACCATGTGACGTCCGCATCGTAAATACCCTCTCCCAGCAAGCACAGTGAGAGCGCTACTCCCACTGGGCGGGCTCCGAGAGAGAGTAACTTAAGCACCTAACCAGACCATAGTTCCATGCCTGCCAGAAGAGACAGTGCCTCCTGTGGCCAGGCTGAACATCTCACAGTCCAGTTAGACTGATGCTGAAATCTAAATTTAAACAATTGTACCAAAACCAAATTGCAGTTTAGGCAATTTTAACTTTGAAAAAAACGCATAGTGCTTGCTCTTCAGGAGCCGCTGCTACAAATATATAGATGAGCACAGAGAGGAGCCTGCAATAAAGCATCCTTGATATTTGATGAAATGTGTCAATGTGAACCCCATTTTGTGACCACATTATATAGCCCAGCAGAGTTCTGGACAGATGATGAGCACCGGCATTGGCATGCTCTCTACTTCTCTGATGGAACAGTGTGTACAGTGTGATACACAGTGAGACTGCAATTTTCAGAACACAGATCAGATGATACACTGTGTTGTGACCAAGCATGTTTGATCTCCCTCTGGGCTGGAAAGTATTTTTTTCTTTTGCAGTATTATGATTATGCTTCGTGTATGTTACAAAGTGACTGTGCATCTCAGATTTTCTATTACAATCAGGAAATCTGAGAACCTAGATGATTATAGTTTAACCTTTATCTTATCTCTTTGCCTTCAAGTTTCTTATGATGTTAGTCCTTAACTGCATGCTCAGCAGAATTCAGTTTAGTAATGTGATAGCTTTGTAGGGGTAGAGTACATCCATGAGACGTTCATGCACGGCATTGATTATATTGTGACTTGCACGTGTTTCAGACAGTATGGGCACCTGGTTTAGGCTCTGTTCACACTAGTGCGATTTCAGATGCAACTTGGGTCACACATACTTGCATGACAATGGTAATCACATTGTTTTCAATGGTGCCTGTTCACATCAATGCAACTGGAATGTGATTTTGGAAAAGGAGCCTGTACTACTTTGGTCTGATTCCAGTACAAATCTTGTCCCATAGGATATGCAAACCACATTCAAGTTGCACTTCATATTCACATTGAAAATAGAATCAAAATCAGAGGTTCACACTGCCATGATCTGAAAGTCGCACGACTTACAGTGTGACTTTGTCAGGTGATTTGAGTGTGACTTGATGCAACTTTGAAGCAACTGTAAAGCAACTTCAGGGAATGTCTGGGTAATCTTCCTGTAATGAAAAAACTGATGGTCAGCAAGTTCCCTGTGCCTACACCTGAAGTACCACCACTGCGCCAATGGATAAAGTGAACCTCTATACTAAAGCTGCTACTTTAAATAATATAGAAATGTGAAAAATATTTTTAAACCTCTAGCGATAGATAAAAAATAGTAGCGCTTAAAAAAAAAAAAACTAATTGTAAAGCAGAAATAAAAATTAATCTATTTACATCAAATGATTATATATAATCATTCTGTCCAAAATTGGCCCTAGTATATGAATGGGGACCTTGGATTGTGGGCTCTTTGAGGGTAGGGATGTGTGATATGAGTGCGCAATGTACAGGGATAGGGGTAATTGTAGACACTCACTCAGGTTGAACTGGATGGACTGGTGTCTTTATTCAACTTTACTAACTATGAAACTATGAAACAGTGAGAAAAACTACATAAAATACGGCAATTTCTTTTATGTGTCAAAATAATTTTTAACTAAAGTGACAAGTCCATAGGTGTTTTGTTCTCCAAATATTGAAACTTTGTGTAAAGTCTTCTTAAGTCTTCCACCACACCATGTGTGACAGTGACTCCTCTCCCTTCAAAAAGCACACCCACCAGCTCCCAATGCCTTACACTCTGGTGCTCGGCAGAAGCGCTTTCAACCACACTCCAAGGAGTTAAATTAATTTTCAAAACTCCAATCAGGATCTCTCCACATGTAAATAAAAAAGTGCTCCCAATAGTGTAGTAATATAAACCAGTTTAACTAAAACACTCAGAGAAAACTTCATCCATTAAACTCACATCAAATCAAATCTTTAAAAGCACAGCAATATAATCATAGCAACTCTCCAAACGGTTTGTATTAACGATGTATAATGGTCACGGCGGACACAAGGTATGCAAGCAGGTTCCCTCTCACCGGCCACTCAGGTTCGAAACAGCTCTTCACTTTCGTGACCATTATACATCGTTGCTACAAATCGTTTGAAGAATTGCTGTGATTATATTGCTGTGCTTTTAAAGATTTGATTTGATGTGAGTTTAAGCCCTTGTACATACGGTCGGAAATTCCGACGGAAAATGTCCGATCGGACCGTGTTGTCAGATAATCCGACCGTGTGTGGGCTCCATCTGACTTTTTCTATCGGAATGTCCGACCAACAAAGTTTGAGAACTGGATATAACATTTTCCGACAACATGATCCGATCGGACTTTGTTTGTAGAGATTTGTAGAGATTTCTGTTCGGACAAAGTGCCACGCATGCTCAGATCAAATTACGTAACCAAAGCTATTGGCTACTAGCCTAAAAGTAGTCCCATCGAAACGAACGAACGTCATCACGTTCCAAACGATCGGATTTTCTGACAACTTTGTCGGACCGTGTGTATGCAACACCAGTTTTGGACAAAATCCGTTGGAAAAAATACGACGGATTTTGTGGTCGGAATGTCCGACGGTGTGTACAAGGGCTAATGGAAGAAGTTTTCTCTGAGTCTTTTAATTAAAATGGTTTATATTACTACACTATTAGAAGCACTTTTTCATTTACATGTGGAGATATCCTGATTAATGTTCACGGTTGGAGTTTTGAAAATCCATTTAACCCCTTGGTGTGTGGTTGAAAACGCTTCTGCCGAGCATGAGATTGTAAGGCATTGGGAGCTGGTGGGTGTGCTTTTTGAAGGGAGAGGAGTCACTGTCACACATGGTGTGGTGAAAGAATTAAGAAGCCTTTACACAAAGTTTCAATATTTAGAGAACAAAACATCTATGGACTTGTCACCTTAGTGAAAAATTCTTTTGACACATAAAATAAATTGCTGTATTTTATATAGTTTTTCTCTCTGTTCTCACAGGGTGACTTATATATAATCATTTGATGTAAATGGATTAATTTTTATTTCTGCTTCACAATTAGTTTTTTTTTGTTTTAACCGCTACTATTTTTTATCTCACTATCGCTAGAAGTTTAAAAATATTTTTCACAATCTTCCTGTAATATTGGATCCAAATCACATCAATATAGATGAGGATCCAACTTGGAGGCAACTTCCATTAAAGTCTATGGAAATAGATGCAGAAATGCAGGCCAAGCACTTCTTTTCTTTTCCAGAGGAAGGTTTCTCCGACAAAGTGAACTTGCATCATTATCTAACACAAAGTCTTTCCCCCTCTGGGCCTATATTCAACATTTCCTGGACAGTCCCGGGAATAGAGAAAACTTTACGAAAACTCCTACTGTTCTGGAATCACTATGCTCTAGCTCCTCTTCCCAGTGTCAGGAGATCTAGGGGCTTTATGCCACAATGTTCCCTCCTCACATTTTCCCCTTACAGTGCCTCACTCATTCCCCCCTCCTCCTCACTCTGTCCTTTTCCTCTCTTTTATTTCCTTTCCCCTCTCTTTTTCTACTTTTCTCCTGTTATTTTATTTTATCTTACAAAAAAAAAGAGGTGAAGTTGAGTGCTGACCTAGTAGTTGGACTATATCCCCAATACCTGTTTCTTTTATATTACAGAAGCTATACTGAGTACCTTTATTTGAAACCTCTCATTCCAACATTAATCAGACAGGGGAGTATATCCTCCTTAAAAGATTACTTCCTACTTATATAAGTTTCTTTACATGGCTTTTTTGCTAACTGTAGGCAGAGGTTGCATCTGTTGGCTCTTACTCCCACGAACTTTGCACCCTATGCCTCACCTTAGTTGGAACCATGTACTTGTACCTTGGTTATATGTTTTATGGTACTCTTTTTATTATTTTTGAAAAACTTTCAATAACATTTTTGTGGAAAAAAAGAAATAAATGCTTGGACAATACATAGTGTTGGTTTCAAAAAGAATAGCTCTAACTGGCTAGGACATCTAATACAATTTATATGGTCTGAAGTGGGTGGCACCTATCTTTCTAAAGTTTGTTGAAGTCCATCTGAGTTTCTGGTGACATCGTTGATATGCGAATAGTTGTTCACATATGCTTGTGACTTCCAGTGGCTCCTTGGAGGAACAGGCTGTGATAGCAATCTTCACAGTTGGAGGTGTAAATAGCATTTTAACACAAAATACAGCTGACTATACAATATGACTTCTAATGAAATATACATCCAATATATCTGCTTAATCAGAAATAAATGTTTGATTAAAAAAATGTCTATATTCCCTAATCTGACCCGCCAGTTCTTAAATTGCACTAGTGTCTCAAGGTGATGGCCCTCCTCTCCTTCGTATGCTAAAGCAACCTTTCTCAACCTTTATACCTCAGAGGAACACTTGAAATTATTTTCAGGTCTCAAGGTAGTAAAATGAATCCATCAGGTGTCATTGGGAAAACATCCCTTATATTGGTGGTGATTTTTTTGTACCAGGGATTAGGGATGAGCCGAACACCCCCCGGTTCGGTTCGCACCAGAACTTGCGAACGACCCCCGCGTTCGGCACGAACGTTAGAACCCCATTGAAGTCTATGGGACTCGAACGTTCGAATTGGAAAGTGCTAATTTTAACGGCTAATATGCAAGATAGTGTGCTAAAAAGGGTTTGGCGATCTGCCTCCTGCCTCAGGGGACATGGGTCACTGCAAAAAAAAGTTTTAAAAACTACCGTTTTGGCGGGAGCACTGATTTTAATGACGATTAAAGTGAAAAAAAAAAGTGAAATATTCCTTTAAATATGGTGCCTGGGGGGTGTCTATAGTATGCCTGTGAAGTGCCACGTGTTTCCCCGTGTTTAGAACAGTCCCTGCACAAAATGACATTAAACGGAAATAACACCATTTAAAACTGCTTGCGGTTTTAATGTTATATCTGGTTCCTGTAATATGGTTGAAAATCATTCAGAAAAATGGCATGGGTAGCCCTCCCTGCCCATTACCAGCCTATTTGGGTCTTGTACGCATATTAAGGGGAACCCCGTACCCATATTAAAAAAAGGAAATGCGTGTGGCCCCCAGGCCCTATATACTCAGAACAGCAGTATACAGGCGGTGCAAACAAGACAGGGACTGTGTAGGTTTGTTGTGTTAAGTTGAATCTGTTTGTCATTTTCAACCGGTACATTTTTAAAGTGTAGCTCCAGTCAAAAAAAATATCTTTAAGCTTTTTGGAAAACATAGGGAAGGGTTATCACCCCTGTATAATTTGTTTTGTCGTCCATCTTTTTTCATCTCACTTGCTGTTGTCTCCTTCCGTTTGCAAGTAGGAGATGTTTGTAAATTGGATGTTTGAAAGTAGGGGCCTGCCCTATATGCTCTGCAGAAATGGCGGAACAAGGTGTTGGTTTTGCAACAACATTGTAAGCCCTCAAAGTGACTCTTGGTGGCCGCTGGAGCGCCCTGCTGTGAACGATTATATCAAGAATTGTAATTACATGCCATTGTTGAACAGTGGTAGAAAAATTGACCTTTGGTGGTTGTGGTGCTGGTGCCACAACACTATAAGTCCTCACAGTTACTCTGGGTGGGCACAGGAAGGGGCCCTCCTGTGAAATATTATATCAAGAATTGTAATTACATGTCCCTGTTAAACAGGGGCAGAAAAATTGGGCCTTAGGCACTGGTGCCATCACACTGCAACCTCTGCCATACACTCTAGTTTTATTGCAGGAATTAGCCCTGCTGCAAAGCATTGCATCAAAAATTGTACTTAAACGCTCCTGTTAAACAGGGGCAGAAAAATTGGGCCTTAGGCACTGGTGCCATCACACTGCAACCTCTGCCATACACTCTAGTTTTATTGCAGGAATTAGCCCTGCTGCAAAGCATTGCATCAAAAATTGTACTTAAACGCCCCTGTTAAACAGGGGCAGAAAAATTGGGCCTTAGGCACTGGTGCCATCACACTGCAACCTCTGCCATACACTCTAGTTTTTTTGCAGGAATTAGCCCTGCTGCAAAGCATTGCATCAAAAATTGTACTTAAACACCCCTGTTAAACAGGGGCAGAAAAATTGGGCTGCTGGCATCACCCAGAACCAAAAATGTTCTTCCAACATATCAGCGGAGGAGGAAGAGGATAGACAATCAACATAACAGGACAGTCACTCAGCATCAGCATAGGCAGTCTTGAAGGGATGTGGTATTTCAAAAAAAATTATTCGGTTACATCAGCTTCAGGTGCTTGGTAGCTGTGGGTGATCCAAGACTGATTCATCTTGATGAAGGTCAGTCGATCAACTGATTCGGTGGACAGGCGCACCCTGTGATCGGTAACGAAGCCACCAGCAGCACTGAAGGTGCGTTCCGAAAGAACGCTGGATGCAGGACAGGCCAGGAGCTCAATTGCATACTGTGCAAGCTCTGGCCAGTGATCCATCCTCAAGACCCAGTAAGCCAGAGGATTTTCAGTGGGAAAGGTGTCCAAGTCTGACCTTGCCCCTAGGTATTCCTGCACCATGTAAATTAGACGCTGGCGATGGGTGCTGGAACCAATCATACCTTGGGGCTGCGGACTAAAAAATTGTCTGAACGCATCAGTCAGACGGCCACCTTCTCCACCGCTCCTTCTGACTGATGCCTCAGCAACACGTTGTCCAGGACCAGGAGTTTGTGACCTCCCAGTCTCTGGGAACGCGTTGCACAGAGCTTTCTGCAAGGCCTCCCGGAGATGTCTCATCCTCTGCTCCCTCTGCGATGGCAAGATAAGGTCGGCAACCTTACCCTTGTACCGTGGATCAAGGAGAGTGGCCAGCCAGTAATGGTCCCTCTCCTTGATCCGAAGAATACGAGGATCCTTCCGCAGGCTTTGCAGGATCAGGGAGGCCATGCAGCGTAGGTTAGCTGAGGCATTCGGTCCGGAGTCCTCTGGGTCACTAAGGACAACATGATCCGCAGCTACCTCCTCCCAGCCACGTACAAGTCCACGTGTTTCTTGGGACTGTAAATCATCCCTATAAGACTGCTGCTGCTGATGCTGAGTGCCAGCCTCCACCTCCATGCTGACACAATCATCCTCCTCCTCCTCTTCCTCCTCCTCACCCTCTTCCTGTGTGATGGGTGGCACAGCAGGAACACTGTCTGGATAAAGGGGGCCTTGAGAGGCAAGGAAGTCCTCCTCTTCCTGCCTCTGTTCTGCCTCAAGTGCCCTGTCCATTATTCCACGCAGCGTATGCTCCAAGAGGTGGACAAGAGGTATAGTGTCACTGATGCATGCACTGTCACTGCTCACCATCCTTGTGGCCTCCTCAAACGGTGACAGGACAGTGCATGCATCCCTGATCATGCCCCACTGGCGTGGTGAGAAAAAACCAAGCTCTCCTGACCCTGTCCTGGTGCCGTAGTCGCACAGGTACTCATTGATGGCCCTCTGCTGCGTGTGCAGCCGCTGCAGCATGGCCAATGTTGAGTTCCATCTGGTGGGCATGTCACATATAAGGCGGTTCTTGGGCAGGTTCAACTCCTTTTGGAGCTCAGCCAGCCGAGCACAGGCATTAAATGATCGGCGGAAATGCACACAGACTCTCCTGGCCTGTTTCAGGACATCCTGTAAGCCGGGGTACCTGCCCAAGAACCGCTGCACCACCAGGTTAAGGACGTGAGCTACACAGGGCACATGGGTCAGTTGTCCCTGTCGGAGGGCGGAGAGGAGGTTGGTGCCATTGTCGCAAACCACCATTCCTGGCTTAAGCTGGCGTGGCGTCAACCACCTCTCGGCCTGCCCCTGCAGAGCTGACAAAACATCCGCCCCAGTGTGGCTCCTGTCCCCCAAACAAACCAGCGCAAGCACGGCATGGCATCGTTTTGCCTGCGTACTTGCGTAGCCCCTGCAACGCCTACGGAGCACCGCTGGTTCTGAGGACAGAGCACTGGAAGAGGCCGTGGAGGAAGAAGAAGAGGAGGGGGTGGAGGAGAGAGGTGTGTCACAACCAATAGTAGCATTTTGGAGGCGTGGTGGCGGAACAACCTCCAATACTACTGCACCTTGTCCTGCATCCTTCCCAGCAGCCAGAAGAGTGACCCAATGGGCCGTGAAAGACAGGTAACGTCCCTGTCCATGCCTGCTGGACCATGATTCAGCGGTAATATGCACCTTACCGCTGACCGCCCTGTCCAGCGAGGCAAGGACATTGCCTTTCACATGCCGGTAGAGAGCCGGAATTGCCTTCCGTGAGAAAAAGTGGCGTTTGGGGACCTGCCACTGAGGAACCGCACATTGTACAAACTCACGGAAGGGGGCCGAATCTACCAACTGAAAAGGCAGCAGTTGAAGTGCTAGCAATTTAGCCAAGCTAGCATTCAACCGCTGGGCATGTGGATGGCTGGGAGTAAATTTCTTCCGCCGGTCCAGCAGCTGGGGCAGGGACATTTGTCTGCTATAATCGGACGTGGATGTACCACTAGCAGAGTTCCCGGAAGCACTTGGCTGTGACACACCTAATTCTACACCTTCATTCCTCTCAGAGCAGGTTTCAGAGAGGACTGAAGGTCTAGTGGGGTTGGAGATGCCAGCTGATGAGGAGCAAGGAGAGGTCCGCTTTGTTCTTTGGTGTGGGT
Source organism: Lithobates pipiens (assembly GCF_037356315.1). Classification (NCBI taxonomy): domain Eukaryota; kingdom Metazoa; phylum Chordata; class Amphibia; order Anura; family Ranidae; genus Lithobates; species Lithobates pipiens. The sequence goes on from NW_027507788.1 coordinate 38,964,752, forward strand.
CTTTGAGGTATGCTTGCCAACGAGCTGCATGGCAGGTCAACATATGTCTGGTCAAGCATGTGGTGCCCAAGCGGCTGATGTTTTGGCCACGTGAGATACGCTTGAGACATATGTTGCAAATAGCAGCGGTGCGATCTGATGCACTCGTCTCAAAAAAGGCCCACACCAAAGAACTTTTAGAATAACGCGCAGAGGAAGCGCTCTGCGCAAAGGAAGCGCTCTGCGCAGGCGGAGCTCTGCGGTGTGATTCAGTCGGTGTGCTGCCCCTAAGCTGGCCCCCGGAGGGCATCCTGCCTCGTTGGACATGTGCCTCCTCCTCCTCCTCCTCCTCCTCCTCCTCCCTCCTTCCAGGCACCCATGTGGAGTCAGTGCCCTCATCATCCCCTCCCTCTTCATCGCTGTAGCAAACCTGGCAGTATGCTGCAGCTTGTGGAACATTACTGCCAGATTGCTGTCCTTCTTGAGCATCCCCTCTCTCTGTGCTCACGCTACTGCCTTCCTCTAGCTGAGTGTCATCATCAGAGCCCACCAAACACTGGGCATCCTCCTGGAGCATGTACCCAACACTGTGCTCAAAGAGTTCAGGAGACTCCTCAGGAGGACGTGGTGGGTCTAGGGAAGGAGTCACTGATGATGACATTGAGAGGAGGGACGACGATGTGTTGGCAGCTGCTTTTCTACTACCCTGAGACTGGGTGAGAGAGGATGAGGAGGATGAAGAGGGCTTGGTCATCCACTCTACCAAGTCGTTGGCATGTTGCGGTTCAACATGTCCAGCTGCAGAAAAGAAGGACAAGCATGTCCCATGGCCACGTGCTGATGACAATGCACCGCGTCCCCGACCAGCACTGTTGTCTCTAGACACAGAGCCTGCTTGCCCTCTTTTATCGGCTCGCGCCTGTCTGCCTCTCCTTGCTGGCCTTCCAGACATGGTAATGGCCTGAAGGGAGTTGGGTAAAACAGTAGTTGGGTAGTTTATATTGTGCTGGAGGCACACAACACCCACTAACTCCTGCAGATGCCTTTTTTATAGAACAGCAGAGTTAAAGGGGTATATACAGATGTATACTGTGCTGTGCTGGAAGCACACACAACTTCCAATAACTCCAGCAGATGCCAATCGGGCCCAAATACAGAACAGCTATGTAGGTGGATAATAGCGGTATGTACTGGGTACAGAGCAGGCACACAGCACGCACTATCTCCTGAGTGACACTGCTGACTACAAGCTCTATTGTTAAAGATGGACCACTAGCTATATAGGTGAGGTGAATATCACGGTGTATACTGCGGTCAGGGCACGCAGACAATAACAAGAAAACAGCAGAGTTAAAGGGGTATATACAGCTGTATACTGTGCTGTGCTGGAGGCACACACAACTTCCAATAACTCCAGCAGATGTCAATCGGGCCCAAATAGAGAACAGCTATGTAGGTGGATAATAGCGGTATGTACTGGGTACAGAGCAGGCACACAGCACGCACTATCTCCTGAGTGACACTGCTGACTGCAAGCTCTATTGTTAAAGATGGACCACTAGCTATATAGGTGAGGTGAATATCACGGTGTATACTGCGGTCAGGGCACGCAGACAATAACAAGAAAACAGCAGAGTTAAAGGGGTATATACAGCTGTATACTGTGCTGTGCTGGAGGCACACACAACTTCCAATAACTCCAGCAGATGTCAATCGGGCCCAAATAGAGAACAGCTATGTAGGTGGATAATAGCGGTATGTACTGGGTACAGAGCAGGCACACAGCACGCACTATCTCCTGAGTGACACTGCTGACTGCAAGCTCTATTGTTAAAGATGGACCACTAGCTATATAGGTGAGGTGAATATCACGGTGTATACTGCGGTCAGGGCACGCAGACAATAACAAGAAAACAGCAGAGTTAAAGGGGCATATACAGCTGTATACTGTACTGTGCTGGAGGCACACACAACTTCCAATAACTCCAGCAAATGACAATCGGGCTCAAATAGAGAACAGCTATGTAGGTGTATATAGTGGTATGTACTGGGTACAGAGCACGCAGACAGCACGCACTAACACTACTGACTGCAAGCTCTATTATTAAAGCTAGATCACTAGCTATATAGGTGAGGTGAATATAGTGGTGTATACTGCGGTCAGGGCACAGACAGTAACCACTACACAAGAGCAAAATAGTAAATCAGCCAAAAACGATTGGTGTGTAACTGTGTTGAAGGTACACAGAACACCCACTGCTTCAGATGCTAACAAACACTACACGAGGCCGCCTGAAAGGCAGCTTTATATAGTGTGGGGCGTGCACTACACTGTCTGAGCTATGATTGGCCACAGGCAGGATGCCTGTGACCAACCATTGCTCTTCCCGCTACTGGCGCTGCGATTGGCCAAGCATGCGGGGTCACAGTGCATGCTTGGCCAATCGTGAGACAGCAATGCATTGCGCCATCGCAGTGCATTGTGGGCCACACGAATTTTGCCGCGAACGGCCCAAACGTTCGGAATTCGGCGAACGCACGAACGACCGATGTTCGAGTCGAACATGCGTTCGACTCGAACACGAAGCTCATCCCTACCAGGGATGGAGGCACACCTGATGTGTGCCTCATTCAAAGTCCCATCTGTGTTTCAGTGTTCCCCCTTTTTTCTTTACATGGGGGTGATAAGTGGGAAGAATATCTGCCTTCTAGTGGTGGTCAGAATGACACCCTTGCAGTCACACTGCTGCCTCTGCCAAATGGCGTTAGACCTGGAACTATGCAGGCACCATCAGATGGGAGATTAGCTAGCCATAGCTCAAGGAACCCCTATCAGCCCTTGGAGGAACCCTAGTGTTCCACAGATCCATGGTGGGGAATGGTTGTACTAAGGTGTTCCAAGGATAAGTAGATATCCGGAGTGTCCATTGTGACCAACCTATAAAAACAAACATTCCTTGAAAGGAATATTCTTTAGAAAATATTATTTGTTGTGAATGTAAATTTTGCTTAAAAACATATATTTGTCTTTTTTTTTTAAATACTTCTGTTAAGTACGGTAGTAATTAGTATTTTATATGTAATTGTACTTGCATTTTATATGCTAATATGGTATTGAATAAAACAGCAAACAAAATGCCTTTTTTGTTTGTGTTTTTTTAAACTCATTTTTTAGGGTGATTTATAGGAAGACAGTTTCAATACACATTACAGAAACTGTTTACTGGAAAGCTGGAGGGAAACGGCACATGAAGCCAATGCACACCGTTCCCCCAGGATTGCCACGGAACAGCGAGAAAAACAGAAGCAAACTAAGAGAAGAGCAGAAGTCCAAACTGCTGAGCCCACTCCAAACAAGTTCCCTAATCAATTGGTGTGTGCCTCACCTATAGTCTCAATTCAAGTAGAAGGGGTCTACACCAATGTGCTGCTGGACACAGGGACACAAGTGACATTACTGTATCAGGTTTTTTATGACACCTATCTGAAACATATACCTCTATGGAAGTTGGAAGAATTGGAGATTTGGGATATTGTCATGTACCTGGGTGACTTCTGAGTAGAATTATAGGGGTCTGATAATGTTGAGTCATATTATATATATATATATATATATATATATATATATATATATATATATATATAAAAATAGAAACTATCACTTTAAGAATTTGTAATACACTTGTTTTTATCTTTTTAGACACAGCTTTCAGTCTATGATGACCTTCACTGCCAGATAAGAAGCAACAGTTTACTCCCTTTTTGCTCCAAGAAATGTCTGTCTTATCTAGCTGGTCTGAGACAGTACCGTCATGGCGGCACCCATGTTTTCTTTCACTTTCTATCAGTCACATGATGTAACCACCTATTTATCTGTTAAGAAGATATGAATGCTGATTGAACTAAACTATAAGGTCACACCTATAACACACCTAGACCTTATGCATATTCGTACATATAATATTGTATAGCCTGTAGATGTAACCTCAGAAACACTTTCACTTTACTTGCTTTATTGAAAACTGTGTATTGTGTTTTTCCAAAGCAGTGAATAAAATTGCACCTATCTGGATCTACTATCTCATCTGAATGTCTTGTTTGGAGACTCCCTAACCTGATTTAACAGAATGGTGCCTGTGACTTGGATACAGTCTGGTGGGCTCCCGGCCAGAGAGACACGAAACTCACGCTGAGCAGACAAGTGGCCACGGTAAGAAACTGCTATTCTTACTTATTCTGCTCTCCGTGGCAAGTAATTAGTTGGTGTCTTGGGTCCATTGGCTGAAGGAGTCTTACGCTGTTGATGAGATTGTGAGATTAAGGTAAAATTGAATGTAAACTAGAGCAATGTTGATGTTACACAGTTTGACCCAAATAACTCCTTTACCTGTTGCAGAAATAATAGAGCAGATAATAATTATCATTGTCAATGTTTTGTTTCTATGCTTGGGGTGTCAATAGATTTATGAGACTTTGTGAGAAGGTCTGACCAGAGGACTGTAGTAGTGAGCCTGTGTGGCGAATAATGCCTGTGTGGCCAAGTGTAATAAAGTGCTATTTGACGGTTACTGTGTGTAGCCCACAGAAAAAAAAAATGTGGGTGACGACCCACAAATTGTTACAGACTCAGAGTGAGGACTCTTGATTGAGAGTACGGCACTCCCATGGACCTTTAAAGCCGGGAGAGGTAGAAAAAAAAGGGACTAGACCAGACAATGCAAGTGTTATCTAAATTTTTAAGAAATATTTGAAAAGCAGAAGGATAATATTACGTATGGATGATTGTAAAACATACAGATGAGAAGCCTGCTCTTTTTTTGCAGATTCCTCACATCTCCCTTTGTGTTTCAGTGTAAGGAGTGAGGCGCCCCCCTTCCAATTCCTGTGTAAAGCAGCCAGAGAGTTTTGAAGATCTAAGAAATTAGTAATTATGGTGTTGTTGTAAGAATTTAATCCTAACTGAAATTGTTAGTTTTTACTATATAACTCTAGGATTATTTTAAACAAAGAAAGAAAATTGATGATTGCGGCTGACACCCTTTTATATTCCTTAAAAGGTAGATATGATTATTATAATTATTTGAATGTTTTAGTTCTCCATTCTAGCTTAATGAGCTTGAAAAGGGAAAAGATTTCACTCACTGATAAGACCTGGTTGATTTCATATTTTAGCATGCCAGAATCTTAAAGGAACTATGCAAGTTAACCCCCCTGACGGTATTCCCGAGTCTGACTCGGGGTGGATTTTTTATACCAAAAGCGGTATCCCCGAGTCAGACTCGGGACAGCGTCGCTGGATCCAGGAGGAGGTTTCCTTACCTTCTCCTTCGAATCCAGCGATGTCTCCCCGCTGTACGAGCGAGCCGTGCCTCGCTCGATCTATCACATCGGCGATCTCCGTGCCCTGCGAGCGTTGCGACGCACGGGCACGGAGATCGGCGCCAAATTCAAAAAGTGAAATAAACAGTATACATACAGTATAATGTAATCTTACAGATTACATTGCTGTATGTAAATATTTCACATCCCCTTTGTCCCTAGTGGTCTGCCCAGTGTCCTGCATGCAGTTTTATATTGTAAAAACTGTTCTTTATGCCTGGAAACTGGAGATTGTCCATAGCAACCAAAACTGTCACTGTACATCAAAAATGATTTTAGACCAGCTAGAAAACAGCGATAATAAATTAGAATGACTCGCAGAATTGAGCGATAGCGATTTGTGGGGAGATCCGTCATCAAATAGTGAAAAGTAATGACAGTGACAATTCTGCAACTCAGCAAATTTCAGTGTTTTTGATTAGATTACATTATTGAATAATTTTTATTATTGTTATATTATTATTTGGTACAATTATTTATAATTATTTATTATATTATAATTTATGATTTAATTTTTCAAACTTTATCATACCTGGGATGTCTGCTAGACTCTGGTTTGGACAGATTTAAGAGAGTTATTCCTAAGAATTGCAGGACTACAATATAAAACGCCAAATTTTCATGCAAAATAATGGTACCGCTTTTAGCACCTAAAATCCGAAATAATGGTACCGCCAGGGAGGTTAAGAAGCAGTAGTTAGACAAGGAAGCACATGCCAGAAGAGAGAAATCAGAAGGTTATTGATGATTTAAAGAAGTAGATAGGAAACATGAATGTGAATTGCACTAGAAGAAAAGTGGACAGAATGTTGTAGAATTATTAATGTGTGGCCCTCGCAGAACAACTCAGTTGGCTTGCTGGATGTGAGACAAGAAAAGACTGAGGATGTTTTTGATTACTTTAAATGTGTCCAGTCCGTGGATGATCGTACATCTTTACTACCATAATAAGGAAACAAGGATTTGAATGGGCTTTGCTAAGAGTAGTGTGCAGTAGCATTGAAGCCAAGAGAGAGGTGATAAAAGAGAAGACAACAGACTTAATGCTTTTATAGCCTAAGATAAGATTCAAGAAGATAATTTGTTTTTCAAAGAGAAACCAGAAAATGTTTAAATTGTGGTACAATTGGGCATCTTGCCAAGAAGCGCAGATATCAAAGAATATTGTGAACAAAATGATGGAATAACAGAATTGCAGTTGAGGAATCAAAGCTACGATAGCCTTTGTTTGGCTTGTGATTTTATAGTTGCATCCATCTCTGACCCTGCTGAGATAAATCACATTAAACGGTTTAATGAGAAAGATGAGGAGCAAACATTTATGCTCATCTGATGCAAGAGCAACATGAAGAAAAAGATGGTGATGAAGGCAAAGATGGGACTGGTGCCAGTACTTTAGCATTAAGTTCAACTGAGAGGTGTCCAATTTGTCTGAACAGTCTTTCCCTGGAGGTTGGCTTTCCAGAAGATTGTTGTCATGTTTTCTGTATATCCTGCATTCTTAAATGGTGTGAAACCTCCTCATCCTGCCCTGTTGACCGCAAACCCTTTCAAACCGTTTATAAAATAGGTCCAATTTGTGGATGTACCAAGATCCATGTCATGGCAAGAACACAAAAAGAAAACTGCAGCTGCTGCAACCTGGGCCAGTGGTGCTGTACAAAGGAGAAAATATGTTTTAGAACGGATGTTATGAAGAAATATGCAAATTAAATCTTGAAAAGAGCAAGGACAAAACATTTGTCATCAGCAAGGCTGATAGCAAGTATGAAGCAATCCTGCTTGAATTAGGAGAAATAGAAGTGAAAAGATGCACTACAATCAATGCTGCCAGCGTCTTCCTAGAGAGAGAAGGAGACCTCAAAGAGGAGGGTGACCACATCTGCTTTAATTGCATGAAAGAAGAAATGCAGCAAAATCTCCCCAGTAAAGGACACTCCTGTTGAAAATTCTGATCTGATCCTGTTTGCAGAGGCTTCACCCCTGTAAAAAGATGGAGTCTCAAGAATGGCAGATGCGGTGACAACATTGGAGGAAGTGATTGAGACTCAACTACTCCCTTCATCATTTTCAGCGCAGGCTGCCAAAGTGGTAGCACTCACAAGAGCATGTGAGACCGCAAAGGATCAAACAGCCAATAGTGTTTTGCCAATATATGCAATAGTGTTTGTCAGCTTACCTTTCCTCCATGTGTTCACTTCTAGAGACCAGCCACTCTCACTGCTTTTATAATATCCCCTCTAGCATGACGCCACCCCAGCCCCTATCAGAGAACTCTATATTAACCTGTGCACTTCAAGCCAACCCTGCTGAACAACTTTGTGTGTTTAGCTTCCATGTGCATCTTGCTATGTGTCTTCTACTTCTGATTCCAGTTACTGATCTTGGCTTGTTCTCGACTATCCCTGTCTGCTTGTGACCCTGACCTTTGGCGTGTTCTATGTTTATCCTTGTCTGCTAGTCGCCCTGACCTTTGGCTTATTCCCTTACTATCTCTATTCTCCTGTAGCCTACTGTGGGCATGAGCTGGGAGACCCTGGGGGGTCACGACCTGGAGCCAGTTGCAGCCCAGTCCATCCTCACCACTAAAAGGCTCTGGCGAACACCTGCTAGCTCTTAGACTCCACACCCTAGGGAATCTTATGCTCCAGACCCTGTGGGATCCATCTTGGTGTTCCTGCCTTCCTTTACCACCCAGACTCCCATCTGCAGCAGTCAGCCGTAGCGTCCACTACGGCGCACTCCTGATCCCAACGGTGTGCATCTGTCACCTGGCCTCAGGTAACCTGATACCAACATCTACTCTGATAGCAAGTATGCTCTCTAAGTAGTCCATGATTATGGACCAATAAGGAAGAACAGAAGATTCACAACTGCTGCAGGAGAACCAATTAAAAACTGGAAATATGATCAAGAACTTTTTGAAGCAGTCACCCTCCCAAAGGAAGTAGCCATCCTGAAGGTCAAGGCATATACTGCCAGAAAGACTGTTGAAACACCAATGAAAGCAATCATGACCTTGAGCTACTGATTTTTCAAAGGAAGAAGAAGAAGCCGTAAAAGATTGAAGGACGAGGTGATTAAGAAATTGCAAGAATCTGTACCTGATGATTGGACTGAAACAATGGAAAGGGGCAGGAGCAAAGAAGGAATCTTGTGCAAGGAAAATGGAATATGTGTTCCACCTCAAACAGAGAAGATGATCATGCAACTAGGCCATGGCCCAGGTCATGTAGGCCTTAAGGCAATGGAGAGAAACATAAACAAGGCTGGTTGGTTTACACAATACTCCAGAAATGCAAGTCAAGACTTTGTTGAGGGATGCATAATTTATGCTAAAAATAACCCAGGAAAACCGACCAGAGTAACACAAAGACATTTGGCCAAGCCACTTTTCCCTTTCCAAGGACTTCAGATTGATTACATCCAATTGCCCAAATCAGGCCAATATCAATATGTTTTGGAGTGCATAGACATGTTTTCAAGCTGAATAGAAGCCTGCCCGGTGGCTAAAGCAAATGCCAAGACAACAGCAAAGAAGCTATTTTCCGAAATAATACGCTGCTTTAGAGTCCCTGAAACCATAGAGAATGACAGAGGAACACATTTCACTGGACAGATCATGCAAATTATATGCAAAGACTTGGCGTTGAGCAGGCCTTCTATGCCCCTATCATCTTCAGAGTTCAGAGAAGGTAGAAAAATATAATGCAATCATTGAAGACAGGCTAACTAAATGAATGCAGGAAAAGGGAAAACAAGTCAGTAAGAAGAAACAATGGCCAAAACTGTTGCCTCTGGTTCTTTACAACATCAGGGTTACCCCTACTTATAGGTTAGAGAACTTAAGCCCTTATGAGATTTTGTTTGTGTCCCCACCTAAGACAGGGTTGTATTTTCCACATCAGACTGCTGTAATGTATAATGATTTTGTTTTTTATGCAATTGCCTACCACAAGCAACTAACTGAGATGCACAAGCTTGTTTTTTGATTAACTGGAACACATGATTTACAACCAGGTGATTTGGTCCTAGTAAAAGAACATGTGAAAGTACCTTTTGGAACCAAAGTTTGAAGGACCCAACCAAGTGCTCCTGACAATTGCTACAGCTGTAAAGTGACGTGTATACATGCCAGCCATTGCAAGAAAGTACAGCTAATTTCAAAAGATGAGTAAACTGCTGTTATGCCTTGTTTGATCTTAGCAGTCAAGGCTATGGAGGAAAATCACCTGTACAAATTACACATGCTAACAGGCATAAGGAGTAATTTGGTTAATTGATAGATATGTTCACATAGGCCAGACAGTTAAAAAAAAGACACATACCTAGTACCCATTTACTTTCATTTTGAGTTTAAAAAATACAAAGCTGCCCAAAATACCAGTATGTCTAGAAATACCCCAAATGTTCTATTATTGTGAAAATTTATGTTAAAAATTACTTAAATAGGTGTTCCCCTAAAAATATGAATAAATAAAAGTCATCAGGTACAAATACTGCAGCTGCTGACTTTTAATCATCAGACCCTTACCTATCTCAGGGTCCAGCGATGTAGGGGAACGAAGCCCCGCTCGTCCCCTCTTCGCACGCTGTGATTGGCCGCGCAGTCATCTGGGACCTGTCACGTGTCCCAGATGACTGACAGGAGGGAGGGGGCAGAGCTGAGCCCTTCCTGCACCGAGGGGAAGTGATGTCACCAGCCCAGGCACTGAAGGAGGCAGACTATGAGGGACCCTCTAGTAACAGGCATTTGGAGGTGAGTTAAAAAAAAAATGCCATTTTTTTTTTTTACATTTTTTTAGGAATTTTAATCATTTTTTTTTTTTTGTGTGTGGAACACCACTTTAAGGCATTTGGGAATATCCCCTTATTAAGTAAGGGAAAGAGATATATAATGTGACATTATGATAGGAAATAGAAGAGAAACTCAGATTACATATTGTTTTTGTGCTAAATGTGGAATACAAAAGATTACTACAATTATAGTTAGAACTGAGGAAGATGACCCCAAGGAAGAGATAGTGTTATCAGATAGTCAGATTAGAAAATTCATATGAGGCCAAGATGGGTGATACGAATGAGTAATATATAGAGACACTTGTAACAGTTTGTCCCACAGTAAATACCTGTTTACCTTTTCTCATGTTCCTTATATTAAATTTTTACTAGTTTGAGTGATATTGATGGTGTATATAGAATGGACAATAATCGAGAGAAGATCTCTTCCCTACCCCCACATCCAAGTGCTAATGTTTTTCCCAAGTGTAAAAGTTGCTGGCTGTGCCATGTGCAAATTTAGTATTCAGTTTGCTGTGAAGAGATGCTACATCCCTGAACAAGCTTAGTTTGATGACTTCATGTCCATTTATTAGATGATTTCAGTATTATTAGACTCACTGACAAACTATCAGCAGCTTCCAGCAGATGGCTTCAGTGTAATGCTGCATACACACGATCAGAAATTCGGCCAGCAAAAGACTGATGAGAACTTTTGGTCGGAAAATGCGGCCACGTGTATGCCCCATCGGGAAATTCCAATCGTCTGTAGCAATTCCAACATGCAAAATTCCTACGCATGCTTGGAAACAATTTGACACATGCTTGGAAGCGTTGAACTTAATTTTCTCGGCTCATCGTAGTGTTGTATGTCACAGCATTCTTGACGGTCAAAAGTTCAGAGAATTTTTGTGTGATCGTGTGTATGCAAGGCAAGCTTGAGCGGAATTCTGACGGAAAAACCATCCAAGATTTGCGCTTGTGTGTATCCAGCCGTGGTTGTATGCAGGATGTTCTGGCCCTTACCTTTGATCAGTTCTCAGTACTTGCTTCCAATAGTTATACTGAAGCCATACAGACATACTGTACTTATGCCTCACTACAGTATGTATTCAGGGACACATTCAAGCCTATTCATTTATAAACTGGTGAGACTGACTTTCAGGAACATAATGTTTCAAGTAGTACATTTGGGTAGAGTTGGAGGCTTAAGAAAAGAACACCAGAAACAAATCTGTAATGAATGATCAACAATGATTGTATTATGCTAAATGCAGCGAGGAGAGGAGAGTTGGAGGTTTTTTTGACTTGTATGGACCATGTCCCAGCAAATTATATCACACTAAGAACTTTATATATAAGCATTGTTCTTTAATGGATTATTCATATTTTGAATGAATGCACTTTAAACTACACATAAAGTGCATTACTTTGAATGGTACCATTCTCATCAATGCATTTTTTACAGTTCTCCTAAAATACACTTTTTATGCTAGTAATGGGTGGTAACTCATGTAAAATTCCCTACATGTGTTTTAAAGGATTAGTTCACCTTTTATAAAAATAATAATAAATGCACATAATTTTGCAGGTAAAAAAATGTGTATTTATTATTTTTTATTAGGAAAGCATTCCAGTCGTGAACAGAAGATCGCGGGTGCAATGCAGGTTCCCTGCTGGCTGTCCGTGCAAGCTGTCTGCTCGCACCTCATATGAGCAGGTAGTTACACAATGTCAGGAATAAAGAATGAACTACCTAGAGCGCTCAACAGCGCTCTGGTAGTTCACTGAAAACTACAAGTCGTCAGCCGCAAAGGCTTGCAGCAATTGTAGTTTTTCCATTCACAGAACTGTGAACGGATAATGAGGCCAGGCAGGCGGAGTTCTGCAAGGCCAGGTTCTTTTTTTTAAATTGTGACAGTGAGTTTGGGGGGGAAAAGATTCCTGGCTCTCGGTCACTGGAGGCGGTGGATCGGGGAGAGGCTGCAGCAGTGGAAACATATAACATGTTCCACCCAAAGAACGGGTGCAACATGTAACATGTTCCCAAATGTGAACTTATCCTTTAATTAATGGAGATGCACACTACACACTCTTCATTGAAATGCATAAGATAAAAACATGTGAAATGTATCAAAAATACAGCACAACACATGCAAATAGTATGCTAAAGATACATGCATTTCTATGTGCGGAGGAAAAAATTGACCCAAATTCCATTAAGCAGCTACATGGTTCACATACATAAATATTTTAGGACATATGCAGAAAATTCAAATCACATAAGAGATTAACACATTTAGGAAAAGGGTCTGAGGAAAGTAGCAACATAAGATTTATACCAATAAAGTAAGCATTATTATCGGGAACAGTAAAGCAGGAAATGATAATGAGGTCATGATGGCTGAATTAGTCAGACGGGATTTGTAGAGGTCCAAAAGCTGAAGGATTACTCCATTGCTCCATCCAAAGCCAAGCTGAGAAAGAAAATAAAACAGCCTGGTAAAATAATCTGAATTACATACTAATGCAGTGCAAACATTTGATTTTTAAAAGTAATATTTTAACAAAAATTAACGACAATGCTGTTAAATTTGCATGTATGTATTTTTTTTAAGTGAATGGTATTAGCTTCCTCACCATTACTAAAGGCAGAAAGGTAGAATTACAGTAATACAATTCAAGCTACAGTGGAGAAAATAATTATTTGATCCTTTGCAGATTTTGTAAGTTTGCTCACTTACAAAGAAACAAAGGGTCTATAATGATTGTCATAGGTGTATTTTAAATGATAGAATCAGAATATCAACCAAACATGCAGAAAAAACACATGATACAAATGTTATAAATTGAGTTGCAGTTCAGTGAGTAAAATAAGTATTTGATCCCCAAGCAAAACATGACTTCGTACTTGGTGGAGAAATCCTTGTTGGCAAGCACATAGGTAAGACGTTTCTTGTAGTTGGTTACCAGGTTTGCACACATCTCAGGAGGGATTTTGGTCCACTCTTCTTTACAGATCTTCTCTAAATCCTTAAGGTTTCTTGACTGTCACTTGGCAACTTGAAGTTTCAGCTCCCTCCATAAAGTTTCTAAAGGATTAAGGTCTGGAGACTTTCTAGGCCACTCCATGACATTAATAAGCTTCTTGTTGCCTTGTTGGCAGTATGTTGTGGGTCATTGTCATGCTGAAAGACCCATTCATAATGACCCATCTTCAGTGCTCTGGCTGAGGGAAGAAAGTTCTCATCAAGATTTTACAATACATGGCCCTCTCCATTGGCCCCTCAATGTGGCAAAGTCGGCGTGTACCTTTAGCAGAGAAACAGCCCGAAAGCATAATGTTTCCACCTCCATGCTTGACTCTGGTGATGGTGTTCTTAGGGTCAAAGTCAGCATTTTTCTTCCTCCAAACACAGCGAGTCGAGTTAATGCAAAGAGCTCAAATTTTTTGTCTCATCTGACCACAGCACTTTCTCCCAATCTTTCTCTGAATCATTTAGATGTTCATTGGCGAACTTCAGATGGGCCTGTACATGTGCCTTCTTGAGGAGGGTGACCTTGCGTGTGCTGCAGGATTTCAATCCATGGCGGCGTATTGTGCTACCAATGGTTCGTTTGGTGACTGTGGTCCCAACAGCCTTGAGATCATTCACAAGCTGCTCCTGCGTAGTTCTGGGCTGATCCCTCAGGTTTCTCATGATCATCCTTACCCCATGGGGCGAAATCTTGCAAGGAGCTCGATTGATGGTTATTTTGTATTTCTTCCATTTGCAAATAATCGCTCCAACAGTTGTCTGCTTCTCATCAAGCTTCTTGCTGATGGTCTTGTGGCCCATTCCAGCCTTGTGCAGGTCTACAATCTTGTCCCTGACTCCTTTGTATTTGTTCACTTTGTTCTGGGAAAAGGTTGCCGCCATCCTTTTTTTTACATAATTATTTATTTATTTTTTAAATCGTCTTATGAGGTTTTACCGGCAACCAACCAACAAGACACTGTTTTTAAAAAAAACTTTCTTTTATTGCAAAATTCTTTAAAAATACAAACATTCCTTAAAAAAGACATAGGGCCATATTTATGTCTACAGAGCATTTTTACAAATGTATACAGAAAATGATAATATTCATCCAATGTTACATATTATGTGAGGTTTGATATTCAGCAGATTGCTCGCTTTGGACACCACACATCCAACGCAGTTCTAGATTCAACTAATTAATCTCTTCCTCAGGGATAGTCAGATGCCCCTAAATATGACAAGATATACCACCACGTCTCAAAATGTCTGCTCTTTTATCACTCTACACCTGCATATGGACAGCGGTGGTCCCATGCAAGGATCATAGGTCTCCCAACAAGAATGGGGCTACCGTATATATATGGACTGGGCCCACGTTCCACTCTCATATAGTCCAGAAAATGTCATCCATGTCTGTCTTTAAGCACATCACCCATGATTGTGCCTGATGTCCTTTGACAGCTCTTTGATCTTGCCCATGATGGTGAGGTCTGAATAGAAGAAAGATTCTGTGGGTAGAAGTCTTTTATACACATAAGAAGTTGTTGTTGTTAGGAGCAATTAAATTGACAAAACGAATCTGTGTACCACATGAGCACATACTGTATGTAGCCAGTCTGTGGGAGCCAGAATTATGGTTGGTTGGTAGGGGATCAAATACCTATTTTATTCACTGAACTGTAACTCAATTTATAACATTTGTTTCATGTGTTTTTTCTGGATTTTGGTTAATATTTTGTCTCTATCATTTAAAATACACCTATGATAACAATTATAGATCCTTCAGTTCTTTTGTAAGTAGGCAAACTTACAAATTCTGCAGGGGACCAAATAATAATTTTCCCCACTGTAGATGACCTTCCTTCTTCAGGCATGGTGGAATTACTGTATTAAAGAATACCCAAGCTTTTTAAAAGTTAGCATTTTTAGCCTTGTAACATGTCACTGGCAAATGCACACATTCAGCTGACAACTGGTGTATCATCTTGTATTTTGTAATATCCTTGGTACTACCAAACCTCTCCTTTTCCCCACTCACTTTTGTTTGTTTGAATCAAACAGTGTACATTAGTTGCTGTCACATGCATTACTCTAGGCACACTACAATTCCAATAGTCGATAGTCCCTAGTTCACCTTGGGAGCGCACATGAGAGGGGGATACAAATCTACTTACAGATTGAGAACAAATGTAGCCACCCTCTAACCTCCTAGAATCGAAAATATTTTTGTTTAAACCAGAGTTTAGTGTCACTTTAAGTATTTGGTACTTTATTTAAGTACCGTAAGTAGAAAAGAAGAAGATATCGGCACTTCCAGAGAGTAAAAACAGGTCCTTTATTGTACAACCGTGGGAACGAAAGGCATGCCATGCACGCACTTTACCCACGAAGGGTCAAACTTTGCTAACTTTTCTTAAGCAGGCCATACATAGATCGAAATGTGGCCTGTTCAGCCGGGGCTGGCTGAATTTCAATCCATGTATGGGCAGACTGGTTGTATGAGCTATAAATAGATTTTCTTAGCTTTTCCTGAACAATCAGTGGCGCTGGCTGCAGTCGGAAACAGTGATCATTATATTCTGATGGTGGTAAAGTCTCCCTGCTGTCAGAATACAATAGCACAGCAAGAAGTATTCCCCATCCACACATTTGAGGTTGAATAAAAAAAATGAATCATGTATGGTCAGTTTACCTACTTCCAGGCCACACTATAGCCAAAAGATGGCTACAGCGTAGTCATCCAGTTCTGGGAGGGCATCCATAAATGTCCTCTCTGAACCCCCATCTCCCACATGTCCCTTGGGGTGTGCATCTGGCACACTCTGTGACCACTGTGTACCTTCGAACACAGATGATCACAGTAAAGGGCCAATCACAGCACCTCTTTACATTGTGATCAGCTGTGTCCAATCACAGCTGATCATATGTAAAAAGACTTGCCAGTTATCAGCAGTCCTTTCCTCCCATGCTGTATCTGTGTGAGGAAAGAAGAGCAATTAACCAGCATGTCAGTACATTGTTTACACTGATAATCAGGACACTGACCATCAGTACTCTGATTATCAGTGCAGCCACATTAGTGCCAATCAGTGCCCATCAATGCTGCCTATCAGTGCCCATCACTGCCTTCTATTAGTGGCTCCTCATCAGTGCCACCTATCAGTGCAACCTCATCAGTGTCCATCAGTGCAGCCTCATTGGCGCACATCAGTGAAAAAGAAAAAAGAAAAAATTACTTATTTGCTAAATTTTATAACAGTGTGGATGGGCATGTTGTTCCTAAACATGTGCCTTTCCCCTCTGCTGACAAATATCCATTGCTACTTGATTGTTCAACCTGATGGATGTGTAGGAATCCAGGCAAACACCTAAATATACAGTTGGTCTATAGTATATATGTATGTGTCTAATTTTGCTTTGCCATTTTGTGAGTTACATATTACGTTCATTATGCACAGCTACTTTACTGAGCTTTACTGTTCCTGAATTGCTTCCTTAGTAACTGATACGCGGATTCGTTATTGTGCTGAAAGCCAGAAAACCCAGCACATAACCCCCAATTAATATCTGGATAATTATAACCCTGTGACCTGGGCTGCAAGCTCAACTATTAGAGATGGTTCATAGACTTTAAAAGTATAACAACTCACTTTGAAGAAAACATAAAAATCAAAGATGAATGGTGATATAAGGGTTTTACCTGTACTTCATATTCGCCTCCTCCACCTGGTTTACCATCACCTTCAACATCATACTGTTAAAAAAAAAAGTGTTAAATATACAATCACCATATATTGATGCATACATTTGGTTTGGATTTTGACATTATTATAAATAATTATTGAAGTTCAGGGAAAGAATTAATGTTATTACAGGGTATTTGCTTCTGCGTGATGTGATTTCTGCTCCTTGTGCATACTGTATATAGTCTGTGTTTCTAGAATTGAATCCAATAATAAAGACATGTCCATAATTTAGCCACTTGCATGCCTCCTAAATTGTATTTATTGGGTCAGAAAACTCATTTTTAAAGTTTTTAGTCCATCTTACATTTGCTATAATGATTGGCTATAATACTCGTAGTCAGCAGCCCAGAGACCCGCCTATATCTGGTCAAGTAAGGATGTGAGGATCTTAAATGGAAATGCCAACTGGACAAGAACATGAGGTTCGGAAGAGAGAGAGAGACGGAAGTACGAGTAGTATAAAACAGAGAGCAGAAAAAGTCCAGTCTGAGGAATAAGGCATATGCCAAGGATTTCTGCTAGGAGCCATAGAAAAGAAGAAAAGAAAGCTGGGGGACAGGTAAGAATAATTGGATTATAGATAATCACTTAATATAATTATCCCATTCTCTTAAACCACAGTCACCAGTATTAGCATAATGTCTTTAGACAAGTCAAACCCACAACCATAGAAAACACATTTACACATTTAACTTCAGACTTTAAATGAAAAAAATGATCCTGGTGCTCAGAACCGGAATGTATCAAAATGAAAAAAAAAACAATGCTCAAAGTGTATATTAGCTTTCCAAAAAAAATGTCTGCCCTGAAAGAACGATTTGCTAACAAGGAAGTAGAAGACTAGAAATACATTTAACATGGAAAACAGGGAATTCTGAAGTGACTAGACCAATAAACTCAAATTCTAAAAATCTTAATGTTTATAAAAACCTATACTAAGAATACTAAGCATATTCTTTCTATAGCTGGCCACACACTTAACAATCTGATCATACAGTCTCTCTTATGGAAGCCAATTTTTAAGTTTGAGTTTAAAACATTCAACCAAAGAATATCGGGCTCTACAAAAGAGCATTACAAAAGATTATGGCAAACTTTTTGCAGACTTTGACCAGTGAGCATTGATAAGTTGTAGCAGATTTGTATCGATCTGCTATTATTGATAGTATACATGTTTTTGAAATGATTGATATTTCGCAATCAACACCCACGTAGTGGTAAGAATAACCTAAAAAACAACTTACAGGAAAATTTGACTTCACATAGGATACTTCAGACACTATCATTTTGAACAGTGAGGGTTTAGTGTTGGTGACTATAAAAAGTAAACAATACATCCCAAACATTGCCATACAAGTTAACATAAAATATACATCACATCAGGCAATGCTGCCATCCCAATGTTAACTGCCTATATAGAGCTTCACATAGTTATTTGTGTTTTACGGCCCCATGTGTGCTGCATCGAACAATTATTCTTTCAATGGACAGATGGTCATGCACTAGTGATGTTTAAGAAACCAGATCAGAATCACACTATTTTTGCCTATCATTAAATGTACTATCACAATGTAATACATGGACCTGCGAGAATCTAAATTGGATGGATTATATAATTACTCTGCTTCACTTTATATTTGTTTACAAATCTAACAAGGACTGTACAAGCAGATCATAACAACCATGGCCAGCTTTAGAAACCCACCCGGTACTTTTTACCCAAATTTTGTATAAAACATTTTCAGAGAACCCAGTTTTCTTAAACTACACACTTACCTTTTCAAACATGGCATTGTACTTCTTGAAGGCTCTAAAATTGGATGTGACCCACTTTTGGGCTAGTTTGAAGGCTATTTCCTGTGCTTTGGGAGACTTTGTCTTTTCCAGCCCTACCGGAAACAATACATATTTTAAGTGTGCTGCAGAGAATGGATAAGTAACACATTGCTGTGTTTAAAAATTGATTGATGGACTTGAAAATCCATTGCTGGCTAAAGGAGCTTCTGAGGGCTGGGTGTCTTCTGCAGTCATGGTTGTATTTTCGACTTTAGCTTCCATAGGCCATTTCCATGATCAGAAAGCTGTTGGGAGGAGGGTGGTACTACATAGGGGAGATTATTTTCTTTTTTCCTTTTCACCTTCCTTCGTCCATGTGGAAAATATGCTGAAATCTAGGGGTAGGAATGAGGGGGGTGGAAGGCATAGGGTGTACTCACTGTGCGTGTCTGGGTGTCGGACTGCACAGTTTCTAAAGCTAAAAACATACATTAGGTATCCCTGACAGCTTTATCATTGCACTCACCACAGTTTTCCAAGTAAAGTATGCAGTATGTAAAGCCAATAATAGAATTTGGAAGTGTTAAAATCTCTGCCTGTTTTTTATTGCTGGGAAGTAGAAGAAAGGTGTGGGGTGCTGGAGTTCTCATTCATGTCTTAAACAATGTAGAGGGAATGAGTATCCTTAGGCAGAGCTCACAGGAATGGTAGCCAAAGGTCAATGAACTAATAGAATCGGAGTGTTTTTGTGGGATAATTATAAGGAGCTCTTTATATGCCACTTAAGCATTTAGAGTGATCATATTTTGTTCAATATTACCAAGCCCAGATGAAGTGGGACCCTTTTAATCCCCGAAATGCATTCTATGATAAGAGTCTGAATAAAAATGTATCTGCTTTTGGTGCCTTCCATCATGCACACTTAGTCGCTACTCTTATGTTTTTGTGCTGTCTGTGGCTCTCTGTATGTGGTATGTGTGTGGGTTATGTAGGACTTACAAGCACAGTGCATAAGGGGCAAAGGATTCGGTGTGACTGATGCCAGGCTGAGATCATCAATCAAGACCATGGCTCAAAAATAAGGTAGCAGGCCTATTAAAGTTACAATACCCCCCATCTCTCTCCATTTTTGGTCAGTGTCTGGACCTGCCTCTGATCTGTTTCATGGTCAGCACAGTGGCTAAGTCATAGCTCCCAACTGTCCCTGATTTCGAGGGACTGTCCCTGATTTGGAGCAATGTCCCTCTGTCCCTCTTTCCCCCTTATTTGTCCCTCATTTTGGTCTGATCTATAGAGATGTATATAAAATGCACTTTTTATCTTTCAAAAAGTGTTTTCCAGTGCTAAACCTTTCATCTGATTTCTAACTTGCTGCATTTGTAAATTCCAAAAGCCAATATAAAGGAATAGCAGTGTTAAAAAAGCACTTGTAGGTTTAACCAATCTTGTTTTTTGTACAATTCTTCTTTAAGGGGGTGTGGCAAGGGGTGTGTCATATGCCTGCATACCTTTGCTGGTAGGTGTCCCTCATTCCCATCTCAAAAAGTTAGGAGGTATGGATAAATGGTTAGCACTTCTGCCTAGCAGCACTAGGGTCATCAGTTTGAATCCCAACAATGGCACTACATGCCTGGAGTTTGCATGTTCTCCCTGTAGCTGCATGGATTTCCTCTGGGTACTCTGGTTTCCTCCTATACTCAAAAGACTTGCTAGTAGGTTTTGGCTCGTGTCTAAATTTGCCCTAGTATGAATGTGAGTTAGGGGCCTTAGATTGTAAGCTCCTTGAGGGTGAATGTACAACATATGTGTAAAGTCTTGCGTAAATTGACAACGCTATATAACTACCTGTAATAATATTGAAGGGAAGAGAAGTTGCCATTATGCATTTGGTGTACTTGAAAGATATGGCAGGATCTTTTGTGAATTTCATATATATATTTTTTAGGTGGTAAAACAGGAACTGTGTTACACCGATTCAATGACAGAGACAACAGTGCTATTCAATGGAATGCACATGAGCAGTATGAACGCAGTAAGAGTTACTCAAACAGATCAGCAGTGGAGCAAGTGTTACATTTCATATTTCACCCTTACCTTCAATTACCATGTGTTGTAAAGGTGGCCAGCCATTAGGGAAATCCCACTGCTCTCCAGAGTTTGTGAAAGAAGTTGGAAGACCATTTTTGTAGGTCAATGCTTCACTTTTCTGAAACAAAAAACAGGAAATTTTTACCTGCATAGTGAAGATTTTGTAAATCCAAAGTGTTTAATGTATTGCATATATTATTGCAAGAGTACTTTTGCTACATTTTTTTATTGTATTTTTGTGATTCTGTAAGAAGCAGTGGGCTGCAGTCAGCTTATCTACATCTTATTAGAAGTGATCTCCAAGCACCGAGTGTATTGTCACTTCCACTTGCTGTTTGAGCTTGTTCCAGCAGGCTGTGCTAGAGAGGTTATATTCTATGCTACAAATGTTTAATGGCCCAGCCAATCAGCAGGCTTGGTGGGCCTGGTGATGTATGCTGGGGGAGCTGTCTAATATTTGGCACACTCTCTGTTCTGTCTCTTCTCTGATGGGGTTTTACCTTGTGAGGATATCACTTGCTCTGTCTCCCTAGTCAAGTCTTTGTGTCTGGAAAGAAGCAGAATCTTGAGGAGGTAATCCTGAAGATACCAGATTAAGGAATGGTGGCCAAGAGAAATGTTTTCAATTCAATGGAGAGTGCGGGTTATATAAAAAGAAATGTCAACTTCACACTCTCAATCATGAAAGGAATTGTTATAAAGTAAATGTTGTAAACTACTTGAATATTAATAAGAAATTCATGTTTAGCTTTCAAAGATCAATGGTAAGTGGTGAAGGAAATGGTAATCAGAGGTCAATAGAGTGCAATATTTGTTCAATATTCCTGTCTTATGTGAGAAAATTTGCTCACATATATAAGTAGATCCAAATGCACATAACATTGCCAAGGCTACCTTCACCAATTTTTTCATCTTCACACCTCGGATCAGCCCAAATTCTGCACCTTCATTCAGATCTTATGTGAGCCCCAGTTTCTGCACCTTCACATCCCAGATCAGCCCTAATTCCTTCACCTTCACTTCTCAGATCAGGCTAAGTTTCTGCACCTTCAGATCTCAAATGAGCCCAAATGTATGCACCTTCACCCCTCATATGAGAACCAAATTCTGCATCTTCACCCCTCATATCAGAACCAAATACTGCACCTTCACCCCTCAGATCAGAACCAAATTCTGCACCTTCACCCCTCAGATCAGAACCAAATTCTGCATCTTCACCCCTCAGATCAGAACCAAATTCTGCACCTTCACCCCTCAGATCAGAACCAAATTCTGCACCTTCACCCCTCATATCAGAACCAAATTCTGCATCTTCACCCCTCAGATCAGAACCAAATTCTGCACCTTCACCCCTCAGATCAGAACCAAATTCTGCATCTTCACCCCTCATATCAGAACCAAATTCTGCACCTTCACCCCTCAGATCAGAACCAAATTCTGCATCTTCACCCCTCATATCAGAACCAAATTCTGCACCTTCACCCCTCAGATCAGAACCAAATTCTGCATCTTCACCCCTCAGATCAAAACCAAATTCTGCACCTTCCCCCCTCAGATCAGAACCAAATTCTGCATGTTCACCCCTCATATCAGAACCAAATTCTGCACCTTCACCCCTCAGATCAGAACCAAATTCTGCATCTTCACCCCTCATATCAGAACCAAATTCTGCACCTTCACCCCTCAGATCAGAACCAAATTCTGCACCTTCACCCCTCATATCAGAACCAAATTCTGCATCTTCACCCCTCAGATCAGAACCAAATTCTGCACCTTCACCCCTCAGATCAGAACAAAATTTGGCACCTCATATGAGCTCCAATATCTGCATAAATATAACAATATTTCACAGGCTCCAAAAAAAAAAAAAGGAAGCCATATTGTTCGCACTGAATATGTAATCAGTACTTTCCTGTGAAAAATTGTTATGCACAACAAGTACATTAACATAGCCCTATTTATAGGTACAAGAGGTGTGTATGGCTGCTGCTTAATGCAAAATTCATACCTAACTAAAAGCCAGCTACTACAAAGAGGGCAATATTTTCAGGTGCTGTGGGATAAAAGAAGCAGCTGTGACAGTGGCATCTCGCCCTCTCCTATCTCCTTGTCCACTCACAGCAGGCCTTTTTTTTTTGACAAGATACAATGTGTTTTGTGAATGAAGGAAGAGAGATGATGTTGCACCCCCATCACTTCTGTTCTCTATTCACAGAACACCTTGTATTCACCTTGAGCAAATAGAGGGGATACCACTGTTGCAGCTGCTGGTTTTATCCCCACAGCCCCTGCGCTCTCTGTAGCAGGCAGCTTGTAGTTGGGTATGAATTTTATACTAATCAGCGATACCCACTTCTTGTACTTAATAATAGGGCTAAGCTACTATACTTATGCATTTTTTTAAAACAACATTTTTTATTTATTTTTTGTGTGTGAAAAAGAAGCCATATGTTCCCACTGGACAGGTAGTTAGGATTTCTATATTAATTTAGGACTGGTTCTCCCAGGATTTCACAGGAATGCATGGGTTCCAGTGTGATTCTTGCATGTTCCCATGTGGTGTATTTTAACAGTCCATTCATTTGAATGGGCTGCAAAATGAATCAGACCGCACAGTAGTGCACCGGACTGTGCTAGAATGCACTGCACTAAAATCACATGGTACTGCAGTGCCATGCAATTTGGTGCACTTCATTTGCAATCTGTGATTGGGGTGCAATTAAAAATACACTGAAACTCAGATGTAGACTGCAAGGGCAGCGCGTTCTAATGCAGTGCAGGAAACACCTTTCTGGTACTGCATTCTAGTGGGAACTGACCTTTAGTCTGTGTTTTCTAAAAGTAGTAGTTATCAATAGAAGTTCTAAAGTAGTAGGTACCACACCCTGTTCATCCTGCTATTGGGACTATTCCTACTACTACTTTAGAACAAGGTTTGGTACCTACTACTTTGGAACTTCTATTAGTTTTAAAGTAGTATTTTCCAATAGCTGTTCACATAAAGATGTGAGATAAAGCAGCTACCACTGGTCCTCTTCAATGTTGCTGCTGAGAAAGAGGAATGGTCCTCAAGGTGTGAGCAGGCACGCTGACAAGGAAGGCTCATGCCGCGTACACACAGCCGTTTTTCCCCTCGGAATAAACTCTGAAGGTTTTTCCGATGGAGTTCCGTCGGAGCTCCACTGAAACTGTCTTGCGTACACATGATCACACCAAAGTCCGATCGCCAAGAACGCGCTGACGTACAATACGTACGACGGGACTAGAAAAAGGAAGTTCAATAGCCAGTAGCCAATAGCCTCCGTCTCGTACTTGCTTCAGAGCATGCGTCGTTTTTGGTCCGTCGGTACAGCATACAGACGAGCGTTTTTTTCCGATAGGAATTGGTTCCATCGGAAATATTTAAAACATCTTCTATTTCTAGGTCCCTCAGAATTTTCAAAAAAAAAAAAGTCTGAGGAGGCATACACACGATCGGAATATATGATGAAAAGCTGCCGTCTGACTTTTTCTGTCGGACATTCCGCTCGTGTGTACGCGGCATCAGGCTACAAAACTGCTGCAGTCCTGTAATTACCTGTCCAAAGCAGAGCAGAACAGCGGGCAAGCAGGGATGTCAGACTCCACTCGGCTTCAGGATCAATGCAGGCAAAGAGTGAGGTGTGTGCGGGAGCCGAAGTGGACGGGTGAGAACAGAGCCAGAAGGGAACCATACACTATGTCTTCTCTGTAGGTGTGTGGGAGCTAAGTGGGTATGCAGGAACTGCGGCTGGCTGGAACTAAAACATCCATGCTGCTTTCTCTGTAGGTGGGTGGGAGCTAAGCAGGTGGGCACTAACAGTAGCCAGCGGGGAACCGATCAATTGATGCTGCTTTCAGTGTAGGTGGGCAGGAGCTGAATAGAGTGGGCAGGAACTGAGGCTGGTGGGAACCATCTGTGCTTCTTTCTGTGACTAGAGCACAACCGCCGGCTGGGTTTATTATGTTGGAGATGGGTCTCCGAGGAATCATAAACTTGGCTACGTGCCACCTCTGGCACGCGTGCCAGGGATTGCCGACACCTTATCCTAGAGGAAATAGGCTGTAAATATACCCCGCATGTGGTGCGGGGAATGACCAGTTGAGTGGGAAGTATACAAATGAACATTTTCCCTTCTGTCCTGCCTTAGAACAAAAGGCCTCATGCACACTAGGCGTTTTTACAACTGCCGTTTTGGGAGTCAGATGTTTTTTCTACAGCCAGTAAACTCCCCAGCATGTTATCCTATGTGTCCATGCTTTTTTTTTTTTTATTCTTTATTTTCTTCATAGATTTCACAATACAATTCATTACACTCCTATATTGTCTTTAACAGTTATATCTTACAATATTTTTCAGTTTACACCTTAATTCCAGGTGAATTCTCCTTTTTAATTGATCCCTTTCCCCCCTCCCCTATCTTAATTATCGTCTACCCCCCTTAGCAACACAAAAAATATATATAATATAATATTATAACCCCCCTCCTCTCCCCAAGATCCACCAACTCTCATTTTCCAGATTCCAAATATTTTACATCTCACTTTCCCTATAGACTAAATAGGGAGCCCATATCTTCCGGTATTTCTCATCTTGATCTTTCGTTGCCATTGTCAATTTCCATTTGTTGAATTTCTGCAATTCTCGTGAGCCATTGTGCTCTAGTTGGAGGGTTGTTTTTTTCCACAGAACAGGAATACATGCCCTTGCTGCTATTAGCAGATGTCTCAACAGAGAGTTTTTGAATCTTTTTATTGCCATTGGGATGTCCAGCAACAGAAAAGTTGCTGGTCTGTTTCCAATGGCAATTCCTGTTATTGTTTTAATAGTATCAGCTACCATTTCCCAGAACTCTCTAATTTTTGGGCATTCCCAGAAGATACGTAACAATGTTCCCTCTGTTCCATGACATCTCCAGCAGGCATTGGATATTTGGAGGTAGATCCGATGTAATACTTTTGGTGTTCTGTACCAACTAGTGAGAATTTTATATCCCCCTTCTTGGTATCTGCTTGCTACCGATGCCTTTTGATTAAATAACAGGATCTTATCTTTTTGTTCTGGGGAAAATATGGTCTCTAGATCTCTCCCAGGCCTGAAAAAAAGTTATTGTGGAGTTTTCATTTTGTTTAGTATAATATAGAAATGGGACATCAAGTGTCTCAATGATTCTCCTTTCAAACAGGTCTCCTCAAACTCAGTCAGTGCCCTCACTTCTACATATGCCTTTGAGTTAGATCTAATGAAAGCTTCTAGTTGCATAATTCTGAAAAAGTCTAGCTCTGGTGCTATTTCTTTTTCAATATCTTTTTTTGTCATCAAACGGTTTTCCACCAAAAAATGGCAAATTCTGCTTATGCCTCTACCTCGTATTGCTTTAAACTTTGGGTCTGTCATTCCTGGCTGAAATGCCGGAGTGCCCAGGATTGGGAGGAGCGGGCAAGGGTTTCTCGAAATGGGTGTTTTTTTAAATATCTTTTTAATTGTTCGCACTGTCATGTCTATTGTTGGGTCTTTTCTCACTTCTACTGGCACCTCTGCATCAGGAATCCACACTAGACCTTCCAATTGGATTTCTGTCACTGCTTGTTCTGTCTGTATCCAAGGTTTATCTTTTTTAAGCCTACACCATTCCACTACTCTGGCTAGGTGTGAGGCTTCTTGGTATCTTATTGGATCTGGGAGTCATATCCCACCTTTTCCTTTGGGAAGTGCTAAGATGTTTTGATGTATTCTCACTGGTTTCCCATCCCAGATAAACTTCAAAAATCTTGATCTAAGATCTCTTAAAAAGCTTGGGTTGATCTTAATTGGTAAGGTCTGTATTAAATACAAAAGTCTTGGCATCACATTCATCTTTATAATGTTGGTTCTCCCGAACCACGTAAAAATGTCCTTATCCCATTTCTGAAGATCAAGTTTGATCTGTCTTACCAATGGTATGTAGTTGAGTTCAAGCAGCTTATTTAAATTCTTTGACATTTTTGTTTCTAAGTAGCTTATGTACAGTATGAATTTGTCCATCTGAAATCGAATTGTGTAGATATCACCTATAGGAGGGACACATTTATTTCTACCCCCATTGCTTCTGATTTTCCATAATTTACTTTAAAATTGGATACTTTCCCATATTCTCGTAGTTCCATCAATAAAGATGGAAGAGATGCAATTTAGGCAGTTACAAAAAAAATCAAATCGCCCGCATAAGCTGCCAGTTTCTGTTCTTCTTCCCTTATTTTTACCCCCTTAATATTCATATTGGCACAAATTTTCCTTAAAAAAGGTTCTATTGTCAAAATGAATATCAGGGGTGAAAGAGGGCATCCCTGGCGTGTCCAGTTTAAAATAGAGAAGGGCTCAGAGATTCTATTATTTATTTTTACCCTGGCTCTTGGTTTTGAATATAAATTGGAGATCCATCTCAACATCCCATCTCCTAGACCTATGTGTTGTAACACCGCCTGTTCACATAGGCATTTATCAGAGTTTTTTGGCAGGGAGATTTTTAGGCTGGAAAAAAACCCAGAACTACTGCGTTAAATGTGGTAAAATGTGGCTATCCGGCATACAGGCATTTTTTTGAGCCACAAGATTTTTAAGAGTAAATTTTTTTGCTAATAAACAATAAAAAATGCTAACATGGCAAAACGCTAAAGCAAAAATGTGGCAAATCTCACATTTTTAACACTTTCTATGAATTCTACAACTAATGCCACTGGCATTTCCAGTGGGCATGAGGCCTAAAGATTGAGAAATCATTAGAACTTCAGTTGCCAGGAAGCCAAAGAGGTAGCTATAGAAGGTAAAAAGAAACTTCTTTTGTTTGAAGGGATTAGAGCAGTGTTTATCAACTCCAGTCCTCAAGGCACCCCAACAGGTCATGTTTTCAGGATTTCCATTATTTTGCACAGGTGATTTGATCAGTTTCACTGCCTTAGTAATTACTACAGCTGTTTCATCTGAGGGAAATCCTGAAAACATGACCTGTTGACTGGAGTTGAGAAACACTGGATTAGAGTTTGGTTGGATTCTGGTGTTTCAGACCCTATCCTAAAGCTGTTCCTGTTCTGAGTTCACTTTTTCAACCTGAGAAAAAAACCATCCCTGGGATTAAATGTGCCTTGGATCTTATTACAATATACTGGAAGTAGGAATGCTCACGACATTCACAATTCACTTGTCAGGGAACTCACCGTACTTATGCCCGCTCCCGTATAGCAGTAGTTCCTGTTCGTTCCAGGCGCCATGCGAGGTGTCTCCGTCAGAGGCGTACGAATTCCAGGACGAACGGACGTATGCTAATCCGAACACGTGGCTGTACGCCAATCCGAACACGCGAAAACACCCGCGCAAACTGAACGGATGTACGTCTTCACGCACGGACGGCCACTTCCACCAATCCTGGCTCACTTCCCTCTATATAAACAGGGTCCTGGCCTGACACCAATGCTGGATCGTCTTCAGCTGTTCCTGTAAGACTTGATCATTGCTCCTGTGACCTTGTTCCTGAAACCTTGCTCCTGTGGCCTTGCTCCTGTGATCCTTGCTCCTTTGACCCGTTCCTGATACCCACTCTTGGATTCCTGGTCCACCTCTGACCTTGGCTTGGACTTTTGACTTCGGCTTGTCTCCCGATTCGGTACCTCGTTTTGCCTGCATGTTACCAGACCCCTTGCTTGTTCCTGATTTCGCACCTGTCTCCTGTCATTGTGCCGCATTGCCTGCCAGTTGCCGATCCTACCTGTTTCAGACACGTAGTGTTCCCTGCACGCCTGCTGGTCTTCTGGTGCCTACCTACGTGACCAATCTACATCTCTTCTACCGTGAGGACCCAGCATCTTCAAGGCCTTCTACTTCCATCTGCAGGCACCTGCACCCTTTCGTGTCCTCACGTTCCCTGTTCCCATCTCCAGGGGCGTGGTGACCGGAACCGTGCGAGAGGCCACCCTCAGCAGTCTGACTCCGCTGTAAGGTACGTGACAGTACGATCCAGCCCGAAACATGGAGTCAGACAGGGGGGCCTCACCTCTGGACGCTTTGTGCCAACAGATCTCTGCCCTTACCCAAGCAGTTCAAGGCTTGCAAGATGGTTACCATCAACTCGAGCAGAGGGTGGAGTCATTATCTCCAAACACTACTGCCTCCCAAGGGGCTACAGCGTCTCGGTCCGCCAGTCCGGCAACTCCAGCATCCATGCCTGCAATAGTGGTGCCATCCCCGGAGCCTCGAGTTCCTATACCAGAGCGATTTTCCGGAGATCGCAGCAAATTCCGTGCTTTTCGTAATGCATGCCAATTATACTTCCTGCTACAGCCTCGCACCTTCTCCTTGGAAAGCACAAAAGTTGGGTTCATCGTCTCCTTGCTTCTCGGGGAACCTCAGACCTGGGCCCATCGCCTCTTGGAACAGGCCAGCTCCCTGCTTGATACCACGGACTCTTTTCTGAATGAGATGGCTAAATTATACGATGATCCTCAGCGTGCCACCACTGCTGAGGCCAGTCTCCATGCTCTACGACAGGGTCGCAGACCTGTAGAGGATTACGTGACGGACTTTAGGCGGTGGAGTTCTGACACTCATTGGAACGACGCCGCCCTACGTTACCAATTCCGCATTGGACTGTCCGAACCATTAAAAGACGAATTAGCCCGCATCGAAGTTCCCAGTTCTTTGGAAGACCTCATACAGGTATCAATCCAAATTGACCGCCGTCTTAGGGAACGGAGAGCTGAAAGAGTTGGTCAGTTTCGCCCCACCTGGATGTTACCCAAGGTTCCTAATTATCCTCCTACCTCTACACCTGCTCCCATCTCTGAAGCTCCAGAACCAATGCAACTAGGATTACTTCGCTCACCATTGTCTTCAGAGGAGAAGCTACGCCGGCGTCAGAATAACCTTTGCCTCTACTGTGGGGAAACTGGTCACTATGCGAATGCATGTCCCAATAAAAATCGTAAGTTCAAAGACTCACCTCTTGTATCCAATGCATTACCTCTGACGAAATCAATTCATATAGCTGTTCCTTTTTCCTTACAGCTGCCAGGAGGAACACTACAGGTCCAAGCTATAATTGATTCGGGCGCCTGTAGTTGCTTCATTGACCATACTCTCGTTCTGCAACACAACATTCCATTGGCACTCAAGCAACGCCAACTTTCTATACGGTTAGCAGATGGATCCAACATCAGATCAGGTCCCATTACCCATGAGACTCAACCACTGCTCGCCAACATTCTATCCGGTCACCAAGAATTAATCTGCTTGGATGTCATTTCTTCACCACTCTTTCCAATCATCTTGGGAATGCCATGGTTACAAGCCCATAATCCCCAAATAAACTGGATAACCGGTGAGGTAGTGTTTCGGTCCACTTACTGCCTCCAAAATTGTGTCAGGACCTCAAACAACCTGGTTCCGGTCATTGCCTGTTCGGGTCCTACATCTGAGCTCCAGGGGTTGGTCCCAACCACATACCACAAATTCCTGGACGTGTTTGACAAAAGAAAGGCGGACACACTACCTCCTCACCGGGTCTACGATTGCCCAATCGAGTTATTGCCTGGAGCCGAAATTCCATTCGGGAGGATATTCCCTCTATCAGAACCCGAGCTCCTGGTCCTCAAAGAATACATTGATGAGAACCTCAAGAAAGGATTTATTCGACATTCATCTTCTCCAGCCGGTGCTGGAATATTTTTCGTTGAAAAAAAGGACCATTCGCTCCGCCCATGTGTGGATTATAGGGATTTAAATAAAGTAACGATTAAAAACCGCTACCCCCTTCCATTAATTCCAGAATTATTCCAGAGACTTCGATCAGCCAAAATATTCACAAAGCTGGATTTACGAGGGGCCTATAATCTAATCAGAATCCGTAAGGGGGACGAATGGAAAACGGCTTTTCGGACACGTTTTGGCCACTTTGAGTATCTGGTCATGCCATTTGGACTTTGCAACGCCCCAGCCACTTTTCAACATTTTGTTAATGACATTTTCAGGGACTTTTTGGATTTATTTGTAATTGTTTATTTGGATGATATTTTGGTATTTTCAGACTCTCTAGAAACCCATCGTGACCATGTGAAACAAGTTCTCCTGAGATTAAGGCAACATGGGCTTTACGCCAAGGCCGAGAAGTGCGAGTTCGAACGGCAGACCATTCACTTCCTGGGTCTGGTAATATCAACTGAGGGAATAGAGATGGATCCTCAAAAGGTTTCAGCCATTTTATCCTGGCCACCTCCAACTGATAAAAAAGGGGTACAACGCTTCATTGGATTCTCTAATTTTTACAGGAAGTTTATCAAAAACTTTTCCAGTGTTATTGCCCCCATCACGCAACTGACCAGCAAACAAAACCGTTTTCGATGGTCCATCGAGGCCCAAGCTGCGTTCAATAAACTAAAAGGATTATTCACATCAGCCCCAATACTCAAACACCCTGATCCTGCTCTACCTTACACTCTGGAAGTAGACGCTTCAGAAAACGCCGTAGGTGCCATTCTGTCTCAACGCCAAGGGCCTAAATCATTAATGCATCCTGTAGCGTTCTTTTCCAAAAAACTCAATACATCAGAAAGAAACTACGATGTGGGAGACCGAGAACTCCTAGCAATCAAACTGGCTTTGGAGGAATGGCGGTACCTTCTTGAGGGGGCAACACATCCAGTATTGATTTTTACAGATCATAAAAATTTGGAATATCTCAGAACAGCTAAGCGTCTCAGGCCCCGGCAGGCAAGATGGGCTCTTTTCTTTTCCCGTTTTAATTTTCACATAACCTACAGACCAGGATCCAAGAACAGTAAACCCGACGCATTGTCCCGCATGTTCTCTGAAACTGAAGCCTCATCCCCTCCAGACACTATTTTGCAAGCTGGAAACTTCCTATTAACACAAACCAGTTTTCTATCACAGGTTCGACAGTCATCCCGAGGTGCATCCATCCCTCCAGATATGAACCTTCAAGAAAAAGATGGTCTGTTTTGGCGAGGAAGCAAATTATTCATCCCTCAAAACCTTCGCGCCTCCATTTTACAGGTTTGTCATGACTATCCTCTGGCGGGTCACTTCGGGAGTCACAAAACAACAAATTTAGTTCAAAGGCATTTCTGGTGGCCAAACCTCGCGAAAGACTGCAGGAACTATGTTAGTTCTTGTTCAACCTGCCTCCGGAATAAAAACAGCAAAAATAAAGCCTGGGGATTATTGAGGCCATTACCTATCCCTGAAAGACCATGGGATAAGATCGCAATGGACTTTATTGTTGAGCTTCCCCCCTCTGAAGGATTTTCCTCTATCTTCGTGGTGGTGGATCGCTTTTCTAAAATGGCACACTTTATTCCCATGAAGGGAACCCCATCTGCAACCGAGACAGCCAGAATATTCATTAGAGAAATTGTCAGACTCCATGGAATTCCCGGTGATATTGTCTCTGATCGTGGAGTCCAATTCACGTCAAAATTCTGGAAATCATTGTGTGAAACTCTGGGTATCAAGTTAAATTTCTCTTCAGCTTACCATCCCCAAACAAACGGGCAGACCGAACGCACTAATCAAACCTTGGAACAATATTTACGTTGTTTCACTTCTTTTTCTCAGGAGGATTGGGCTTCGTTACTACCTTTAGCAGAATTCGCATTTAATAATTCTATTCATTCCGCCACTAACCAGTCACCATTTTATTCTAACTTTGGTTTTCATCCCTCTTTCCTACCAACATCCTTACCGGATTCTCCTGTACCAGCTGTCCAGGATAGGCTGAATTTCTTTGTTACCAACAATCAGGTACTTAAAGAAACCCTCTCTAAGGCTCAGGAGGACGATAAAAATTTTTTTGACAGGAAGAGAAGGGGAGAACTGGATTTAAAGATCGGTGATCGTGTATGGCTGTCAACCGCAAATCTGAAACTGGCGTGTCCCTCTAAAAAATTGGGACCCAGATATTTGGGGCCTTTTCCAATTAAGAAGAAAATTAATTCAGTAGCCTATGAACTTGAACTTCCCGGCTCATTTAAAATTCATCCTGTATTTCACACTTCTCTACTTAAGCCTGATGTACCCAATTCCTTTCCAGATCGGGAATTATGCTCTCCAGAAGCTATTTTGATAGATGGTGAGGAGGAGTTTGAGATCGAAGCCATTCTAGGTTACAGGAAGCGCCAAGGACAAAACCAATATTTGATTAAGTGGAAAGGCTTCGGCCCCGAAGAAAATTCCTGGGAACCCGAAGCGAATCTTCATGCCCAGAGGCTTATACGGGCTTTTCATCGCTCTCAAAGGTTGGTTCAAAGGGGCACCCGGAGGCTGCCCTTAAGGGGGGGGCACTGTCAGGGAACTCACCGTACTTATGCCCGCTCCCGTATAGCAGTAGTTCCTGTTCGTTCCAGGCGCCATGCGAGGTGTCTCCGTCAGAGGCGTACGAATTCCAGGACGAACGGACGTATGCTAATCCGAACACGTGGCTGTACGCCAATCCGAACACGCGAAAACACCCGCGCAAACTGAACGGATGTACGTCTTCACGCACGGACGGCCACTTCCACCAATCCTGGCTCACTTCCCTCTATATAAACAGGGTCCTGGCCTGACACCAATGCTGGATCGTCTTCAGCTGTTCCTGTAAGACTTGATCATTGCTCCTGTGACCTTGTTCCTGAAACCTTGCTCCTGTGGCCTTGCTCCTGTGATCCTTGCTCCTTTGACCCGTTCCTGATACCCACTCTTGGATTCCTGGTCCACCTCTGACCTTGGCTTGGACTTTTGACTTCGGCTTGTCTCCCGATTCGGTACCTCGTTTTGCCTGCATGTTACCAGACCCCTTGCTTGTTCCTGATTTCGCACCTGTCTCCTGTCATTGTGCCGCATTGCCTGCCAGTTGCCGATCCTACCTGTTTCAGACACGTAGTGTTCCCTGCACGCCTGCTGGTCTTCTGGTGCCTACCTACGTGACCAATCTACATCTCTTCTACCGTGAGGACCCAGCATCTTCAAGGCCTTCTACTTCCATCTGCAGGCACCTGCACCCTTTCGTGTCCTCACGTTCCCTGTTCCCATCTCCAGGGGCGTGGTGACCGGAACCGTGCGAGAGGCCACCCTCAGCAGTCTGACTCCGCTGTAAGGTACGTGACATCACTGGTCATCTTGAAGTCAATATTTATTGACAATCAGTATCAAAAGCAAGCAAACATATGTATCTATTTTTGACACTTGAATCAATAAAGTAAAGTTAGCATTTCTCTGTGTGCAGAAAGTAGGCCATACCCACAGGCCCTATGTGATTGCGCTGTTTGCTATAAATCAGGCCACCATATCTTGCATAAACCCACCAATTTCTCTCTGAAGCACTGCTGTGTGCCAACTCCTCCCAGGATAATACCATGGTGGTCGGTCATTGACTTTCTCTGACAGTGGATATAGGGGTTACTAATTTAACCTCTTTTTACCTCACCACATGATTATTACAGAGGAATGCTGAGAAATGTAATTTCCCAATTTAAATTATGCAATTGTGCAAAGACAGATTCAACCCTTACTGACTACCTGAGACAAGCATGGTTCTACCAGAAAAGGAACACATAGGACTATGGGAAGTAATTTTTTTTGCCAATATTTTTTGACAGGCACTAAACTACATAAGCATGTAAATGGGCAGAATGACCCAAAAGGACTGCCAGTGGTGGACCAAGCAGGAAGTCGGGAATAGCTCTATAATGCGGAGTGGGTAGGGTTGATACTATTTTTTATTTTTTATATAGTAAGGAGGACTGAAAATTTATCCTGGGGTTCTACTTTAACTGTCCATTCCTCATTGACTGTGAAATTGTAATTTTGGTAAATAAATTAAGTTTGGGGGGTCTATAACAAGAACAGAATGTTAATTTCAACAAACTAAATAAAAAAAAAGAATAATAAAACCATGTAGCATACCTCCAAATATGAGACCAGTTTGTCAACAATTGTTGTGTCTTCATAGCATGAAGCCCAAAGTGGAGACAAGTTGCTGGGATAAAAGTTTGGATTCCTTTTCTGATGTTCTGTGTTGTAATCCAACCATACTCCTAGATCTGGGTCCCACAGCACAGCCTGCACAGCTTTGAGCCGTTGCTCTAGGGCCTCTGAAAACCTGGAGGCCATTTCTGGCATATCTTGGGACCAAGTAACAGAACATAGGAAAAAGGTTAACATAACAGTCCAAGGCAAACAGATTACTTTAACCAAAGGCTAGAAATATTCCAAAAATGTGCTTAATATAGCAGACAGAAGGCACACCTCTGTTCTTAATGAACACTTACTATCACCTTTCTTGGAAGACAGAACCTGTCTTGTTAGGACCAGAGCAGGTGATCTACCTAAAAGTGGGCACAGTACTTGTGACTAGGGATGAGTAAATCTGCCTGGGTTTGATTCATGGCCAATTTTGTGAAACGGCCTAAAAATGTACAAAAAAATAAATAAAAATTAACTTTTCACCCTACCCCCCTAAAGGCTATGGGGGTTTGGGGGAGAGGTGAATCTTGATATTCAAATCAATTATTTTTGTGGGGCTAGTCAACAATCTGTTGTACAGCAGGAAGAGTGGCTTTGTATGTGGCTTTGAGGGCTACATTGAAGATACACAAATCCTATAAATTACAGGTTTGGGGGATGTATTAAAGCTATATGTGGTGTTATGGAACATCACAATGTTCGCAGACAGCCTCAGAGAGGAGAATGGGTAAAAGGGCGCATTGGTAATGCAGGCAGACAACTCAGTGCTCTGCCCCTGGCAGAATGTGTTTGTAGAAAGCTTTGCCAACCATCTGTGTGTTCTATGACTGTATTGAGTGACCCATGACTTGCAATGCTCAGATGCAGGTGTGGTCTTAACTCCTTTGCCCACAGTTTCTTGGGTTTCCTCATGCCCCTGCACTCCTGGGTGCACCTTGGGAATATACGTTTCCCACCCTCTCCAGCTCAGAGAAAGCACACCTGATGAGGCAGAGGTGGCTGGGCTTGTGATCTGCAGCCAGGTGTGCAGTACTCCACTCTTAGCCCTGGCGTTCAGGCAGCCAGGCAGGAACCCAAGAGAATGAAGCTTCTACAGAAGACCTATCAACTACGGGGATAACTTCCTCAATTGCCACCAGGCCACTGCAAATCAAGTGGGGTTGACCTGGGTCTTCAACCACCTGCCTATGGCACCAACCCTGGGATTCCTCCAGCCCACCTCACTGCGTACCCAGACCTACCCTGGACTTTACTGTGAGAGATGCTGTTGCAGAGGCTAAGCACAAGTAGCTGTTAATGTAGTGTATTGTTTGCTAAAATAATCACTCTCTAGTCACACTCATCCATTTTAGGGGGAGTACAACTGGGGGAATCCACAGTGGATAAGGAGTGAAGGAGCTGGGGGTTTTGGTAGATCATAAGCTCAATAATAGCATGCAATGCCAAGCTGCGGTTTCCAAAGCGAGCAAAGTCCCTTCCTGTATTAAGAGAGGTATGGACTCCAGAGAGAGAAATCATTTTGCCCCTGTT
This sequence comes from Lithobates pipiens, assembly GCF_037356315.1. Lineage (NCBI taxonomy): Eukaryota > Metazoa > Chordata > Amphibia > Anura > Ranidae > Lithobates > Lithobates pipiens. The sequence goes on from NW_027507788.1 coordinate 39,001,057, forward strand.
CAAATCATTAGTAAGACCTCATCTGGAATATGCAGTTCAGTTTTGGGCACCAGTTCTCCAAAATGATATCGGGGAACTGGAGAAAGTGAAGAGAAGAGCAACCAAACTGATAAGAGGCATGGAGGAACTCAGCTATGAGGAAAGATTATAGGAACTTAATTTATTCACTCTTGATAAGAGGAGATTAAGGGGGGATATGATCAACATGTACAAATATATAAGGGGTCCATATAGTGAACTTGGTGTTGAGTTATTCACTTTACAGTCAACAAAGGGCACAAGGGGGCACTCTTTATGTCTAGAGGAAAAGAGATTTCATCTCCAAATATGGAAAGGTTTCATCATAGTAAAAGCTGTGAAAATGTGGAATAGACTCCCTGCAGAGATGGTTCTGGCCTGCTCAGTGGATTGCTCTAAGAAGGGTCTGGATTATTTCCTAAGTGTACATAATATAACTGGGTACTAACATTTAAAGGTAAAATTGATCCGGGGAAAATCCGATTGCCTCTCGGGGGGATCAGGAAAGAATTTTTTCACCTGCTTTAGCAAATTGGATCATGCTCTTCTGGGGTTTTTTGCCTTCCTCAGGATCAACTGTGGGTATAGAATTGGGTATATGGGATTGTATGATATTATTATTATTATTTTTTTTGTGGTTGAACTAGATGGACTTGTGTCTTTTTTTAACCTGACTAACTATGTAACTATGTAACTATATGTGGCTACAGATCTTATAGAGACTGTACTGTATTGCCACCTAGTGTGCTTTCTGAGTGTAAACACATTGTTCTAATGAGCCCCTGTTTTTATATCTTCATAATCACTTGCACACCCTTTTGCCATTTTGACCCTGTTTGCAATGTTAATCCTAATCTACACCTGTTTAGTAAAGTTCAAGTTAATACCCTTTGTCTGATCATTCAACCAATTCCTCTACCTGTCATGAGACCATTTTGGGGAAAAGAACAAATGTCCTACCTACAGTTTGTACATCCCAACCACCACTATGTCCTACTGAACCTGCTTGTCTCCTACTTATTCCCAGGGCCGCTGATAGGAGGGGACCACCGGTCCTTCTGTAGGGGACCCAGGCCCTATCACTTATCAGGGGGGTCCGGCCAGCAGCTTCATACTTCATGTAGGATGTCACTGTGTACAGTCATTCAGTGTACATACTGTCATATACTATTCCTGCCAGAGTCCCGGGTATTTATATTCCCTGCTGGGCTGAGGGGGACCGGGGGGGGGGGGGGGTTCACCTTAGAAGCCGGGAGCCTTTAGATTGCACACACTTTCCTGTGATGTGAGCAGGTCCCGGCTCTGTAAGTCCCTGCTGCTGGCCTGCACACTGCCTGACTCCTTTAGCAAGTAAGTGCTCAGAGAATCAGGCAGAAGAGTGCTGGCAGGCTAGGGGCAGCTGGCAGGAGCCTGGAACTGGAAACGATCAGTGCAGGGGAGACCATGTGTGATGTCCACTCAGCAGACAGTCCAGCTGTGCACACACAGAGGGATCACTGGCTCTGGCAGAAGTCACACAGGAAAGATACAGTCTCATGACATGATCACACACCTTTCCCCATGCTCTGGCCGTTGTCTATTTTCATTTACAGTATAGATAGCAGGGAGCAGTCAAATGTGATCAACATTATCATTATGATGACAGTCACACTCACACAATGCAGGTGCTTTGAGCTACAGCACCTGTACTGTGTGATTATCATGATGATGATTGTTGAAGGAAGGACAGTGAAATGCAAGCTGGCCATAGAATCTTTTCTTGTTTTCGATGTTACAACCTTGCCAAATAGGGCGGTGCACCCAAACATGGCTTGGACAAATACAAACAAAGGAAAGAAAGAAAAGATATCCATACCAAATGACCAAATGATCGTCTGCTGAAACCTGATGTTCAGAATAAAAGCATCTTGTGGATGGAATCGGTATTTGGTGAGTCCAAGCTATCTGATGAGGATTGTCCTCAGTGATTATATCTTATAAAGGCCAGGCATAGAAGTCTCACAAGGGATAGTCACTTCACAACAATCAGAGTCAGAATAGTTGTTTAGGTGCTTATCTAATTCTTTTTTTAAAGGGAATTCCACATCCTGGCCGCTCTTACAGTAAAGAGCCCTCTACGCAATTTAAGGTTAAACCTCTTTTCTTCTAATTTTAATGAATGGCCACGTGTCTTGTTAAACTCTCTTCCGCAAAAAAGTTTTATCCCTTTTGTGGGGTCAGCAGCACGGTATTTGTAAATTGAAATCATATCCCCTCTCAAGCATCTCTTCTCCAGAGAGAATAAGTTCAGTGCTTGCAAACTTTCTTCATAACTAATATCCTCCAGACCCTTTATTAGCTTTGTTGCCAGGGGCGTAACTATAGGGGGTGCAGCAGTTGCGACCGCAACTGGGCCCTGGGCTGCAGGGGGCCCATGCAGCCCCCTCTACATATGGCCGGCAGCAGCATAGGCAGCTAGGGGTACCAGTGCACCATGCACACGGGTGGCTGGAGGTGGAGGGTGACTAGCAGAGCTCCATGCTCGACTATCACACTGGCTGCTCTTTAGTTGTGCATTCCCCGCATGACCTGTGTCCTCGGCCGGCTCCTCAGAGTACCCCTCTCCTGCTCCATGCATTGCCGCTCAGTCCGATGTCTGTTCTCCCCAGCCAGAGTCCTGCCCCCCCCCCGAGTCCGGCCCGCACTGCATACTTCTCCCGGGTGAACAAACTTTAAGCACACAGGTGCAGTACAGCCCTATGAGAGCCGGCTCCCGGAGGACACTGCAGGCTTGTCTGCCAGCCCCCCTCCTCCCCTGTCATACACAGATGATGAAAGGTCTTTCTGGGAGATATTCTGATCACCCATCCAGCACACTGGATGGAGCCCAGGCCAACATTGATGAGTGCATGGCCTTCAGCTTGGTCATGGTGAGTGAGAGGACCCCACCCCCCACACACCATTACATACCCCCTCCATCTCCCCGTGGGGACAGGGACCCCCATCTCCCCTGGGGACAGGGACCCCTTCTCACCTGGGGGCAGTAACTTAATCTGCCCTGGAGAAAAGGACCTCTTCTGGGGACGGGGACCCCATCCTGCCTAGGGACAGTCCCCCAATGGGGCACCTAAAAATAAAAAAATGAAATAATAATAAAAAAAAATTACTGATGCCAGTGGTGGAACTACAGGGCTCACAAAGGTCATACCTGTGACCACGCCCTGGAGTTCCACCACTGGACTCGGAGGGAAGGGCCCTGGCTGGGGTTCAGGGGGGCCCTTCATGGTTTCTTGCATCGGGCCCTGAAGGTTCTAGTTACGCCACTGTTTGTTGCCCTTCTTTGTACTCGCTCTATTTCCAGTATATCCCTCCTGAGGACTGGTGCCCAGAACTGGACAGCATACTCTAGGTGTGGCCGGATCAGAGTTATGTATAGTGGGAGAATCATCGCTTTATCCCTGGAGTTAATCCATTTTTTAATGCATGCCAATATTCTGTTTGCTTTGTTAGCAGCAGCTTGCATGCCACAATAGCTCTGTGGTAGAGATTCTGCCATCAATACTCACTGTGTTGATGGGGTAATCAAGTGATTTTCTTTCCTTCAACCCCTGGTTGCAGCAAAGGAATTTGCATCATCTATTGCCTGCCTTAGGCTCCTATCACACGGGATGGACTCTGCTTTCCTTAGCAGGAGATCTCCCCACTAATCAGAGCAGAGTGGGCAGATGACAGGTCCATGTCTGCTCAGTTTATGCAGAGCAGACATGGACAGAGCCTACTCTTCTCTATTGGTGGTCGGGTGTAAATAGGCTCCATTGTCTATCTACACCCAACTTCCCTCTGATCCGATCCACCTAGATGGAGGAGGACAGACCCCCTTCACTTTTTTTTAATCAGACCAGATCAGAGGTAGGCAGGTGTACACAGGCACAAGTACATTTACACCGTAGCTCCATAGTGGTGAATTGAGAGTCTGATTGGGTCCACAAAGGGCCATCAATAAGGGCGTACAATCGGACCTCCTGTAGTGGACTTGGACCTGTTACTTATCATCAGCTTCAGACTTTATATAAAAGATAACTATCCCTTTTTTAAGGCAGGTGGGCAGAGTCAAGGGTGGGGTCAGGGGGTGGGGTCAAGAGCGAGCCAGGGGGGTGGGGTCAAGGATGGACTTTTGAGAATCCCATCAGGTAGGCTGTATGGGGCCCCATGATTTATGACAGTGGCCCTGCTAATTCCACATCATCTCTACAGCATCTCTGCCTCCCATTGTAGACCTCTCATAGTATTTTTTGGGAGGTGAATGGGGGATGCCTAACTTGTATTAAAACTATGGAGATAGTGAATGAATGTGTGGTGTTTGTGATGCACCCTAATTACTGTACAGCAATGTGGCAGGGTGCTGCATACAGAAATCAGTTCCAATAACTGGTCTGCAACAAATGTATGCTGCACACTCTAAACTTAAAAAAAACTCATAGGAAGACAATCAAACAGAGTATTCCTCCACCCCAAAAATATTTGTTAAACCCAAAATGCTAACCACTGAAAATAAAAGCCCACCATTTTTTTTAACCCTAACAGAAAATAAAATAGAAAAACTTACAAAAAAAAAATAAAAAATAATACTGATGAATCACAAGAGAGAAAAAGCAAATGCTGCAAAAAAAGGGGTTGCACATAAGCTAGAAAGCAAGAAAACTTGCTACTTGTACAGAAAAAAAGAATCTAAAGAAAGACAGGTCTGTGGAACTGCGAACACAGAGTGTACACAAAGGTATTTAACGCACCCCACTGTAATCTACACTCTAGATTACAGTATAGTAAAGTATCTCTCCCTACACAGATTTGTTAGCTTTCCCTAACCAGCTCCAACACACACTGACAACATGGCTGCTGGGAGCCCACCTTTAATAGTGGGAGCTGGTATATCTATTCTTCCAGATTATAGGCTCTCAGAAACCAGTCTGACCAAGGACAAAGGGTTATGCAATGACTATGGTCTCAGGCGCCAATTTGGACACACACGGTGGATTTAATGCTGAACCTCATCCCTCACTGAAATGTTTGAAGCCTGGAACAAATTCTGTTCACCTGTTATCAAGTCACTATTCTCTAGTTATTGTGTTTGTACAACTTGTAAAATTCAGCCCTGCATGCAATTGGCAAGTGTCGTATATTAAATCGGTTTGGTTGAGGACAGATTGGTTTATCTTGCCTAGCACTGAGAACTGATATAGCAACCATACTCAGTGATCACAATAATTTTTAGGTCTGTTTGTTAATTTCCCCCCTGCGCCCCCTCCACATCTTCCTGGGCTGCTTCCTTCCTATATTGCTCTCAATGATAAATCAGTGAGATCAACACTGTAGGCAGTTCCTCTTCCTTGTACCGCTGTGTGCGATTGATTAGGGATGCCTCTTAACAATAGGTTGAGGGATTGAAAGGAAACACACCTCCTTGCTGAGGTACCACTGCCTGGGTTAGGCGCCCTGTTTTACTCCCATGGTGTACTAAATAGTCATTGATCACTTTTGTTGCTCTAGAGTTATTCGGATTATAACAAGTTCAAAAGTTAAAAAATATCCTTTTGTGTTGGCCACAAAACCATTATAGATATGGTATTGTATGAGGTTTAACACCTATAAATTTTTATTTATCATTATAAACCATTAGCCTAATCTCTATTAGTAAAAACGTTGAGTAAATATATTGTACTGTTTCTAATATCTCACCTAGATCTTTGTAGAATTTGGCCAGTGTTCTCTCCACACGACACAAGATGGCATTCAAGTCCACAGGAACAACATAGCTGGTTTTTGTGTCTAGCAAAGTATTTGTGGAACCATTGAACCAGCGGGTAGAAAAGTCCCAACCAGACTCCGCAGCAGCTGCAATGTCCGAATACAACAACTGTTTTGCTTCTACATATATAAAGGGAAATTTTGTTAGCATACAGGGCTTTTCTGACATGACATCAACAATAATAGGAGAAAGACATAAACAAATTCTTTCATACCTGTTGTTGTAAGGTTTTCAGCAAGCTCAAAATCTTTAGAATAAGACTCGGGCCTGTAGATATCAGAATTGTTTTAATATTAGAGATTTATACCTGAATGTTCTGCTACTACTGGGAAACAAGGTTTCTGTTAAATATGGTAATATAGTATTATACGGATGTACAAGAAACTAAAAACAACTAAAAACAATCAGACATTTAATGTCACACAATTCTCTGCCAGTTTTGCATAGGGAAATGGTTTTCCTTACTGTGATCTCATTGGTATAATAAGGGGGTGGGTGCAGGAACCAGAACATCTGCTGGGGGGCCCTATGGTCCCGGAACTTCTATAGTTCCAATGTGCACCAGTGGAGTAGTCATCAAGTCTCAGCTATTAGCCACCATAAGATACTTTATAATATATATATATATATATATATATATATACATAGGATAGACTATATACAGTGATATATACATCTAGTGATGGCTCCTTGCACCTCAGGAGCCACACAATGCCTCATTTTTTTTTGTATACTTTGGATCTGTTGCTCTATGAATCTGCTACCCACTCTGACCCCCATTTTCATCCTGTCTTGCTCCCTGTTACTATATACTTCTGCCTGACCCTTGTCTACTTGATTTCCCTTCTCCTCAGTTTATACATAGATTGTTAGGTAGTTTGTTTTCTATTTTTTATGTGTATTTACTGGGTTGTGTATAGGTTGTTGCATGTATGTTTTATGTCATCTGTGTTCTTGCATCCATAACAAATTGTATTTCTTAACTTTGAGTTAAGAGGTTTGAGTCTGGTTTCTGTGTAGCTCCATAACTGGTCACACCAGCTCTGTAGGATACCAGCATGAAAAATCCTGACCTGTTCTGAGGTTAAACAGTTAATAATATTTTTGAAGGATGCTCATGAGAGAATATTGATGGCTGCCAATAATGAGCTCCCCTTTGAGAATGCTAGTTCCTCCGCTGTCATTCTGATACAGTACTTTGATGCTTTCACTGACCCAAAACAAGTATAGAGAAAACTTGACCTGATTAAAATAGCACAGATGCTCAGGACAGCTTAAATCCTCACTTTAAGAAGCATTCTTTGATTTGGTGGTTCACTTGATGCTCATTTAATACTGCTAAGCATGAATATTGGCTCTAGATGGATCCTTCCCCAGCAATGAAGAATGGCTTTACATCCACTAAAATCACTTCTACGAGTAAATGTACAGCTGGCAGTAAGAGAGTTAGCAAATCCCAACTGTTTTAGCAGCTATGGGGTTATTTGCATGCTAGTACTTCCATAATAGTTATGGTTTCAGCAGCAAAGGTGTTACATGGTTTACCCTCACTTCCTTCTCTGATAGCAACTCTAACATTTTGGATTTCTCTTAATTTTCTCACCATGACAAAAAGGGAGGGTAAAAGAGGGCAGAGACAACAATAAAAAACTTGACTAGATATCTAACCATTTTCAGTCCACTCCGGTGACACTGGGGGGCGTGACCGGATGTCAGGGTGAGAGGTCGCGGCGGGCTCAGACCTACCGCTCGCTCCAGAGACTAATGCTGCCGAGGTAGTGTGGAGGAGGAGGAGGGAAGGAGAAGCCGAGCGTTGAAGTGCCGGAACGAGGGGACGCTGCGAAGCTGTGACGCCACCAAAGCGAGAGTAACGGTACAATCGGTTGACCGAACGGCGCAACAGTGGAGGTATGTGGAGGTCGCCACAGGAAGCTCTCCCATAGAGGAACATCGATCCCCACGTAAGAAACCCTGTGAGAGAGGGAATCAAAGCGAAGGGAGGGATTGAGCGTTACCCCCCCCCCCCCCCCCGGTGGAAGAGACGTAAGACCCGAAGGTATGACCAGGAAAAGGGGGGTGGAGGAGGCGACCACACATAATGGATCACAAACATTACGCAGCTCCAAAGATAAGGCTGGTCACTCGACCGGGCTGACAGGCGTTGCTGCTGCTGCCGCCGCTTCTAAACTGGAGCGATATGCCCATACGCCTAATCAGACTCCAAACCAAACACCCAAAAAGAATGTGCAAGTCGGAGAGGGGCGGCCGCAGAGTACTGCAGCCGTGCAAACGGTCGGAAGGAAAAGCCAGGGCTTGACGACCGAAATAGAGCCGACAAGTTCAAATAAAGCAATATGTGTGGCAGTCCGGTCGGACACTACGGGTGTAATGGGTGGAATATCGGAAGCACAAGCGTCCGTGAGTAATCTCTCCATGGAGAGGGGGACTGGACGGGACACTGAGATAGGTACAGAAGGAGAAATTTGGGCAAAAGGTAAAGAACCATCACTAAAAGAAATTCTATCTGCGGTGAATACATGTAAATTATCATTGGATGATGTATCAGATCAATTAAAGCAGATAAGAGAAGATGGGTTAAATCTTAAAAATTAAGTACAGAAAACTGCGGCTCGTATATCAGATATGGAGGAGAGAGTCAGCCAGGTGGAGGATGATGTGCTCCCGCTGAAACAGGAGATGCAAATGATGAAGGGCCAGTTAAATTTGTGTATGGCTAAAATGGACAATATGGAAAATATTATACGCAGGAAAAATATCAGAGTTTTAGGTTTTCTGGAGAAAAGCGAAGGCAATGATCTTGCTGAATTTATGGAAATATGGATAAAGGATAAAGTAGGGAGTGAGAAGCTATCAAGATTTTTTGCAATTGAAAGGGCGTATAGAATTCCGTTTAGGATGGTGGAAGGAAGAAGTCATCCTAGACCCATAATCATCCAATTGCTGTCCTATAGAGATAAAGTTGTTATCCTTCAAAGAGCAAGAGAACTGCGTAATCTGGAATATAATGGGACAAAGATTTCATTGTATCCGGACTTTTCCCCAGAGCTGCAAGGACAGAGAGCCAAGTTTATAGAGTGCAAAAAGAAATTGCAGAGTCTTAAAGTGAACTATGCATTGCTTTATCCGGCAAAGTTGAGGGTATCAGCATTTGGGGAAAACATATTTTTTAATAGTCCAGAAGAAGTTAAGTTGTGGTTGGAGGAAAATAAATGTCTGCTGCAACAGAGGGGAATGTTGTAATATGAAAACAGAAAGAAAATGGACATTTTTTTTCTTTTTTTCTTTTTTTTTTTTCCGGACTAAGAGGGAATGCCCCCATATTGCTCTGTTTGTCTCCTTCCCTTTCTCCTTCCCCCCTTCCCTTTTTTTTTTTTTTCTCTCGGTAGTAATGTGGACTATTTTTTGTTATAGAAATAAGAGTAATGGGAGTGGGTGGGTAGGGCGAGTAGGTGGGGAGGATATATCACCCTGGGAGGTAAAAACGGTCATGTTGGAAGCCCCTTAGAAGGGCCCCAAGTGGGGCATGGGAGGGTTGGGGAGGGGAAAGAAAAAAGGGATGGGGAGTGTGAATGGATGAATGATAGCGAGAGAAAGGAGGTTGAAAGGATAGGGAAGGATATAGGTAGGCATGGTAAAGGATTATTAATTGCACAAAAAATATTTAAGTATAAAGTTGATGTGTGAAATTGCATTAAATACGGTGGTCAGTGAAAAAGGGCACAAGAAAATGAAATTAAGTGAGGCACAAGGAAATAAATTGTCCAATTTATATAAAATGTGTGTAAAATGTGTATAAGAAATATGGTAAATTTGAGATACAAAATATGTGTGGGACTAAAATTTTGGAGCACAGGGACAAAAGTAAGGGGGGGATCACGTGTGAAAACACAGAGAAAGCACGTAGAATGGAGAATAAAAGTATGATATTGTGATTTAGGTTTTAAATATGGGAGTAAGCAGTAAGGTAGGGAACTTCACTAAAAAGGTTAAAATCTGTTCTTGGAATGTACGGGGGTAAAGGAACAGCTGAAGAGACGTGCGTTATTTTCCATGGGGAATATGGGTAATTATGGGATGCTCTGTTTGCAGGAGACCCACCTGGACCGAGATACAATCAGTGTGCTAAGACACAGGAAATATAGGATACAATATCATTCTACATACACCTCCTATTCAAGGGGAGTGAGTGTCTTAATAGATCCTGGGTCGGGTCTAACCTGCAGGTAGAGCATCATAGATGTTAAAGGGAGATATGTGTTCCTTTTTTGTGGTATAGAAGATAGAGTATGTGTGATCGCAACTGTGTATATCCCACCACCATTTAATGCAGAAATATTATATGAACTGCTGAAGTTTATAAAGGATAAGCCTGGAATCCCAGTCATAATAGCAGGGGACTTTAATATGATAATGGATCAAAAAATAGATAGGTTCCCACAGAAGGTTGGTAGTAGGGAGGGACCTAATGGGTTGTTATTTCAATTCTGTGAAGAAACAGGTTTTGTGGATATATGGAGAAGGTGGAACCCCTTAAGAAAACAGTATTCTTGTCACTCTAAGACGTACTCCACCTTGTCCAGGATCGATATGCTGCTGTGTAATGAAGAGGCGCTGGGGATGGTGGAGAAGGTGGAGTACGAGCCAAGGGGAATTTCGGACCATTCACTGGTAATGTTTTTAATGACAATAGGGAGAGGATGTAGCAGAAGGGAATGGAAGATAAATCCATTTTGGTTAGAACTAATGGATAACATGGAGGGGGTAAAAGAAAATCTAAAAGAATTTTTGAGCATAAATGTGGGATCTACGTCCCTGGGAATAATGTGGGATACCTTGAAAGCCTTCTTAAGGGGGGAACTAATAAAAATGATATCGCAGATTAAGAAGAATGGGTTAGCAAAGGAAATAGAAGCAAAAGAAAGGGTAAGGAGGTCAGAAGAGAGGTATATAAGGGTCCCTTCAGAAGAAAGCTCCAAGGAATGGGAGAAAAATCAGGTAGAATATAAAAGACTTATATGGGAGAAAGATGAGAAGAAAAGGCAGTTCCAGAGGCAGTCCTTCTTTGGCGAAGGGGAACAAGTGGGGAGGGTATTGTCATTGATTGCTAAATCAAATAGTTCGTCCCCAATAATACCGGCGATATTGGACAGGGAGGGAGGTATGAGGAAGTCAACACCTGAAATAGTGGAAGAGTTTAGAAAATATTATGAGGAACTATATAAAGTTTCAAACTCCGAAGTAGAGGGGGAGATGCAGGAATTTTTGGGGAAAATAACATTACCCAGGCTGTCGGAGGAAGATAGGGAGGGCTTGGAAGCACCATTGACCCTGGAGGAGCTGCAAAAAGTAACAGCAGAAATGACAAATCAGAAAGCCCCAGGTCCGGATGGACTGCCGATAGAGATTTATAAAAAATTTGGGGAGATACTTTTACCGGCCCTCCTACAGGTGCTCAATGGGGCTTTTGAAGCGGGGCAGTTACCGCAATCAATGATGGAGGCCACAGTGGTGGTCCTGGCAAAAGAAGGGAAAAACCAATTGGAGACCGCATCATATAGACCTATATCGTTACTGTGTTCAGATGTTAAAATCTTGGCAAAAGTACTTGCAACAAGGGTAAAAAATATAATATCAAAATTAATACATCAGGACCAAACTGGGTTTATCCCAGGGCGGTCCACAAATATGAATGTGAGACGCGCCTATTTAAACATTCAGATTCCTTCAGAAAACAAAGGGAATAGAGCAGTTATGTCCTTAGATGCGAAAAAAGCCTTCGATAGTGTGGAGTGGCATTATTTGAGGAGGGTGTTAGCGGAATTTCAATTTGGTCCGAGATTTATGCAATGGATAAGAGTACTGTATACAGGTCCAAGGGCGAAAGTGAGAATAAATGGGGAATGTTCAGAGGGGTTCCATTTGGAGAGGGGGACAAGACATGGGTGCCCTTTGTCGCCCCTGCTTTTCGCCCTCTCGATGGAGCCTCTGGCTATAGCCTTGAGAGAGGCGCAGGATATCCGGGGGTTTAAAAGAGGGAATGAAGAGGAAAAGGTTGCTTTGTATGCAGACGATGTACTGTTGTTTTTAGGGGACACGGGGCCCTCATTGGTGGCGGCAATGACCCTGATAAAAGAATTCGGGTATTTCTCTGGACTCGAAATTAACTGGGAAAAATCTGCTCTCCTACCAGTGGATCCCCTCGATACCCCATTGCCAGTACAGGTATCCCAAATAGAAATAGTTAAACAAATGAAGTACTTGGGAGTGAATATGACGGCAGACCCAAGGCAGTATATAGCAGGGAATTTAGTTCCACTTATGTCAAAATTAAAGCGTAAAATCAGAATATGGAAGAACCTCCCCTTGTCAATAGCTGGTAGGTGCAATTTAATTAAGATGGTGTGGATGCCTCAAATATTATATGTTATACAAAATTCACCGGTTTGGATTCCAAAATATTGGTTTAAAAAAATGGAAAGTTTGTTTAGAGAGGTGATATGGAAGAACAGTGTGGCAAGAATTAGCTTACAAGTACTACAGAGACCAAGGGAAATGGGTGGGATGGCACTACCTAATATGAGATACTACTTTCTGGCTGCCCAATTACAGTATATGAGGGGAGGTAACCTAGCAGCAGTGACAGGAAAGGGGGGTGGTCCCCTGGGGAGGGATACCCCACATAATACGGTCGCGGAAGCAGTGGAAGCCGACTCATTTAGGACCAGCTGCCCCACAGTCCAACTGATGGTAAAGTGTTGGGAGGAGGTAAAAGTAATATTGGGGTATAGAGGATATACAGAATTCTCACCAATATGGGAAAATAAAAACTTAGAGGAAATTAAGAAAATGGGGAGATTAGCAGAATGGGATCGGAGGGGCGTACACTTCTTAGCGCAACTATATAGGGACGGGAGACTGAAAACATTTCAGGAACTAAGGGATGAATATGGGTTACCGGCTTATTACCTCCTTAATTATATACAAATTAAACATGCGTTAGAGGCACAATTTAGAGACAGGAAGTTGGAATGGAGTAAGATGCCTGTACTCAGGAGAATTATAAGTTATAATATATCGAAAGGAGTTATTTCTGAGATCTATAGGTATCTAAAGGGAACAGAACAAGAAGGGGTAATAGAGGAGAAAAAAAAGGTAAAATGGGAAAGAGAGGTGAGCCCAATATCGGTAGAACAGTGGGAAAAGGTTCTGGCATTGGGGGCGAAAGTTTCCTTATCGCCATCACATATTATATCTCAAATGTATTTAATCCATAGGGTATACTACACTCCTCTTAAATTGTTTAGATTTGGGAGTAGACAGGACGCAGAATGCCAAAAGTGTGGAGACCGAAGAGGAGATTTAATACACATGATTTGGCGATGCCCAAGATTATACAGATATTGGGTAGGAATAATAGGGAAAATTAATAAAGTGTTTGGGCTATCACTGGAAGTAGAAGCTAAAATCTGTATAATGGGATTGATAGAAGAAGAGGAGGTACGAGGGGATATCCACACAGCTGTTATTAGATGCCTTTTTCAGGGGAGGAAATTAATTGCGTTTAAATGGCAGAGGAGGGAAGCGCCTACAGTAAAGGAATGGATGGAAAGGGTGAAAGATAACATAAAAAAGGAAGAATACATATATAGGAAAAGAGGTAATTATGGGAAGTTTGTTAAAATATGGGGAAAGTGGGGTGAGCAATGAGAAAGGGTGAGTAAGATGTAAGAGTGATGGATGAAGGAGGGAATGAATGAGAGGTGGGGAGGGGGATGGGAGAAGGGAATGAGTAATTTGTCTAAGTTTGATGTTATTTAAAATTTTTGTATAAATGTGAATTGAATATTATCGGCGGAGGGAATGGGAGGGGGAGAGGGCTGATAGGGGGAGGGGGGATGGGAGGGGGTGATAAGGGAAATTTGTTTGTAAGGGGAATTATTGTATGTGATTATTTTGTGGCAATATTTGTGAATTTGAATATAAAGCAAATAAAAAAAAAACAATAATTTAAACAAAAAAAGATATCTAACCATTTTATACTTTATCCAAAACGAAAAAAGAAATGTCTTGCCTTTACATACTCTTTAAAGCAGCGCTCCACCCAAAAGGGGAAGCTCTGGTTGCTTGAAACCCCCCCCCCCCCCCCCACTGCCACATTTGTCAGCTTGCGTGATGACATCCCTGGATCGTAATTGTCCTTATAGTAAAAGTTAGCATCTACAGTATTTGTAGCTGCTGACTTAAAAAATTTTTTTGGGGGGGGGGGGGGCTGAAACTCCTTTACAAGTTGTTAAGTAAATCTAACATTACAACAAGAATCTTCTCACCTTGGCTCCCCTACTGGTACATAGTAACGATTTAACATGTAATTGTTTCCATTGAGTGACACCGATATACTCCGGTTATTCATCCAGAAGTCATACTCTTTCAGCAACAGTGGGATGGCTTCCCTTTGTGAGAGAAAGATTGTCAGAATTAAGTTTCTTTTCTCTACTTCCACTAGGATAAGTCATACCAGTAGTAATCTATCAAGAAAGTACCTGAGAAAGGTGAGGTTCTTTTGGCTTTCCATGTAGCTTTCCATCATTAAAGTAAGGAATGGTGGTTGGCTTCTGCGAATGTAATATATTCTCCCTCCATTAGGGATCATTCCATATCTGTGGTTAAAAGTAAAACCTTTGAAACCGCTCTCTACACACATACAGTATATTTCACTTTCTGCTCTCCTAATATTTGCTTCTTATTTTCCCACTAAACCCACTTTAATTTCCCCTCACTAAATCTTGATTTTTCGGTGATGGCATTAATACATGGCTCTAACTTTGGATAGACAGATTTGGCCCAACTCACCGTTCTACCATATAAAGGAAATTTTCTATCATTCCTCTGGCTGTCTGGGTCATTTCAGAGAGAATAAGTCCATTAATCACCCAATAAGAATCCCTAAAGCAAAATGAATAGCATAAATCTTAGATTACAAACTCTTCAGTTGATTGCATGAGATTATCAGATTTATTAAAGGTGAGCTGCTTCTTTTTTACTCACCAGTAGTAAAATTCTCGGAATCTACCTCCAGGTACTATCAGTGGATTTGGAACATAGATGAGCGAATATCGATCCGGTTGGGTTTTTACTTCTTCTTTGATCTGTAACATAATGAGGATTAATTCTTCTATGCCAGATATTTTCAAATAATGTTTACAGTCAGTGTTAAAGACATCTTTAAATGTACTGTTTATTCTTACCTTTCTACCCAATGACTTCCAAAGGGAATTAAGACTTAGGGCCCACTTGCGAAGTTCAGCATCAACAATACCAGTTAAGAATTCGGGGCTGTTAAAAATATCCACATTAGGAAAAGAAGCATTTCCAGTGACTACATACAGTATTTTGAGCTATTATTGAAAATTTACTTTACAATATTCACATTTTAGTGGCTGTTTGTATATCAGACATGTGCAGCTAAAATTCTTACTATAGGAGTGTAGAGATAATGGAAAATTGTTATCAAATGTTTACCATCATTTTCCTGTCCTTTCTATCTCCATGGCAGCATGTGAATGGTAGAGACTGATCCAGTCCACATGTTCCATAACTAACCTACTCAAAAAACTGGGAGGGATCCTATGATGTCATGGAATTAACCAGGAAAGGAATGTCTTTTGCTCGATTTTCTTTGTTCTAGAATAAACTTTTAATTCAGTTACCATAGGGAAACTGCAATGTCTCTTTAGGGCTTCTTGAAATACATTTGCTACGTTGCAGGGAACTCTGCAACACCTTCCACTGAAGGTAATGAAGGTACAAGTTTGAAATCAAAACCAGTATATAGAAAGTGGGTGGATTGGTTTTAAGAAGGCTCTAAAACTGGCTGACCGGTTCCGGAAGAAAAACTGCACATTGCTAGAGTAAATGATCCCTGCACAGGGTGTGTCCAAACAAACTCTTTTAAAGAGGAAGTAAACCCTTCCAAACAACTTGGACCTACAGGTAAGCCTAGATTAAGGCTTACCTGTAGGTCCAAGCAATATCTCATAAACCTATATGGTTTAGGAGATATTTGCCCGAAAATGGGCACCGCTGTCTACGGCGCATGCGCCGTAGACAGCGGCGCGCAGGCGCACTAAATGCGGCAAATCCATGAATGGATTTGCCTAATTTGTCGACTCCCGTGCGCATGCGCGGGAGTGACGTCATCGCGGCTTCGCCGAGTGGCAGCGGCGGAGCTGCGAGACGCGACTCCCGTGCGCATGCGCGGGAGTGACGTCATCGCGGCTTTCGCCGCTGTGATTCGTCGGAGCTGCGAGACGCCACCAGCAACATGGATGCGGCGGACTACAGGGATCAGCGGCGACTTCGCTGGCTCCTGTGTCAGGTAAGTGACACATAATGAGCTACTATGCGATGCATAGTAGTCCATTATGCTTTACCTTTGCAGGGAAAAAAAAGAGGAAGTAAACCCATCAGGGTTTACTTCCTCTTTAAGGTGTCTTGACCATATCCTGTTGGCCATCATCCTCTTTACCCTTGGCTGTTTGAAAACAGGATTCATACAGGGCTTTGCTAAATAACAGTTAGTCAGTTTTCCATATGCCTGAAAGAAAAAAATCAAAACTGAAAGAAGCCCCTACATTCTTGGCAATGGCTGGTGGCAAGAATGAGGTGACAAACTTATGGTTTAGAACAGTAAAGAAATTGGCAGTAAGAAATACAGAAATACAAGGAAGCAAAGAGTGTACAGCTTTAAGTGGTCCACAGAAGGACTGGCAATCATCCAGTTAAAAATATCAGTAAGGTTCCCATCAGCTTTCAACTTGAATCGGAGCAGATATAGCATAAAAAATCTAGACTGCAAGTTGCACAAGACAGTAAAAAACAAATCCCTGTGAAACACAGATGATGAGCAAGTTTAAAGGAGAATTTCACATTGTTAAGAAAAGTAATATACCATGAACTTATTCTCCCTGGAGAAGAGACACTTGAGAGGGGATATGATTTCAATTTACAAATACCATACTGGTGACCCCACAATAGGAATAAAACGTTTTTCTGGAAGGAAATTTAACAAGACACGTGGCCACTCATTAAAATTGGAAGAAAAGAGGTTTAATCTTAAACTATATAGAGGGTTCTTTACTGTAAGAGCAGCCAGGATGTGGAATTCCCTTCCACAGGCGGTGGTCTCAGCGGGGGGGCATTGATAGTTTCAAAAAACTATTAGATAAGCACCTGAACGATCGCAACATACAGGGATATACAAGGTAATACTGACTTATAATCACACACTTAGGTTGGACTTGATGGACTTGTGTCTTTTTTCAACCTCACCTACTACGTAATTATGTGCAAGTGCAATTCAAACCATATAGTAATTTGATGATACAAAAAATTAATTTTCCTTTTCAAACTGCTGAAGTATCCTCAATCAAAAACCAAAAGTCAATAGGAATTAGTTGCAATAGGAATTTAGTTTGTTTGGTATGAAACCCTTATAGGGTTTACTTATGTTAAAAGGATGCTGACAAAGTTAACTTTCCAGTCCCTGCCATTCAGCAAACAATCTAAAAAGGAAATTAAGCAAACAGTCTTCTGCTCATAACAAGAAAAAAGGTAGGAATCTGTAACAAAGTTTGTTAAAATTCTGCAATGTACATAGATCATCCAGATAGGATATTATTTTTTTAACAAAAGTGAAGTTACACTTTAAACAGCCACTAGGTAGTGTGGTGGAGGATACACCGAGACATCAGAGGAGACTCATCACTTATATATTGTGTCTGCAAAAATTATCATTGCCAAGTTCTGGAAATTGGCGGTCATACCTTTTGATCAGCTTAAGTACAAACTCTCCTGGATTATGATAAATGAAACGTCAAAATGAAGGTGACTGAGAAGGTGTGGGATAGATGGATCAACTATCTGACTACTGATCACAATACTTTGATACTTAGATTGCCTATTAGGTGGTGAAGTTTGGAGTAGGAGTTCCTTACTCCCTTTCCCTTTCTTCCCCTTTTTTCTTTCTAGACCCCTTTTCTCCATTTGTAACTATACTCCTTCCTATTGTTAACTAAGGGAATAGGCTACTATTGGTAGCTTACATGATGCAATCGCCTACCCCCCCGTGATGGAGGCTGATCGTCATTGAGAGTTTTATAAGAAAACTCAGGGATTGACCTAGAGAACACATTCTTTATTACAATTATATAAGGTACAGATGACCTGTTTTGGTGTGGCATTTTGGAAACTGATTACCTTCAGCCTGGGAGCGGGCTGCCAAGTGTTACAAAAATATGGAAATGTACCTCTGATACTTGAATGAGACCAATGGTATTGAATATAGAACTTCTAACCAGACTATTGGTATACTTCTCTCGCTTCTAGAATTAACTATAGCTAGGTACTTACCTCAATAGGTCATGTTTGCTTTATCCCATGTGTTTTCCTTATACATATATTTTTTAGAAATGGACAATTTGTTTACTTTTCAATTCTACTGTCTTTGGATTCCTATTTGTAACCTGTTTATTTTTCATCTATTTTGTAAAATTCTCAATAAAAACGATTGAAAGAAAAACAGGCCTGCATTAAGCAAGGCAACAATTTCAAATGCCAACCACAAACACCATTGGCCTTCAGCCTTACTTGAGGTCCAGAAAGTGGGTCTCCACCTAGGGAGGAACAGGTGGAACAGCCACAACTTTGTTGCAGCTACAGTAGGTAAGCGGTGCTGCTTGCACAGCAATTCTTGATGGGGTCTGCGAGGTAAGGAGGACAAAATAGGAGTCCATGGACTAGATCAGCCTCAAAATTTATGGGAGTCGGTGCTATGGGGTATGAGCGAGGGCGGAGTTCACCATTCATACGTTTTCATGGAGTTAGGAAATTAAAAAAATGTGTTGTCTGCTGGGACATAAACGCCTGCCTGTTTAAAAATTTATTTTTTGCCTTACATTAATTTTAAAAGTCATCAAAATAAAAAGTACCTTTCATTCCAGTCTGGTGGGTCCCACTGTTCCAATTCTGTGCCAGGATGATTGAAGGATGTGTTCACCAATGTGATCAATTTTTCCCTATCCACTGCTCCACTAGATTGTCTCCGAAACAACAGACTCTGAAACTTTTTATATATCTTGGCTGAAATGTAAATAGTTGCAAAGACATAGTTACAAAATTAGGATGAATGTATACACTTCTCCATTGAAATCTATAAAAGAAGAAACACACAGATTTCACATTTTTTAGAGCTGTAACCGTAAAAAGTCAGTTCTGTATATGAAGTTTTATCTCCTTTTCCTCCAGTCACAAAGAGTGCCTTTGAGACTTTTTAGGGGTGCCTTTAATGTGAATAAATTCCCACTAAGTTTATTATATGGACCTTTTCTTTATTTATACTAGGTGATCATATCACCCCTTTATCACCACTTCTCATAAATGTTGGAAAACAGCTATTAAAATGTTTGTTAACCCCCCAAAATAATTAAAATAAAGATCCTGCTCCTTTAAAGTATTTTATACAGCACAGTGCTTGTGCTGTGTCATTTGGCCCCCTAGAACGCCTGAAATACCTGGCTGATCCTGCCAGTTTCTGCCCTCCCCTCTGTACGCTGACCATGGTATATCAGGGCTGCTGAGCCCTGACACCGTGGTCAGCATAGTGCCTCCATCAGCCCTGCTCTCTGCTATCCTGTGCCTCCCTTTGTCCTATTCCCTGCCTGTCAGCCCTGTGTCACGGCCCGCCCCCCCTCCTGTTGCCTAAATAACTGTTAATGCTTTGCATAATCCTCTTGGTTTCATAAGCATGTGTCCCCCTGTCTCTGTGTTTTATTTTAAAAAATTCTGTAAATACTGGATTTTAATGCTCCTCTTGGCGATCACGTGACCGGCCGGCTGTCTCCTCTCTCCTCCTCTCCTCCCCGTGTGACATGAGTAGGGGATTTTCAGCCCCTCTCGCTTTAACTATCAGATGGGGAGAGTAGAAAGCTGGCCGGTCACACCATCGCCGAGTGGCGCATTGAAAGCATTTTTTTTAAATAAAACGCAGAGACAGGGGGGACACAGGCTTAGGAAACCAATCTGCTTATACAAAGTCATGTGGAGTTACAACCACTTTAACTCAACATTTGTCTTTTTAAAGAAAATTAGTTTAGCATTGTGTTATGTGTCAGCATGTGCTGTGTCACACATTGGGGTTGACTGCATTAGGGCAGCCCATTCATTTTGACAAAAAAACTGACATGCAGTTTACCTGACGCAGTGCACCATAATGATACACAGGAGTGTAAAACTGTGCATTGTGATGATATATATACAGTTTTGATGATTGAATTTGTTTTTTTATGAATCACAGATATAATTTTGTTCACGTTTTTGTGGTAAAGATATATGAGCATTTTAGGATCAGTGCAGTTACACTTTTACTGCAACATTACTAAGCCCCCAAAACTGGTTAGGGGGCTTATGACTGGAGCAGATCTGACATTTTTCCTGCAACAGCCACGCACTATATATTTGTATTATTTGCTCCGGTGACACACTTTTTCTTTAAACAATAAAAACTTGACAGAACGTTGAACCCTTCTCTAAAAAGTTTTTGCCTAGAGATGCACTTACAGTAAATATTTCTACATTTAGTGTCGGTTCACACTGAGGCAGCACGACTTGAAGTGCCACTGCCTCAGACGACCTGGACATGACCGCTGTGGCGACTTGCAAAACGGCGTCTATATAGAAGTCAACGCAAGTTGCCTCAAGTCGCCCCCGAAGTTGTACAGGAACCTTTTTCTAAGTCGGAGCGACTTGTTTCACTCCGATTGGAATGGTTCCATTATACAAAACGGGACGCGACTTGTCAGGCGGCTAAGTCACCTGACAAGTCATCCCAGTGTGAACCGACACTTATGCCGCGTACACACGATCAGAATTCTTGTCGGAAAAAGCTCTGATATCTTTCCCGACGGAATTCCGCTCAAGCTGTCTTGCCTACACATGGTCACATCCAATTTCGATCGTTTATAACGCGGTGACGTACAACACGTAGGATGGGACTAGAAAAAGGAAGTTCAATAGCCAGTAGCCAATAGCGTCTATCTCGTGAATCTGAGCATGCGTGATTTTTGGCGTGATTTTTGGCGTGTCGGAATTGCATACACACGATCGGAATTACCAATAGAAAGTTTTTCCGTCTGGGAAATTGAGAACATGCTATCAATTTTTGGCTGGCGGAAATTCGGACAGCTAAATTCAGATGGAGCATACACACAGTCACATTTTCGAATGAAAAGCTCTCATTGGTCTTTTTCTGGCCGGAATTCCAATCGTGTGTACGCGGCATTAGGCTAACAAATGAAATGTATGTATGTTTTTGCTTTCAAATAACAAGTAAAATTAATACACAAGAGCTACATTTAAGTAATTTAATTCAAGTCTTTCACCAGCATTTCTTTTTAGTTTATTATGTAGTTTAGTTGGTAGTTGTAACATCTGTGTCTAATGCATTATATATATAAAACATCAACATTATTCACAAAAATCAGAAAGAGAACTCACCAGGTGTATCACGGAGGCCCATGTCAACAAAATGTTTATCATCTTCAAAAATCTTGGCCATCTGGACATGGTGAAGGAAACTTCCCGTGCAATAGATCTGACTGAGAATTAATTTGATTACATTTTATTTATTTATCTATTAAAGTTACTTATATAGAACTGTCAATTTACGCAGGGCTTTACAAATATATTATACATTCACATCAATCCTTGCCCGTAAGTTGTTTACAATCTAAGATCTCTAGTTCCCATGCATACACATATCGGGGCCAATTAAGGTAGGAGTCAATTAACCTACCAGCATGTCTTTGGAGTGTGGGAGGAAACCGGAGTACCCGGAATCGACCCACGCAAACACACATAGAACATACAAACTCCAGGCAGATAGTGTTGTGGTTTGAATTCTAACCGACGACCCTAGCGCTGCTAGCCACTTTGATGCCATGAAGTAAATTAGAGACTTTGGGCAAGTTAAGAGATTAATTATTGAATAAACAAACAAAAAAAACATGAATAGTGTTATTGATTTAATGTAGAACTAAAAGCAAAACATTTTATTTATTTTTTATGTTATAAACGCAGTTTTTTTTTGGTCAACTCTGTCCCCTTGGGGAGATTTACCTTCACTTTCTGTCCAATGGCTAAAACAGAAAATTAGAGGAAATCCCGGACAATTAAAGGAATCCCTTAGGCCCTCAGGTCACCAGAACTAGTGTCCCCATTGGAAGATTTTCTCTCTTACTTTTCTGGGGGCAACCCAAAATTTGGAATTTTCTATTACTTTCACTTTCAATGATAATGGTAAACAGGACACATAGTGGGAGATTTACTAAAACTGGAGCACTCAGAAACTGGAGCAGCCTTGCATAGCAGCCAATCAGCTTCTAACTTCAGCTTGTTCAGGTAAGCCTGAAAATGAAACCTGGAAGCTGATTGGATTCTATGCAGAGCTGCACCAGATTCACCAGTTTAAATATACCCCCCCCCCCCCATACAGAGGGGGAATCTCCCTAACAGGGGTACAGGCAGCAATAAAAACCTGATAGGAGTTCCAATCTCTCTCCACTATATCCTTAGTTATACTTAAAATATCAGGTATGCAACTAGAAAGTCAAAAAGTTGCTTTAAGCAGTAATTAAAATATGGCTGAACATCCATCAGGTAAAAATAGGGGCAGCTTTTGAACAGTAGATACTATTTTGGACTAATTGCAGTTTTGGCAAGTAGACATTACACTTTAGATAAAACTGGTTTAACCAGCTTAGAGTGTATTTACCTCTATAAAACGTTTAACAACAAAAAAAAAAAACTGAAAATTATTTTATTAATTAAAATTAATTTTATTTTAAAATTATTAGAATGACATTAGCATTTTTTTCAGAATAATGTGGACCAGTAAAGATTTAGTGTATCAATGTATTTATTTCCTAGTACATATGAGTATACATTTTTAGTAGACCTCTACAGACACACCTATACACCTTTAAGTGTACATCTATAAATACTGCTTTGTGTCAGATTCAGGATCCTGTTCTTAGTCAAATGATCCACATGCCAGAAAAAGGCATTAAAGTTTAATCACAACAATCTTAAATTCTAAACTGATGACATTTAAAAGAAAACACAATACAAACAAAAATGTTTGCCAGCTGTATTCTTGCAGTAATTGTGACATATTGCAGATTTGCAGTTTAACCTCTTGCCGACCGATGCACAACGATATATGTCGGCAGAATGGCGTACACGTACGTCCCTCCGTCATCGCAGGGTAGTGGGCACGTTGCCGGTGGGTCCCGCAGACTCGATGTCCGCTGGTGGCCCGTGATTGTGAGATGAGAGGCAGAACAGGGAGATGCCTATGTAAACAAGGTGTTTCCCTGTTCTGCCTAGAGACATGACAGGGATCTACTGCTCCCAGTGATCAGGAGCAGTGATCTCTGTCATGTTCTACTGAGCCCACCCCCCCTACAGTTAGAACACACTGAGGGAACATACTTAACCCCTTGATCGCCCCCTAGTGTTTAACCCCTTCCCTGCCAGTGACATTTACAGTGGATATAAAAAGTCTAAACGCCCCTCTTAAAATGTCAGGTTTCTGTGATGTAAAAAAATAGACAAAGATAAATCTTTTCAGATTTTTTTTTTCCACCTTTAATGTGACCTATAAACTGTACAAATCAGTTGAACAACAAACCGAAATATTTTAGGTGGAGGGAAGTAAAAAAATAAAAATATAAAAATAACATGGTTGTATAAGTGTGCAAACCTTTACATTCATACTTTGTTGAAGTACCTTTTTATTTTATTACAGCACTCTCAGAACAGTCTTATTGGGTATGAGTCTATCAGTATGGCACATCTTGACTTGGCAATATTTGCCCACTCTTCTTCGCAAAAACATTCAAAATCTGTCAGATTGCTGGGGCATCTTCTGTGCACAGCCCTCTTCAGATCACCCCACAGATGTTCAATCGGATTCATGTCTGGGCTCTGGCTGGGCCATTCCAAAATTAAAGCTTCTTCTGGTGAAGCCATGCCCTTGTTGATTTGGATGTATGTTTTGGGTCATTCTAATGGTGAAAGGTGAAGTTCCTCTTCATGTTCAGCTTTCTAGCAGAAGCCTGAAGGTTTTATACCAATATTGACTGGTATTTGGAACTAGTCATAATTCCCTCTACCATGACTAAGGCCCCTGCTCCAGCTGAAGAAAAACAGCCCCAAAGCATGATGCTGCCACCACCATATGGGCTTCACTGTGGGTATGGTGTTCTTTTGGTGATGCACAGTGTTGTTTTTTTCTCCAAACCTATCTTTTGAAATTATAGTCAAAAAAGTTCAACCTTGGTTTCATTAGACCATAACACATTCTCCCACATGCATTTGGGAGACTTCAGAGGTATTTTTGCAAAATTTAGCTGGGCTTGGATGTTTTTTATAGTAAGAAAAGGCTTCTGTCTTGCCACTCTACCCCATAGCCCAGACATATGAAGAATATGGGAGATTGTTGTCACATGTACCACACAGCCAAGACTTGCCAGATATTCCTGTAACTCCTTTAATGTTGCTGTAGGCCTTTTTGTAGTCTCCCTAACCAGTTTTCTTCTCATCTTTTAATCAATTTTGGAGGGACGTCCGGTTCTTTGTAATGAGGAAAATATATAAATAAGCAAAATCAATCAATACCATAAAAAAAATCTATATATGAATCTGAAAGTGCAATAATCCTGCTTCACGGAAACACCTCTGTGATAGTGCTAACTACAGTTGATGAGTAATAAAGTGCAATATTCAGAGAAACTTCATCAACATTTGCAAAATAGCAATCACATCATAATAATCTCTTTCAAAGTGCAAGAAACAGTCTTCAAAAATAAAGTGCAAAAAATGCTCCAAAGTGGTAATAGTGCAATAATAATGTCCAATAAAAAAGCATCCAAGGAAACAGTTCATAGAAAAAAGTGCATGTGCAGATAGCAGAAAAAAACGTCACCCGAACATTTCACCATCCGATGTGCGCCACTCATTTGCCCCAGCCTCTCACCTCATAGGTACCCCTACAGGTCAAGTTCAGCCCTTGTATGGATAGATCGACCGATTCCCAAAAGTATCCACACCAATGCCGATAAGAGGGTGAACTTCCAGGCTCATCCAATGCAGTTTAACATGCAATAAAGAAGGGGGGGGGGGGGCTCCACAGTGTAGTAATCCAAAAATATTTATTAATAAAACCAGTAGAATCTTACAGTCAATAAACACTCTGTACAGCTTGCAAACAAAGGAACTTCCGTTCTCGGCAGCGACCGGAAGTGATGAAAACCCAACATTTCATATTCCTGATACGTGCCTGCTGTACCATGTACTTGTAGGAGAAAGTGTCCTGTTCTCTTTGTATTCCTTCCTTTATGTGAAATCCCTGGTGTTCCTGCCAGCCCCAATGCTTTCTTATTCAAAACTGACCACACTAGGCCTGAAAGCACATTGTTGTCAGTTTTCTAGCTGTGCTGAGAACTCAGGCTGCTCTCCTCCAATATTTAGACTTGTCCTGACGCGCCCCCTGCATATACATTCACTTGGAAGATCAAGGTGCTGCTCTTTCTCCTCCCCCAACTCTCTAAGCTGTTTTTCCTCCCCAGCTCTCATATAAGCATATGCAGCTGACAATAGAGGGTATGTAACCACTTACAAAAAAGGGGAAAATGTATTTATGAGTCTATATATATATATATATATATATATATATATATATAAATGTTTTGCCTTTCATTTCTCTTTTAACCATTTCAGCTCCGGAAGGTTTTACCCACTTCCTGACCAGGCCATTTTTTTGCAATACGGCACTGCGTCACTTTAACCACTTTCAGACCGGACCATTTTGCTGGTAAATGACCAGAGGTCTTTTTACACTTTGGCACTGCGCTGCTTTAACTGGTAATTGCGCGGTCATGCAATGTTGTACCCAAACAAAATTTGCGTCCTTTTCTTCCCACAAATAGAGCTTTCTTTTGATGGTATTTGATTGCCTCTGCGATTTTTATTTTTTGCGATATAAACGTAAAAAGACCGCAAATTTTGAAAAAAAATGATATTTTCTACTTTTTGTTATTAGAAAAATCCAATAAACTCAATTTTAGTCATACATTTAGGCCAAAATGTATTCAGCCACATGTCTTTGGTAAAAAAAAAGTCAATAATTGTATATTTATTGGTTTGCGCAAAAGTTGTCACATCTACAAACTAAGGTACGTTTTCTGGAATTTACGCAGCTTTTAGTTTACGACTGCCTATCTCATTTCTTGAGGTGCTAAAATGACAGGGCAGTACAAAACCCCCCCAAATGACCCCATTTTGGAAAGTAGACCCCCTAAGGAAATTGATAAGAGGCATGTTGAGCCCATTGAATATTTTATTTTTTTGCCTCAAGCGATTGAATAATGACAAAAAAAAAATTTTTTTTTTTTTTTTACACAAAGTTGTCACTAAATGATATATTGCTCACACATGCTATGGGCGTATGTGAAATGACACCCCAAAATAAATTCTGCTGCTTCTCCTGAGTACGGGGATACCACATATGTGGGACTTTTTGGGAGCCTAGCCGCGTACAGGGCCCCGAAAACCAAGCACCGCCTTCAGGCTTTCTAAGGGCGTAAATTTTTGATTTCACGCCTCACTACCTATTACAGTTTTGAAGGCCATAAAATGCCAAGATGGCACAAAACCCCCACAAATGACCCCATTTTAGAAAGTAGACACCCCAAGCTATTTGCTGAGAGGCATGTTGAGTCCATGGAATATTTTATATTTTGCCACAAGTTGCGGGAAAATTACAAACTTTTTTTTTTTTTTTTTTTTTTTCACAAAGTTGTCACTAAATGATATATTGCTCATGCATGCCATGGGCATATGTGAAATGACACCCCAAAATAAATTCTGCTGCTTCTCCTGAGTACGGGGATACCACATATGTGGGACTTTTTGGGAGCCTAGCCGCGTACGGGGCCCCGAAATCCAAGCACCGCCTTCAGGCTTTCTAAGGGCGTAATTTTTTGAGTTCACTTCTCACTACCTATTACAGTTTTGAAGGCCATAAAATGCCAAGATGGCACAAAACCCCCACAAATGACCCCATTTTAGAAAGTAGACACCCCAAGCTATTTGCTGAGAGGCATGTTGAGTCCATGGAATATTTTATATTTTGCCACAAGTTGCGGGAAAATTACAAACTTTTTTTTTTTTTCACAAAGTTGTCACTAAATGATATATTGCTCACGCATGCCATGGGCATATGTGAAATGACACCCCAAAATAAATTCTGCTGCTTCTCCTGAGTACGGGGATACCACATATGTGGGACTTTTTGGGAGCCTAGCCGCGTACGGGGCCCCAAAAACCAAGCACCGCCTTCAGGCTTTCTAAGGGCGTTACAGTTTTGAAGGCCATAAAATGCCAAGATGGCACAAACCCCCCCCCCCCAAATGACCCCATTTTAGAAAGTAGACACCCCTAAATTTAGGGGTACACTAGTGAGACTAGGTAATAAATGGCGGGTGCCCTGAAACTATAAAAAAATAACTAACCAACCAGCGTCACCTGTAACAGTTATATGGTGATCACTGGTGAAAGGGTTAACTAGGGGGCAATCAGGGGGCTTTATGCGGTAGTATATGGGGGTCCCTGGCGCTATAAAAAGCTGCGGCGAACCTAAATACCTACCTGCCTAACTAGCGTCACCTGTGACACTAATACAGCGATCAGAAAAACGATCGCTTATTAGGCTGGGTTCACACTGGAGCGATGCGGGAACGCCACGAATGCGCGGCGGGTTCCCGCATCGCATGCCTCCCGGCGGCAGTTCACACTGCCCTATGCGAACTGCTGGGAGTGTCAGTGAAATGTTAATGACACCCCCAGATCAGTTCGCATATCGCAGTGCGATCTGCAAACTTGGATCGCATGGTGTGAACACCCATGCGATCCGATTCTGCTGCGGACCAAAAAAAGGGTCCCGTGCGAGTTTGCGGCGGGTGCGGCGGGTGCGACACGAATTCAGCCATACTATCTGTATAGCTGAACTCGAATCGCACAGAGATCGGATGTGATTTGCACTGCAGTGCGGTGCGAATCACATCCGTTCTCATAAACCGCTGCAATGTGAACCCAGCCTTAGTGACACTGGCGACGGGGGGTGATCACGGGGTTAAACCTTTATTGGGGGGGTTAGGGGGGTACCTTAGAACTAAAGGGGGCTAACCCTAACTGCCCTAACAGTTATTAGTCACAAATGACACCTGCCGGGTGATCAGGGGGTTAAACCTTTATTAGGTAATAAATGGCGGGTGCCCTGAAACTATAAAAAAATAACTAACCAACCAGCGTCACCTGTAACAGTTATATGGTGATCACTGGTGAAAGGGTTAACTAGGGGGCAATCAGGGGGCTTTATGCGGTAGTATATGGGGGTCCCTAGCGCTATAAAAAGCTGCGGCGAACCTAAATACCTACCTGCCTAACTAGCGTCACCTGTGACACTAATACGGCGATCAGAAAAATGATCGCTTATTAGGCTGGGTTCACACTGGAGCGATGCGGAAACGCCGCGAATCCGCGGCGGGTTCCCGCATCGCATGCCTCCCGGCGGCAGTTCACACTGCCCTATGCGAACTGCTGGGAGTGTCAGTGAAATGTTACTGACACCCCCAGATCAGTTCGCATATCGCAGTGCGATCTGCAAACTCGGATCGCATGGTGTGAACACCCATGCGATCCGATTCTGCTGCGGGCCAAAAAAAGGGTCCCGTGCGAATTTGCGGCGGGTGCGGCGGGTGTGGCGGGTGCGGCGGGTGCGGCGAATGGCTGAACTCGAATCGCACAGAGATCGGATGTGATTTGCACTGCAGTGCGGTGCGAATCACATTCGTTCTCATAAACCGCTGCAATGTGAACCCAGCCTTAGTGACACTGGCGACGGGGGGTGATCACGGGGTTAAACCTTTATTGGGGGGGTTAGGGGGGTACATTAGAACTAAAGGGGGCTAACCCTAACTGCCCTAACAGTTATTACAGTCACAAATGACACCAATGCAAAAAAAAAAAAAAAAAAAAAAAAAATGACATTGGTGTCACTGTGACTGGGGGGGCAGGGGTAATTGGGGGGGTGATCGGGGGGTAAAGGGGGGGTGTGAGTGTGCCTGGCATGTTCTACTGTGTGTGGGATGTGTTGGTGCAACTCACTGATCCGCTCTCCTCCGTGTCGGAACGAAAAATACCGACACGGAGGAGAGAATACATCACTTCCTCTCCTGTGTTTACATTACAGGAGAGGAAGTGATGTCACCGGGGATTTCCATTCGTCGGGAGCGATCGCGAGGGGGTGGCCATGAATGAATGGCCGTCCCCTCGTCCGGGATCGCTCCCGAACGAAAACCGACCGCCGCAGGCACCGGGCGGGGGCCCGATCGGGCCCCCGACCCGCGGGAGGCAAATCACGTACATGTACGTGCTTATGCCTGCCCGTGCCATTCTGCCGACGTACATCGGCGTGAGGCGGTCGGCAAGTGGTTAACTGACAATTGTGTGGTTCTGCGAGGCTGTACCCAAATAAAATTGATGTTCTTTTTTTCCCTACAAATAGAGCTTTCTTTTGGTGGTATTTGATTGGGTCTACACTTTTTATTTCCTGACGGCTCCATGTCAGCACATATATGAGTATAGGCTCCACCCCCCATGCCTCCAGGACTTAACTCATATAAATTTGAACCCACCCACAGTCTTAGCATTCTTCTTTTTTCCTCCTATGCGCAGGACCTAGGTGTGCTCCTCTACCTGGCTGGTCTAAATGGCTGGTCGTCCATCCATGTGTGGATTAGACGGGATGCAGTCCCTGGTGTCTCGGCTAAATGACCCATAATCCAGAGAGCCTCACTACTGGTCCTCGAGGCAGCTTTTGTCACGGCTAACAGCCTTGTCTGGGGTCCGCTGGGTCCATGTAAGGTGGGCAGCGGTGTTGGCAGAGTCTCTCCTATGCACGTGTACCCGCTCTGTGCCAGTGTTTATGGTTGGATGACGGAGGATGGGTGATCTATATTTGAAAAATGCTTTGTATCCAAATGAATGCTGCATTGCTGGGTATTGTGGTGCCTTTCTCCCTGCAGCCTCTATGCATAGCCTTAGCTCCTCCACAGGGAGTACTCTGCATAACAGGCACACAAAGTAACACTTTGGGGGTTATTTACAAAAGGCAACTCCACTTTGCACTGCAAGTGCACTTTCAAGTGCAGTGTCTCTGAATCTAAGGGGTAGATCTGAAATGAGTGGAAGCTCTGCTGATTTTATCATCCAATCATGTGCAAACTAAAAAGCTGTTTTTTATTTTCCTTGCATGTACCCCTCGTATCAAAAGCGACTGCACTCCCAAGTGCACTTGCAACGCAAAGCGGATTTTTCTTTAGAAAATAACCCCCTTTGTCTGTTCGCACATGGCAATAACCTGTTGGTGGCTTCTCATGTTTGCTTTACTGTTGTGCCGTTTTGTCTACCCCCTCAAAAGACCAGCATTTCCAGAGAAGGTAGAGGAGTCACCTGTGGATGACTACTGGAGCCAGCTATGGCCTGTTGAGATATGGGATCTCCTTTTATATTTCTATGTGTTCTCCAGTTTTTCACCAAAACATCAAAAATGGGGAGAAGCATGCTCATGGTGTCTACAATTCCCTTGGTTTGTGTACATTGCAGAATATTATTGTAATTCTGTTGAAAATTCCTACCTGTTTTGTCACTGTTTTGAACAATCTTTTCATTATGTCCTGATTCCTGGCAGAGCAAGGTTTAGCTCATGAACCACCTGCTGAATCAGGGCTGTAGATGGAGGCTTCAGTCTCCCTCTAGCAGTGGTTTTTTACTAAGTAAACTATTTTACTGCATTTAATTATTTTTATGGGCTGGTTTGATAAATGACACGCAAAACCCTGTGGAGAGGTTATCTATTGCTAATTACCAGTCTCAGAGCAAAACAGCCCTCTTCAAGCTCTTCAATAAAGAAGATGTGGATGAACATGGCTGTATGAGTCTTGCATGAGTCTTGTATGAGTATGGTTATATGTTCTGGTAATGACCAGTCTAATAAACTTCCGACTTCAGTCTTCAGACTCTCCAAAGGGGAAGATGTGGAGGAACATGACTGTGTGAATTTTGCTTTGATTAAGCAACCAGAGGTGAGGATGATGATACCTAACAGGTTGTCTTATTTATTAAACAAGTGGCCAATACACTCAAGGGAGTTATTCCCACTTACCCTGTGAAGGAGTTTAATTCTCTGGCAAGGAGCATTCTCACAGCTTTCCTAAGTTAAACATCCCTCTTCATACTCTAAGAGGAATACACGGATGGGCATGACAGTATGTATCCCATTGGCTCAAGCAGCCAGGGATAAGGATGACACCTAATAGGATATCACATTCAATAAATACATTGCCAATTCACTCTAAAGGAGTGTTTTCTGCTCACCCTTTGAAAGGGTTACCTGCTCTGGCAATGAGAAGCTGCCTAGCCATACCATGTGATACAGCCCATTTTCCGAATTGCCGTATGGACATGACAGTATGTATCCCACTGGCTCAATCAGCCAGGGATAAGGATGACACCTAATAGGATGTCACATTCAATAAACACATTGGGGGTTATTTACTAAAGGAAAATAAATTTTGCACTGAAAGTGCACTTGGAAATAAAGTCGCTGTAGATCTGAGGGGGACATGCAAGGAAAGTAAAAAACAGCATTTTAGCTTGCACA
Source organism: Lithobates pipiens (assembly GCF_037356315.1). NCBI lineage: Eukaryota > Metazoa > Chordata > Amphibia > Anura > Ranidae > Lithobates > Lithobates pipiens. Next base: position 39,032,718 of record NW_027507788.1, read on the forward strand.
TGATTGGATGATAAAATCAGCAGAGCTCCCACTAATTTCAGATATACTCCTTAGATTTAGAGCGACTGCACTTTCAAGTGCACTTGCAGTGCAAAGTGGAGTTGCCTTTCGTAAATAACCTCTATTGTCAATACACTCTAAAGGAGTGGTTTCTGCTCATCCTTTGAAAGAGTTATCTGCTCTGGCAATGAGAAGCTGCCTAGCCATGCCAGGTGAATTTCCGGATGAACATGACTGCATAATTCTGTTTTGTTCAAGCAACCAAGAATAAGGATGACCTAACAGGTTGTCACATTCATTAAGCCTGTGGTCAATACAATCTAAAGGAGTGTTTCCACTTACCCTGTGAAAGGGTTACTGAGCAGTCTCAAGCCTTCCCAGGCAAGCAATCTGCTTCAGATTCTTCCAAAGAGAAGACAGACAAGCATGACTGCAAGAATGTTGCCTTGTTCAAGCGACCAAGGAAAAGATGATGACGACATCTAACCGGTTGTCACTTTCATTAAGCATGTGGTCAATACACTCTAAAGGAGTCATTTCCACTCACTCTGTGACAGGGTCATATATGGTGCCAATGAGCAGTCTCAGAACCACCTCAGGCAAATTAACCCTTGTCAGCTTCTTCCCAAGTAGAGGTGGATGAATATGTGATTCCTACTTTGTTCAGGCAAGCTGTGATTAAGATGAGGGTGACCAAGTTGTCAAAATTAAGCATATGGTCAAGACACTCTTAAGGAATTTCTGAATTCATCTTCTGCAAGGGCCATCTATTCTGGCAATGTCCAGTCTTTTATTCAGGGCCTTCTCAAGCCAATCAATTCTCTTCAGTCTCTTCTGAACAGTAAGATGAGGATGACCTTTTTCCAGATTGGTAAGGTTGGTGAAATGCCTTTAATTAGAAGTGAAGCTTTGGAAGCATTTGAAGTACCTCCAGAGGACAGCTTGACAATTATCTTATGTTGAATAGATCAAGTGCTCGTTCTACAAGATTGGAGTATGTTGTCACAGCAAGATGTGAAAGTTATGCGCTTTTGAACTGAAAGATGTCCAGGGGTTGGGATCACCCCTCTGGTCACTGTGTCTGCCTTGTGGGATTGGCCATATACATGTCCTTACCATCAGAAGATGTTGTGGCCTGCATTTTTCTTGATTGTAGAAGGTCGAGACTAAATTTAATAGTGGTCAGTTTGGCTTCCTGCCTCAAGATTAATGTCTGCTGAGTTAAAGGAGACCTAAAAACTCAAGAGTCAGTTTCCACGCTCACTCTCACTCCTGAGAGGTTAACTTCTGCATTTCTGGCTGGGAGTCCAGGAAAAACTGGGAAGCTAACACATAAACCAAGAAGTCAGTAAAGAGTTCCATTTCAGGATGTTTTCTGTTATTTTGGGATTGTGCCTCCCAAAAACATGCCTTAGGGGCACTATGTGGCTCTTCTGTGGACATAGGTACGGCTTTGGTGATTGACACATGGTCCATTTAAGGCAAGAATTTTTGGCCATATTTGTAGATCTTTCATCCTTCACGTCTCAGATTGAGCCATAGAAATCGCCTCGCTCCAGCAGCTCAGTTTAACTCTTGCTCCCGTTCAAGTTGGGTTTCTGGACCAGTGGCCTAAATTTGTGGTTGAATAAACTAAGTCGTCTGCAATGTTCCGGGGTAAGCCTGTCCTGGCGACGTTGGACAGCGCAACGACTGTGGCCTACATTTGGGAACAAGGCTCAGTCTCTCCCTTCTGAAGGAGGTTTCTCCAATTCTAGAATCTGCCCAAGTCAATCTTATGCAACTATCTATGGCCTATGTGCCTGGTGAAAATAATCTTCAGGCAAACTATTTGTCCAGGACAAGTCTGGACAACAATGAATGGTCCAGACTACTGCGAGTCTTTCGAGAACTAACAGAACTTGGTATTTTTCTTCCAGAGGTAGACCGCTCACATCCCCAGTCAACACCAAGTTGCTGAAGTTCCATTCCAAGGCCCAGAATCCGCAAGCAATCGGGGTGGACGTGCTGACTGCAGAGTAGATCTTCAAGACAGCTTATGCCTTTCTGCTGCTCCCTCTGATTCTTAGCTTCCAGCTGAGGTTGTGGCGGGGGAAGATGACAGTTGCGGTGATGATCCTAGATTGGCCGAAGGGGCCTTGGTACCCTTTGCTCATCCTTATAAGTGTCAAGGATTGACTCCCTCTGTAAGATCAAATCTTCTCCAAAGTCCCATTTATCCAGCATCTGACAGGATCAGGCTGATGGCCTGGGTCTAGAGAGGCAGAGGCTAATGGATTTTGAATGCTCTATGAAGATTGTAAATACTCTTACAAAAACAAAAAAGGACAGCGCTAACCGTGCCTAAAGTAGAATATGCCATAAATTACCAGTATTATTGCTGATCAAGATTTTACGCTGGACTGCAGGCGTGGATTGATTTAGGGCTATGCGCAAGTATGCTATGGCACACATTTTGGCTATCTCTGCCTTCACCAGCATACAGTGGGCATCCAACACATAATTATACTGTTTTTCAAGATGCAATTTGGCTGAAACCTTGAATTGTTGTTTCCGAAATGGAATCTCCCATTGCTGTTAGACGTAATTGAATGCTTTCAATTAACCTGTGGTACCTCTCACTGAAAACTGCTTTACTGGTGGCAATAACATCAGCCAGAAGAGTCAACATTGGTGGCCTTGGGGTTTAAAGAACCCGTCCTTCCAGACAGGGTGATGCTCATGCCAATGCTCCAATTTTGTGCCTAAACTGACATTCAGAGTTCATATCACACAAGAGGTTGTCTTCCTGTGTTCCTTTTGGGCAGTACTCAAGAAATTAGCCCATTGAATGTGGGCCAAGCTTTAAAATGTTTAATCAATGCAACTTCTGCCATCAGGAAGTCGGAGCATCTGTTTGTCATTCCAGGTGGAACACATGATGATTTTACGGCTTCCAGCAAGATTATTGCCTCTTGGTTGGTAAAGCTCATCTCCTTGGCTTACAAGTTGAAAGGGTTGGCCATGCTGGGAGAATCACGGCACCCTTCACTAGAAGGGTCTCGACCTTGAGAGTGGCAGCAGGTTGAGTGTCTGAAACTATCTGCAAGGCAGCTACGTCGGCACCAAAATATTCATATTCATGGCTTAATGACAGTTGAGTTTGGCAGATGCATCCTGGCTTCTGTTTTTTTTTTTTGTCAGAATTGAGGAGTGCGTAGCATTTATCCCTCTCCTGTTTTGGCTAGTTAGTTCCCAGCTGTGCTGACATGGAGCCGTTAGGAAAACTGAATTCAAATACTTACCGTAATTTTCCTTTCCTGACGAGCTCCATGACAGCACAGATCCCATCCAGCTTGATAGAACTAGTTACAGAACGCCAAGGCTGTAGGTCGGCTCAAATTTATGTGAGTTAAGTCCTGGAGGCATGGGGGGGTGAAGCCTATACCCAGCTGTGCTGCCATGGAGCTTGTCAGGAAAGGAAACTTATGGTAAGTATTTGAATTCAATTTTCCTTTTTTTTTCGCTATATGCAAAAAAAGACTGACAACTTTATTCTTCTACATATTTTTGGTAAGAAAATCCCAATAAGAGTCTACAAATTATGAGATAGATTTGGGGACTTTTTTTTAATTTTTTACTGGTAATGGCGGCGATCTGCAAATTTTTTATGTTAGCGGGACTGCACCATTGCGGGATACAAATCTGACACTGAGTGACACTTTTTGGGGACCAGTGACACCAATACAGTGATCAGTGCTATAAAAATGCACTGTTTACTGTATAAATGGTTCTGGCAGGTAAGGGGTTAACACCGGGGGTGATCAAAGGGTTAAATGTTCCCTAGGGAATTGCTTACAATCTTTGTGGGGCAGTGTCACACTGAAGAAAAAGAGAGATCTATGATTCAGCTTAGGTGACTCACAAGATCTCTCTTTCCTTTCCTGACAGATCCGCCTTTTGCTTTGTTTACACAGGCAGACGGCTGATCTGTCTCTCCTGTGATTGATCGACGGGTCGCGATGGCCACCTTGGCCACCAGACACGCTGATTGGCTCCCGCTTTGTCCAATCACAGAGCGAGGGCCGACCCCTAAACCGTGTGTACAAAATCACACACAGGTACGTGATTTTGCGTAGCCAGGCCGCCCTGCCGCAGTAAATGTACGTGGGGCGGTCTAGAAGTGGTTAAATGGAATAGGTTGTTTTTACAAGGTGAGGGTTTACATATACTTTAAGGATGAATGAAATTAAAAGCATTATTTTCCTCAAACTTGTGGCAGAAATCAGCAGATTTTGCTAAATGTTATCATTTTGCAGAAATGCATTTGAATCAGTAGGAAAGGCAAAACTAAGGTGGTTTGAATATAATGGGCTTTTTTATGGCTTCAGGGGGTTACTAAAGCTCCTTATACAAATACCTATAAAAAAACACCAAATATTTAAGCAGCATTATACATATTTTGGATGTTCATCAGCCCCTGTCCTCAAAGAATCTACAATCTAGTGTTAATTTCTCACATGCAAACAAATAGTAGAGACGATAATATAGCATAGAATAGAATATCTTTGGATCATGGGAGGAAACTCACACAAACACAGGGAGAACATGCAAACTCCATGTATAACCACTAGCCCACTGTGATGCTCACTTTTATAGAGGAAGTAAACCCTGATGAGTTTACTTCCTCTTTCATTCCCTGCAAAGGCAAAGCATAATGGACTACTATGCATCGCACTTACCTGACACAGGAGCCAGCGAAGTCACCGTTGTCCCCTGTAGTTCCGAGCATCCATCTTCTTGGTGGGTCTCCATGGGTCTCGCTGCTCCGGCGCTGTGATTCGCCAGAGCAGCGATGATGTCACTCCCGCGCATGCGCACGGGAGCCGAGACGCGCGGCATCTTCGTCATCGACGATGCCCCGCTCAGTGCGTCTGCGCGCTGCTGTCTACGGCGCATTCGCCATAGATAGCGGTGCCTGTCTTCAGGCAAATATCTCCTAAACCATATAGGTTTGGGAGATATTTCTTGGACCTACAGGTAAGCCTTAATCTAGGCTTACCTGTAGGTCAAAGTGGTTTGTAAAGGTTTACAGCCACTTTAATACCAGACCTGTTATTGTTTTTTTTTTTTTTTAAATAGCCCCTTATTATTTAAATTTTTTTTACATAAAATTTTAAAAGTAACAGTGCAAAAATAACATTCACATACACAAAAAAAGTAAAAGGCACAGATACAAAGTGACACTAAATAAACAAAATGACCCAAAATACCACCCCACCCAAAATACCCTCCAAATAAATTTTAAAGAAGATTTCTTTTATTCAAGCCAACCTCAGATAAACAACTTAGTGAGTTTTCTCTTTGTTCTTTTCACTTTTGTGAGCTTGTGTTTTTTTATACTGCTTTACTAAAGAACACCATCATCCTTCTCTACATGAGACTAGTACACATGCAATGAAATGTGTTGCCTCATGAGAGTGCTACAAATGAACACAAGCATCTATTATTTTTTTATTTTTAGGTAATGTATTTCGTAACGCAGTAACATGTGAAACCACTCCCTTTTAATCTACTGTTCCCAGTAAAACTGGTTGGAAAATAAAAATGTAGATGTTACCCTTTGCGTGGTTAGCTGAATATGATTAATATACAATATATATATATATATATATATATATATATATATATATATATATATATATATATATATATATGTAGCCACACACAAGGTATTCTCTATATTCCTCAACTACTACAACTTCCTTCTCATTGACATACCTCTACATAGTCTATCACCTCTTCAATCCATCATGAACGCTGCTGACAGACTCATCCACCTTACCAATCGCTCTGTGTCTGCTACCCCTCTATGTCAATCCCTCCACTGGCTTCCGCTCACCCAATTAATTAAATTCAAAATACTAATGCTGTGTACACACGAGTGGTTTTTCTGTCGGAATAAACTCTGAAGGTGTCTCCGACGGAATTCCACTGAAGCTGTCTTGCATACACACGGTCACATCAAAGTCCGACCGTCAAGAACACGGTGATGTATAACACACACGACGGGACTAGAAAAAGGAAGTTCAATATCCAGTAGCCAATAGCTTCCATCTCGTACTTGCTTCAGAGCATGAAACGTTTTTGGTACGTTGGAACAGCATACAGACGAGCGGTTTTCCCAATAGGAATTTGTTCCGTTGGAAAAATTTAGAACATGTTCTCTTTCTAGGTCCATCAGAAATTTTGACGTAAAAAGTCAGATGGGGCATACACATGATCGGAATATATGATGAACTACTCCCATCTGACTTTTTCTGTCGGAAATTCCGCTCATGTTTACACGGCATTGCAACTACTTACAAAGCCATCCATAATTTAGCCCCCAACTACATCACTAGCCTAGTCTCTAAATAGCAACCTACTTGTTCTCTTTGTTCCTCTCAAGACCTCCTGCTCTAGCTCCCTCGTTACCTCCTCTCATGCTCACCTCCAGGACTTTTCCAAAGCCTCTCCAATCCTATGGAATGCTTACCCCATTCTGCCCGCTTATCTCCTACTCTATTAGCTTTCAGACGATCCCTGAAAACCCTTGTCTTCAGAGAAGCCTACCCTACCCACACCTGTTTTTTCATTTCCCCCATCAGTTCACCCCCCACAGTTATTACCTTTTGTTTCCACTTGACCCTCCCTTCTAGATTGTAAGCTCTAACGAGCACTCCTCTGATCCCTCCTGTTGATTTGTATTGTAAGTGTACTGTCTGCCCTCATGTTGTAAAGCTCTGCAAAAACTGTTGGCGCTATATAAATCCTGTATAATAATAATTTCTTTGCATTCCTACTACTGCCCATGGCTATCACACTATGACATTTTACTGTAGTAAACAGGGTCGATACTGGGCGCTTGCTCTACAGGGGGGGCACCGAAGTGTCAGACTGCTCTCCTCCCTCCTCCTCTCCTTGTGTCACACACAGAGCCGGTTCTAGCATAAGGCAGCTGCTAGGGTGCCAAGAGGGCACTGAAGCCAGTATCACATCACATTCGGCTACACATCACATTTTGCTACCCGTTGGAGTGCGCAATGCGCAAATCCGCCATATGTGTTCCAACACAGGGCCGCTCGCCATGCTTTGGGCACGGCCTCGCTTCGCTTGGCATAATTATAGTCTAACTCTATATACACTAGGATGGTGGGGCTTGAACCTGGACTCAGGGGTGGAATGCATATGGCGGCATCGCGCATGCGCAGTCCAGCGGGTAGCCAAATCTGATGGGTCACCATATGTGACAAGACACCGGGAGTGACAAAATGTACCTAGCCCAGCAGTACAGGTACAGGCACAAAACAGCCAGCCCAGCCCCCACAATATGAACTTCAGCTGCTGTTTCCAGTGGCAGAATTACCAGGGGCAGGGTTGCACTTGCGCCCTGGCATTCCGCCACTGTGGGGGGGCCCTCAAGACCCTGCACCTCCCCCTGTACCTCTGGGCCAGTTGGCATCTCTAACTATACAGGGGATGGGGCAATCGGCAGCTCTGTGATGTCCCTCCAGCCAGCACAGTTCGCTTCCCGAGAGTCAGTGTATACAATGGAAAGGGGAGGGGCCTCTGACCCGAGCAGACACCAGATTCAGTGCACAAGTTTGCATGTACAAGGGCTGCTGCTTGGACTTCTCTTCTCAAGGTAATACCAACACTGCCCCCCCCACCTGTGACACTGCGGTCCCCCCACCTGTAACACTGGCTCCCCCACCTGTCACACTGGCCCCCCACCTGTCACACTGTCCCCTTGGCACAATACTTCCGTGATACTGCCCCCTTCCTGTAATGTAACACTGCCCCTCCATCATTCTGCCCCCTCGTCACATTGCCCCCTTCTGTCACACTACCCCATCATACTGCCTCCTCTTGTTACACAGCCGCCCCCCTTTCACATTACATTTCCCTTATTACACTGCCCTCCCCTGTCATACTTCCCAGGTTATTAGACTGTTCCTTCTTGTCACACTGCTCCCCTTCTTTCACACTCCCCCCTCCAGTCACACTTTCCAGATACCCTTCTTTTGCCACACTGCCCTCCTCCTGTCAAAATACCCCATCACACTGCCCCCCCCCATCATACTATGGTTCAGGGGCCCCTGCTACTCCTCCTCCCTCCCAGGTAACATGCATAAGACTTACCTTTTTCCACTGCTTCTCTCTCTCCAGACAATACGCTCCAGCCCCCTCCAATTAACAACTGTTCCCATCCAACAGTCCAGCACAAAGATAACAATCACCGCTGAACTGGTGGCATGTGGGATGAGGGGGAGGAGCCGAGTAAGACCAGGGGGAGGTACCAGCAGGCCCAGGTGTGCGATCAGCGTGGTACCATTACCAAGACATACCATCTGCTTACTAAAAAATACACTATAGTGTACACTATAGTGTATTACCAGGATATTCTGCACTGCTTCATTGAAGGTAATTTACTGACATCAAATTTTACTAAGATAAAGCAACAAATTGTTTAATTGTCCAGGTAATGAACTATACCAGACCAGGTATGCGTACCTGGTACAAGACTACGTTTTTAGCAGCTATTAGTATTAACATTGAGACCCCTTTCACACTGGGGCGTTTTGCAGGCGCTATAGCGTTAAAAATAGCGCCTGCAACCTGCCCTAAAACAGCTGCTCCATTCTCTAGGGCTTTCACACTGGATCGTGGCGCTGGCAGGGCCGATAGCGGGGGTTAAAACTGTCTCGCTAGTGGCCAAATAGTGGCCAAATAGCACTGCTAAAACTAAGTTAAGTGGTGCTAAAAATAGCGCTGCTTTACCGCTGACGCCTGGGGCTGCACAATGTGAAAGGGGTCTTATGGATGTGTGGTGATGAAAAGACTAAAGCAATGTTCCTAAGTGATGAATATTTGCTCTAACAATTGCAGAAATGTTCTCTCTTACTAGAATTTTGGTGATTAGAACATTGTTCATAAAAGCAACATTCAGCTGAGCCATGAAGATGACATTCAGTAGTGAGCCTTGTGTTATTGCATGAGTCCAAAAAAGATATGGTCCCCAACCATATCAAAGAAAAATATCTAATATGACATGTTTTAGTTTTCCCAAGTTATGTACAACAGCATGCAAATTGGTTGTAAGAGCAGGAATCTATTGGTCGGACAGCAGAAAAAAAATGGAAGGAAACAACGAGATATAACTTATGATTAGAGGAAGATTCCATTATTAACATTAATTACCACTTCTTGCTCTATATAAAATGAATTATGCCCTTCTGGTGAACCACCCTCTGTTATCTACCCTTACAAGTTTTAAACAGTAATGTGTTCAAAGTGCACTTCACAAGATTTTTATCTTATGTTTATGAAAAACACAATTTATACTCTGGTGGATATTGACTTGTTCTTAGTAAGAAATTATTTTAGTGATATGACCCCTCAAATCACCACCCAGCTGTAGCTGGTCTTAGAATGTTATACATGTTCATTTTAGTTCTTTTAGCGTTCATTTGTCAACGCCTTCCCTTTAGCAACTCTGTCAATAAGACACTAGTAGGAACTAAAAGGCCAACAGTGCAGTATACCCTCGGGTTGTACATAGCTACATAGTTGTTATTGTTGAATAAAGGCAACAATCCATCCACTTCAACCTGAACATGTTTGTGTGTGTGTGTGTGTGTGTGTGTGTGTGTGTGTGTGTCTGTTTATGTCACTACCCTTTTCCATAGTATATTGTGTTTAATTAGAAAGTTTTTCAATTTAACTACACTCCCTGCTAAAACCACAAACTGTGGAAGGGAGTTCCACATACTTACTACTCTAACAGTAAAGAACCCCTTACACAGTTTAAGGCTGAACCATCTAACTTCACTGTGTAGCCATGTGTCTTTTTTGGAGACGTAAGGTTAAATAGTTTCCTCACAATGCAATATTTAGAATATTGTAATCCTGATATTTGAGATGAAATGCATGTGTTATATTGCTAAATGTGCCTTTCAATGTAGTCAGTTCATGCTAAGGAAGCATTAACATTCAGGCCGCGTACACACGCGGGGACTGTTCAGCCAACTTTGTCCGCTGAACAGTGTTTCGGCGGACAGTCCGCCCGTGTGTGGGCTTTCAGCGGACAGTTTCAGCGAACAGTCCGCTGAACAAGGTTTTTCGGAAATTCCGAAAAACTGTCCGCTGAAACTTTGTTTCAGCGAACAGTCCCCTCGTGTGTAGGCTTGTTCGTCAAACTAAGTTCCGCGCATGCTCAGAAAGGATTTACATGCCGAAAGTTATAATGCAGTGTATAGGACGTCGTATTTTTCGTCCCGTCGTACGTGCCGTTCACGTCATCGCGCACGGTTTCAGCAAACTGTTCGTTCGTCGTGTGTGGCCATGTCCGTCCATGCTAATTTTGAGCGGACTGTTTGCTGAAACTGTTTGACGGACAAAGTTGGGCGAACAGTCCCCGCGTGTGTACGCGGCCTCAGAGTAAATATAAAGTTATCTGGTCCTTATAGCACAGAATGGATGGGTAAAACATTTGCAATTACATTGAATCATGCCCCCCCAGCTAACTCTGTAGCCATTGGCAGTGTTCACTGTGGCAATATGATATTAACATAATGTATGCTTAAATCAAGGACAGGCAGCAGGAGAGCTGTTACCATAGTCAGTACACCACATGGGACCAGAGCTTTGGATAAAAATTATAGATGTATTTGCAATAATAACAATAACCATCATGGTATTTTATATTATGACAAAATGATAATGCTCTTGCACACAATTACTCTACAACCCTAATACACACTTTCTTTAAACTCTAGCATTAAACTTTTTTTTTTTTTATTACAAACCTCAGCTATCCTTTAAGGTTTTGACTGCATTAGGCATAACGGGTTAATTTTAGAATGAAGTAGAAGTTCAGAGGGCAATGTCACTGATAAGACAGATAAGCAAAAGCTTCTTTCTGCACAGAGGGGGATCTGTGACTAGGAAAGACTGAAAAGCTGGCTATAGATGGGTCAGTGTTTTTCTTCTAACCAGAGGGTTGAATGAAAAAAAAAAGAAGAAGAGGTGGATGGGGGAATCCTCCCCACTGAGTCACTGTATTCTGACAGCGGGAAGACTTCCCCCCATCAGAATATACAGATCAGTGTTAGGGGCCATAGCCTACAGCTTTGATTGAGGGGACATTTTCCAGCACATTGACTTCTGTACAATCATAGTGCCCACACAAGGATGGAAATTCCTCTGGTCCCTGCTGAACCAGCTGAATTTCGATCCATTTATAGGCAGCTTAAGATATGACTTTGAGTTTCCTTAACATCTCTAATGGGGACCCCTTCCTATCTCAGGCCCCAAAGCAGCTGCATGGGCTGCCATGGCTATTGTTATACCACTGCTGTCAGGCTTGAGAATTCAATAACAAAAGAGGAAAAAAGGAGAGCAAACAGGGCTCAAAAAAGTATTAAAACTGGAAAATATTAACGAGAGAGTAAACAATTCACATTCAAATGCATAATCTTCAGCATGAAATTGTCTGGCACTTGGCTCTGTGGATGCTTTTCATGCTGATGCCTACTTACTTGAATGTGAGTGTGAATTATTTAATCACTAATTAAAATTATATGCAGTTTCCCTTTTCACATGTTTTAAAATGAATTTAATGCTTACCTGTCACATGGAGTGGAAAAGTTTCCATTGACACCTTTCTTCTGTAAAACACAGAATAGGGCAAAGAATGTCACCCACCAAGCTGAAGAATTCATCGTATGTCGCAGTGAGTAAAACAAACCAAGTGACTGCTCAAAGTTCCACAAGAAGACAGAGTCCGGACAAGGGTTAATGAGTCATTAATAGTCTATTCTTTGGCATTCTGCCATGTCTTCTTCTTACTACACCCATGTATCTTATCCCATTAACCGCTTACATTCTGGGACTTTTGGACTTGGGTTGAAGTTACATGGTTAGTTAGCAGCATGCTAGGGACATGGGGCTAACCAAGTGTCCCCGTGGGATCAATCACCCCCTACAGCCAACTACTCCTTTCCTTTCTAATTGGCCTTCCATGGTGCAAAATAAAAGGTACCTGTACCTGGTGGTTGGTACAACTACTTGGTGCTTGAGTCCTCAAAGGCTGAGCAGGTGGTTTGGTTAAAGTTTCAATAGTTCTATTGATCTGTGTGTTCATTGTTAAAGGAATGGTACAGCAAAGGTTAAAGATTATCATATTTGTTTTAAAACACAAATAAAGGGGTCGTGGTCATAATTTTCCTCAGTTCAGTTTGATGATTTTATAAATAGTAATTTGTGTTGGTGCTTTATAATGTCATGCCTCTATCCCCTAGTTACATATGTAAAGAACAAAAAACATTTTCCATGGGACTTTAAATGAGGCACAACATTTGCGTAAAATGATTTATTAAGCAATAGAGGAAAATCATTTACATAAGAAAAAATACAGTCAACGTAGTATTCATATAATGATAAATATACAAATTCCACTCATCAAGGCTTTTCACAAAACATAATGATGGATGTATCCTTTAGCTCAATGCGTTTCATGACAATTATCTCACTTCTTCAGGAGACTATGCAAATTGTAAAATAAATCAGCTATATAGCAATATAAGATTAGACGTCCTAATGAAAACCATCGACAGGTGTCTGGCTCAGGAGTTGTGGGGGGGGGGGGAACATGGCACCCCAATGGGAAAAACGAGGAGCAGTACCAAGTGCTATCATGTGTGAGTGAGCAATCATCCCATACATGACTCCTGACTCTTCCTGTGGGACTCTCCATGTCTGAGAAGACTCCAGAAATTGACATAATAAATCAGAAAGTATTAAATCTTTTGTATATGTAGTATACATTTTTACTGTGCTTTAGCCATTTTAACCCCCCTGACGGTATTCCCGAGTCTGACTCGGGGTGGATTTTTTATACCAAAAGCGGTATCCCCGAGTCAGACTCGGGACAGCGTCGCTGGATCCAGGAGGAGGTTTCCTTACCTTCTCCTTCGAATCCAGCGTTGTCTCCCCGCTGTACGAGCGAGCCGTGTCTCGCTCGATCTATCACATCGGCGATCTCCGTGCCCTGCGAGCGTTGCGACGCACGGGCACGGAGATCGGCGCCAAATTCAAAAAGTGAAATAAACAGTAAACATACAGTATAATGTAATCTTACAGATTACATTGCTGTATGTAAATATTTCACATCCCCGTTGTCCCTAGTGGTCTGCCCAGTGTCCTGCATGCAGTTTTATATTGTAAAAACTGTTCTTTATGCCTGGAAACTGGAGATTGCCCATAGCAACCAAAACTGTCACTGTACATCAAAAATGATTTTAGACCAGCTAGAAAACAGCGATAATAAATTAGAATGACTCGCAGAATTGAGCGATAGCGATTTGTGGGGAGATCCGTCATCAAATAGTGAAAAGTAATGACAGTGACAATTCTGCAACTCAGCAAATTTCAGTGTTTTTGATTAGATTACATTATTGAATAATTTTTATTATTGTTATATTATTATTTGGTACAATTATTTATAATTATTTATTATATTATAATTTATGATTTAATTTTTCAAACTTTATCATACCCGGGATGTCTGCTAGACTCTGGTTTGGACAGATTTAAGAGAGTTATTCCTAAGAATTGCAGGACTACAATATAAAACGCCAAATTTTCATGCAAAATAATGGTACCGCTTTTAGCACCTAAAATCCGAAATAATGGTACCGCCAGGGAGGTTAAGCAGCAAAACATTTATAATAAACCAGAATGTATTATGTCTTTTGTATATGTAGCATATACTTTTTTTGTGTTTTTTTCCTTTTTAATCAGCAAAACATTCATGATAATAAGCATGTATTATATTATTTGTACATGTATCAGCAAAACATTCATGATAAACCATGATAAATTAGAATGTATTCTATTTTTTGTATAGGTTTAATTATAAATGCTAAATCATAATATGTGATATGGTATACTGTATGTGTATATAGTATACATTTATAGTGTTCTTTTGTATTTTTAATAGGCAAAACATTCACTAAATAATGACAAAAGACAACTGCAGACACCATGGATCAGGGGTCAAGTAGTCTTCCAATGCCCCAAGTACTTTTGTGTACCCTACCTATTATGGGGCCAAATTTTCTAGTCTATAGTGAATCTGTTATGCCAATTCACACATTAATTTTATAGCTCAAATTATAGCCAATAAGTCATAATTTGTTTTTTTGCCAAATTTTTTGTTCAAGTTTCCCACACAGTAATACCAGGCTGTAGTGCAGAGCAATATGACTTAGTGAAGTATACAAGAAACTCGAAGATAGGGAGATAGCAATAGTTTCCCAAGTTTACGCCATGTTTCACTTAACAAGTCAGATATTCTACAGTACACAGTGCAAGCTACAGTATTGCAAGCCAATTTCAAAGATACAAAAGCTGAGCCAGGTTGTGTAATTTTACATGTATTTTCAGAAGTACAGTAACCCCTTCTACAGGACTGATGTATTATCAGACACAAATTTTAATTAAAACATGAAGCGTATGCAAGTTGATATGAAACATCACATTGCTGTCTAAACAGAAACCTTCCAGCAGAAGGAATGAATTGTACTTTGGCTTTTAAATGAGATGTTTGTGTCAAATTCTGTGCTTTCTACATTTTACATACATACTAAATTTTTAGATGCAAATTTAGATATTGTTACAAAAGGCTTTTCTATCATTAGTAGTGCTATTGATTCTATTAGTGCTTAAAGGGTAACTCCACTTTCGTGAAAAAAGGACAAATAAAAAAAATAATATAGCATATACAATTGAGATGCAAGCCATATTGTAATTGAATGTTAAAATTCAATGCAATATGGCAGCCTTGAAGTGTTCCATACACAGGTGGTGTACAAAACACCTCCCAGAAATGTAATTCGCTGCATTGTGTGATTGGCTCACTGATTTTCCCAGAAGTCTGCACTAAGATACAAGTCAGGTTTTAGGCATCATCTCTAACAAAAAAACAAAACAAAATTTTTGGTGAGATATTTCCAAAGGGTTAATCACATCTAAAGGGATTCAGACTCTGCAATTTTCCGCATGAGAACCCTGTGTTTATCAGCAAGTGCAACTCTGTAATGAAAATCGCTCCTATTCAGATTCATTTTGCACATCGACTTAGACAAACAGTTATTTCTTCAGAGCAACAAAAGTTAGGAATCTGTAACAACGATTGTTGAAATCGCTGCAATCAACATTGATCACACAGAGGAATTCGTTTTTTTCACTAAAAGTAGAGTTACCCCTTAAATGTGTTAGTTCCAACATGTAACGCCAAACAACTGATACAATCCTATGAACTCATGTTGCAATAGAAAAGTAATGCCGGCCATACACGGTTCGAATTTCGAAAGAATTTTCTTTCGAAAATCGTATCTAAGAATTTTCATATGAATTTCGCACAAATAGTGGGCTGTAGCAACAGCCGATTTTCGTGTGGAAATCAAATTTGAGAAATCGGACATGTTGGAAATTTTTTGAAAAACAAACGATTTTCTAATCAATGATGGGAGAATCGTGTGAGAAATGTAAAAAGAAAAGAAAATTTACAGAGAGAAAAGAAGATTCCCGGCCACGAAAATTATTTTCTGTAGCAACATGAGGTGAAATTTAAGGCTTGGTCGGCCGAATTTCGAAAATCAATGGTGGCACCATCGGATCACAAAAAAAAAAAAAATTCTGATTTTGAAAAGAAAATTTGTTCGAAATTTGACCAGGTATGGCCTGCATTAGCCCTTCATGTTAACTTCCACTAAAAATATCTCAACATGGAGTGCCAAGGTCAGAAGGAATCTTTTCTAGACCTGTGAAAGGTTTGTCTAAAGCCAATTTTTTTTGCTATTTGGATAGCATAGGGAATCTTTAGAACCCCTGCCAGATTTTTCAATGTTTTTGTCCATTCAGAGACATTTTCCTTCACTTTCTATCCCAAAGAACATAAAAGAACATATTGAAAGATTTCCTCCCTATTTGTTATTTGATAACGGCTGCAAAATTTTGGATTTTTGGATTTTTTGTCCCAATGACAAGGGTCACCTAGACAGAGAGGGAGAATCTCCCTAGGGGGAACATAGCACTGAAAATCTGGTGGAGTTTCTAACCCTTCCTTACTGTACCCAAACTAAAAATACGCTTTTGTTATACCGTATCTCACAAAAGTACACCCCTCCCATTTTTGTAAATATTTTACTATATCTTTTCATGTGACAAGACTGAAGAAATGACACTTTGCTACAATGTAAAGTAGTGAATGTACAGCGCCCCCTCAAAATAACACAACACACAACCATTAGTGTTTAAACCGCTGGCAACAAAAGTGAGTACACCCTTAAGTGAAAATGTCCGAATTGGGCCCAAAGTGTCAAGATTGTGTGTGGCCACCATTATTTTCCAGCACTGCTTTAACCCTCTTGGGCATGGAATTCACCAGAGCTTCACAGGTTGTCACTGGAGTCCTCTTCCACTCCTCCATGATGACATCATGGAGCTGGTGGAGGTTAGAGACCTTGCGCTCCTGCACCTTCCGTTTGAGGATGCCCCACAGATGCTCAATAGGGTTTAGGTCTGGAGACATGCTTGGCTAGTCCATCACCTTTACCCTCAGCTTCTTTAGCAAGACAGTGGTCATTTTAGAGATGTGTTTGGGGTTCTTATCATGTTGGAATAGTGCCCTGTGTCCCAGTCTCCAAAGGGAGGGGATCATGCTCTGCTTCAGTATGTCACAGTACATGTTGGCATTCATGATTCCCTCAATGAACTGTGGCTCCTCAGTTCCGGCAGCACTCATGCAGCTCCAGACCACAACAATCCCACCACTATGCTTGACTGTATGTAAGACACACTTGACTTTGTACTCCTCACCTGGTTGCCGCCACACACACTTCATACCATCTGAACCGAATACGTTTATCTTGGTCTCTTCAGACCACGGGACATGGTTCCAGTAATCCATGTCCTTAGTCTGATTGTCTTCAGCAAGCAGACTAAGGACATGTTTGCGGGCTTTCTTGTGCATCACTTTAGAAGAGGCTTCCTTCTGGGACAACAGCCATGCAGACCAATTTGATGCAGTGTGCGGCGTATGGTCTGAGCACTGACAGACTGACCCCCCACCCCTTCAACCTCTGCAGCAATGCTGGCAGCACTCATACGTCTATTTCCCAAAGACAACCTCTGGATATGATGCTGAGCATGTGCACCCAACTTCTTTGGTCGACCATGGCGAGGCCTGTTCTGAGTGAAACCTATCCTATTAAACCGCTGAATGGTCTTGGCCACCATGCTGCAGCTCAGTTCCAGGGTCTTGGAAATCTTCTTATAGCCTATGCCATCTTTATGTAGAGCAACGATTATTTTTTCCTCAGAGAGTTCTTTGCCATGAGGTGCCATGTTGAACTTCCAGTGAGCAGTATGAGAGAGTAAAAGTGATAACACCAAATTTAACACACCTGCCCTCCATTCACACCTGAGACCTTTTAACACTAACAAGATACATGACACCAGAAATTAGATTGATTCTTTATTTTTTGGTCTTGAAAAGGTTTTTGGGATGCACACAGCAGAAACCAGGCATGTCTGCAATTTCTCTGCTATGCTAGCATAACCTTTCTCCTCCCAGGCAGTCAGCGGCTGGGTAAACCATAGGCATGACCGCAGGGGGAAAATCAAGGACCATAGGCTGCCTGCCCTTTCACAAGGCAGTGGAAGGGCAAGCAGCTGCAAATGGAAGGGGGACATTCAATGGTAAGCTTAAAAGAAAAGGTAAAGGTGCTGCCACATGGAGGTAGTAAGTGGTGAGGCTTACTATTGTGACCTCATCCTTCTTCCTTCTACTCTTTCTCCCCTTTCTTCTTCTCCCCCTTCTTTAGCTCCATCTCTGTTTACTTCTTCTCCATTCCCTCTTACAATGTGATAATGGCACAAGTAGACGCTTTGGGGGAGCTGTTTTTTTTTTCACTCCCCCAATGGTGAGTCATGTAGGCGGTAGTGAAGTGACTGACAAAGCCTGCATGTGCTGCTGTGCCACCGTTTTCTTCCACCTCTCCAAGGACATAGAGCAGCCACTTTTCTTTTTAATGCTGCTGATGTGGCATTTTTATCCTCCTCCTCGTCCTCGTCCTCAAAGATGCAGAGTGTAAGGGATACCAGGTGCAGGTATCCAGAGGCAGCAGGGATGATCAGTTAATTGTACCTGTACTTAAGAAACTGGAATCAAACTGAGTAAGATTAAAATGAAGTTTATTAATACGCACAACACCAATCCATAGCCAAAAGACTAAGAGCAAAGCAAAAGTGAAAAAAGTGAAAAAAAAAAACGTGACAATGAAGCAAATCCAAACCAAACTGGATGCAAGGTACAAAATAAGACAGGGATCAGCAAGCAGGTTTATGGCTAACAGACAAAAACGCTGAAGCAATGATGCAAATCAAGGGCGAGGTTATATACCTTCCCAGCAGCTAGCATCAGGTGTAGCCTAATTAGAGAACTTCAGCTCTAGGAACCACAGTGCCATCAGTAGGTGATCCAGGTCCTGACACAAAGCAGCCACTTTCCTATCTATGCTGCTAAGGCACCCTTTTCCTCCTCTTCTAGGGCGCTGAGCGGCCACTTGCTTGGAAAGTGCTGCTAATGTGCCCTTTTCATCTTACTCCTCAAGGGTGCAGAACAGTCACTTCACAAAGAAAACAAAAACCTTCCCACTACACATACCAGCTAACCAGCAAAAAAACTAATTACACTGTCTAACAATTTGTGTTAAAAATAGAGGTTTTAGTTGCACAAAATTTGCAAATATACATGTGGAAGCTACACAGGGACATACTAGAATCCCAGTAAAGCACATTAGCAACTGAAGGTTTCCAATGTGACCCATGCCAATTCCAGTAAGCTCACCAAAAATGACAAGTGCCCCAATTTATAACCAGCTTTATAAAGTAAGGTGAGCATGGAAGGGCTTTGCATAGCAGAAACACGAAAAAAAAATTCCCCAGCAAAAAAAACAAACAAACAGGGTCACTTATCCAGCTCTCAAGATAAGAAGTATATTAAACTAAGCAGCTGCTGTAATCAAATATAACATAAAAGCGGTTCTGCACTCATCCTATCAATTTGAGCTCTATCGCTTCTAGACCATGTAAAATCAGCTAATTGCGGGTTCATTTGTCTATGCAGTAAGCCGACCTGTTATCCTGACTTCATGTTTGTTTTTCTCCCTGCGGGGGTGGGCGGGCTATATGCGGGGATTTGCGTCATTTCCTGTGTAATTTGCTGTGTCTCCTGGGATCTCGTGTAATGAATCCCAGGAGTCATTGCGGAAGTCCGATTATGCCGCTCGTAGCTGTGAAGCCACTGAGCATGCACAGGAACCGGCAATGAATGCTGGTTCCTCACAACGAAGGGAAGGAGGAAGTGTTTGCTTGTGAGCTTCAATTGCCCACAAGCAAAATGACATCGGTCAAAGGAAATTTTTAAAAGAGTTCATTAGTGATAAAAATGGACGGAGAAAACGTGCAGCCAAAAAACAAGTGAGCATATTCTAATATAGATATCTTTTACATTTATTGACCGGAATTATTTTATACTTTAGTCAGTGCAGAACTGCTTTAAGGAGAAAGCAAAAACATTCCAAAGAAATAGGTGCTTTCCAGCTTAAGCAACTCATCTATTGACAAAGTGGAAATGCGTCTAGGTGAGACCACACGGCTTGCTGCACTGGGGATTTGTTCCAAGTCTCTCCCAGGAACCACCAGGAATGATCTGTTTCTTTCTGAGGTGGTGAGATTATCGGAACTGCTTTCATCAGCAGTGTATATTATACATGAATGCTGTTTTAAATACAGTATCTCACAAAAGTGAGTACACCCTCACATTTTTGTATTTTATTATATATTTTCATGTGACAACACTGAAGAAATTAGACTTTGCTACAATATAAAGTACTGTACTGGTACAAAGAACTCTGCGAGGATCTGAAAAAAAAGAATTGTTGCTCTACATAAAGATGGCCTAGGCTATAAGAAGATTGCCAAGACCCTAAAACTGAGCTGCAGCACGGTGGCCAAGACCATACAGTGGTTTAACAGGAAAGGTTCTACTCAGAGCAGGCCTCACCATGGTTGACCAAAGAAGTTGAGTGCACGTGCTCAGCATCATATCCAGAGGTTGTCTTTGGGAACTAGACGTATGAGTGCTGTCAGCATTGTTGCGGTGGTTGAAGGGGTGAGCGGTCAGCCTGGCAGTGCTCAGACCATACGACGCAAGCTGCATCAAATTGGTCTGCATGGCTCTCGTCCCAAAAGGAAGCCTCTTCTAAAGATGTTGCACCAAAAATCCCACAAACTGTTTGCTGAAGACAAGCAGACTAGGGACATGGATTACTGGAACCATGTCCTGTGGTTTGATGAGACCAAGATAAACTTATTTGGTTCAGATGGTGTCAAGCGCATGTGGCGACAACCAGATGAGGAGTGCAAAGACAAGTGCATCTTGCCTACAGTCAAGCATGGTGGTGGGAGTGTCATGCTCTGGAGCTGCATGAGTGCTGCCAGCACTGGGAAGCTACAGTTCATTGAAGGAACCATGAATGCCAACATGTACTGTGACATACTGAAGCAGAGCATGATCCCCTCCCTTTGGAGACTGGGCCGCAGGGCAGTATTCCAACATGATAACCACTCCAAACACACCTACAAGACGACAACTGCCTTGCTAAAGAAGCTGAGGGTAGAGGTGATGGACTGTCCAACCAGCTCCGTGATGTTATCATAGAGGAGTGGAAGAGGACTCCAGTGGCAACCTGTAAAGCTCTGGTGAACTCCATGCCCAAGAGGTTTAAGGCAGTCCCGGAAAATAATGGTGGCCACACAAAATATTGACACTTTGGGCCCAATTTTGACATTTTCAATTAGGGGTGTACTCACTTTTGTTGCCGGCGGTTAAGACATTAATGGCTGTGTGTTGAGTTATTTTGAGGGGACAGCAAATTGAATTTTTTATACAAGTTGTACACTCGCTACTTTACATTGTAGCAAAGTGTAATTTCTTCAGTGTTGTCACACAATAGGATATAATAAATGATTTACAAAAATGTGAGGGGTATATTTTTGTGTAAGTGCAATAGCTTAAGGGTCGGGTGTTTTTGGGACAATAAAAGTTTTCAGTGTGACACTATGAGGATTCCTTTTACTTCTATATGCTTGAATGGAATAAGAGGATTGTGGGGGTGTACAGTCTGGAATGTTCAGGATCAGGACGCCATATCTCTGTCGACACCTGGACTGTCACAATTTTTATATTTTTGGAGTGCTGGTTCCTAATATATTTTGTTTTTTACTTTATGTGTTGTTGTTTTTTGTAGCGCTGCTTAAGCTGGAATGAACCTATTTCTTTGGAACTTTTTTGCTTTCTCCTTAAAAAAAGATACACTGTCTAACAATTTTCATTAAAAGCAGATAGCTATGATTAAGCACTGCAGCTAGTGCGAAAGGTTAGCATTTTCCTTGATTGCTGTGCTTGTTGAGCTGTGATGTGATCCTTCAATAAAGTAAGATGGGTTTTCTGAGGAGTGCGGCAGTCCAGAGCTTGTTTTTCATCTGTTACTATTGGTAATCGCCAGCACCTGTGGCTTCCGAGCCGAGAGAACAGTTCAAAGCCTGTATGTGTGATCCTGGAGCAGTGAGATTCTCTTTTTCTTTGCATTACATACCAAAAAGGCCTCAGACCCCACCAATCTTAACAACCTAAGACCCATCTCTTTACTCCCTTTTGCCTCCAAACTCCTTGAACATTTCGTCTTCAACCGACTGAGTGACCACCCCATTGAGAATAACCTTCTTGATCCCCTTCAGTCTGGATTTCGCCCAGAGCACTCCACAGAAACTGCCCTCCTAAAACTCACAAACGACTTACTAACAGCCAAAAACAATGGTCATTATTCCATACTCTTACTCTCTGACCTTTCTGCTGCCTTTGATAGAGTTGAGCACCCCCTCCTCCTCAAAAAACTAAATTTGCTTGGTCTCCATGACTGCATTCACCGTTGGTTCGAATCTTATCTCATCGCACCTTCTGTGTCACTTACAACTCCACTTCCTCTTCTCCAACTCCTCTTACCATTGGGGTCCCCCAAGGTTCTGTCCTTGAACCTCTACTATTCTCAATCTACATGTCCTCCCTGGGGCAGCTGATAGCCTCCCATGGCTTTCACTACCATTTATATGCTGATGACACCCAAATCAATCTCTCGGCCCCTCCCCCATCTCACCCCATCAATCTCCTCACGCATCACTGATCTACTAACAGACACATCAGCCTGGCTGTCAAACCACTTCTTCAAACTGAATCTATCTAAAACTGAGCTCTTAATATTTCCTCCCCCATGTCCCCCTTCCCCTGACTTCTCTGTCAAGATCAATGGCACATCTATCAGTCTGTCCCCACATGCCTGGGTGCTAGGGGTAACCTTAGACTCTAAACTGTCGTTTCAGGCCCACATACAATCCCTGTCCAAATCATGTCGCCTTAGCCTCCACAACATTTCCAGAATACGCCCCTTTTTAACTAATGACACCACCAAGCTTCTAATTCACTCCCTGGTCATCTCTCGCCTCCATTACTGCAACTCCCTCCTCATTGGATTACTTTTACATAGACTATCCGTCCTTCAGTCCATAATGAATGCTGCTGCAAGACTCATCTACCTTACCAACCATTCAGTGTCCTCCACTCCTCTCTGCCAATCCCTCCATTGGCTTCCACTCACCCAACAAATAAAATTCAAAGTACTAACAATAATTTACAAAGCCACCCATAAATCTGCCCCCACCTACATCACGAACCTAGTCCCAAAATACCAACCAAGCTGCTCTCTTTGGTCATCCTAATGCCCCGTACACACGAGCGGACTTTTCAACATCCAAAGTCCGAAGGACCGAGTCCGTCAGACTATCCGATCGTGTGTGGGCTGCAAGGGACTTTTGATTCGCCAAAGTCTGACGGACTTTAGAAATGAAGCCTGCTTCAAATTTTCCCGAAGGAACTCCGCCGGACCCGGTCCCCTTCGAAAACTCCGCTCGTGTGTATGCTACTCCGACGGACTAAAACCGACGCTAGGGCAGCTATTGGCTACTGGCTATGAACTTCCTTATTCGAGTCGGGTCGTACGTCATCACGTTCGAATCCGTCGGAGTTTAGTGTGATCGTGTGTGGCCAAGTCCGTTCGGCCGAAAAGTCTGTCAGAACTCCGTCGGAACTCCGTCGGAACTCCGGCGGAACTCCGGCGGAAGTCTGTCGGACATAAGTCCTCTCGTGTGTACGGGGCATAAGACCTCCTGCTTTCTAGCTCCCTTGTCACCTCCTCCCATGCTCACCTCCAGGATTTCTCCAGAGCGTGATAGAGAGCACTGACACCAGCACCGTGATAGGGAGCACTGACACCAGCACCAAGATAGAGAGCACTGACACCACAGCAGCACCATGATAGAGAGCACTGACACCAGCACCAAGTTAGAGAGCACTGACCCCACACCAGCACCATGAAAGAGAGCACTGAGACCACACCAACACCGAGATAGAGAGCACTAACACCACACCAGCACCATGATAGAGAGCACTGACACCAGCACCGTGATAAAGAGCACTGACACCAGCACCATGATAGAGAGCACTGACACCAGCACCCTGATAGAGAGCACTGACACCAGCACCGTGATAGAGAGCATTGACACCAGCACCGAGATAGAGAGCACTGACACCAGCACAGTGATAGAGAGCACTGACACCAGCACCGAGTTAAAGAGCACTGAGACCACACCAGCACTGTGATAGAGAGCACTGAGACCACACCAGCACCGAGATAGAGAGCACTGACATCACATCAGCACCATGATAGGGAGCACTGACACCAGCACTGAGATAGAGAGCACTGACACCACACCAGCACCGTGATAGAGAGCAATGACACCAGCACCAAGTTAGAGAGCACTGATACCACACCAGCACCGTGATATAGAGCACTGAGACCACACCAACACCGAGATAGAGAGCACTGACACCACACCAGCACCGTGATAGAGAGCACTGACACCAGCACCGTGATAGAGAGCACTGACACCAGCACCGTGATAGATAGGAAAGACACCAGCTTCATGATAGAGAGTACTGACACCAGCACCGTGATAGAGAGCACTGACACCAGCACCGTGATAGAGAGCACTGACACCAGCACCGAGATAGAGAGCACTGACACCAGCACTGTGATAGAGAGCAATGAGATCACACCAGCACCGAGATAGAGAGCACTGACACCAGCACCGAGCTAGAGAGCACTGACACCACACCAGCACCATGATATAGAGAACTGACACCAGCACTGAGTTAGAGAGCACTGACACCACACCAGCACTGTGATAGAGAGCACTGAGACCACACCAACACTGAGATAGAGAGCACTGACACCACACCAGCACCGTGATAGAGAGCACTGACACCAGCACTGTGATAGAGAGCACTGACACCAGCACGAGATAGAGGGCACTGACACCACACCAGCACCGTGATAGAGAGCACTGACACCAGCACTGAGTTAGAGAGCACTGACACCAGCACCGAGATAGAGAGCACTGAGACCACACCAGCACCGAGATAGAGAGAGAGCACTGACACCAGCACCGAGATAGAGAGAGAGCACTGACACCAGCACCATGATAGAGGGCACTGACACCAGCACCGTGATAGAGAGCACTGACACCAGCACCATGATAGAGAGCACTGACACCAGCACCGAGATAGAGAGCACTGACACCACACCAGCACCGTGATAGAAAGCACTGACACCAGCACCATGATAGAGAGCACTGACACCAGCACGTGATAGAGAGCACTGACACCAGCACCAAGATAGAGAACACTGACACCAGCACCATGATAGAGAGCACTGACACCACACCAGCACCGTGATAGAGATCACTGACACCAGCACCGATATAGAGAGCACTGACACCACACTAGCACCATGATAGAGAGTACTGACACCAGCACCAAGTTAGAGAGCACTGACACCACACCAGCACCATGAGAGAGAGCACTAAGACCACACCAACACTGAGATAGAGAGCACTGACACCACACCAGCACTGTGATAGAGAGCACTGAGACCACACCAACACTGAGATAGAGAGCACTGACACCACACCAGCACCATGATAGAGAGCACTGACACCAGCACTGTGATAGAGAGCACTGACACCAGCACGAGATAGAGGACACTGACACCACACCAGCACCGTGATAGAGAGCACTGACACAAGCACTGAGTTAGAGAGCACTGACACCAGCACCGAGATAGAGAGCACTGAGACCACACCAGCACCGAGATAGAGAGAGAGCACTGACACCAGCACCGAGATAGAGAGAGAGCACTGACACCAGCACCATGATAGAGGGCACTGACACCAGCACCGTGATAGAGAGCACTGACACCAGCACCATGATAGAGAGCACTGACACCAGCACCGAGATAGAGAGCACTGACACCACACCAGCACCGTGATAGAAAGCACTGACACCAGCATCATGATAGAGAGCACTGACACCAGCACGTGATAGAGAGCACTGACACCAGCACCATGATAGAGAGCACTGACACCACACCAGCACCGTGATAGAGATCACTGACACCAGCACCGAGATAGAGAGCACTGACACCACACTAGCACCATGATAGAGAGTACTGACACCAGCACCAAGTTAGAGAGCACTGACACCACACCAGCACCATGAGAGAGAGCACTGAGACCACACCAACACTGAGATAGAGAGCACTGACACCACACCAGCACCGTGATAGAGAGCACTGACACCAGCACCGTGATAGAGAGCACTGACAGCAGCACCATGTTAGAGTGCACTGACACCAGCACCATGATAGAGAGTACTGACACCGGCACCGAGATAGAGAGCACTGACACTGGTACCAAGATAGAGAGCACTGACACCACCACCAGCACCGTGATAGAGAGCACTGACACCAGCACCGAGCTAGAGAGCACTGACACCACACCAGCACCGTGATAAAGAGCACTGGTACCACACCAGCACCGAGATAGAGAGAGAGCACTGACACCAGCACCGAGATAGAGAGAGAGCACTGACACCAGCACCATGATAGAGAGCACTGACACCAGCACCGAGATAGAGAGCACTGACACCACACCAGCACCATGATAGAGAGCACTGACACCAGCACCGTGATAGAGAGCACTGACACCAGCACCGAGATAGAGAGCACTGAAACCAGCACAGAGTTAGAGAGCACAGACACCACACCAGCACCGTGATAGACAGCACTGAGACCACACCAGCACTAAGATAGAGAGCACTGAGACCACACCAGCACCGAGATAGAGAGCACTGAGACCACACCAGCACCGAGATAGAGAGAGAGCACTGACACCAGCACCGAGATAGAGAGCACTGACACCAGCACCGAGATAGAGAGCACTGACACCACACCAGCACCGTGATAGAGAGCACTGACACCAGCACCGTGATAGAGAGCACTGACACCAGCACCGAGATAGAGAGCACTGAAACCAGCACCGAGTTAGAGAGCACAGACACCACACCAGCACCGTAATAGACAGCACTGAGACCACACCAGCACTAAGATAGAGAGCACTGAGACCACACCAGCACCGAGATAGAGAGCACTGAGACCACACCAGCACCGAGATCGAGAGCACTGACACCACACCAGCACCAAGATAGAGAGAGAGCACTGACACCAGCACCGAGATAGAGGCCACTGACAGAAGCACTGATACCAGCAACTCGCTGCGGGGCCCAAAAATATGACACCGTTCAACCTCTTCAAACAGGAGGGTACAGGCATATAGTACGGTGTGCTTTTTTTGTACAAGGAAGTGAGTTGAAGGTAGAAAAAAGGTCTGTGTGCTCGATTAAATAAATTGTTTATAGAGTTATGCATATACATGTTCTACTGGTCACGTGTTGAATTCCTCTGAGATCCATGCCTCATTCATTTTTATAAATGTCAGGTAGTCAACACTGTAGTGAGCTAGGCGAGTACGCTTAACGATCACGATCCCCCCTGCTGCGCTGAACGTCCTTTCGGACAGGACACTGGATGAGGGGCAAGCCAACAGTTCCATTGCAAATTGGGCAAGCTCTGGCCAGAGGTCAAGCCTGCCCACCCAGTAGTCCACGGGTTCATCACTCCTCAGAGCATCCACATCGGCCGTTAACCTGATGTAGTCGGACACCTGTCGGTCTAGGCATTCCCTGAGGCTGGATCCAGATTAAACCTGTCCATGGGTCGGCTGAAAGAATGACCTCATATCAGAAGTCACCAACACATCTTAAAACCACCCTCTTCTTGCAGGCGCTGTTGGATTGGTACCCGCAACTCTTTCTCTGGGAGTGAGAAGTCCTCCTCTGCCAGCACACGCAAAAGCGGAATGCAGCAGTTGTCGAAGCAAGGTCTGTAAGTGCTCCATTCTGACAGCCCTCTGTGACGGTGGTAACATTTCCACCATTTTGTGTTTGTACCGGGGGTCTAAGTACGTTGCCACCCAGTACTGGTCCTTGACCCTTATGCTTTTTATACGGGGGTCCCTGTTAAAACACTGGAGCATGAAGGCCCCCATTTGCACTAAACTGGAAGCGGTGTGGTGGCCTGGCTCCTGCTCATCATCCATGATAATGTTGTCCTCCTCATTCTCCTCTCCCCATCCACGCACAACAACAGGGATCCCAGAAAGGTTTAAAGCATGCTCTTCTTGCTCCTCCTCATCCACCCCGGCACCATCCTCCTCTGACTCCTCTTCAGACTCCTGTTGTTGACTTGTCTCAGATAGAGTAGCCCCCCCGGGAATTCATCCAGCACTGCAACTTTCTCATCTTCCTGCTCCTCCACGGCTTGATCAATGACACGACGCAATGCATGCTCCATAAAGAAGGCATAAGGTACCATGTCACTGATGGGGCCATGGCTGCGACTGACCAGTTTGGTGATCTCATCAAATGGCCGCAGAAGTCTTCATGCGTCGTGAATGAGCAGCCACTGGCACGGTGAAAAAAACCAAGCTCCCCAGAACCTGTTCTGCCGCAGAGTTCGTACAGGTATTCGTTAACTGCAAGTTTCTGCTGGAGCAGCCTATCAAGCATATAGAAGGTTGAGTTCCATTGCGTCGGGCAATCGCAAATAAGACGTCTGACCGGCAGATTGTGTCGCCGCTGAATGTCAGCAAGGCGAGCCATGGCCGTGTAAGATCTTCTGAAATGGACTGAGATTTTCCTTGCCTGCCGTAAGATTACCTGGACCCCAGGGTATTTGACAACGAATCGCTGCACAACCAAGTTTAAAACGTGTGCCATGCATGGCACGTGTGTAATTTTGCCCTGTTTCAATGCGCTAAGCAGATTGGCACCATTATCACACACTACTTTACCAACTGTCAAATTGAGCAGTGTTAGCCACTGATCTGCCTGTGAACGCAAAGCTGAAAGGAGTGCAGTGCCAGTGTGGCTCTTGGCTTCCAGGCACAACAGACACAGCACAGCATGGCAACGTCTCACCTGGCATGTCGAATAGGTTCTGGGGAGCTTGGACTGCGCAGCGGAAGAGACGCTAGCAGGGGAAAAGGAGGGGTCAGCCGAGGAAGAGAGGGAGGAGGATGGAGTAGGAGGAGGAGAAGAAGAACCAGGCCTGCATGAAATCTGTGTGCCAGAGATACATTTACTTGCCGCTGAACATGGCCATATAGCTCTGGGATGCCCTTCTGTGAGAAATACTTCCTTCCTGGGACCTTCCATTGTGGTGTTCCAATGGCCACACATTTTCAAAAGGCCTCCGAGTCCACCAGTTTATATGGCAGTAGTTGGCAGGCTATCAGTTCTGACAAGCCAGCCATCAACCGTTGGGCAAGAGGGTTATCCAGCATCATCATTTTTTTACGCTCAAACATTTGGCCCACGGAAGCCTGCCTTTTTGCAGAAAAACGTGAGGATGGCATGATGGAAGGTGGAGTGGAGGACAATTGTGAGGAGAGAGGAGAAGGAGAAGTAGAAGACGAGGCTGGACAGTGAGAGCCTGAAGTGTGGCTTTTTGGGTTCCTTTGATCCCACTGGGCTCGGTGATGGCAGCTCATGGGCCTTCTTAAGGCGGTCGTCCCTAGGTGAGTGTTGGGCTTACCGCGACTTATGCGTTGACTGCAAAGATTGCAGATGACAACACTATTGTCAGCAGCGGACATGTTAAAAAAAGGCCACACTGCGGAGCCATGTGACGGCGTTCTGGGAGCGCCAGATGTGACCGTACATGGTTGATGCCTCGCTCCTGATACATTAGCAGTCTGCTTTGTCCCTCCTGTGCAATCTAAGTTCCGCCTGCTTCTCCTCCCTATCTGCTGGTCCATATCTCCCTCTGAACTCCCCTCCTCTTCCTCTCTTGTGGGCACCCACGTGACATCACTAGACACGTCATCATCAATGTCACCTTCCCCACTGCTATAATTAGAGATCTCGGAGTAGGCAGCAACAGCGGGGACCAACCTCCTCCTTGGGCTGATCTGGGTACTGTCGTCAGACTTCTGAGTGGCGGTTGTTGCTACCTCCTCTTCCTGATCCAATGCCAAGAGTGGCTGCGCATCGGAAATGTCTTGATATGGATCGGAAAATAATTCCTGTGACTCAAACGGAAGGTATATGGGGGTGGTGGTGTTGGTGGTAGTGTCTTTGGGGGTGCACACAGCAGAGAGTGAAGAGGGTGCAGATCGAGAGGATGAGGAGGGTGCAGAAGAGTAAGGCTGAGTGAGCCACTCAACCAAGTCTGGTGCGTCTTTTGACATAATCGCACGCACCTTTTGCAATTTGCCACTTTGGCTCAAGTCTGTTGCTCCTGCCCTACCACCCCTGTGACTGAATGAATGAATGAATGAAATACTTGTACAGCGCACAGTGCGAACTGAATCGCCTCTAGGCCCTGTGGAAGGGCCTGCCTCTTCCTCTGCCTGTCATTTTTTAAATTACCCTGTGACAAAAGTCTCTAGAGAAGTGCAGTATGTGGAAGAAGGTGTATAACATCCCACTTTAATCTGTCGTTTTTGGGGGCCACTGGTCTATCACACCAGTTATAATACTTTTTTTTTATTGCGTTTGTCACTCTTTGTAGTATCGCTGCAGAACCACTCAGTATTCACAATGTTGCACAGTGGAAATGCACTATACTATGCTTTCTATATGTGCAAGTATTTTATATGTGTATTACACACCTATATACTGCATACCAAATAGTACACCTATACCAGTCCTTAAAAGGATCTTTGTGGACCTAGTAGCTAGTGATTTGCAGACTGTCCCTCAGTCCCTACACTGATAAAAGACAGCTGCAGAATCGGTCAGCAGTTAAGTATAATATTCTTTCTATATTTGGAAGAAAGTATATTATACGTGCACAACCCTATATACTGTACACCTATACCAGTCCTTAATAGGACCTTTGTGGACCTAATAGTAATAGCTAGGGATTAAACTGACTGTCCCTGCTCCACACAGCGTCCTGTCCCTACAATGACAAAAGACAGCTGCAGAATCAGTCAGCAGTGCACTCAGAAATCACCAGCACAGCAGTGCACTGAACCCTATATACTGTACTACACCTAGACCAGTCCTTAAAAGGACTTTTGTGTACCTAATAGCTAGTGATTTGTGTCACTACTGTCTCTCTCTTCTCCACACAGTGTTCTGTCCCTACACTGACATAAGACAGAATTTAAATGGCCACCAGATAAGGTCTATTTATAAGGTAGGGGGAATGTCCAATTGTTCATGTGCTGAAATGTCTCAATTGGCTTTCTTGTACCCCATGATGGATGTGTCATCATGGGTCAAAGTTCTTTCACAATGTAAACGCATATGTCCGATGGGCGAACAGCGACAGAAGTTCGCCGGTTTGGCGAATCGCGAACACGCAAAATTCGCTGCGATCCTACCACCGGGCGAACCGCAAGGCCATCTCTATTAGGAGATAATTTCCTCTTGTTCTTAATAGTGCTTAATTAGGGGATTACATTTCAGTTGTTACATTTTATATTACTTCTCTAACAGCAATGGCCCAACCAGTTGCTTTTGAAGAAAACTTGGCCTTTACAGTTCTGGATGGTTATTGTAATGAACATGAATTAAAGGCTAGTGTTTTGCTTTCTATCCTGTGGTGACTAGTCTTTGTTAGTTACATTAACCTGAGCTTTTAAGAATGCTAAAGACATTTCATCACCACTCCTCCAAGTGTCTTCCTCAGCTCAGATGTGTATGGGGAATATCCCCCAGCATTTATACCCACAAGTTGCCTTCAGAATCAATTGAAACCATAGGAAAAGTGAAGCTTCATAAGACACTTGACAAATGAATCAAACTCTGGCCAAGTATGTTTGTTTTTGGCCCTTTGTCTCAACACCCCCTCTTTCAAGAAATATGACTTTAGATTATGAATCTAAAACATAAAGGTATTTTATTAACAGCAGAAGACATATCGTTGGATGGGCTCAAATTGCACCATAGTAAATCACATGTGAATTTAATAGGAATGGGCTGAAAGTTCCTGTGGGATTCATTGTGCAATCCGAGGCTAAATCTACAGAAGCATGTTTCTCATTGCACAGTAACAAACGCACTTCATTGTCCAGTCATAGTCTTTGGTTCTGCTACATAAATCACCTCCAAATCTCTTACTGAATGCAGTGTTTGTTGTCACAGCTTAAGTCACTCCCAATCCACATAGCTAGAATTATCCTCAAGCTCAATGGTTTAACTTTAAAGGTGAATTAGTCACTTTATAGACACCTTTATCATATCACCACATATGGAACTTTTCCTTATGTATTTGATTAGATCTCCCATTAGGTTTAGGCACTTTAACCACTTCAGCCCCGGAAGATTTGGCTGCTGAATGACCAGGCTATTTTTTGCGATTCGGCACTGCGTTGTTTAACTGACAATTGTGCAGTTGTGCGACACTGCACCCAAACAAAATTGACGTTCTATTTTTCCCACAAATAGAGCTTTCTTTTGGTGGAATTTGATCTCCTCTGCAGTTTTTATTTTTTGCCCTTTAAACAAAAAAAGAGCGACGATTTTGAAAAAAAAAACACAATATTTTGTACTTTTTGCTATAATAAATACCCCTATATATATATTTTTTTTAAAAAGCTATTTTTTTCTCAGTTTAGGCCAATATGTATTCTTCTACATATTTTTGGTAAAAAAATGCAATAAGCAAATATTGATTGGTTTGCGCAAAAGTTATAGTGTCTACAAAATAGAAGATAGATTTATAGCATTTTTATTATTATTATTTTATTTTACTAGTAATGGCGGCAATCTGCAATTTTTATTATGACTGCAACATTATGGTGGACACATCAGACAATTTTGAAACATTTTTGGGACCATTGACATTTATACAGCGATCAAACACTAGGGAGGGATCAAGGGCTCAACTGTGTTTTCTGGGAAGTGATTCTAACTGAAGGGGGAGGGGACTGACTAGAGGAAGTGACAGATCGTGGTTCCTAGCTAATAGGAACACACAATCTGTCACTCCTTTCAGAACAGAACAGGGAAGTGTGTGTTTACACACACTCGTCCCTGTTCTGCCTCTCCTGCTCGCAATCGCTCGTAACCGGCAGTCATCACGAGCATCTGCACCTTTGCTGTGCAGCGGGTGCATGCGCCTATCTCGATCCCACGAGCCGACGTATAGCTACAATGGTTTGTGGGATTGTGCCGACCAGCTGCAGTAAAATGACGATGGCTGGTCGGCAAGCGGTTAAAGGATATTCAAACACAGGAGCATAAAATTATATATTGCAGCTTACCAGTCCTTCGATGCAGTTACCGCATTCATTTTTATTTTTTAGTAAAATAAATTGTCATCAAGTACAGACATGTTTTGTTGATTTTGCCAGAAATGTAGCTTCCTTGCAACTTTGTGTAACTTTAACTGAAAGCATAATCTTTTTTTCCTTCCTAGCTATCCTATGTAAAGTACAAATAAATTCTCCTGGAATCCATGTAATTGATGAAAAGTAGAGAATGTGTTTGTAGTTCAAATCAGGTGGGCAGCATATGGTGACAATGTTGCTTCTTCATCAATGCAGTGGAGTGAGAGCTGTCACTCTAGGACAGAATTGTGTTATTTGCAGGATCACCAGGCAAATACAAAAGGAAAAATCATTAAAAAAGGACTGGTAAGCTGCAATTGATTGAATTTTTGTGTTTAGGTACACTTAATAGAAGTACTTGCTAGCATCCTTCTTTCCCATTATTCATCCAAACAAGACTGTAATGCCGCATACACAAGATCAGAATTTTGGTCGGAAAAAGCTCTGATGGTTTTTTTCTCGACGCAATTCTGGCGTAATTTCGCTCAAGCTGTCTTGCATACACACGGTCACACCAAATTCCGACCGTCAAGAACGCGGTGACGTACCACGGTGAATGTCTGGAGGGGGAGTCATTTCTGGTGAGTGCAGTCACAATAGGAGCACGAATAAGCCGCGTATGCTGTGTTCACCCTTCAAGAGGAAATAGAGTCGGGGGGTGGGGGGGGGGGTTTCCTTCACCAGCACAAAACACTTTTACCTATTTTTAAAAAACTTTTTATCATTGGGACTATGAATTTTATCATTTGTTTTTTATAATAATATTGGAGCATGGTTATTCACGTTGGAGACATATAATTATTTTTGCACTTTTGCACATGTTTTTGGATATTTTTTTCTCATGAATTAATTTTGTGTAGTTCTATGTTTTTTCTGCATTTTTCCACATTTATGTATTTTTTTCGTATGTATGAGCCTTAACATATGAGTTTCATAAGATACACTAATTAATTGTATTAGGCACACCAGTATATACTACATTACCAATTATTTTAAGATAATTTAAATGAACAGCGCCACACCTACTTTCATTTTTTTCTCATTCATTTACCCCACTCAGGTGGAAGTAGCCAGTAGGGGCAGCAGTTCTTTATTCATTTGATTTAATTTTCACACATTTATTTAAATTTTGTTTCCTGCTGGTATATATAAGGGGCCTGCCTGAAATAAAACAACATTTTGAATTGTTTCCAAAGGTGATCAGTCTGTTACAGTTAATTCTGGGGCCATCTGCACCGGATAAGATTGAAATAGACAGAGTCCATCGTGCCCTGGCCCCTACCCCCCAAAATGCAGAAAAACCAAGAGATGTCCTTTGTAAACTACCTAGATATCCAGTGAAAGAAGCCATCATGAAAGCAGCCCGCAATAAATCCACGGTTGATTTTAATGGTGCACAGATAGCCTTATTTCCAGATTTATCATACAGAACTCTTATGCAACGCAGAAAGATTAAACCCTTTTTGGAAGTTCTACAAGCAGCTGATGATAAATATCACTGGGGATATCTCTTTAAGGTTATAGCAACCCGGAATGGGAAAACAGCAACACTTAAAACGAAAGATGACTTTCAACACTTCATAGAGGTGCTGGAGCTCCCCCTGGTGGACTTTCTGGACTGGAACTTGAATAATTACAAACCATCACTACAATGACTAGAAAGATGGCAACAAGTGCCAGTTAAAGGTTGACAGAAAATTGATGTGGATAAGACAGGACTATAATTTGGTCATAGAAAGATATGCCTGAGTAGTGGTGTAAAGTGAAAAAGGCTAAGAGGAAAGGAGCAGATTGCCTAGAGCTGACTAAGGGGATGTTTTGTGTGGGGGAGAGGTTGTTTTTTCCCTCTGTTCTGTTCTCTCTGTCAGAAACCAGGAATCAGACTGAGACAGAAGTACAATTAAATCACACTTGTTTATTAATAAAAATAAAAAGGTAAATAAAAAAAGCATAGTCAAGTATAGCCATAGTCCAATAACCAGATCGGTAGTCAGCCAGGCCAGAAGTCAGGGATCCAAGTAGAGCAACAGCAAGCAGGATAAGGAGCCAGAAGGGATGTCAGCAAGCCAGTCTTTAAACAAACCGCAGGAGATGGTTTCTAGTGATGTGACCAAGGCGAAGGCAGAGGTGAAGTGAGCTGGAAGGCTTTAAGTAGGCAGGTCAGACGAGCATCATCAGGAACAGCTGGTAACTGTGGAGAGAGAAGAGAGCTGGCAATTAGCCGACAGCTGAGCGGCCAGCCCAGAGAAGTAAGGGCTAAGCCAGCCCTGACACTCTCTTAATCCACCACCATCCTCCCCCATTTTTTTTAAATGTATTTATTTATTTTCTACCCTTCCTCCCCCCCCCCCCAATGCTTTTTTGTTTTCTCCCCTTTGGTGGGAAGTTTTGAGGCAATATGCTCAAATACCGCAAAAAATTATATAAGAATATGAATGGAAGCCTGGGGTTCATGAGGTACTCTGTTCATGTTTTTATTCATCTTTTCCCCAATAAGTCAGTGCCAAGACAAGGGACTTTGTTTTCTACCAAAAGGCGGAAGGGGGGGGGGACTCGGATTCACCCTCCCTTTAGGTGACTTGTTCATAGTCTTTTATGGGGTACTTTATCAGCTTAAATTTACAATTTTAGCAATATTACATCACTGTTTCTTTTCATTACTAGGTATTGGCCTTTTTGTAGATTCTGAGGGCCACTTTCTTTTTGTTAAAGGAAAGATCCAGGGCCAGTGTTATACCCTAGCTACTATATATGCCCCCAATAGCCATACCGTTAAATTGCTATCTAAAACTTTGGATATACTGGGGAAGTTTCGGCAAGGTCTATTGGTTATGGGAGGGGATTTTAACATTACCTTGGACCCTAGTCTTGACACCTCTTTGGGGAAAACCTTTGTGTATCATAAAATGTTAAGATATGTTAAACAGTGTCTTTGCTCTCTGCATTTGGTGGACAGTTGGAGGGTGCTGCATGAGCGGGACAGGGATATCAGTTATTACTCCAAAATACACAATGTATATTCAAGGATCAATATGTTTTTGATCGATCAATATTATCTGAATTATGTATATTCATCAACTATTGAGTCAATCACCATGTCAGATCATGCTCCAATAAGTTTAACAATATGTCCGGCATCAATTGGGAGCCTGGAAAGAACACGGCGATTAAAGTAATCTATTTTGGATGATAAACAGAATGTGGAATTCTTGTCCCGGACACTAGCACTATACTTTGAGACCAGTATATCAGAGGAGGTGTCTGACCAAGTGGTATGAGAAGCCCACAAGGTGGTTATCAGAAGGGAGAGTTTGCGTATTAAGAGACACAGAAGGAAATGGTTGTGCTCTTAGAGGAAATACATAAATTTGAAATTAAACATAAGGCCCATTTAAAACCTGGGGACATGCAGAGACTGGAGAAACTGTGGGCAGACTTAAAACAGCTTCTCGATCGAAAAGTTCAAAATAAACATAGATACTTTGCCCACCGATTCTATGAACAGAGTAATAAGGGTTGGATACTATTGGCTAGATAACTAAAGAAACAACAGGATTCACGCTATGTTCACACTATAAAGACAATAAGCAGATAGTGGACTCCCAAGCAATAGCAGCTGAGTTTCATCGCTTTCATGCATCTCTATATACAGTAACATAGACTCAGTTCTTCTGGGGGTGGAGGAGGGTGGACGTTTGGATAGAATACCAATTTATTATTAAAGCGAAGCAGTGCCGAATCGTAAAAAAGCTCTGGTCTTCGACCAGCCAAATAGTCTGGGGCTTAAGGGGTTAATGAGTGAAATATGTATTTGTTAACCTATCAATCAGTGAGATTCCTGGCTCCTGGACTTCTATACAGGTAACAAGCTGAAATTAGGAGCACTCTCTTAAAGGGTGTGCTTCTAATCTCAGCTTTTTATCTGTATAAAAGACACCTGTCCACAGAAGCAATAAATCAGATTCCAATCACGCCACCATGGCCAAGACCAAAGAGCTGTCCAAGGATGTCAGGGACAAGATTGTAGACCTGCACTTGGCTGGAATGGGCTACAAGACCATTGCCAAGCAGCTTGGTGAGAGGGTGACAACAGTTGGTGCAATTATTCTTAAATAGAAGAAGCACAAAAAAAACTGTCAGTCTCGCTCGGTCTGGGGCTCCATGCAAGCTCTCACGTCTTGGAGTTTCAATGATCATAAGAACAGTGAGGAATCAGCCCAGAACTACACAGGAGAAACTTGTCAATGATCTCAAGGCAGCTGGGACCATAGTCACCAAGAAAACAATTGGTAACACACTATGCCGTGAAGGACTGAAATCCTGCAGCACCCTCAAGGTCCCCCTGCTCAAGAAAGCACATGTGCAGGCCATTCTGAAGTTTGCTAATGAACATCTGAATGATTCAGAGGAAAACTGGGTGAAAGTGTTATGGTCAGATAAGACCAAAATTGAGCTCTCTGGCATCAACTCAACTCGTCGTGTTTGGAGGAGGAGGAGGAATGCTTCCTATAACCCCAAGAACACCATCCCCACCATTAAACATGGAGGTGGAAACATTATGCTTTGGGGTGTTTTTCTGCTAAGGGGACAGGCCAAGTCCATCGCAACATAGGGACGATGGATGGGGCAATGTACTGTCAAATCTTGGGTGAGAACCTCCTTCCCAAGCCAGGGCATTAAAAATGGGTCGTTGATGAGTATTCCAGCATGACAATGACCCAAAACACATGGCCAAGGCAACAGAGGAGTGGCTCAGGAAGAAGCATATTAAGGTCCTGGAGTGGCCTAGCCCATAGAAAATATGTGGAGGGCCTTCCCAAAATACTATACTCATTTATGGTTTTTCTTATTCCTGTTCCTCTTCATATCCTTAGTATCTTGAAATACCGCATCTTGAAATTTATTTGGGGAAGTACTAGACCACGGCTAAATAGATCCCTTCTGTACACCCCGAAAGTCAGGGAAGGGTTGGGTGTCCCCAATATTGCCAACTATTATAAAGCTGCCCAGATTTCTCCCATAGTCCAACTACAAGCAGTTAATTTGTCACCCTTATAGACTCTTATAGATGTATTGGATGTTGACCCAATCCCTCTTTCTTCTATACCATGGATTCCTCCCAAATCTCTAATTCTGATTTTGATCCACACCCTCTCGGTCTGAGATTCCATTAAATATTCTGCTCTTCTAAAATCCCCCCCATCTTCCTCCCTTACCCCTGCTTAACTGTCCTTTGTTCCTACCTGCGTTGGAAAATCCCCAAAGTTTTCAATGGTGGAATCAAAAGGGTCTTACCTCGGTTCGTACTCTGCTCGCATCTTATATCTTCCATTTGTGGCTCAGAAACTTGAAGACATAAGTGGTTCAGACTGCATGATATTGCCTTGATGTTGTTCTTTTGCCATTTTCCATGAACAAATGACACTTAGACGCTCAACTTATTTCACAAATTGATGTCTTGTATGTCCTGTCTTATCCATGTTCTGTTGCAGTATCAGATTGTTGCTGCTCTCATTTTGCTTTTGGGGAGCAATGCTTGTACAAAGTGTACTTATATTTTATGAGTACACTTCATTTACCTTATTTCTCTTGTTATACTCAAAAACTTTAATAAAATCTCAGTAAAAGAAAATATGTGGAGCGAGCTGAAGGTTTGAGTCACCAAATCTCAGCCTCAAAACCTTGTGGTGATTGTGAAAGTGATTGTAAAGTCTCTTTTAAAAAAACAAAACAAATAACAAACATGTCATACTTACCTGTTCTGTGCAGTTGGTTTTGCACAGAGCAGACCAGGCCCCTCCCTCCTATCTATTGCCCCCTCAGCCAGCAGCTCTCAATGGGAGCACCCGAGCTGAGTCAGAGATCCGTGTATCCATTCAGACACGGAGCACCGACCTGGCCCTACCCCCTCCTCTGATTGGCTGACTGACTGACAGCCGCGAAAGCCAATCAGGAGGGGTGTCCCTAATGGCTAAGCCCTTGTACACACAGTCGGACATTCCGATGGACAATGTCCAATAGGACCGTGTTGTCGGATAATCCAACAGTGTGTGGGTTCCATCGGACTGTTTCCGTCTGAGTATCCGACGGACCAAGTTTTCCAGCTGGGCTATAAAATTTTCCGACAACATGATCCCATCAGACTTTGTCTGATCATGTGTAGAGAATTCCAATCGGACAAAGTGCCACGTATGCTCAGATCAAATTCCTAGACCAAAGCTATTGGCTACTAGCCTGAATGTAGTCCCGTCCTAACAAAATAACGTCATCATGTTAAGTACGATCGGATTTTCTGACAACTTTGTCCGACTGTGTGTATGCAACAGTTTCGGACGAAATCCGACGGATTTGGTTGTCGGAATGTCCGACCGTGTGTACAAGGGCTTAGACCCTCGTGGACATCGCTGGAGAGAGATGGGGCTCGGGTAAGTAATTAGGGGGTGCTGGGGAGACTGCTACACACATAGAATGCATTTAGGTAAAAAAAAACTTTCTGCCTTTACAATTCCTTTAACCACTTCAGCCCTGGAAGGATTTATCCCCTTTCTGACCAGAGCACTTTTTGCGATTCAGCACTGCATTGCTTTAACTGACAATTGCGCGGTCGTGCTGCATGGCACCCAAACAAAATTGGCGTCCTTTCTTTCCCACAAATAGAGCCTTCTTTTGGTGGTATTTGATGACCCCTTTGTTTTTTATTTTTTGCGCTATAAACAGGCCAATACGTATTCTTTTACATATATTTGGTAAAAAAAATCACAATAAGTGTTTATTGATGGGTTTGCACAAAAGTTATAGCATCTACAAAATAGGGGATAGTTTTATGGCATTTTTATTAATAATTTTTTTTTTTACTAGTAATGGCAGCGGTCAGCGATTTTTATCGTGACAGCGACATTATGTCGGACACATCGGACAATTTTGACACATTTTTGGGACCATTGGCATTAATACAGCAATCAATGCTTTAAAATTGCATTGATTACTGTAACAATGTCACTGGCAGTGAAGGGGTTAACCACTAGGGGGCGGGGTGTCCATCTCACGAAGGACACTACAGCTTTCCTGCAGTTTTCCTGGGTGGGCAAGGCATATCATTCCACTCACACCGCGTATTTGCGGGAGGTGAGTGTTCTGATACATAAATCCTTGGCCTACCAGGAACTGGACGCAGTTGTTGACCCGCTGGGCAGATATGTATTCTTGCATTGTAAAGTGTTTACTCTGACTGTGATAATTGCATTTGTGTATATACCATCCCCTTTCTCAAGAGAAATATTGCAGCTTCTCCTGTCTTACCTGCCTGAGGCTCCCACACTGATTATGGGTGATTTAAACGGCTACCTAGATCCTAAATTGGATAGACATCCCCCAGTCCGGCCACCCTCGGGAAGCAGGGGCACTATTCTGAGCCGGCTGCTGATGGAGGTGGGTTGGACTGATATTTGGAGAACGAAACATCCAACTGTTAAACAATTCTCATGCTCAATTCTCAAGACCCATGGGTCCCTGTCTCTCATCGACTTGTGTGTGGGGTCCCCCCAATGACTAACCGCGATCACCAAGGTTGAGTACCATCCGAGAGGGGTCTCCGACCACTCGCCACTGGTTGCATACATTATTACCCGCCCCAAGTCGCTTTTACCCAGGGCACCCTGGAAATTAAATGCCTTTTGGCTGCATCTATTTACCTCACATGAAAGGGTGATGAAACAAATTGAGCAATACTTTTTAGATAACCAAATGCATGGTGACTTGCAATTGAGATGGGACGACTTTAAGGCATGCCTGCGGGGCACCTTTATAACCAAAATTTCAGCTGTTAAGCGTGGCTCCTCGGCCTTGTTGGTGCAGGTAGAGGACCAGGTGAGGCAGTTGGAGCTTGCTTATATTAGAAACCCATCAGAGCCCACGAGGGAGGCATGGACCTCGGCACAGGATTCCCTGGACCGGTTGAGATCCTCTGCCGCGGAACGCAGTATACACAAGCAGTGAACCATACACATAAGGATTTTGTAGAACCGATCTAGAGGGAAAAGCGATATTTAAAGTGATATTCACTAAAATATAGATTAGAAATATAAATTGCGTCTGGAGAGATCTTGAATGGGG
Organism: Lithobates pipiens; assembly: GCF_037356315.1. NCBI lineage: Eukaryota > Metazoa > Chordata > Amphibia > Anura > Ranidae > Lithobates > Lithobates pipiens. The sequence goes on from NW_027507788.1 coordinate 39,073,833, forward strand.
GTTCCCAGTCAGAGCCCCCAGATGTGAAACCTTCCAAAAATGGTTTGAAAGAGACAGCCCCGTTGAGTCCGGGTGGCTTGGTGGCATTTAAATTGAAGATCCATTTTTGTTCAAGTTGGAGCAATATTTTGTTTGAGTCTCCCCCTCGGATGCCCTGATGTACCCGATCAAGTATTATAAAAGAAAATTTGGGGCAAATGCCTTTGTGCACTTGGGTCATATGTCTACCAAGGGGTAAATTGGGATTGCAAGTCTTCATAGATAAAATGTGTTTGTATGCCCTTCTCCAGAATTCCTGGATAGTATTGCATATATAAAACTGTTGCATTCACATGTAAGCATGTATACTACACCGCTGGTAGAGCAATTGGCATAATGCTTAGGTGTGAAAGTGTCACCATTGGGTAATATGATATTGCAGGCAGTGTTGAGGTATCTGCAATAATTTCAGCCTCCGCATGTGAATGTACCTTTGTATTTGCAAGGGTCAGTTTTATTGCCCTTGTATTTGCTGCATACAAGGCGGTCATGTAGGGAGCGTGCTCTCCTAAATGTGATAACAGGGGTGGCAGGCACAAAGGGACCAATAAGAGGATCCATCGTCAACATGTGCCAGTATTTTTTAACTATTTGTTTGACTGTGCGATGCTGGTTGGAAAATGTGATAATAATTGAAATCGGGTTCGTTGTTTTTTCTTAGTGGAGGGATTATACAAGATATCAGTTCGGTTTCTGCTGTACACTCTTTTATATGCTTTTTTAAGGCATTTGTGCGAGTAACCCCGCGCTAGTAAGCGTATTCTTAGAGAGTCAGCTTTTTGAAAATTTAATCATCAGTACAGTTTCTAATGCGTAAATATTGACTGTACAGAATTGATTGGATCAGAGAGGTGGGGTGGAAGCTACTTGCATGGAGAATGGAGTTACCGGCAGTGGGTTTCCTATATAGTCCTGTCCGCTATCCACCATCACTACTCTTTGTCCACTCCGTGGAACGCCAGCCTGCACGCTGAAAAACACCCCCCAATTCTTTCAGTGGCTCCCCAGGTAATCTACTCTTTTATTATTATTGCTTTGACTGAGAGGCCATACCCGGTCAGTCATTACAGTTTATGCTGACCTGCCTGAGCATATATTTCATTTATATCTACATGTACTTTTTCTAGATTACCCCTTGTGGGTTCTAAGAGTGACTTCTACTGATGCCCTTTGTTGGGTGAAACACCACTTTTTCCTTGAGGCTGTGGGCCTTTCCATCCAGGGTGGGTGCAACTTCAAGGATCAGGTTCCTACCTCCTGGGTCCTTCGTTGGGTGCGAGGAGATACAATGCAGCGCCCCCTCCTGTTCTCTTGAGCTCTCATGTTCATTGATGGAACACCAGTGCCCATAGTGACAGAGTTTAAATACCTGGGAATACATGTCTCCCCTGACAGACATCTGCAAAATAAATGTATATCCAATGCTAACTCGCATTAGAGACAAAATAAATGTATGGAACAAGCTTAAAATGTCCCTGGCGGGAAAAACAAACCTTATTAAGATGATATTGATGCCACAGTTCCTGTACCTACTGCATAATACGCCAGTGTTTATACCGCTGAAGATATTTAGAGTGGTGAACTCACTCTTCAGACTGCTGCTTTGGCACACTAAGCCCCCCTAGAATTAAACTCAAGCAGTTGCAATACCCAAAAGAGGGGGGGACTTGCCCTACCTAACCCCTGGATATACTACTTATCAGTGCAGGTACAGCATTTAATAGGGGCTATGACATCCTCGCTGGGGGGCTCATCCAGTAGACTAATGGAAATGCACGGGGGCGGACTCCATACCTGAGGGACTAAAAGACAAAAATGTCAAAAACCCAACAAAACCATGCCAACATACACGCTCCTTCAGAAGGTGTGGAACAAAGTCAGGCAGCTACAAAATGTAACAGGGTTCACGGCATTCAGCCCAATATGGGGAAACAAAACATATATAGAACTAGCCAAAATCCAACAAGGACCTAGATGGATTCCCCTGGGTGTAACCCATTTGAGGCAGATCTTCCATAACGGGGCTTTGATCCTTTTTAAAGACCTGCAATCCAAATACGGCTTAGCACATAACATGCTTTTTTATTATATAGAACTCCAACATGCAGTTAGAGCTCATGGGGAGGCCATGGAGTGGAACTTGTCACCCACTCCAATCTTCCACATGCTACAAGATGCAGTAGAAACTAAGGGCATGATTTCCCAATGCTATAACATGCTCCTGTCGTCATTCCTAGAGGGGCACCCCATGAAGGCAGCAACACAATGGGAGGTGGATTTGGGACCTATTGAAGGGGAACTATGGGAGGAAGCCCTACAGGCGGTTAACAAGTGCTCGCTGAATGTAGCGCAGAAGGTATCCCAACTTTATATTGCTAAGAGCTCATTACACTCCAGTGAAACTACATAGGATGGGCAAGAGGCACGACCCATTGTGTGACAGGTGCAGGATAGCGCCCGGGGATCTGATTCACCTCCTCTGGCGCTGTCCAAAACTCCATAGGTACTGGGCGTGGGTCTTGGTCATATTAAATCAGGTGTTCCAGACCAAGGTTACTCTTGATCCATTACAATGCTTGCTGGGAGTACTGGAGGGAGAGGTAGAAGAGGAGGGGAAGAGAACCGCATTTGCTAGAGCACTGTTTCAGGCCAGAAAGACAATTTTATTGAGCTGGAAATCTGCAGCACCGCCAACAACTAAGACATGGATACAGCACATGGGTAAAACACTCATAATGGAGAAGTACATTTACCAACATAGAGGAAACCCTGACAAGTTTGACAGACTGTGGGGCGCATGGCTTGACACTCCGGGACTTAGCCCTGTGGAGCTGGTGCAGACGAGACTGATCAGTGGGCTGTAGATGGTAGGGGCACTAAACTCTCAGATAACAAGCAAAGAGGGGGAACAAAAAGACCACAATTATAAGAACTATGCATTAGATGGCAGTGGGGATGATTTTTTGTAATTCACATGTACTATGGGTGAAAACTGGTAATGAATATGAACATCTGTAACCATAGATGGATATTTGAAACACCAAAGACTGTTTGTGGATTGAGTTTCATTCTGATATTTAATGTTTATTGTGTGAGCAATAAAAACCTTTTTGATTTAAAAAAAAAAATGCAAATCGATTTATAACTTTTTTTAAATTCTTTTTTCTGGATTGTTTTGTCATTATTCTGTCTATCACGGTTAAAATAAAGCTACCATTAAAATTATAGACTGATCATTTCTATGTCAGTGGGCAAATGTACAAAATCAGCAGAGGATCGAATACTTTTTTCCCTCACTGTAGTACGTTACAGCAACCCACATATTTCTGCTAAGAAAAGCTGTGAAAGCAGTCTGAGAGTTTATGGTTTTTGATTTTAAATGCTGTTCTTTCCATAATAGTTTTTTTAGTCCATTTGATGTAATTTCTTTTGTTTTATCAGTTGTGGCACCACAGATATGAGTCCAGCAGTCCAGATTTAGGCAACAGAATCCATGTTTTTCCTTGCCCTCTGATAAACAATGTTTCTCGAAAGTATAGATGTTCCTCACTTGCCATTTGTGTTTCAGTTATACAGAAATCTAATTTGTGTAGTTTTGCACATTCTGGCTTATTATCAGCATAACCTAAAAAAAAAGAAAACAGATTAATTTAAATTCACAATTACAGTTATTTAAGTCAAAAGCAAAGTAGTAAACACTGACTGCTTCTTCTGGTTCCTGTAAATTCACCTTTCAACTGCCATTCACTTGCATGAAAGATCATTGGTGCCTCAAAAGTCCTGAATGATGATTACTTTTTTCTATTGAGTTATAATTTACACAATTTTTCCTGAAATTCATTAACTTTGTTTTTGTATCTTATTGTGTAGCATTTTCATTTTATCATTTCTTAAATCAAAGTTTCCAGAAAGTTGTTTTCGGTAATAGCTGTGAAAATTATATCCAGGGTTTGGCCCTCTACCTATTTTCTTGATGTGGTAAATCTTTGCTGACTTTATCTTTAACCACATCCAGTCTGGGCCTTTTCTGGTACTTTTTGTTCACATGTAACAATCAGAATTTTTTGCTAAAATATTGCTTAGAACCCCCAAATATTATATATATATTGTGAGGGGGTTCACTCGGTAGCGGGTGTGTGTGACCCCCTGGATGGGTTCACAACACAAAGTCAGGCACAGCAGACAGCGGTGTAGGTGCAAAAAACAAAAGGTCCGGTTTATTTAGGCTACATGCAGTGATACATATAACAGCCAAACAAAATAAAACAAGAAAATAAATCCTGGTCAGCTTGACCTCTAACTACACACGTAGACTCCCTGTCTAACAACTGGGTGCAGCCTTGTGCTGCCCCAGTCCCTGTCTCTATTGTAGGGGTTTGCCACACAGGCGTTAACTCACCGCACAGAACAGATCTCAGACTCCCCAGTCTATACACACAAAACTGGTTCCAGGATGGAGCATCTCCCTATGCATGCTGGGGTTTTTTGTAGAGGTCTTAATGAGCCCACTTACTTCAGCTGGGCTCATTAACTCTTCCCCTCTAATTGTAAAAGTCTGCATAAAGCCTGAATCTAGGACACACATATTTCCCATCCTGAATACAACCAGGTGATTTTACCTGCATGCTGCCACATACCCCCCCCCCCCTCTTGTTTCAACCTTGGGGTTGTAACACAAGCAGCCAGACACGCATGTATCCGAGACAAAGCATCCACATTCCCCATTTTAACACCAGGGCGATGCTTAACTGTAAAGTTAAATTCCTGTAGGGCCAGGAACCACCTATTTACCCTTCTATTGGTCTCCTTGTTTTGAGCCATCCACTTTAAAGGAGCGTGATCAGTCACCAGGTCAAAGTGCCTACCTAGCAGATAGTACCGAAGGGAATCTAGAGCCCACTTCACTGCTAAACATTCCTTCTCAATCGTGGAGTAATTTACCTCATGGGACTTCAACTTCCTGCTGAGGTAAATGACTGGGTGCTCTTCCCCATTCCAGACCTGGGATAACACTGCTCCTAACCCAACGTCTGATGCATCAGTTTGTACAACAAAGTCCTTAGAGAAGTCTGGTGAGTACAACACTGGCTGGCTACATAAGGCTGTTTTTAAGGACTGAAATGCTTCCTCAGCCTCTGGGGACCATTTAACCATAACCGACTCTTTCCCTTTTGTCAGGTTGGTGAGGGGCACAGCCTGAGAAGCAAAATGGGGAATGAATCGTCGATAATAGCCAGCGATTCCCAGAAAGGCTCGTACCTGTTTCTTGCTGTTGGGACGTGGCCAACTCTGTATGGCCTTGACTTTATTGACTTGGGGTTTTTTCACCCCCCTCCCAATAGTGTACCCAAGATATTTGGCCTCCTCCTTTCCAATGGTACACTTCTTTGGATTGGCCGTAAACCCAGCTTCCCGGATAGAGTCTAGGACTGCTTGTACTTTTGGCAAATGTGAGACCCAGTCTGTGCTATGGATAATCACATCATCCCGGTAAGCTGCAGCATATTTATGATGGGGCCTCAGAATCTTATCCATTTTCCGCTGGAATGTTGCCGGTGCATTCTGTAACCCAGACGGCATTCTCTTATATTGGAATGCCCCATCTGGGGTTACAAACGCAGTTTTCTCCTTGGCCGACTCGGCCAGGGGAATTTGCCAATACCCTTTGGTGAGATCAAGAGTTGTCATATATCGGGCTGTTCCCAGCCGGTCAACCAACTCATCTATACGTGGCATGGGGTAGGTGTCAAATTTTGTAACTTTATTTAATTGTCTAAAATCGTTACAAAACCGCCAGCTCCCATCAGGTTTGGGCACTAGTACAATAGGACTGGACCAGTCACTCTGGGACTCCTCTATCACACCCAATTCCAGCATCCTTTGAACCTCCCCACGTATTGCCTCCCGTCGGGCCTCTGGTATTCTATAAGGTTTTAGTTTTACCCTTTCTCCTGGCGGGGTGATAATGTCATGCTCTACGCCAGATGTTTGTCCCGGAAGCTCAGAGAAAATCTCTTTGTTACGAAGTACAAACTCTTTAACCTCCTGTTGTTGGGGTTTCGATAAGGTGTCTGCTATTACAACCTCAGGAACTAAGCAATCAGGCTGTACTTGTGACAAAGTCTCTGCAACTAGGGATTCCCTATCCCTCCAGGCTTTCAGCAGATTGACGTGATAGATCTGCTCCGGCTTTCGCCTTCCTGGCTGTCTAACCCTGTAGTTCACCTCACTAATTTTTTCAATTACTTCATATGGACCTTGCCATTTGGCCAGAAATTTGCTTTCAACCGTAGGGACTAGCACCAAGACCCTATCCCCCGGGGAAAAAGTACGGGTCTTGGCCCCACGGTTGTACACTCTCTGCTGTGCTAACTGCGCTTGGGTTAAATGTTCCTTTACAATTGGCATTACCTGTGCAATTCTATCTTGCATCAGGGCGACATGCTCAATCACACTCCTGTGAGGAGAACTCTCATTTTCCCAAGTTTCCTTGGCGATATCCAGCAGCCCTCTTGGGTGTCTCCCATAGAGCAACTCGAAGGGTGAGAAACCCGTAGAGGATTGGGGTACCTCCCTAATGGCAAACATCAGATAGGGTATTAGACAATCCCAATTCTTTCCATCTCTATCCACCACCTTCTTTAACATTTGTTTTAGGGTTTTGTTGAATCTTTCAACCAACCCATCTGTTTGGGGGTGATACACAGATGTACGCAATTGCTTCACTTTGTACAACTTGCATAATTCTTTCATAACCTGGGACATAAAGGGTGTACCTTGGTCCGTAAGCAGTTCCTTACAAATACCCACGCGGCTAAAAACAAGGGATAGCTCTTTGGCTATGGTTTTGGCCGAGGTATTTCGGAGAGGAATTGCTTCCGGATAACGGGTGGCATAGTCCAATATAACCAAAATGTACTGATGCCCCCTAGCAGACTTCATTATCGGACCTACCAAATCCATTGCGATCCTCTCAAAGGGGACCTCAATGATAGGAAGAGGTACCAGTGGGTTACGGAAATGTGGCATAGGTGCCGACTTCTGACACACAGGGCAGGAGGAACAATAATTTTCTATTTCCTTCATGACCCCAGGCCAATAGAATCTCTGCAATACCCTCTCTCTGGTTTTCTCTGTCCCCAGATGACCTCCCAGAATGTGTCCATGAGCCAATTCTAACACCAACTTCCTGTAAGGTTTGGGCACTACAAGTTGCTCAATGGTTTCTTCTGCCCTTTGAGCCACTCGATATAGCAGGTCCCTTTCCATAGTGAAGTAAGGATAAGGGCAAGTCTTATCTGGGTTCACTAACTCGCCATCTATTTTCACCACATTTTCCCGTGCCTTTATTAGGGTGGGGTCTTTTAACTGTTCTGTGGCAAAATTTTCCCTGTGAACCTCAAGATCCGAAAACTCCACAAACGGCATGTTTTCATCTGAGGATGTTGGCTCCTCCCTAGTTTCTCGAGTTTCCCCCGCCAATACCGACAAGGGAAATTCAGGAGAGTCCTCACCACTCCCAGAGGAATTCTGGTCATCTTCCTGGTTTATAGGGGCACCAATGGGGGCCTCAGGACAATCCCAGAGTTCCCAGAATTTTGGAAAATCCCTTCCCACAATAGCATCATGTGGTAACTGAGACACTAACCCCACCTGATGAGAGAGGTTACCTTTGGGGGTCTCAAAAAACACTGAAGTTACAGGATACTCTCGGGTGTCCCCATGCACACAAATAACAGCCACCCTGTTCTTCCCAGAGACCTCTGTAGTAACTAATTCAGCTTTTATCAATGTTACCAGGCTACCTGAATCTAGCAACACATCAACATGTCTACCATTAATACACATTTTACATAAATGTTTCTCAGGTCCCCGAATGGCAGTGCATGCAACTGTCGCAAACAGCGACTGACGTCTCTCCCTTATAAAGTCACATTGCATAGGCTCATCCACAACTGGGCAATTGGCTGCAATATGTCCCTCTTGCCGGCAGTGGTAGCAAATAATTTTTTTCGCTGCCTCTTGCAGCATGGGCTTCCTGGGCTGCTCCCGCCAGACCTTAGGTAGAACTCCCACCCTCTCACTCTCTCCACCCTCACCCCTTGGAGTCATCTTACCCGCCACTGGGGATGATCTGGTCTTAGGGGGGAAAGTCCGTGAGTCCCTGGAAGAGGTGGTCAAGTTCTCTGTAGCCAAGTACCTCTCAACCAGATCCACAAGTTTATCTGCATTTTCTGGGTCTCCATGGCTTACCCATTTTTGGATGGCAGTAGGAAGAGCTCTCAGGAAACGATCCATAACCACACGTTCCACAATGTTTGGTGCGGTCAAAATCTCTGGCTGCAGCCACTTCCTGCTCAGGTGAATGAGATCATACATTTGAGACCTGGGAGGTTTTCCAACCTGAAAAGTCCAGTTATGCACACGCTGAGCCCGGACTGCCAGGGTGACACCCAGCCGTGCCAATATTTCTGCTTTTAGCACCACATAGTCTTTTGCTTGGTCAGGCTCTAGGTCATAATAAGCTTTCTGCGATTCCCCAGTTAACAGAGGGGCCACCAGTCCAGCCCATTGCTCCTTAGGCCACTTTTCCCTTTCAGCAGTCCTTTCAAATGTGGTCAAAAACACCTCCGGATCATCCTCTCCAGTCATTTTTGTCAGTAAACGGCTCACACCAAAGGTTGCGGTATTATTGTACCCACTTGCTTCATTGGTCTGCGGACGTTGCTGTATCAATGTCTCTATTTGCTGTTGAAAATTCTGCTCTTGCTTCTGCAACAGGTCTATGAAGCGGGCTTCAGATCGCTGCTGTGCTTGTTGCTGAGCTTCCAAACTCTGCTGCAAAGTTACATTTGTCTGCTGCTTATTTGCATTTGCCTGCTGCTGGGCTTGTTGTTGAGCTGCAAGGCTCTTTTGTAAAGCTGCATTTGTTTGCTGCTGATTTGCATTTGCTTGCTGCTGGTTTGCATTTGCTTGCTGCTGGTTTGCATTTGCTAGAGCCAGCTGTCTCAGTATCTCCTCCATGCTGGCCTTAACAAAAAAAAAAAAAACTGCCCGCATTCTCCACCAACTGTGAGGGGGTTCGCTCGGTAGCGGGTGTGTGTGACCCCCTGGATGGGTTCACAACACAAAGTCAGGCACAGCAGACAGCGGTGTAGGTGCAAAAAACAAAAGGTCCGGTTTATTTAGGCTACATGCAGTGATACATATAACAGCCAAACAAAATAAAACAAGAAAATAAATCCTGGTCAGCTTGACCTCTAACTACACACGTAGACTCCCTGTCTAACAACTGGGTGCAGCCTTGTGCTGCCCCAGTCCCTGTCTCTATTGTAGGGGTTTGCCACACAGGCGTTAACTCACCGCACAGAACAGATCTCAGACTCCCCAGTCTATACACACAAAACTGGTTCCAGGATGGAGCATCTCCCTATGCATGCTGGGGTTTTTTGTAGAGGTCTTAATGAGCCCACTTACTTCAGCTGGGCTCATTAACTCTTCCCCTCTAATTGTAAAAGTCTGCATAAAGCCTGAATCTAGGACACACATATTTCCCATCCTGAATACAACCAGGTGATTTTACCTGCGTGCTGCCACAATATTCTTAAAGTGGTTGTAAACCCTTACAACACACTTTGACCTACAGGTAAGCCTAGATTAAGGCTTACCTGTAGGTCCAAGAAATATCTCCTAAACCTACACGGTTTAGGAGATATTTGCCCGAAGACAGGCACCGTAGACAACAGCGAGCAGGCACACCATGCGCATGCGCGGGAGTGACGTCATCACGGCTTCGCCGAATGACAGCGGCAGAGCTGCGAGACCCCACCGAGAAGATGGATGCGCCGGACTACAGGGGACAGCGGTGACTTCGCTGGCTCCTGTGTCAGGTAAGTGACACATAATGGACTACTATGCGATGCATAGTAGTCCATTATGCTTTGCCTTTGCAGGGAATGAAAGAGGAAGTAAACTCATCAGGGTTTACTTCCTCTTTAAAGCAGAGTCCCTAGAGATTAAATTAGTGGGTTTTGCAATTTTTTTTTGTCACACGGTAATTGCACACAGGTTTTTCAAACATAATGTCTTAGGAAAAAATACACTTTTTTTTAATGTAGATGCAAAAAAACACAATATATAACCTAATTTTTATGTGAAGTATAAAAGATGATGTTATGCACAGTAAATAAATAGCAAACATGTCATGCTTTAAAAAAATTTTTTAGCACTTTTATTAGCGTCACAAGGAAAGTAAACATTCTTGTGACAGCAATAGGCATGTCACAGTATTATTTATGGAGAGATCTGGGGTGTATAAGACCCCAAATCTCTCCTCTGCACTTAAAAGCATTCAAAACCTGAAATTATGTCATCATCATCATCGCTTCCAGTTTACTATTACAAACAGCTGATCAAAGCTGATCCTGGTTTTACTTGACTGACCGGCCAGCTGGCAGACACGCTGTCTGGCCGCTCAGATGTCACGGTGGGACAGGAGCACCAGAGAGAGCCACGGAAGGAGGCAGGATCAGCCACTCTGATTGCTGACCACGGGCTCTAAAAAACAGCTGTCAGGCATCATCCCGATATAACCACCGAAAGTACAGCAACGTACAGGTACATCGCTGGACGGGAAGTGATTAAAGTTTTTAATAAACATCCATCTTCATTAAACCTTTTCAGCTAATTTTAGATAAAAAGGTGAACTAAATTAATTTGATGTAACAAATCTTACCAACCTGTGTTATTATTTTTAAAGTCTTGTTTCTTTATCACACTACTGGGTCTGCTTAAAGGTCCAGGATTACCCACCATTAAACAAATAAAGTAAAACCTCCTGGTAAAGCTATTTCTGCATATACTTTCACTGCTGTATACTTATGGAGAGTCACATCCTAGTTACAATTTATCAAAATTGAAAATCCAAAACTAATGTCACCTGTTTGTTCAAAAAGAAAAGCAACCAAAACATCTCGGATGCTGGAAATAGTAGCTACACTATTAGATCTACCACAAGGCTCAGGAGTAATCCTCATTACACAAACATAATGCATTATTTTAGCAGATATAGATATACGTTTTGTCCTTACTATTACTGCGGTAGCTCTTCTCTCTAAAGCAGCTTTACTTGACCTTTGTACCCCAGAGGAACCCTTAATATAACTTTCAAGTCTTGGAGGACCCTTGTTAAAGCCAATTCATTAGTAGGCTGTGGTACAAATGTCCCTTATGCTAGCAGTCAGTAGGACGAATGTCCCCTTTACAATGGTGGTCATATTGCCAACCTTCCAGACAGCTCAAAAGATCATTGGGTTCACGTAGCTGGCGCTGACAAATGGTGTTGACCCAGTAACTATGCAGGCACCATCAAATGGAAGGTCAATCTGCAACTCAAGGAACCCCCAGCATCCTCTGGAGAAACCCTAGGGCTCCAGGTAATGCTAGTTAAGATTGTCTGCTCTAAAAACATTGGCACACTAGTTAGAAGTCACCTATACTTTTTAAAAGGTATTCAAAAACGTTGGCGTTGAAGGTAGGGACTGCATTTCTAGAATTTACTCAAGGACTGGGGATAACCATTAAATAAAATCCTTTTTATTCATTTGTGCATGTTTTACTTGCAGATTGATTTAGTTATTAATCTTGAGTAGATATGGATGTGTTTGAGTTCAGAGCCACAAGAGTGGTGAATACAGAAGGGGTCTTTGAGATTTTTAAGGAAGGTGATGGGGATTTAGGAGGCCTATTTATGAGATTAAAAAAATCTCATGGTATCAGAAACCCACACACAGTGGGATATAGCCTTTCTGGAGACATACATTAAACACCACGTGGTTCCTCGTAGCCTTAGGTGGGAGGTATGCCCCCAGAGAGGTGAGGTACAACTTGATGAGTGGTACAAATATTTTAATGATGCAGGGGTTGAGTTTATAAAATTTTTAGTAGAAAGGAAGACCAATAAGTTATCTAGGATAGATGAGGAAATTAAGAGTATTAAAGAAAAACTAACTCCATTTAATAAAAGTGAGGAGTATATTGAGAGATCAAAAAATCTCCTCAAACATCTAGAAAAAGAGGATAGGGAACAAAAAATTAAGAAGAAAAAGAAGTATAACAGATACATGACTGACTATCAATCACAGAATGTCTTTGAATGGCAGAAAAAAATGCAGGCCAAATTAGCAGCTAATAACAGTTCTGATATGGATACCACCCCCCACACAGGAGATGTGGGTCACGCAAAAGTTTTAGCTATTGTGAATCAGTTGGGACCAGTTCATGCTGGGCCGCCTGTCCCTAGACCCCCAAAAAGGGGTGGTCATATATCTTACCAATCCCCACATACGTCACAGGGAAATAATAGCGGTAAGAATCAAGGAGGTTCGGCCCCTTCTTCCACACAAGGATGGGGACATCATTACAACAACAATTATGGTCTCCCTAGAGGGAATCAACAAGGACGGATTCAGGGACAGCCTCCTTCTGGCCGTGGTCAATACTAGGGTCAGAAATTAGGACCATCCCAATATCTTAATTTTCCCCTTAACTATCAACATGGACATAATCAACCTCAGGGTTTTAATGGCGATATGAATAATCAAGTAGTCCATATGATGAGAGATATGGGAGAAACAAATTTAATTACAACATTCCTGTTTATAATTCTTTCTTCCCATTGAAAGAAGAGGGGGGTTTAGTAAAAGTTTAGAACCCTCTGGCCCTCATTATGGAGGTAATTACGGGCATCAAAATGGTCCCTATATTCCTAATCCAATGGAAAGACAGGAATGAAATAATGTGGAAAATCACAACCCTCAGGGATGGGATTTTCCCAGGCCCAATCAGGGTATAAAAAGAGCCGTAGAGTTAAAAGAGGAACTAGAGGGGGAGGCGTGTTCAGTCCCAAAAGAAAAAAGATGAAAGTGGCACTGGGATCTTTAATTTAAGCTCCAATGTGCTGACGGATTCTGAAATACAAGTTTTGGACAAGGGTCTGCAGTTTGCTCCGCCGAAAGGTTTGAACAAATTTCAGACCTATATGTATGTCCATAAATACGTCCGGAAGTTAAATATTAAGCGTTACATCATCTCTAACCCCATTAGGGAGGGTAGATCAGGAATAACCGATTATCAAAATTCGGGTTTGTCTAACACCTCTTTGTTTAATCCACCAAGGGCTCTAGCTCTAGTTATACGCCCCGCAGATAAAGGTGGAGGAATTATTGTTTTAAACAAGAAGGATTATATGTTAGAAATGGATAGGATTTTGAGTGACACAGATACTCCCTTACCCTCTAATCCGGGGGCGAGATATAAGATTAAATTAGAGAGTATTGTTCAAAAAGGTTTTGATTCCGGTGTTCTAAATAAAAAGGAAACTTTTTTTGGTCCCTAAAGCACCAAGAGTGCCGGTTATCTATTACCTTCCCAAAATACATAAGAGTCTTACTTGCCCCCCAGGACGACCTATCATTAGCGGGATTGTTTCCGTGATGTCTCAGGTGGGCAAGTATATAGACTTCTTTTTACAGCCGTTAGTACAGACTATGCCCTCTTTCATTAAGGATACACACCATATCATTCATTTACTAACAGGGATAAAGCGAAAAGATGGAATGCTGTTGGTCACAGCTGATGTTACCTTGCTCTACACTATCATTCCCCACCATCTTGGGTTGAGTCAAACATTTTTTACAGAGAGATTGAATACATTATGGAACTCTTAGCCCTTGTACACAAGGTCGGACATTCCGATTGACAATGTCCGATAGGACCGTGTTGTTGGATAATCTGACAGTGTGTGGGCTCCATCGGACTGTTTCCATCTGAATATCCGACGGACCAAGTTTGAGAGCTTGGCTATAAAATTTTCCGACAACATGATCCGATCGGACTTTGTCCGATTGTGTGTAGAGAATTCCGATCGGACAAAGTGCCACGCATGCTCAGATCAAATTCCTAGACCAAAGCTATTGGCTACTAGCCTGAACGTAGTCCAGTCGTAACGAAATAACGTCATCTTGTTCTGAACGATCTGATTTTCCGACAACTTTGTCCGACCGTGTGTATGCAACACAAGGTTCGGACAAAATCTCACGGATTTTGTTGTCGGAATGTCCGACTGTGTGTACAAGGGCTAAGAGTTCGCAGCTAGTCATAACTTTTTATGATTCAACGGACAGTTTTATCGCCAGGATAGGGGTGTGGCCATGGGGGCCAAATACTCCCCTAGCATGGCAAACCTGTTCATGGCCCAGTGGGAGGAGGACGTCATCTATGCCCAAGGTCGATCAGAGATTGTTTTGTGGGCAAGATATATAGACGATGTCCTCCTCCTATGGCAGGGCAGTCGAACATCATTGGATGAGTTTATGGACTCTCTAAATGATAACAATAGGGGGATACATTTGACCTAGGAGAAAAATTGTAAAGAGATCAGTTTTTTGGAATTGAAATATCAGTGCAACAGGATGGGTTTAATACCTATACATTCTTCAAATCCACTAATCGAAATTCAGATATCTCCATAAAAAGCTGCCACCATGCCTCTTGGCTACGGTCAGTACATGAGGCTGAAGCTGAATTGCACCCAATCTGACCAGTTTTTGGCACAGGCAGAAATCCTCACCTCAAAATTTTTAGAGAAAGGATATGAGAGGGATATGTTACAAGATACTTTGAACCAGGTGGATTTAATGGATAGGGCATCCTTGTTGGAAGAGAGATCTTTCACATGGGGAAGATTTGATAGAAATGGTGTACCTTTTATCACAAATTTTTCTATCCAACATTATAGTATCAAACATATTGTTAAAAAACATTGGCACATTTTGGAAAATGATAGAGTCCTTAAGGATATTCTACCTAATAGGCCTCAGGTGGTGTTCAGGGGTGTTCCGTCTCTGAGGGATAAGTTGGCCCCCAATGTGATGAACCCACCGAAAATAAATTACATTTTTTTGGAGAACTCACTGGCTTCTACGAGTGTCGTAGGTGCCAGGTTGTAGAACTAGGAGGACTACCAGCTTTACCTCCACAGCTACTTCTAAGAGCCATAAGATTAAACCGTTCATTACATGTTCCACTGAGGGGGTTGTCTACCTGCTGCAGTGCCCTTGTGGTCTGCAGTATGTGGGCAGGACTAAATGCCCCCTCAGTGTACGTGTGAATGAATATATCCATAACATCAGGAAGGGGTTCACTAAACATTCAGTGTCAAAGCATTAGTTGACTACACATAATAGGGACCCTTCCAATACAATTTTTCTAGGCATAGATACATTTCAGCCCCATTGGAGGGGAAGCTGTCTAGTTAGGTGCATTTCTAAACTTGAAATGGCATGGGTACATAGGCTGAAAATGTATACACCCTTTGGATTGAACATAGATGTAGACGTGAATGCATTTATAGATAATGCTTGATCTAATGAGGTAATACAAGGTAATGTTTGATTTGATGAGGTAGTATAATTGACAGCCAAGTTATGTATCCTATATGTGAACTCTATCTGAGTCGCAAGTGGCATATATATTTTTTACTTCAATCCGTAATTTTGGTGTATTTTAGTGAGGTTCCCATGGGGTGTCATTTACCAGACCTGGATGTAGGGCTGGCTGTTGGTAGGATATATCTTATGTGGAATATATTATGTATTACATATTGGATATGTTTAGTATATTTCACATTTATTCGTAGAGGTAAATTTTTTATGAACGAAAAGGGAATCGTTAGGATAACCAATATCGGTTCATCTATGGCTTTCTTTTCTGCTAATTTAATCGTTGGTGGATAAAGAGTCAGTCTAAAATACTATATAAACAAGAAGGTGAATATAAATCTGTTAATCCAAATTACCACATAAATAACACCTTGTAGCGCTAGTGCTGTGCAAAAGGTAACCTCATTAGCTATACCTCTCACCTATTAATCTGTGTTACTCCTAAAGGTGTATATACATCAAAACATAACATATACAATTAGTCAAGTATATACAATTTCTTATGAAATATTTGTGAATGACAAACTCAATGTGATTATCCCAAATCAAAGAGATGTAAATACAAATATTAATGTTCATTAACCACTTGCCGACCGCCTCACGCCGATGTACGTCATCAGAATGGCACGGGCAGGCATAAGCACGTACATGTACGTGCTTTGCCTCCCGCGGGTCGGGGGCCCGATCGGGCCCCCGCCCGGTGCCTGCGGCGGTCGGTTTTCGTTCGGGAGCGATCCCGGACGAGGGGACGGCCATTCATTCATGACCACCCCCTCGCGATCGCTCCCGACGAATGGAAATCCCCGGTGACATCACTTCCTCTCCTGTAATGTAAACACAGGAGAGGAAGTGATGTATTCTCTCCTCCGTGTCGGTATTTTTCGTTCCGACACGGAGGAGAGCGGATCAGTGAGTTGCACCAACACATCCCACACACAGTAGAACATGCCAGGCACACTCACACCCCCCCTTTACCCCCCGATCACCCCCCCAATTACCCCTGCCCCCCAGTCACAGTGACACCAATGTCATTTTTTTTTTTTTTTTTTTTTTTTTGCATTGGTGTCATTTGTGACTGTAATAACTGTTAGGGCAGTTAGGGTTAGCCCCCTTTAGTTCTAATGTACCCCCCTAACCCCCCCAATAAAGGTTTAACCCCGTGATCACCCCCCGTCGCCAGTGTCACTAAGGCTGGGTTCACATTGCAGCGGTTTATGAGAACGAATGTGATTCGCACCGCACTGCAGTGCAAATCACATCCGATCTCTGTGCGATTCGAGTTCAGCCATTCGCCGCACCCGCCGCACCCGCCACACCCGCCGCACCCGCCGCAAATTCGCACGGGACCCTTTTTTTGGCCCGCAGCAGAATCGGATCGCATGGGTGTTCACACCATGCGATCCGAGTTTGCAGATCGCACTGCGATATGCGAACTGATCTGGGGGTGTCAGTAACATTTCACTGACACTCCCAGCAGTTCGCATAGGGCAGTGTGAACTGCCGCCGGGAGGCATGCGATGCGGGAACCCGCCGCGGATTCGCGGCGTTTCCGCATCGCTCCAGTGTGAACCCAGCCTAATAAGCGATCATTTTTCTGATCGCCGTATTAGTGTCACAGGTGACGCTAGTTAGGCAGGTAGGTATTTAGGTTCGCCGCAGCTTTTTATAGCGCTAGGGACCCCCATATACTACCGCATAAAGCCCCCTGATTGCCCCCTAGTTAACCCTTTCACCAGTGATCACCATATAACTGTTACAGGTGACGCTGGTTGGTTAGTTATTTTTTTATAGTTTCAGGGCACCCGCCATTTATTACCTAATAAAGGTTTAACCCCCTGATCACCCGGCAGGTGTCATTTGTGACTAATAACTGTTAGGGCAGTTAGGGTTAGCCCCCTTTAGTTCTAAGGTACCCCCCTAACCCCCCCAATAAAGGTTTAACCCCGTGATCACCCCCCGTCGCCAGTGTCACTAAGGCTGGGTTCACATTGCAGCGGTTTATGAGAACGGATGTGATTCGCACCGCACTGCAGTGCAAATCACATCCGATCTCTGTGCGATTCGAGTTCAGCTATACAGATAGTATGGCTGAATTCGTGTCGCACCCGCCGCACCCGCCGCAAACTCGCACGGGACCCTTTTTTTGGTCCGCAGCAGAATCGGATCGCATGGGTGTTCACACCATGCGATCCAAGTTTGCAGATCGCACTGCGATATGCGAACTGATCTGGGGGTGTCATTAACATTTCACTGACACTCCCAGCAGTTCGCATAGGGCAGTGTGAACTGCCGCCGGGAGGCATGCGATGCGGGAACCCGCCGCGCATTCGTGGCGTTCCCGCATCGCTCCAGTGTGAACCCAGCCTAATAAGCGATCGTTTTTCTGATCGCTGTATTAGTGTCACAGGTGACGCTAGTTAGGCAGGTAGGTATTTAGGTTCGCCGCAGCTTTTTATAGCGCCAGGGACCCCCATATACTACCGCATAAAGCCCCCTGATTGCCCCCTAGTTAACCCTTTCACCAGTGATCACCATATAACTGTTACAGGTGACGCTGGTTGGTTAGTTATTTTTTTATAGTTTCAGGGCACCCGCCATTTATTACCTAGTCTCACTAGTGTACCCCTAAATTTAGGGGTGTCTACTTTCTAAAATGGGGTCATTTGGGGGGGGGGGTTTGTGCCATCTTGGCATTTTATGGCCTTCAAAACTGTAACGCCCTTAGAAAGCCTGAAGGCGGTGCTTGGTTTTTGGGGCCCCGTACGCGGCTAGGCTCCCAAAAAGTCCCACATATGTGGTATCCCCGTACTCAGGAGAAGCAGCAGAATTTATTTTGGGGTGTCATTTCACATATGCCCATGGCATGCGTGAGCAATATATCATTTAGTGACAACTTTGTGAAAAAAAAAAAAAGTTTGTAATTTTCCCGCAACTTGTGGCAAAATATAAAATATTCCATGGACTCAACATGCCTCTCAGCAAATAGCTTGGGGTGTCTACTTTCTAAAATGGGGTCATTTGTGGGGGTTTTGTGCCATCTTGGCATTTTATGGCCTTCAAAACTGTAATAGGTAGTGAGAAGTGAACTCAAAAAATTACGCCCTTAGAAAGCCTGAAGGCGGTGCTTGGTTTTCGGGGCCCCGTACGCGGCTAGGCTCCCAAAAAGTCCCACATATGTGGTATCCCCGTACTCAGGAGAAGCAGCAGAATTTATTTTGGGGTGTCATTTCACATATGCCCATGGCATGCATGAGCAATATATCATTTAGTGACAACTTTGTGAAAAAAAAAAAAAAAAAAAAAAAGTTTGTAATTTTCCCGCAACTTGTGGCAAAATATAAAATATTCCATGGACTCAACATGCCTCTCAGCAAATAGCTTGGGGTGTCTACTTTCTAAAATGGGGTCATTTGTGGGGGTTTTGTGCCATCTTGGCATTTTATGGCCTTCAAAACTGTAATAGGTAGTGAGGCGTGAAATCAAAAATTTACGCCCTTAGAAAGCCTGAAGGCGGTGCTTGGTTTTCGGGGCCCTGTACGCGGCTAGGCTCCCAAAAAGTCCCACATATGTGGTATCCCCGTACTCAGGAGAAGCAGCAGAATTTATTTTGGGGTGTCATTTCACATACGCCCATAGCATGTGTGAGCAATATATCATTTAGTGACAACTTTGTGTAAAAAAAAAAAAAAATTTTTTTTTTTGTCATTATTCAATCGCTTGAGGCAAAAAAATAAAATATTCAATGGGCTCAACATGCCTCTTATCAATTTCCTTAGGGGGTCTACTTTCCAAAATGGGGTCATTTGGGGGGGTTTTGTACTGCCCTGTCATTTTAGCACCTCAAGAAATGAGATAGACAGTCGTAAACTAAAAGCTGCGTAAATTCCAGAAAACGTACCTTAGTTTGTAGATGTGACAACTTTTGCGCAAACCAATAAATATACAATTATTGACTTTTTTTTTACCAAAGACATGTGGCTGAATACATTTTGGCCTAAATGTATGACTAAAATTGAGTTTATTGGATTTTTCTAATAACAAAAAGTAGAAAATATCATTTTTTTTCAAAATTTGCGGTCTTTTTACGTTTATATCGCAAAAAATAAAAATCGCAGAGGCAATCAAATACCATCAAAAGAAAGCTCTATTTGTGGGAAGAAAAGGACGCAAATTTTGTTTGGGTACAACATTGCATGACCGCGCAATTACCAGTTAAAGCAGCGCAGTGCCAAAGTGTAAAAAGACCTCTGGTCATTTACCAGCAAAATGGTCCGGTCTGAAAGTGGTTAAAGCAGAAAAAATGTGACGAAATAGTCCATAGGAAATAAAGAAATCCTTCAATCCTAAATCTTTTTCGTGTGCAAATCTAATCAGTGTCCAAACGATTATATAAAGCCTTCACCGCACCATCAGTGTCCGTGACCCCCCTCGTTGGAGCACTCACCAGCTGCAGAGCCTAGCACTCTCGTTCTAAGCTAATTAAGCATTAGATCTCTTGAAGGATGAAAGCAGATGCTCAACAACCAATCAGTATATATTCTCCTTTAAGGCTTCAATAGAGCTATCTTTCAAAGAACCTCAAAAAAAAAAAAAAGAGACCTCCCATAGTGCAACACTGTAAAAAATCTTTAATTTCAAAATTAAAATCCACTCGTTAATGCACTCACATGAACACAATTGAAAGAAAGCACTTCAAAGATCACATCAAATCACTTCAATCCTTAGCAACAGCGCATTCTACTCCAAGGCATTGGTGGTGACAGTGGATACTAGTTAGGTTGGCAGCATAAATTCTGTCTCTCACCCTTCCTTCTGCTGTTTGGTACCTCACAACGGAGCTTACAGTTTAAATCCAGCGCCACAACCTTCTATTATTGTCCCTCGTGTTAAACACCTCCTTCCGCCTCAGTTGCAGTGCTCAGTACATCAAAGATAGTTGCCAGATAGCCACGCCCCCGACATGTTTCATCATAGGACTTAATCATGGGATTGGCTATCTGGCTCCATATTCCGCCTTTTATTCTAATGGCAACCATCCCAACAGTCTAAAATACTAGTTTGTCAATGATATAGATAGTATGTAAAAACAATCTAGTGTAGGAGAAGGGGAAATTATGGTTTATGTGACGTATCTGCATCACCACTGGTTGCTCATAGTGGGTTTGCTTGTGAGGTGTAAGCTGCAAGACGAATATTTTGTTTCCCTTAGTAGTACTATGTTGGTCTTTCTTGAATTATTCATGGGGACATTTTTAGGGGCATTTTGTATTATTAATTAATTTTTTTGTAGTAGAGATAATTCATTTAAATGATTTTGTGAGGGAGGATGTATTTTTCTGGAAAGATATCCTGTTTCCCTGATTTAAAATGGCGCTTCAGGATTTGCAGCCATTTTGCCACTCAGATTGAGGCTTGGTTTCTGTATATATAGCTGTGCGCCAGCATGCCGCCTGTGCCCCATGACGATGTCAAATCTGTGACGAAACGCATCGGGAGGAGCGACGTGCTGACATCAGCGCGCGCTACGTCCGTTTGTATCCAAGCACGGGCGTGTGTTCTGCAGCCGGCCGGCCACAAATTCTATGCAAGTTTTGATGTTCTTTTTATATTTATACGATCGTTTTTCTGTTGATACTTTTTTTTATAAAAGTGCCCTATGCGTCTTACCTATGTTTGCTCCACCTTCCCTTCATTCGAGCAAACAATGATTTACCCTTTGCCATACCACATGGTATCAGTAGAGAACTGATTAAGCGGAGCCGGGTGACCTTGCCAGAGGATCTCACCGATCGGATCGTCCCAGCGATTGGACTGTGTGTGGATACCCCTTCAAGGAGAAGGGCCCCGGCTGGGTTATGGCCATATGTGCTTTAACTTCTTACAGCTGGTAAGCGTGCATTGCATCTAGTGGTGGGATTTTTTCAGCACAAATCACCTTATTGTGGAAAAAATTTCTTCAGCACAAGTCACGTTATTGAGGAAAATATCCCAGTCGTCATTCAAAACTTTTCACAGACTGTAGAATGATTTCCATATATGTTTCCTTTTCTGTATTTGGATTTGTTTTTTTTATAAGAATTTTCTTATAGGAATTTTTTACTTTTTGCGTTTTTTGAGATGTTTACGAACATATCTATATGAAGTTCATGATTATTCACGTAAATTAATTTTTCAGGATTTTTCTTATTAGTGAATATTAAGTTATTATTTATATCTTTATGAACTGTTATCTATAATTTTTTCACAGGATTTAAGATTTATTTATTTAGGTTTAAATTGAATTATTTTAGATTAGTGTAATATTATTTTGTATAAGCACAACCTTTTTGGATTTTTATGGTTAATGGTGTATATCTCACGTGGTGTTGCTGCTATAGTAGGTGAATTTTCAATCCAGCACAGAAATTTTTCCATTACAATTTTTTATTAAAAAGATAAAACAGTTTCTCATGAAGGACTATAGGTTTCACTTCTGCCATTATCACCACCATTCTGAATCAAATCATACAGTATTTACCTTTATGATGTGTTTATTTATCCCAAATGGAAGACACTTTTAATTTTTCTAGAATGCAAATTGGAAAACTCTTGTATGCTGGAGTAGGAGCTGCATTATTAGATCTGTTTAAAGGACAGAGATTAATTACATAAATGAAACAGAGATTCTGTGGAAGGGTATGGGATTTGCATTTGGAGGATTCTAATACACTGTTATAATCTATACTGTGCATGTAAACCAAGATCAAGCTTTTTTTATGCAATACAATTTTTATGAGAAATTAACGTGCACATGTCAGCCCTTAAAGTGATAGCATCTTCAGAAAGATTCTGATTATCCATCTATCACTGCTTATTATCACTGTGTAGCTGTTACTGGGCCTTAAGGTTAGCAAATATTGAACACTGCTGAAATGCATTGCCCTGCCACACAGTAATGATGCCCAGGAATATTAATATCTATAGCAACAAAAACACCTGAGACATCTCCGTCTACCTTAGTCCTCTAACGATATTTACTGAACTGGACACGCAGGAACTTCACCATTGTCATTAGCTCTAAAGTCCAGACTTATTTTGGGCACACAGTACTGTGCAAAAGTTTTAGGCAGGTTTGCAGAAATGCTATAAAGTAAGTGTCATGGCTAGGGATGAGCTTCGAGTTCGAGTCAAACTCATGTTCGACTCGAACATTGCCTGTTCGGCGAACAGTGAACAATTTGGGGTGTTCGCGGCAAATTCGAAAAGTCATTGAAAGTCATTAATAAAAAAAAATTTTTTAAAGCGTGGGGTTGCCCCAAATTCAATTACCAGGCCCTTCAGGTCTGGTATGGATATTAATGGGAACCCCCGCATCAAATAAAAAAAAAAAATTGACGTGGGGTCCCCCTAAAAATCCATACCAGACCCTTTATCCGAGCACGCAACCTGGCTGGCCGCAGGAAAAGAGGGGGAGGTCCCCCCCAAAGCACCATGTCCCCATGTTGATGGGGACAAGGGCCTCATTCCCACAACCCTGGCCGGTGGTTGTGGGGGTCTGTGGGCGGGGTGCTTATCAGAATCTGGAAGCCCCCTTTAACTGTAACTTGCATCTTAGCCTTTAATATTAGCACTTTAGATTTTGAACGTTCGAGTCCCATAGACTTTAATAGGGTTCTAAAATTAACACGAAGTTTAGGTCTGTTCGCAGGTTCTGGTGCGAACCGAACCGTGGGGTGTTCGGCTCATCCTTAGTCATGGCCTAGCCTGCAGTTTTCTGTTTATGACGTTTTTATCTCAGCAACACATGTGTAAGGAATCACAGATCCAGTGGATCTGCTGGATCTGTGATTCCCTACACATGTGTTGCTGGCTTCTCTGTTCACGTATGGGCATCTCCTGATCCACTGTGTATTTGTATGCTTTTCCCTTTTATCACTTAACAGTCTGCTTCCCTATACATTGAAGTGCTCAGTGCAGCCCAGGTTGCCTGAGCAACTTCCTAGATCTCTGAGCTTCTGTTTGCCTTGTATTTCATGTATTCATTGTCTGACTGCCTGTGTACCAACCTCGGCGTTGTTTAACGTTTGTGCTTGCCTGCCGCCTGACCTGATCTCTGCTTGTTTATTCTGGATCTTCTTCTGTCTCCTGCTGTTTCTACTCTGCACACGTGAGCAGTCTCTGCATCATCAGCTAGGCATTCATGGGGGCTGTGACCTAGTTTCAGCTTGCTGAAAGTCTATCCCCACCATCAGGGGCCCTGGTGAAGAAGCAGGCTGGGGCTTAGACTCCTAATGGCCATGGAAGGTGTGCATACCAAGGAATTCAAGTGCAGAGATCTAACAAATAGAGTCCCTGAAATATAAGGAAACTGCCAAGTGGCTTATCTCTCCATCATTAACCAAACAGCCAAGAAACCAGAATTTTTAGAAAATAGACAGCTGTGTCAGCCTCTGTATCTCTCTTGATATGTCAACTTCCACTGGCTAATGGCTTTATATCTGCAGTGAATTTAACTGAGTTATAACCAAGTTACTCAATCCTAATCACAACCACAGCAAAACCACACAGAGTACAGCCCACAACCAGCACGTGAATAGTGTTAACATAGAAAACAGAAACAGAAAAACTGTTATATTTTATCAAATATGTGCAAAGGTTATGTTTATCAGGAAATCAAAGCTCATGCAAGTAATTCTGTGCTATTAAAATGATTTTAAGTGCAAATTTATGAACCCTATAAACTTAAGATTAACAAAAAAATGCTGATTAAAAAGTGCTTGTACAGCGCATCTTATATAAAAGGATTTAGACCATGTGATAGGAGAGGTCTAAATAGGACATGGCTAAAGAAACAAGGTAATAAAGATATAAAACTGTCAAGGATCACAAAACAGGAGTGAGATTTCAGGCCAAAAAATCCATATTTAGTCATAAGCACTCTGCTGATGATTACAGAACACATTCACTTTCATCCATATGGTGCCCAGGATTAACTAGAACAGACCCCTCCAGTGGTCATAGCGCCACGGCTCCCCCTCCCGGCTAACCTGGTCTTCTTTAGTTCCACCTCTGGCTCTAATCACGTACTTGAAAAAAAGACAGACCTCATAGAAAAGCATTTGTTTGGTGCCCCACATGCAAACTAGAAGGGGTGTGCCCCTGCACCCATTATGAACTGTCCACCACTGTGGGAAGGTAAGTTCAGGGGGAACCAGGGGGTGATGGGAAGGGCGGCCACATACACACCCGGACTTTTTGACGGACTAGGTCCGACGGTCTTCCCGACAGACTTTCGCGGAGGTCCGACGGATTTTTTGAAACAACCGACTTGGCCACACATGACCGGACTAAGTCCATTTGAAAATGTCAGTTCGTTTTGAACGTGATGATATAAAGTCCGATCGTGTGTACGCTGCATAAGTTTACCTTTGCATTTTTTGTGAAAAGGTAAACTTACACTTTAAGCCAGAAATGCACACATCCCCTGACCAGGTAACAAGCCATGATAGCAAAAGTTTCTCCAAAACACTGAAATGGCCCCAACAACACTTTACAAAGCACGATACACAAAAGAAAAAAATTATTTATACAAACACACATAAAAAAATAATATGTGTGCTACAATGAGCACTTCTAATAATTGCCATTGGTCTTTATAAGCCCTTTACATGGCCCAAATGTCATGGGCAATTCTCAAATATCATATATCATAATATATTGAATATCTAATCCCTTTTACAGTATACTCTATAGTCTCCTTTTCTTCCAGGTGTACTGTGTGTATTATAAATCCATCATCCCAAAAGTTTGGCAACATGTACCAGAATTGTATAAATGCTCATTCATAAAATAAAAAACACTACAAGATTAACAAAGCAGTTTATTTGCATATGAGCTGTAGGTTTTCGAAAGAAGTAAAAGCCACACATTGCAGCAGTACAATTTTTCTAATAACACTAAAATTTAATAACCATTTGTGCTGTTTTTGTACTGGTATTTGGAAAGTGTAAATAAGGAGATTAGGAAGTATATTAGGTTAATAGTTGCAGTTTGTCAACACTGTTCCAATTCATAGTGGTGATGCATGTGCTAAGTTTGGATCAATTAAAGTTCAGATCCTCACCTATGGTCATAAATGATGGGCAGTGGAAGACACAGACATTAAAGGGCCCCTTTCTAGGATGCATTATCTTGTGCCAAAAGGTGTCTCAGGGCATCATCCAAAGCTGGAAGATGGAAGAGCCCAAAATATGGCACATGGATGTAAGTTAGGTATTGGTTTTGTGAGATATAATTCTTCTGTTAGTGACTAGCTGTTGTCTTTCTGTCTACAGTTTTGATTAGCAGGATTGTAATTATTTTTAGAAATTCTACTATGCTACAATAGTGAGATAAGGCCTCTCTAAAGGGCTAAACAAAATTTGCTGAAAAACAGTTGAATTAACCTTTGCTCATTATTTATTGTAGGTGTCCCACATTTGAAGGTGGAATGCTTTAGCATGGACATTTTTGTAGACATTGAACCCACTAAGCAGAACAGATCATTGACAGTACATCAGAAATTTTATTTTATTTTTTTAATTCTACAGTTAAGGGCTTTTGGGGATATACTGTCTTTTTCACTGAGGGTACACAATATAAACCCGAAATGCAGTTTGTATGGTTTGACAAACACTTGCGTGTCTGATATTATCAGTGACTTACTATAAGCCAGTTTGGTGTGTCACCTACATTTTATTGGGCTAAACAAAATGATGCATTTCAGTGATACAACATTTTATACTTGAGGACTTTCCAGGTCTCAGTGAAACAAAAAGGTGATGACCCTGGACATGACCCAGACAATTCGAACCTCCCACTCAAGGAAAATACAAGAACAAAATGGAACGGCTTAATTTTTGCAAACTTCCACAAGATACATTTCTCAACACAAATCATTTTCTGCTTAGGCATCTTGCTCAATATTTGGTGGTAGTAACAAGATATGAGTTCTAGCTGGGTTGGAAAGGCAACATTAGGGGTAGAGGAGGATGATGATACAACAAAGGAGGTATGCGAAAGAGGGGTAAACACCTCCTTGCTTTTCCTCTTGAGCTGGCCAAACACTCGTACTTTCGAATGACATTCAAAGTTATTTAATCAAATGTTCATCCAAAAATCTTCCCTTTATGGCTACCTTTAGATTCAGTTACTGAAATCATTAACTATACCCAATTTGTCCTCTTATGTCCATTATGGGTCAACTAGACAAAAGCAAATAAAAAATTAAGAATTTTCATTAATACATTTGGCCAATCTAATATTCTATTAGATACTAATATCCTGTTAGATTGTAAATTTGCAGGGGCAGGGCCCTCCTAACCCTCTTGTATTGAATTGTATTGTTGTATTGTCTCCCTTTATATTGTAAAGCACTTCACAAACTGTTGACGCTATATAAATTCTATATAATAATATCCAAAGTAGATATACACAGTTCTGTACAACTGACAATTAATTTAATCTTGCAGTTGGATTGAATGATGGCATAGACTAGCCAAGACAGTGGCTTCAGATAGTAACAGTGGTTGCAGGTGATAAAGTCTATTTCTTGGTTAGAAATGACTAGTGGTATAGGTTATTGTGAAGATGATAATGATAATGATGTTACATAGTTACATAGTAGGTGAGGTTGAAAAAAGACACAAGTCCATCAAATCCAACCTATGTGTGTGATTATATGTCAGTATTACATTGTATATCCCTGTATATTGTGGTCGTTCAGGTGCTTATCTAATAGTTTTTTTTAATCATATATGCTCCCTGCTGAAACCACTGCATGTGGAAGAGAATTTCACATCCTAACCACTCTTACAGCAAAGAACCCTCTGCGCAGTTTAAGGCTAAACCTTTTTTCTTCTTATTTTAGTGAATGGCCATATGCATTATAAAATTCCCTTTACTTTTGTCTTTTCTTTAGATAAACGGCAGGCATTGTAGATCTCACTCACCTAAAAAAATAAGTAAATAAATATAGAAAAAGGAAACACCCTGACTTAATTTAAACATGTTATCAAGGAATTTTGATGAAAAAAAGCATTGGGGTTTCCCAAAACAAAATGATAAAAAGTACAAAATTACAAAAAAGACTTTAAAAAGTGACCACTTCTCATTGCCATTTCAGCCCCAATTTCTCATATTTCAAAATATACATATTGATGAAAGACCAGCCTCTATGACCAATTTTGCAATCACCAGAAAATAAATCCAACAAGCAATAAAAAGAATGTAGCATATGTCCAATTGCTGTTTTTTGATGTGGTGGCTTCATGTATAAACTTTGCCCCCGTACACACGGTTGGACATTCCGATCACCAAATCCGTCAGATCATTTCCAACGGATTTTGTTTGAAACTGGTGTTGCCTACACACGGTCAAAGTTGTCGGAATTTCCGAACGCGGTGACGTAAACCACATATGACGGGACTATAAAAGGGAAGATCAGCACCACGTGCGGCACCCTTTGGGGTCCTTCTGCTGATCTCGTGTTTATTGCATGTTAGTAGAAGTTTGGTTAGAGACAATTGGCGCTTTTCAGACTTGTGCTTCAGATCGTTAGTGCTCTACAGTTTGTGCTTGTCGGTGCGTATCTGCTTATCAGTGCATGTAGTCAGTTTGAATTTGTTTGTCATTGCGTGCTATATTTTATATAGTATGCTTTGATTTTCAGTGCTTATTGTCCGCTCATTTCTGGTTTTCAGTTTGCTCTTTCAGGCCTTGCTATTTATGCCATGTTAAAGAGGAAGTAAACCCTGATGGGTTTACTTCCTCTTTTTTTCCCTGCAAAGGTAAAGCATAATGGACTACTATGCATCGCATAGTAGCTCATTATGTGTCACTTACCTGACACAGGAGCCAGCGAAGTCGCCGCTGTCCCCTGTAGTCCGCCGCATCCATCTTGCTGGTGGCGTCTCGCAGCTCCGACGAATCACAGCGGCGAAGCCGCGATGACGTCACTCCCGCGCATGCGCACGGGAGTCGCGTCTCGCAGCTTCGCTGCTGCCATTCGGCGAAGCCACGATGACGTCACTCCCGCGCATGCGCACGGGAGTCGACAAATTAGGCAAATCCATTCTTGGACTTGCCGAATTTAGTGCGCCTGCGCGCTGCTATCTACGGCGCATGCGCCGTAGACAGCGGTGCCCATTTTCGGGCAAATATCTCCTAAACCATATAGGTTTAGGAGATATTGCTTGGACCTACAGGTAAGCCTTAATCTAGGCTTACCTGTAGGTCAAAGTGGTTTGAAAGGGTTTACTTCCTCTTTAAGCCATATTTCGTGTAGAGTCCATGCTGTGCAGGGGCTTGGTGTTGGGCTTTTAGCTTTGACACAAGCCCAGTCCATGAACAGGGTGAGGAGGGTTTCATGGAGCAAGAATTGGTTACTCCAGCGTGACCAATTCTTGCACATGCCTTTGCTTCGTGAGATCCGGGAGAATACTCCTGATGATTTCAGAAATTATGTCAGGATGAAGGACCCCGTTTTTCACCGTCTGTTGGATTTGCTGTCCCCTTATATCAGTAGGCAGGATACCTGCATGCGGTAAGCCATCACTCTGGAGGCTAGTTGCCACGTTGCGGTACTTGGTGACAGGGAGAAGCCTGCCAGACCTCAAGTTCTCCACAGGCATCTCCCCCCCCCCCCCAGGCTCTGGGGATCATTATTGCAGAGACCTGTTCTGCCATCATACAGGTCCTGCAGAAGGACCTTATATTAAGGTAATATTTCTCCTTTAACATCACATTCTATGCATTTAATGATTGCTAATATATTGTATTTCTTTCATCATTCCCTAATTACCATGATTGCAATATGCTGTAATTGATATGCTGTGCCCCTTTGTCCTCATGCATGCTGGAAGCTTTTAAAGTTCTTTTTTGTACTTCATGCATATGTGCCTTCACCAAGGATGAGCCAAACACCCCCCCCCCGGTTCGGTTCGCACCAGAACCTGCAAACAGACCTAAACTTTGTGTGAACTTTAGAACCCTATTAAAGTTTATGGGACTCGAATGTTCAAAATCTAAAGTGCTAATTTTAAAGGCTAATATGAAAGTTACTGTCCTAAAAAGTGTTTGGGGACCTGGGTCCTGCCCCAGGGCACATGGATCAATGCAAAAAAAGTTTTAAGTCCAGCGCAGTCCATCCATGCATTCTCGGTCTCCACTGTCAGAGACACTGCGGGATCCCGGCGGCCTGACGCTTCTTATATGAGGAGGGCGGGGCCACCTGTCACCTGACCCCGCCCCCTCTGACGCAAGTGGGTAAGCCGGGCTTCCCCAATGGCATGTGGGTGACCTTGCCCCCCTCTGATGTAACGGAAACCTGCATTACATTAGAGGGGGGCGGGGTCAGGTGACGTGTGGCCCCACCCTCCTCATTTAAGAAACGTCAGGCCGCCGGGATCCTGCAGTGTCTCCGACAGTGGAGACAGAGGAAGGATGGACTTCGCTGTGCTGGACTGAGAGATCACCCTTCGCTGGATCAGATCAGCCATCGCTGAACCCCGGAGAGATGATCATCCGTCGCTGGATAGCAAGAGTGGATTACCACCACTGGAATCTTTTATTATTTTTTTTATTTTTAATAAATGACTTTTTCAAAAGTGTGTTTGTCTTATTTAACTATTTTTTACACTTTCTTTGTGAAATGGTAGGGGTACTTTTGTACCCCCTTACCATTTCAAACGGGGGGGCCGGGATCTGGGGGTCCCCTTGTTAAAGGGGGCGTCCAGATTCTGATAAGCCCCCCGCCTGCAGACCCCCACAATCACCGGCCAGGGTTGTGGGGATGAGGCCCTTGTCCCCATCAACATGGGGACCTGGTGCTTTGGGGGGGACCCCAAAGCATCCTCCCAATGTTGAGGGCATGTGGCCAGGTACGAAATTTAAAGGACTATTACACTTTTATTGTTTTACTTTAATCATTATTAAAACCACTGCTCCCGAAAAAACTGCAGTTTTTAAAACTTTTTTTTGCATTGATACATGTCCCCTGGGGCAGGACCTAGGTCCCCAAACACTTTTTAGGAAAGTAACTTGCATATTAGACTTTAAAATTAGCACTTTAGATTTCTCCCATAGACTTGTACAGGGTGTTCTGCGGCTTTTTTTGAATTTGCCGTGAACACCCCAAATTGTTCACTGTTCGCCGAACAGGCAATGTTCCAGTCGACCATGAGTTTGACTCAAACTCGAAGCTCATCCCTAGCCTTCACTAACCTCCCCAGCATGCTCTTCTGGGCCCATACACCTCTAGCCTAGTCACTTAGCAATATATTTTGTCAGCTCAATAGTATTGCTTTCCCCTAAACACCCCCTAAAATGTGTACAAATGTTATGTGTGTGCTTAAATTCATGCAGAGTGCAAGAGGTTTTTTTTGGTGGGCCAAACTCATTAGGAACCCCTCTCCCCCCAACTGCTAGGTCAGCTGATAGCAATCCTCTGTCTGCTGACTTTGCCAAACCCAGTACACACTATACCTACCTCTTTTTCGTCAGATTTATGGATGTATTCACCAAAGCATGTAGTTCAAGGGCCTGCCTCAATACTTTCAAATGCTACTGTTTTAAGTTTTTTCTCCTATTATTATCTATCTACCTATTAATAGCAGAATGTAAAAATGTACTTCCATTTGTTAATTTTTTTTTGTATTATGACACTTCTTACCTGTCCAGTGGGCTGCCAGTAGTGTAAGGAGGGTCTGGCCAAAGTATCACACATTATTTATGCATTCAGCTCTCAATGAAGTGGAGAGGGTTACCTGTCTAAAACATCCCTCCCCCCCCCCTAATTTTTTGCAATGATCCATCAGAGGGGAGGAGGAATCTGATAAGGGAACCTTATACTTTTGGCTTTAAATACTCATTTCCAAAAATTTTATACTGATCTTGGCCAAAAATGTTTGCATCTAATCTGCTTGCAATGTTGATGTGCAAAATTAAAATTTTTTGTGGCGTTGAAGTTTCCATCAAGCCACAGGAATGGCAGACTGTGGCCTCCCACTTTGCCACCCATTGGGACTTTCCCAATTGTGGAGGTGCAATTGATGGTAAACATGTCCGCATCATCCCACCCCCTAACTCGGGGTCGTACTATTATAATTACAAGGGGTATAATAGTATTGTGATGTTGTGGTGGTATCAGCAACATATGTTTTCCTGTATGTGAACGTGGGGAAAAATGCCCGGAAGTCGGATGGTGGAGTCATCGCGCAGACGGAGTTCTAGTGGCAAAGAGTGGCAGTCTGGGCTTGCCACCTGCAGAGGAGAATGTGGAAGGACTCCCCTTTTACTTCGTTGCGGATGAAGCATTTGTGCTGGGAAACCATCTGATGCGGCCATTCCCGATGAGGACCCTCACCCCGGACCAGAGGGTTTTTAGTTTATGGCTGGCCAGAGCCAGAAGAGTAGTGGAGAACACTTTCGGTATAATGGCAAGCCGGTTCCGCCTATTTTTGACTCCAATCCACATGGCGGAATATAAACTCAATCATATTGTGTTTTTGTGCTGCATTCTTTACAATTTTTAAAAAAAATACTCACCGAACTATGTGGCCTTAGTTGGGCCTGATGCAGACTTACAAGAAACTTACGAACCTGACAGCCCTTGAAGCTGGCCATCATGGCTTGCCCCCCCCCAAAGCGCCCGCAAGGTCAGAAACAGATATATGGAGTACTTTGCGGGTATGGGGGCCATTGATATGCCAGACAATGTCTGAGGGGCATTTTTTTTATGAATTTCTCTTTAAAACTGCAATAATATTTGTTTTCATTTACTGATTGGGTTTGTTTAGGTGTCTCCTAGCTTTTTTTTTTTGTGCCTTTTTCTTCAACAGTGCAAACCCAATTTCTGTGCTAGATGAGGTGACAGTCTCTTCTTCAGATAATATTATTATTATGTTGTGGGTCTGCTACACACACACACACACATTGTTTTTGTTGTTAATGTATGTAGTGCATTACTGACAAAAATATTACTCATTTTCAGCACCATGACAGAAATGTGTGAAGTCATGAAAATGGCGTGATTGGGGAAAATTCTAAAGCACTGTGGGTGTTATTTACTAAAGGCAGATCCACTATGCACTACAAGTGCACTGCAAAAGTGCACCTCAAACTGCACTTGGAGTGCAAAGTGGATTTGCCTTTAGTAAATAACACCCATTGCCACAGAAAACAACAACTTTACTACAAATACTGCTTTTGCCCATTGCAAAAGAAAGCCACACATTGTTCATAATTAAACTTTTTACTCAAAGCACATTCACATGTGTATATATAAAAGGGTTTTACAAACCAACAACCAACAAACCAACATATTTGGTGTATATAACATTATTATTGGTAAAATTAATATAACTTGACGTTTTTTGTGGAAACAGGCATGTATCAAAGCATAACATACAGAACTGAGGAACTTACCAAGTTTAACTTTGAAAAGTGAAGACAATATCAGACATGAGTATGTACAAATTGTGTTGATATTGCCTTCATCACATGGGGTGTCACCCCTGTAAAAGCCAAATTTGGAAGATGCACACAAATTGTGAATCAAACTGGGCATTTTCCTTCTGATCCCATGCCTAATGTCAACATGTGCTATCCCCCATCATGGGGGATCAATGTACGTGTTTTTGGGGGTGCAACCCCTTCATCTCAGCCACAAGGGGTTGCATCCACAAAACACGAACATTGATCCCCCATGATGTGATACAGCACATGCTGACACACTGTGTGCATCTTCCAAATTTGGCTTTTCTAAAAATATAAAACTGTTTTTTAAAAAAGAAAATGGATGCTAGCTAGTTTTGGATGTTTTAGATTCTCCCCAAAACATCAATGATGTTCTTAATTTTTTGTTGAACATCATTGATGTTTTTCTTAATGTTATCTAAATTGCGATTTCACCCTATTATCTCCTCGATGATGATCGGGGCACTTTCACTGGTAAAATGCGATTCTTCGACCACAATATTCACATCACCTAAAAATAAACCAAAAAAAACACTGTGTCTTATAAATATGCAGGCATACATTATTACCTTACCTGAAACTGTGGTCTCAGACACTCACCTGCTGTGATGCCAATTTTGTCAATTTCAACAATTTCTCCTTCCTACTCCTCCTCTGCTTCTGGTGTTGGTATTTCCCCTTCTTTGGGAGGTGTGGGGTCCCTGGTGTCCTCAGATGTCCCGAGTCTTCTCTCCCCTATGAGAATGTAAAAAAGGAATACTTAGCACACAGATATTTGAGGGCAGAAACAGGAATATGAAACATTGCTTGGAAGTGTCATACAATTGTGTCTTTTGGCAGTTCAAAGCTGAAAACATTATTTTTGACACTTTCTAAAGCTGGAGTACTTACCTGTTTTGTGCAAATTTGACAGATGGAGACACCCCTATAGTATCCACTGGCACACGAGTGTGGGACACCCTAATAAAAAGGGTGTTCTGGTGTCCCACACTAGTGCGCCTGAGTCCAGATGTGTAAACCGCTACTGAGTGTCCTCTCCTTTACACTGAATCAAGTTTGCATTTCATTCTATTCCAAACCCCTCTAGACAACAAACCTTATTTGACTAGAAATAGGCCTGAACAAATGTAGTTAAGTGCAACTTGCCAAAACATCGTCTTTGAAGTGGGCGAACGAACAATGTTTATTACTAACGATTGAACCCATAAACATGAAAGTGGCCATTTTAAACTGTACAACATTAAATCAAAGCACATGGAGCAGTATTATAGAAAGAATATAGGGCCCAAGGCGCTACCCCAAAGTTATACACACTCAATTTCCAAAGTCCTCTCTACCCTCTAAAAAAGGGGGAGACAAGATTACTCTGTATCTTCTCTAATACTAAGAACATGTTACTTGTGTTATATTAGGCTATAATATCCAATAAGACCACCAGATCATACACCCAGAGTACCAGCCTATTATGAGTGCATGTATTGCCACAAGCCTTTTACAAAATAAAGGGGGACACAATCCCAGGTATAAAGAATACAGATAAGTGAAAGGAGGTGGACACGAATCAAATGGAAACAGTTGGACACTGAGGGACTACATGCACTTTACCCCCTAGGGGAACAAGGATCTGGTGAGTGGGGACCCGAGTGGGTGAGCACAGAAGTCACTGGATTTTTCTGATCAAGCACCAGTCACCTTTAACCTGATGCGTTATTTTTATTTTTATTTGTGATTCACTTCATAGCTCTTGAGACAAGATACACATTGACTGTGCACTGTAGCTATATATAATTTTTGGAAAGCCTTTTTTGGGGTACATATACAAATATCTGGTGGTTGTAGATATTTTTTACAGACGTTTTTGCACTTTTTTGCACACTTTGCACTTTATGTACTTTGGAAAACAGTTTTTTGCACAAAATTTGGACTTTAATGTTAAATGGACTATTGGTGGATAATGCTCCTCTTTTCTCCCACATGGAGACATACAGTGTGAAATAATTGAGTGATAGAGAAGCATCGTGATTTAGTATTTCACATATATACAGACTTTTCTTTTTGATATCTATATTCACAATTATTTTTTATAACTATTTTATTTGTTTAATCCAGTTTGATATTATGTACTGCCTCATACAATAGCCTTGGGAGTGTGGATGTAGAGGTCGGAGTGCCCAATCTGCTTGCTTTGAGTGTATGGTGTACATGCACTCATCATAGGCTGGTACTCTGGGTGTATGATCTGGTGGTCCTATTGGATATTATAGCCTAATATAACACAAGTAGCATGTTCTTAGTATTAGAGAAGATATAGAATAATCTTGTCTCCCCCTTTTTTAGAAGGTAGAGAGGACTTTGTAAACCCTTTTATTACTGATTGAGTGTGTATAACTTTGGGGTAGCTCCTTGGGCCCTATATTCTTTCTATAAAACTTTGCACATCCACGGCCTTCTCTAGGGGACGGTGGATTTGTAGGGCGGCAGCAACCAAGTTTATAACCTTAGCGCGGCTATTTATAGTATTTTTTATCTACATGGAGCAGTATGCAAGCAATAATAAAATAATATGAACACGCGACAACGACTTACTTTTTTGAAGAACTCGCTTGATCCTTCTGTACTG
Source organism: Lithobates pipiens (assembly GCF_037356315.1). Taxonomy (NCBI): domain Eukaryota; kingdom Metazoa; phylum Chordata; class Amphibia; order Anura; family Ranidae; genus Lithobates; species Lithobates pipiens. Next base: position 39,109,485 of record NW_027507788.1, read on the forward strand.
ATCGTGCTCCCTCAGTTTTAGGTCTGACCAGCATTTCCTCAGTTGATCCTTGGATTGTCGTACCCCAAAATTCTTCTAAAGACTTTTCACGTCTTTAGTCGTGATCTTGGCATTTCTGACCTTTGGGTTTGGGTAAGGTCCATACTTCCCATCATAGTCATTCCTCTTCAATATGTCCACCATCTCCAAAAGACATATTTGAGGCCCTAAATCTTCTCCTCCGGGATCGGGACGTTTCTGGCTCCGAGCGCTCCTCCTCGTTAGTAGAATAATTAGCGCGCACCTGCTGTGTCTCCGCCATGTGCTCTCCCCACTGCGCAGAAAGAGAAGGGGTGGGGAATAGACTAGAAATAACGTCAGGGGCGGGCGGAGTTTCACGCATGTGCACAGTATATATATAATGTATATCTATTTGTTAACAATTTGGAACAGCCAAGAGCTGAAAATTGTGTGTGTTTGATGAACCAAAAACTAAAACCATGTCCCTTTTTCATACACAGGAAGACCTCAGCCAGGAGGAGGGCATGGAATGCGGCAGCCAGGAGGAGGCAGGGGTAAGTGGCAGACAAGATGTGGGCAGGCCTAGGAGCCTGACTGAATCACAGGTCCCTCCCCTCTGCCTTCAACCCAAAATGGCCAGATAGGGGGCGAATGTGGAGGAGTCAGTGCTCAGGCTAATTGGGGAGGCTTCTGCGGCCCTCAAAGCCACCTCCACTTATCAAGAGGCCTTTGCCACCTTGGCTGCATGTAAACTGCACGAAATGGAGGAGGAGCAACGCCTCATGTGTGAGGGAATCATCATGAAATCTTTACATAAGGGGTTGTTGGGCCAAATTACACAAAAAACACACTTGTGTGACTTGGACAATGCTCCTCCTCCTTCTCCTGCCACACCTCCAACACCACATCCACAGCCTGGAAGGAAGCGTGGAACGAAGACCAGAGTGTGATGACCTGGGTTCAGTCTGGTCTGGTACAGGAGGAAGGCTCTTGTATGACCGCGGCCTTGGGACATAGATGTCATCTGCTGCTGTTACTGATCTTTTGGACTTCTGGACCAGACTGTTCTCCCTTAGATATGGACTCCTCGGCCACCAATTTTTGCCTTTAAATAATTAATGTCTGCCCTGGGGGCCAAAGGCTTTGCCAATTTCCCCAGTTTCCCCAGCGCTGCCTCCTTCTTTATTTGTTTATGATACCTAATAAAGGTTTTTTTTGGTTCAAGAAATACCTGCCTATGTGTTTTACTTCAAAAAAGACAGTTTATTTTTGAGTAGGCAGGTACATTTCAAAAATAGAAAGCTAAATTAACAAGGGGCACCAACACCAAACAACCTCCTCGAGATTAAAAAATAAAACAATAAAATAAAAAGATAATAATGGTGTTGTGGTGAGTTGACACACAAAACATACCAAAATAATGACGAAGATGAGCAAAATTTAAAAAAAGGAGATATTGATTAAAACAAAAAAACACAAAATGTAAACAAAAAAAATAAATAAAAATGATTTGGGAGATCTGACGAATAAAAATATTCTATTCATGAAATCAGGAAAAAGAATAAAGAAATACGTTTTGGAGAAGTCTGTGTGAATATGAGCAGCAAAACAACTTCATTCTTCTAGCATTATAAAGAAAAAGAGAATGCGCTGCATTAAACAATTTTTAACATTGCAGCGTGACGAATGTGCTATATCTATTATGAACGCTAGTTTTGACTGATCGATTCAATCTCAGAATTTATTCTGAGCATGCGTGGCACTTTGTCCGTTGGACTAGGCTACAGACAATCGAAATTGACGCAATCGGATCATGTTGTCGGAAAATTTGAGATCCAGCTCTCAAACTTTTTGGGTCGGAAATTCCAACAGAAAAGTCAGATGGGGCCCACACATGATCGGATTTTCCGACAACATGGACCAATCAGATATTTTCCATCTGAATTTCCGACCGTGTGTACAAGGTATTTGACTTTATTGTCCTCTTTGATTTCAAGTCTCCCTTTATGCAACCACTGAACAATCTTTTATGTAGATGTTTATATATATTGATAGGCTATGTTACAGCGGTAAAAGGCACCATGTCAGATGAAGGCCTTTGGATCTACTACAAGCTTGGCTTTTTAGCTGCACATCACACAGTTTTGGGCTCACATTCATTTAACAATGCAATATTATTTTGAAGATTTTGAAGCTTTATCAAAAAGTTGGTCTCTAATGTGGATGAGATTTATTATAAATCACAGCAAGACATTACGCTATAGACCATACTGCACCTTGTGCTTGTCCAGCATAGGGTGTAGACAAGTGGGAATATATACATTTACTATGTGTGTGTATATATATATATATATATATATATATATATATATATATATATATATATATATATATTTACACACAGTATCTCACAAAAGTGAGTTCACCCCTCACATTTTTTGTAAATATTTTATTATATCTTTTCATGTGACAATACTAAAGAAAATACACTTTACTACAATGTAATGTAGTGAGTGTACAGCTTGTATAACAGTGTAAATTTGCTGCCTCTTCAAAATAACTCAACATACAGCCATTAATGTCTAAACCGCTGGCAACAAAAGTGAGTACACCCCTAAGTGAAAATTTCCAAATTGGGCCCAAAGTGTCATTTTGTGTGGCCACCATTATTTTCCAGCACTGCCTTAACCCTCTTGGGCATGGAATTCACCAGAGCTTCACAGGTTGCCACTGGAGTCCTTTTCCACTCCTCCATGATGACATCATGGAGCTGGTGGATGTTAGAGACTTTGAGCTCCTCCACCTTCAATTGAGGATGCCCCACAGATGCTCACTAGGGTTTAGGTCTGGAGACATGCTTGGCCAGTCCATCACTTTACTCTACGTATGATCTGTGAGCGGAGGACGGGGTAGTGTAAGCGCCGATCGTGGAAACTAAGGTACAATTTTAACTTGGGGCATTAGTGGTTAGTGGCCTATACTGCTTCTAGATTGAGGCCTATATGAGGACATGATTAGGAGTTTAGCCTGACATTTGGGTTTGTCTTGTGTTGTGTCTTGCAGAGAATATGGATAAATTTACCATTCCAGATTTCTTGCCAAACTTTATTGATAAATACAGAGAGCTGCCCTGTCTGTAGCAAGTAAAAAAACAATATTATCCCAACAAACTAAAGAGGAAGGCAGCGCTGGAGTAACTGTTGGAATTAGTGAAGCCAGTGCATCCCACGGCAGACATCCCCTATTTGAAGGCCAAAATTGGTGGCCTGAGGAGCACATAAAATAGGGAGCACAAAAAGGTCCAGGATTCCATGAGATCAGGAGCGGCAGTAGATGATATTTATGTCCCCAGGCTGTGGTACTATGACAGACTGTGGCTTTTGTCAGACCAGAGTGAACCAAGGCCATCACTCTCAACCCTTCCTTCCACATCAGATGAGGCTTCAGATGTCCAACCTGGGCCTTCCACCCAGGAAGAAGACGTGGAGGAGCCCAGCTTGAGCCAGGTATAGAATTGTTCAACATATTTCTTGTCAAAAATTTAATGATGTTAACTAGATGTTATTTATCACTAATTTCTGATTTAACAAAGTGGTTTACATATCAATAAACAATATTAGCTAAAAGCGACTGGGACAAGAAGGAAAAATGCTGGGGTCAGAATGATAGTCTTTTCTATTTGTTAACATTCAATTTGCAACAGTCATGAGCTCAAAATTGTGTGTGATTGATGATAAAAAAAATAAAACTATGTACCGTTTTCATACAAAGGAAAAGTCTCAGCCAGGAGGAGGCCGTGGAAAGTGTCAGCCAGGAGGAGGCCATGAAAAGTGTCAGCCAGGAGGTGGCTGTGCCCAGTAGCCTGACCAAATCCCAGGTTCCTCCCCTCTGCCTTCCAACAAAAAGGACCAGAAAGGCGAGGAACATGGAGGAGTCAGCAACTACTTTGATTCAGCAGGCTAGTGCGGTTCTCATAATGCGCCTTAGTGTCCACGAGTCCTTTGGGTGTATGACGGGCAACAAACTGGAAGGAATGGAGGAGGGCCAATGCCTTATGTGAGGAAGTCATACTTCAGGCCCTAAATAAGGGGGTGAGAGGCCAACTCCCCAACAAAAGCCACGTCTGTGAGTTGGACTCCACCACCTCCAACACCACAGCCACCCAACCCACCACAGCAGCCTGGAAGGAAGCGTGGAAGGAAGTGTTGAGAGTGTTTGGTCTGGCAAAAACACAGGCTGTAAGACCACAGCCTCGGGACATATGTCATCTGCTGCTGCTCCCAGTCTCTCAGAGTCATGGACCGTATTGTGTTCCCTATCAAATGGACTCCTCAGGTTACCAATTTTGACAGTCAAATAATTGATGTCTGCCCTGGGGTACAAAGGCTTCACCAATTCCAACTGTTTCTCCAGCATTGCCTTCCTCTTTATTTTTTTAGGACCCCTAATAAATGTTTAATTTTGGTTTTGACAAATACTTGGCTATATGTTTTACTTCAAAAAGGAAAATTTTTTTGAGTAGGCAGGTACATTTCAAAAATACAATCTTAGCAAGGGACACCAACACCAACCAACCTCTTTGAGGTAAAAAAATACACGATAATAATGGTGTTGTGGTAACTTGACAAACAAAATGACAAAAAATATTATGGAGATCACTAGAAATATATATATATTATTCTGAAGATCTTGATAAAAAAAGGAGATCACTAGAAAAAATAAAAAATAAAAGATTATTCTGGAGATTTTGGGAAAAAAAACAAAAACAAAGATTATTCAGGAGATCACGAGAAAGAATAAAAAATCTGTCCGTCAGAACTCTGTGAATATATTCATTATTCTAGCATTATAAAGAAGAAGAGAATGCGCTGCATTAAAAGATTTCAAAATTTGCAGCGTGACGAATGTGCTCCTTATTACGAATGCTAGTTTTGCAAGACTGAGCGCTTCCGTCTCATACTTGACTCTGAGCATGCGTGGAATTTTGTGTGTCGGACACAGGCTCAGACTTTCCGACAACAAGTTTTGTTGTCGGAAAATTTGAGAACATGCTCTCAAACATTTGTGTGTGGAAATTCCGACAGCAAATGTTCGATGGAGCATACACAAAGTTGGACTTTCCGACAACAAGCTCATATCGAACATTTCCCGTCGGAAATTCCGATCGTGTGTACATGGCATCAGTGTCAGGGTTGGGCTCAGCCCTTCCTCTAGGTTTCGTGATATCTTTGCTTTCTTAGAGAGCCTTGGGTTGGGCAAACCCTCTATGAGAGACACAAAAACCTGTTGTCTTGAGTTACCCTGAGTTTGTGGCTTCATTTAAAAGGGTATTTGATTTTCCCGCACACTCCGATTTTGCTGCCAAGTGCCTCATGTCCATCAAACAGAGTACGAGAACTGTTGCTGATTACGTCATTGAATTCCATATTCTGGCAGCTGAGGTTGCTTAGAACAATAAAGGACCCTTGTGGCTGTTTGTTCTCATGGTCTCTTGGATACTATTAAGGATGAGATAGCAGCCCGAGGTATACCCACTGAGCTGGAGAAGTTAATCACATTTGCCATCCTCATTGCCTTCAGACTCAGAGAAAGACTCTCTTTTAAGGAGCGCTTGCGGAAGCCTACTTGTCTCCGAGCTTTGCAGTCCTACCCTTGCCTCCCTCACCTCCCATGGCTCCTGGTACCGAGTCGGTCAGTGAAGGTGAACCCATGCACTTGGGCTTCACGCATCTCTCTGCAGATGAAAGAACACTTAGGAGGGAGAGATTGTGCCTCTTTATTGTGGCCAGGCAGGTCACTTTTTCAAGTCTTGTCCTACCCATCCAGGGAACTCCCGAACCTTGAGGTCCTGTCACGGACAGACCTTAGGTGGTGTTTTGTCCCCAGTTATCCAGAAGCATACACCCCTGGTTTCGGTTACCCTTTCTTGGGCTGAGTCATCCAACAAGATACAGGCTCTAATCAACTCTGGGGCTGTAGGCCTGTTCATTGATGCTGTCTTTGTATCGAAGCCCTGCGTGACGCTCCACTTGCCATTGAAGCTCTTGATGGGAGACCTTGACAGCCTGCCCATGTGACTCATTGTTCCATTGTCCATGGCCGTAGGGGCTCTTCAATTTGAGATAATCCAATTCCAAGTTATTTCCTCACCTAAGTTTCCGCTGGTTATTGGTTATCCTTGGTTACAGAGGCACAACCCCTCTTTTGATTGGCTCCATGCTGAGGTTCTCTCCTGGTCGCCACAATGCAGTAAGACATGCTTCCAGAAGGTTGCCAAGGTCCTGTGCACCTCTTCACTCTCCTTCCTGCCAGAAGAGTACCGCGATTTTAGCAATGTCTTTGACAAAGGTTAAGTAAATAGTTTGCCTCCACACCGGTCGTATGATTGCGCAATTGACTTTCAACCTGGTGTCATACACTCTCGTGGCCGGGTTTACCCTTTGTCGGTTTTGGGGGATAAGGCCATGGAGAAGTATGTTGCAGACACACTTTCTCAAGGTTTCATCCGCAAATCCTCATCTCCTGCTGGTGCTGGTTTCTTCTTTGTGAAGAAGAAGAGTGGTGAACTGAGACCTTGTGTTGATTATAGGGGTTTGGAATGCCTATCCGATTCTATTGATTACGGAGTTATTTGACTGCCTCAAGGGAGCAACACGAAGCATGATTTGAGAGGGGTATACAATCTCGTGAAGATTAATGAGGATGATGAGTGGAAGACTACTCTTAATACCAGAACAGGCCATTATGAGTACCTCGTAATACTTTTTGGCCTTTGTAACGCCCCGGCAGTTTTCCAGGAATTAACAATGTCCTCCGAGATTTGTTGCAGTTATGTGTGGTGGTTTATCTTGATGATATACTCATATTTTCCAAGTCCCTGGAGTGCCACCACACAGATGTTTGTTGTGTGGTTCTGAAACTAAGAGAGAACAATCTCTATTGTAAATTGGAGAAGTGCAACTTCCATTGTGAACAGGTTAAATTTCTGGGTTATGTCATTTCCACTGCTGGTTTTTCGATGGACCCAGAGAAACTTTCAGCAGTCCTACAGTGGCCCTGACCCATGGGTTTACTTCCTCTGCAGCGTTTTCTTGGCTTTGCCAACTATTATCAGAAGTTTATTCATAACTTCTCGTCTCTAGTCAAGCCCCTGACTGATATGACCAGAAAGGACGGTAACCCACAGAGTTAGTCTCCAGAGTCCATTAAGGCCTTTGAGAGTCTCAAGGCTGCCTTTGTTTCTGCTCCTGTGTTGGCACATCCTGATCCTACGTTACCTTTAATCCTTGAGGTTGATGCTTCTGAGACTGGGGTCGACACCCTTCTGTCTCAATGTCCTACCTCTGAGAGCACTATGCATCCTTGTAGCTACTTTTCCAAGAAATGGCAAGAAATTGTCAGCTGCGGAGTGCAATTACGATTTTGGTAAGAGAGAGCTGTTAGCGATCATTTTAGCCCTGAAAGAATGGAGACATCTCCTCAAAGGTACTACTGTGCCGGTTCTCATTCTTACTGACCATAAGAATCTCACATTCTTGACAAATGCCCCGTACACACGAGAGGACTTATGTCCGACAGACTTCCAAAGGAGTTCCGCCGGAGTTCCGACGGAGTTCTGACAGACTTTTCGGCCGAACGGACTTGGCCACACACGATCACACTAAACTCCGACGGATTCGAACGTGATGACGTACGACCCGACTCGAATAAGGAAGTTCATAGCCAGTAGCCAATAGCTGCCCTAGCGTCGGTTTTAGTCCGTCGGAGTAGCATACACACGAGCGGATTTTTCGAAGGGGACCGGGTCCGGCGGAGTTCCGTCGGGAAAATTTGAAGCATGCTTCATTTCTAAAGTCCGTCAGACTTTTGCGAAGCTAAAGTCCGTTGCAGCCCACACACGATCGGATAGTCTGACGGACTCGGTCTGACGGACTTTGGATGTTGAAAAGTCCGCTCGTGTGTACGGGGCATTAGGCTAAATGCTTCTCTCCCAAAAGGGCACGATTGGGCTCTTTTCTTGTCAGGTTTCAATTACATTGTCTCATTCTTACCCAGTACTAAGAACGTAAGGGTTGACGCTTTGTCACAACAATTTTCCTCCACTTCCAAGATGGAGTCGGTTCCTGTGATTCCTCCTGATTGTATTCAAGCTATGGTTCGCACCAGTCTCACTTCTCCTTTGGGTGACAAAATTCTTGCTGCTCAGGTCCATGCTCCTCCTGAGAAACCTTGTGACCGCTGCTTTGTCCCAGAGAGTCTCCATACTGCTGTGCTCCAGACTCACCATTCTCCCAACGCTGCTGGCCACCCTGGGAAGAATCAACTCTTTTGGGCCATTTCCCAACAATTCTGGTGGCCTAGTCTACGTGCTGGTGTAACCGCATTCGTAGCTGCCTGTTCCGTGTGTGCTCAGAGTAAGACTCCACAAAACCTTCCAGTGGGCCTCCTACGACATACCCAATGGAGAGAGGCCCTGGACCCACCTGTCTATTGATTTCATTGTGGAGTTACCCAACTCCCAGGGCAACACATTTATCCTTATGGTGGTTGACTGGTTCTCGAAAATATCTCATTGTATTCCATTTAAGAAGTTGCCCACTTCTATGGAACTGGCTTCCATTTTTGCTTGGGAAATCTTTTGCTTAGATGGGCTACACAAGGTGATTGTCTCGGACAGATGTAGTCAGTTTGTGTCCCAGTTCTGGCGAGCCTTTTGTGCACAGTTAGGAATTCAGCTTGCTTTCTTCTCTGCATATCACCCGCAGTCTGATGGGGCTGCAGAATGAGCCAATCAGTCCTTGGAGTAATTCTTACGTTGCTATATTTCTGATCATCATCAACAACTGGTCAGACCTCTTACCGTGGGTGGAGTTTGATCACAATAGTGCCTTGAATTCTACTTCCTGATTGTCCCGGTTAATGGTCTTTGTTCCACTTGGGCACAAGTCCAGGAGCTTTGTGACATGCTAATGATAGGTACAGACTCCATGCTGACCACAGACAGTTTATTGGGCCTTTCTGTATTCTTCCCAGGATTAACCCAGTGGCTTATGCATTAGACCTTTCTGGTAATATGCGTATCTGAAATGTATTTCATGTCTCCTTATTAAAACCTTTGATCTGCAACCGCTTTACCACCTCGGTGCCACGTCCTCACCCTGTACAGGTTCAGGACTAGGGATGAGCTTCGAGTTCGAGTCGAACTCATGTTCTACTCGAACATTGCCTGTTCGCCTGTTCAGCAAACAGTGAACAATTTGGGCTGTTCGCAGCAAATTCGAAAAGCCGGAACACCCTATACAAGTCTATGGGAGAAATCTAAAGTGCTAATTTTAAAGAGTAATATGCAGGTTACTGTCCTATAAAGTGTTTGGGGACCCGGGTCCTGCCCCAGGGGACATGGATCAATGCAAAAAAAGTTTTAAAAACGGCCGTTTTTTCAGGAGCAGTGATTTTAATAATGATTAAAGTGAAACAATAAAAGTGTAATATTCCTTTAAATTTCGTAGCTGGGGGGTATCTATAGTATGCCTGTGAAGGGGCGCATGTTTCTGGTGCTTAGAACTGTCCCTGCACAAAGTGTCATTTGTGCAGGAAAAAAAGTCTTTTAAAATCACTTGCGGCTATTGTCGGGTCCCGTAATACAGAGAACACTCAATGAGTGTTCTCTGCATTAGCCGACAATTCATTCATTCATTGATAAAAAAAAAAAAAAGCGTGGGGGTTCCCCTAAATTCAATTACCAGGCCCTTCAGGTCTGACATGGATATTAAGGGGAACCCCGTGTCAAATTAAAAAAAAATTGACGTGGGGGTCCCCCTAAATATCCATAACCAGACCCTTCAGGTCTGATATGGATATTAAGGGGAACCCCGCATCAAATTTTAAAAAAAATTGACGTGGGGGTCCCCCTAAAAATCCATATCAGACCCTTTATCCGAGCACGCAACCTGGCAGGCCGCAGGAAAAGAGGGGGGGGACGAGAGAGTGGCCCCCCCTCCCTCCTGAACCGTACCAGGCCACATACCCTCAACATTGGGAGGATGCTTTGGGGGTCTGTGACCCCTCAAAGCACCTTGTCCCCATGTTGATGAGGACAAGGGCCTCATCCTCACAACCCTGGCCGTTGGTTGTGAGGGTCTGCGGGCGGGGGGCTTATCAGAATCTGGAAGCCCCCTTTAACAAGGGGACCCCCAGATCCCGGCCCCCCCCTGTTTGAAATGGTAAGGGGGTACAAAAGTACCCCTACCATTTCACAAAGAAAGTGTCAAAATGGTTAAATAAGACAAACACACTTTTGAAAAATTCCTTTATTAAAAATAAAAAAATAAAAAAAAGATTCCAGCGGTGCTAATCCACTCTTGCTATCCAGCGACGGGTCTCCGGGGTCCAGCGATGGATGATCATATCCAGCGACGGGGGATCTCTCAGTCCAGCGCTGTCCATACATCCTTCTTCTATCTCCACTCCGGAGACACTGCATAGATCCCAGCGCTGACGTTTCTTATATTAGGAGGGCGGGGCCACCAGTCACCTGACCCCGCCCCCTCTGACGCTGGTGAAGGGAGCCAGGGGTTCCCCAGTGACGTATGGGTGACCCCGCCCCCTCTGATGTAACGGAAACCTCAATGAATGAATGAATTGTCGGCTAATGCAGAGAACACTCATTGAGTGTTCTCTGTATTACGGGACCCGACAATAGCTGCAAGTGATTTTAAAAGACTTTTTTTCCTGCACAAATGACACTTTGTGCAGGGACAGTTCTAAGCACCAGAAACATGCGCCCCTTCACAGGCATACTATAGATACCCCCCAGCTACGAAATTTAAAGGAATATTACACTTTTATTGTTTCACTTTAATCATTATTAAAATCACTGCTCCTGAAAAAACGGCCGTTTTTAAAACTTTTTTTTGCATTGATCCATGTCCCCTGGGGCAGGACCCGGGTCCCCAAACACTTTTTAGGACAGTAACCTGCATATTACCCTTTAAAATGAGCACTTTAGATTGTGAACGTTCGAGTCCCATAGACTTTAATAGGGTTCTAAAGTTCACACGAAGTTTAGGTCTGTTCGCAGGTTCTGGTGCAAACCGAACAGGGGGGTGTTCGGCTCATCCCTATTCAGGACCATGAGGAATATGAAGTACAGTCTACTGTTGACTTCTGTAGGCGCATACAGTACCTGGTGCATTGGAAAGGGTACTATCATGTACCTGATAGGAGACTGAGTTGATGAGGTCGGCCTCTCTATATCTCCTGTCCTGCAGCACTAAGGATGAGACAGAGGAAGCCGAAGGACAGGAGGGACACGAGTGCATGATGTGGATGATTCCGGGCCGGCAGCTTGTCATGGTTCTGGAGACTGGAGTATGCAGCGATGTGCAGAGCTGGAGCAGGAGACAGCCAGGCAGGCACCCAAGGGTTAACAGAAGCCAGGATCATAGACAGAAGCAGAGTCTCAGGAATAGCCAGGGTCATCAGCAGGGCCGTCTTTAGCACAGGGCAAACGGGGCACCTGCCCTGGGCCCAATGTTTGTAAGGGGGCCCGCACTGCTACCCGCGAATTGGGGCCCCAATGAAGGTTTTGCAGAGTGCACAGAGGACACGGGAGGCTGTATTCCCGTGCTAGCCAGCTGAGAGGGGGCGGGGCCGGCAGCTCCACTGACGCTCTGACCCCGCCCCGTGCAGCCTGTATGCTCGGAACAGAGCGGCTATAGTTAGAGCAGTGATCGGAGTGGGAGCGTCAGTGGACCTCTATTCTCCAGCCAGTATAGAGGGGGCGGGGCCGGGAGCTCCACTGACACTCCCACTCCGATCACTGGCTCTCATTACAGCCGCTCTGTTCTGAGCATACAGGCTGCACGGGGGCGGAGTCAGAGCGTCAGTGGAGCTCCCGGCCCCGCCCCCTCTCAGCTGGCTAGCGTGGGAATACAACCTCCCGTGTCCTCTGTGCACTCTGCAAAACCTTCATCGGGGGCCCCAATTCACGGGTAACGGCCCCCCCTACAAAGCATCAGTGGAGCTCCCGGCTGTTATAGTGAGATCAGAGAATGGAAGCCCCGCCCACATACCTCTAAATGTATGTAGTAAGTTTGGCTGCCCAGGTATGTTCTTGCACCCATAAAATGCCTGACTGCTTAAACCCTGAGCTGTGTTATTCAACTGTCAAGCTGTGCATTGCTGAAAGTTCTCTGACCATCACCTGTAGTATGTCCGCAGTCTCTGATTGTCTCCTGCAGTATGTCCGCAGTCTCTGATTGTCTCCTGCAGTATGTCCGCAGTCTCTGATTGTCTCCTGCAGTATGTCCGCAGTCTCTGATTGTATCCTGCAGTATGTCCGCAGTCTCTGATTGTCTCCTGCAGTATGTCCGCAGTCTCTGATTGTCTCAGTATGTCCGCAGTCTCTGATTGTCTCCTGCAGTAGGTCCGCAGTCTCTGATTGTCTACTGCAGTATGTCCGCAGTCTCTGATTGTCTCCTGCAGTATGTCCACAGTCTCTGATTGTCTCCTGCAGTATGTCCGCAGTCTCTGATTGTCTCCTGCAGTATGTCCGCAGTCTTTGATTGTCTCCTGCAGTATGTCCACAGTCTCTGATTGTCTCCCTATGTCCCCAGTCTCTGATTGTCTCCTGCAGTATGTCCGCAGTCTCTTATTGCCTCCTGCAGTATGTCCGCAGTCTCTGATTGTCTCCTGCAGTATGTCCGCAGTCTTTGATTGTCTCCTGCAGTATGTCCGCAGTCTCTGATTGTCTCCTGCAGTATGTCCGTAGTCTTTGATTGTCTCCTGCAGTATGTCCGCAGTCTCTGATTGTCTCCTGCAGTATGTCTGCAGTCTCTGATTGTCTCCTGCAGTATGTCCGCAGTCTCTTATTGCCTCCTGCAGTATGTCCGCAGTCCCTGATTGTCTCCTGCAGTATGTCTGCAGTCTTTGATTGTCTCCTGCAGTATGTCCGCAGTCTCTTATTGTCTCCTGCAGTATGTCCGCAGTCTCTGATTGTCTTCTGCAGTATGTCCGCAGTCTCTTATTGCCTCCTGCAGTATGTCTGCAGTCTCTGATTGTCTCCTGCAGTATGTCTGCAGTCTTTGATTGTCTCCTGCAGTATGTCCGCAGTCTCTGATTGTCTCCTGCAGTATGTCCGCAGTCTTTGATTGTCTCCTGCAGTATGTCCGCAGTCTCTGATTGTCTCCTGCAGTATGTCCGCAATCTCTGATTGTCTCCTGCAGTATGTCCACAGTCTCTGATTGTCTCCTGCAGTATGTCCGCAGTCTCTGATTGTCTCCTGCAGTATGTCCGCAGTCTCTGATTGTCTCCTGCAGTATGTCCGCAGTCTCTTATTGTCTCCTGCAGTATGTCCGCAGTCTCTGATTGTCTCCTGCAGTATGTCCGCAGTCTCTGATTGTCTCCTGCAGTATGTCCGCAGTCTCTTATTGTCTCCTGCAGTATGTCCCCAGTCTCTGATTGTCTCCTGCAGTATGTCCCCAGTCTCTGATTGTCTCCTGCAGTATGTCCGCAGTCTCTGATTGTCTCCTGCAGTATGTCCCCAGTCTCTGATTGTCTCCTGCAGTATGTCCGCAGTCTCTGATTGTCTCCTGCAGTATGTCCGCAGTCTCTGATTGTCTCCTGCAGTATGTCCGCAGTCTCTGATTGTCTCCTGCAGTATGTCCGCAGTCTCTTATTGTCTCCTGCAGTATGTCCGCAATCTCTGATTGTCTCCTGCAGTATGTCCGCAGTCTCTGATTGTCTCCTGCAGTATGTCCGCAGTCTCTGATTGTCTCCTGCAGTATGTCCGCAGTCTCTGATTGTCTCCTGCAGTATGTCCGCAGTCTCTTATTGTCTCCTGCAGTATGTCCGCAGTCTCTGATTGTCTCCTGCAGTATGTCCGCAGTCTCTGATTGTCTCCTGCAGTATGTCCGCAGTCTCTTATTGTCTCCTGCAGTATGTCCCCAGTCTCTGATTGTCTCCTGCAGTATGTCCCCAGTCTCTGATTGTCTCCTGCAGTATGTCCGCAGTCTCTGATTGTCTCCTGCAGTATGTCCCCAGTCTCTGATTGTCTCCTGCAGTATGTCCGCAGTCTCTGATTGTCTCCTGCAGTATGTCCGCAGTCTCTGATTGTCTCCTGCAGTATGTCCGCAGTCTCTGATTGTCTCCTGCAGTATGTCCGCAGTCTCTGATTGTCTCCTGCAGTATGTCCGCAGTCTTTGATTGTCTCCTGCAGTATGTCCACAGTCTCTGATTGTCTCCTGCAGTATGTCCGCAGTCTCTGATTGTCTCCTGCAGTATGTCCGCAGTCTCTTATTGCCTCCTGCAGTATGTCCGCAGTCTCTGATTGTCTCCTGCAGTATGTCCGCAGTCTTTGATTGTCTCCTGCAGTATGTCCGCAGTCTTTGATTGTCTCCTGCAGTATGTCCGCAGTCTCTGATTGTCTCCTGCAGTATGTCCGCAATCTCTGATTGTCTCCTGCAGTATGTCCACAGTCTCTGATTGTCTCCTGCAGTATGTCCGCAGTCTCTGATTGTCTCCTGCAGTATGTCCGCAGTCTCTGATTGTCTCCTGCAGTATGTCCGCAGTCTCTTATTGTCTCCTGCAGTATGTCCGCAGTCTCTGATTGTCTCCTGCAGTATGTCCGCAGTCTCTGATTGTCTCCTGCAGTATGTCCGCAGTCTCTTATTGTCTCCTGCAGTATGTCCCCAGTCTCTGATTGTCTCCTGCAGTATGTCCGCAGTCTCTGATTGTCTCCTGCAGTATGTCCGCAGTCTCTGATTGTCTCCTGCAGTATGTCCGCAGTCTCTTATTGTCTCCTGCAGTATGTCCCCAGTCTCTGATTGTCTCCTGCAGTATGTCCCCAGTCTCTGATTGTCTCCTGCAGTATGTCCGCAGTCTCTGATTGTCTCCTGCAGTATGTCCCCAGTCTCTGATTGTCTCCTGCAGTATGTCTGCAGTCTCTGAACCTCTCCTGTAGTATGTCTGCACTCTCTGACACTCTCCTGTAGTATGTGTATTAATGTGTCCCTTTACTTGCTCAATTATTTAGGATTGCTCCACTGCTCAGTGAGAGGTAATGATGTGCATTAACCTGTAGCAACCAATCAGTGAACCGTAGTGATCTGCTTTAATCTCTAGCAGCCAATCAGTAAGTGGTAATGATGTGCATTAACCTCTAGCAACCAATCAGGAAACAGAAATTATGTGTTGTAACCTCTAGCAACCAGCCAGCGAGCAGTAAGGATAGGCTGTAACCTCTGGCAAACAATTGCAATCACTGCATGATCTGCTGCAGTAAACTGATTTTGAGTCTACCTGCTATTTTTTGTATGTCTCAGAATGGAGGGGGGGCCCCAAGAAAATGTTTGTCCAGGGCCCAATCAAAATTAAAGACAGCCCTGGTCATCAGCATGCAGGCAGCGGGGTACCAAATCATAGACAGAGTCAGGAATGGAGCCGGGTCAGAGGTGAGTAGCAGAACAGGAACAGGATACACAGCCAAGGTCAAAGAACAAGCCAAGTTAGCAACTAGAAGAGCACACAGGATCAGATCAGGATATAGGACACAGCTGAAGATCAGTCAGGAAAGGATAGGAGGCTAGACTCCCTTTAAATAGGCCGTCTGGCGCCAAGAGGAACTATGCCTGCACATGTGCACCCTTGGTTATGGACTCTTGTGCACATGGTTGCGCCCGTTAGCCGTTCTTAAGGAAACTATGTACTTGCGCACATCTATGTGCCAGACATCTCACAAGGATTCCCTGATGGGTACGGTTCAGAGGAACGCTCTTGGGTGTCATCCTAGGACGTGATGCTCCTGTCCTACTCCATGATTTCCATAGACATTTTCCCCTCAAGCCTGGTGGTGCTCCGAGGGGGAGGGGTCGTTGAGGAGGGGGAACAGTCAGTGCTTTGCTCAGGCCTTCCTTCCTCTGAGCTGGCTGCTCAGCTGTCAGCTAATTGCCAGCTCCTATCTCTCCACAGTGACTAACCTGTTAATAGCCTGCTCGTCAGTCCTGCCTACTTAAGCTGTCCAGTTCAGATGATCTCTGCCTTCGCCTAGGTCAACACCACAGAGACTATCTCTTGCGTTCCTGTTAAAGACTTGCTTGACTGACATTCCTTTTGGCTCCAGGTCCAGCTTGCTGTTCCACTACGCTGATTTCTGGCTTCCCAACTTTCTGGCTTGTCTGACTATCCCTTCTGGTCACCGAACTTTGGCTATGTTTTGATTACATTTGTTCTATTTACTTTTATTATTAAACAAGTTTGATTTAACTGTACTTCTGTCTTGGTCTGATTCATGGTTTCTGACAGTTAGCTGATGTTCAAAAAAAAATTATTAAACTTAAAAGTAGCACATAAGTTTATATTTTATATTAAAAACATTACAAAAGTTGCAAAGACATGTTTCAACATTGACACATGTAATGATAATGTGTTTAGACTACATACCAGAGCATTTTTTTTTTTAAAGGACTTTGTTTATTGCTTACTAGAGGTACTTATTGGTTTCTGCAATTGCTTGCATGTCAAAGTCATGTTGATGAAGAAAACCTGCACCTAAATTTTACATTCAATGTGGTGACTTCTTTCATAAAAAAAATCCTTATGGAGGATGAAAGTGTGCTAATGATGTATACTACTCACATCATAGGTGACATCAAGGTGCCATCAAGGTGTTCATGAGTTTTAAAGGGGCCAACATAGCTGGCAGAAGTTTACCACAAAGACTTGCCTGAATCACTCCATTCCTGAGGGCAGAACTGGGTTGCCGATACAGATTTTAAATTGAAGGTCTAAGCTTAGCTCCTTTGTCTGAGAACTCTCAAGTGACTTAGCCTGCTTCACATTTAATTCGGTTTGGTCACTTGAAGTGTAACCTCTCCCGCAGAGTGCTACCGTTTACACTCCCCTATACTACAATATAAGCTGTGTTAGACTCAGGAGGTACATCTGTGGAGTACACTGTACCCTTTACTGCTGTGTTTATGTTTACTGTTTTTTTTTGCTACATAGGGAATGCTTTCTGACAGGAGAAAGGATGAGTAATTATATTTAAAGAGACCTAAAGTTTGGTCTCCTGATGGCAACACCAATCTATCATTCTGGCTAAAAGGACTGTTTTTTTTAGTCGGCTGTCTGTAGCTTAATGTATTCTTCCCAGTTTATTTGTTAGTTCTGTTTGCTGTGATTTCCCTACTTTAGTAGACTGTTGTTTGGTTGCATTTTACAACAAACTTGCTAGTTATAAGGATCCTTGTCTCTGCATTTATTCTGGGGTGATCCCTTTTTGAGCATAATGGCAATAGGTATAGAATAGCAAAAAAGAGCAAAATGGTACACAAATGTTGTAACCTCAATGTTTGCAGCTTTTTGGAATATTTACAAGAATTGATTTTGAATACTTGGGCTCGGGTGATGTTGGTGAATAAATGACTTTTATTCCATGCTACTGCGGCGGCGGTCTGATTTAATCTTAATTGTAACCTAAAAAAGGTAAGGGAAACGAACAACATACACTGTAATATAGCACCTTCCACAAATAAAGTCTTGTACTACTTCCTTTTCATGTTTTTCGGATAGAGAAGGAAAACTCTGAAGAGAACTCACATATTTGACCTGGTTGCTGAACAGTGAACACGATGTTCTCTTGCATACTGCCTTTACAGACCTACTTCTCCACCCAAAAAACAGTTTCCTTTTTCTAGATTGGAGGACAATTCCCTCAAATCATGGAACAGGACCTCAGCTATAAAGAATTTGGATCAGTGAATGTGTGTTCTGGTTCCTCTTATAACAGAACATTGAGGCATTTTGGAGGCCGTGCTCCAAAGCTCAAAGGAAGTCTGGGGACTTTAAGACTGCAGTGTCTATTTGCATTTAGTAAATCAACTGCTATGTCTCTTACTTACAGTCCCATTTGCCATGGCAAAATTCCACTATTTTTAAAAAGCTTAATTTACCATATACTAACATCACACTCATAATATTATTTGTATCCCAGTCATTTTTAAAGAATCTTAAGAATCAATATAAAGCAAAGACAATGTTTGGTTTGCATGAATCAGTTGCTTGCACAAGCATTTGACTATGGATTAGTATAATCTCTATAATGTTGTAACAGTATAATTATAGATGTCGTTGTTCATATGTATACATACAAATAAAACCACAGGATATACTATAAAATGTACCATAACAATCAGTTAATACTTAAAGCTTTTCTGTGATGATATAAATGTCCTTGCAGACAACTGAGAGCTTATAGTAAGTAATTCACAGAAATGTATCATAAAACAAATGATTGCACTGTGTATTTATGTGACATCACTAGACGCCAACAAAAACATATCTGTAGACATGGAATGTCATTTGAAAGGTCTGGCCACCAAGCAGTCTTTTTTAATAGCTATGGCATAAACATGCACAAATTTCATTACAATGCTATGCAGAAAATCCTGGCCCTAGCTTTATCTTGGGGGAACAGTAGGGATTGTCTACATAAACTTCCCCCAAAAGATTGATTCTTCTTCCAGGATCATTTCGCTAGTGTGTTTTATAAAAGGATGCAGACGCCCCCAATCTGGCATTGATCTGTCATATTTGGCCAGTCATGTCTATTGGTATATTTACGGATTTATGGATGAAATATTGTAACATTAATCATGAATTAGATGAAAACATGTAGTGCTGACCCCTTGAAAGAGCCACTGATGTTTGGATCACCTGACTTTGGAGTTCAACAACCTTCCGGGCAATGCCATACCCTCTGACACACCATGGCTGAAGGGTGAATATTTATTGTAACAAAACACAATAAATCAACAGCCAACAGATAGAAAAGCAATACGAAACACTTTAACAAGTATATGTTAGTTATAGTTACAAAATAATGTGTGACTCAGTAATAAACAAGCAGACCAATTAATTCACCCCTAGTTTATATATTAAGGGGGGTCCTAACTAAGGTGCAATGCAACAATAGAGGTCCAACAGTTTCTAGCAAACCTCCTTCCACTGCCCACTGTGTTGGAGCATTCACATGTAAGTCCCTTCAAACCTGGATCCGGGGTCCAGGGTACATGACTTGGGACCTGTGATCTAAAACATCCTTATCACAATCACCTTGAGACCAGGAACAGTCTTTCCTTTTCCTCCTCTGCAAAGCGATTGGTTCTGTAATTCTATTACAAAACTGGAGCACAGACCTAGTCTATCTGGGGACTACATCTCCCACAAGTCCTTGCTCCTCTCAGCAAGCTCAGTTCTCCCCCAGGGTGCACAGCATTACATTACAGCTTCCTCTGTTCTCCCTGATGACGTGTAAGGTTTTTCTCCAACTCTCTCTGTGGCTGCACACAATGCTGGAAACGTTCAGTATTTTGTCTCCTTCTTCTATCCTCTCCTCACTGGCAGGCAAAGAGAGCTGTAGCGCTGACTGTGTAGGAGGGGCTGCAGCATGTGTGACACTGTCAGCGACAGCTTGGTCTGTGCAGTTGTAGTTCAGGGTGTGCCACAGACTGGTGCTACACACTTGTTGGTCTGACATTATGTAATGGGTATAGATATCACTGCAGTTGTGTTGTATGCATCTGTGTCCCTAGCACTAATAAGCCACTATGTATGTCCCTTTTACTGAAATAAAGAAATAGCCTTTGAGGATTTGGTAAAAGGTGGTGGCCACTTTGTAAATTAACAGATCAGCTTCCTGAAGAACAAGGTCCACCTTAAAGTGAGGACTCTTGATCCTAATGCCCTGCCCTGCCCTCCTGAAGACCATGCAATCATGGTGAATGACGCATCCTTCACTCCACTCAGTTTTGAGATCCTGGAACCTTTCCCAGAAAGAGGTATACTGAGGGCTACGGCAAAGTTTTGGCAGATGCAGGAAATCCCATACATAGTCCTCACACAATTGCTCTCTTAGGGCCTCCACTTCTTCCATCACATGACGGGGTACAAAAGGGTAAGCATACCCATACTCAATGGCTAATTTCTTCTGTAGCATTCACTGAAGTTGTGAATACCCTGGCAACTCCTGTGGCTTACCCCTACTTGGTGGGGCACAAGAATCCATCACCTTTCTGATAAGCTCCTTTTGAGCCAAGCTCTGAACAGTGACCTGTGCCTCAAAGTCCTCAGCAACAAAGTTCCACATAGCAGGGGGCGTGACCGGAAGCCGACCTGGACGGACACTTAGCTTAAGAGCTCCTGTCCAGCCCAGCATTATACAGGCCATAAACGGGGGCCACAGCCAGCTTTAATGGGCCGCTCACGGACCACCCGCTCTACATCCACCCGGGGGTCATCGCAACCGCCTCCGGGCTCCTCGGCAGCATTCCGGGGCTATTTTATCCCGCCCGAAGACTCCCTGGATGGGAGTGGCAAGATGGCGCCGGCCGCTGCCACGCTACACCAGCCTTCTACGCCGCCGCCGCTCTCCACCACAAGCTCCCCGCGGCACGGCGGGGATACCGCCTGCGGATTCTCAACACCGGCGGATATGCTCCAGGGGGTGTGTCCTCCATATGACCCCCCCATCCCCCCGGCTCCTCACCCGACCATCCAGGGCACAAGGCCGCACCACGACCTCCAGGGAGTCCCAAGATGGCGCCGGCTGCCGCAGCCACGCACCATAAGCACTGCACACTGCCTCCCACTGGCCCCCACAGCTCCCCAGAGAGGGACGCTTCTCCCAGGCACAGCTCTCTGGACCCAGCCGACCCCGACCGGGGGGTACACCCTCAGCATGCCTCCCCCTACTCACCCGGCCCACCATCCACCCATCCGGAAACAAGGGTTACGCTGCAGCCTCCGTCACAGTACACACAGTGTACTGCAGCTTTCCCCATGCTGTTCCGTACTTGCTCAGACCCGGGGGCCCTTGCTGCAAGCAGCCCCCCGGATTTGTCTGCAGGGCTGGAGGACTTCCCAGTGCTGAGGCACCCCAAGCACCCCCCGATGACATCTGCTTCGACAGGGGGATGGGGGCAGTTTTCTGGGTGGTCAGGCCCCACTGCTCCTAAGGCCCAACGGCCCCAACGCTCCAGAGACCACAGTGAGTCAAGGGGGCACGCGCTTACACCCCCCTCTTATGCACGAATGGCACAAGCTCCCCCTTCAACTCGAGGAAGAGACCCCCCGGAGTCATCAGTGATGTCTCCTCACAGAGAGGCCTGGTCTGAGCCGTGGGACCCCCGACCCTCTCCACCCCGCCTCCAGCACCGAGGTCCCCATGCTGTGGTCCCCCAGATGCCTCTTCCCCCTGCCTCTGCGACCCGAGGTCAGAACGCGGGACTGGACTCTCATTGGCAAGCTTATTTACAAGCGATCCCAACTAAGGACGATTTCAAGCAACTTATTGCTGACGTGCAAGCCACATGCCGAGTGCAATCTTTACATGCCGGCCTCAAGCACTTGACAGACTGGGTGGAAATGGTGGAAGAAGAATTACAAGACACAAAGCTGACAGTCCACCAGACCACCGCCTTATGCTCCGGGAACTGCAGCGCCAAGTGGAGGACTTGGACAATAGGGGGCGCAGAAACAACATCTGCGTCCGTGGCCTCCCAGAGTCGGAAGGTTCTGAAGACCTTCATTCTACGCTACAAGAGTTGTTCAATGAAATGCTGGGAGAGCCCGCAGACAAACCTATTGAAATGGATAGAGCCCACCGAGCCCTCCGCCCTAAAGGCTCCTCATCGCAACCTCGGGACATTATCTGTCGGGTCCACTCTTTTCCCCTGAAAGAAGATATCATGCGGAAAGCACGTTACATCCGTAACCTTACCTTTGATAACTCCCCACTGCAGATATACCCAGATCTATCCTGGATCACGCAGATTACTGCAGCCTCTTCTGCGCACACTCCAGGACAAGAGTATTGCCTACAGATGGGGCTACCCCTTCAGCTTGACCGCTAAACACCAGGGGAAGTCGGCCATTCTACGTTATCCGGAAGATCTGGACTCCTTCTGTGATGCTTTGGAGATCCCTGCCCCCAACTTGCCTGCCTGGGACCTGCTTGCCACGCCGCCTCCACCGCAGGTGGTCTGGCAGAAGGTCCCCTCCACTAAATGCTCCAGGGGTCCTGAGCACCCGCGCAGACCCCCCAAACACAGAATGGGATGAGCTTTCTGGAGAAGCCACGCAGAACACTGCTTTTTTTTTATCCTCCCAACCCGACATCGACCACAACGACCCTGCCCTCCTGAGCTCCCACGAACACCACTACGTTCCTTTTTTGTTTTTTTTTGTTTTGTTTTTCCTCTTGTGCCCCCCGTTGGCTTATAGCCTACCTACCCCTGTTACACGAACAGGGCTGGCCCTGGACTCCTTTTGGACAGGCCGGTTTCGGAATTACCCACCCCCCCCCCCCGTGGTTAGCCACCTGATAGTTCCCTGCCTCCCCCTTCCCCCCCCTTTTTTTTTTGTTTTGTTAATCCCCTTTGGGGGTTTTTTTTTGGTGTTTTTGTCAACTGTTTTTTCATTCCTTTTTGGACTACTGTTTTTCCAGGTCTCCCTATCTGGGACCTACCTCCCCGGATTTTTTACCCCCCCCCTTACTTTTTGGGAGGGAGCCCAGCCGGGGAGCCCAATTGGAACTTGGCCCCCGGGACATCTCGATCCCTGTAGGCCAGACTGTAAATTACTGTGTTATTATTTAATTGTGTATGTACTCTAACTCTTTTTCTTTAACCTAGGCTTCCACCGCCTCCTGCTCTATGGCCCTCCTTATCTGGCACGCCGCCTGACTTCCTCCCCTGGATGCCGCGCTCCCGGATCACGCTTTGCTACTATTGGCCTCAGCTAAGTATGCTTCCTAATTACTCCCTATATGACAATGGCTAAGGTACTATCATTAAATGTCCACGGGCTTAACTCAAACAAAAAAAGACGTCTGGCGCTCCGGGAATTCCGGCAGTCATGGGGCGATATCATTATGGTTCAGGAAACACATTTTAACAAGGGGGATTCTTTTGGATTCGCATCCAGTTACTACCCACAAGCCTACCAGGCTTTTAACCCGCGAAAGAGAGCGGGGGTCGCTATCCTTTTTAAAAAAGGGGCCCCCTTTACGTGCTCCAGCGTATATCTCGACCTGCTTGGATACTTCATCATTCTTCGAGGCACCTGGCAAGCTCAGGCCATTACCCTATGCGCCCTGTACGCTCCAAACACGCGCCAACATAGCTTTCTGGCTAAGGTTTTTACCCAGCTATCCCGCACGCCCTTAGACCTTCTTGTACTAGGAGGGGACTTTAATCTATCCCACTCTGCTGTCCATGACTGCCTGGCAGTGACCCCTCAAACCCCATAGGCACGGGTCCTTAGGGACTCCAAACTATTCCGCCAGCTGACTAGGAGACAAGGTCTTTTTGACGCTCGGAGGGCCCTTCATCCGACCAACCGCCGATATACCTTCTACTCTGCCCCCCATCAAACCCACGCCCGTATCGATTACTTTTTTGTAAACAATAACGCACTACGTATTGTCGATTCGGCGCAGATTCTCCCCATCTCATGGTCAGGTCATGCCCCCGTCGCTCTCTCGCTGAACCTCGGTACTCCTATATGACGGCCATGTAACTGGCGGCTAAATAACTTTCTTCTACAGCATCCCCCATCCAAAACCGAATCCACACTGGAACACTACTTTAGGGAAAACGATACCCCTGACATCTCGCTCCAGACCTTATGGTCGGCCCATAAGGCTGTCCTCCGGGGCCACTGTATTGCCCTTTCTTCGGCTATGAAGAAGGATGCCAGGACAGCCGAACAGCTGGCGACCACAAAACTAAAGTCCTTGGAGGCAAAACTCCAAGACTCCCCTTCTATCCCACTCCTCCGACGGATCGTTTGTAAACGGGCGACCCTTTGGGACTTAGCCATGGGCCAGGTAGAAAAAGCCCTCGTCCGCCTAAAACAGATGTACTACGACAAGGGCAACAAAGCACAGTCACTCCTGGCCCGTAAACTGGCGGAATGAACGCATATGTCTGCGCCCCACCAGATTAAGGACAGGCGAGGTGTTCTTTTGACCCATCCCCAGGAAATTGTAAATGCCTTCTCTGACTATTACACAGATCTCTATAATAAAGCCGAGATACCGCACAATCCCCAGTCGCCTGACCTGACGGACCGTATTACTCATTACCTAGAGCGCGTGAAACTTCCCCGACTGCGGACGGAAGACTTACTAGGTCTTAATGCCTCTATTACGGCAGAGGAACTGGAGGAGACTGTGAAAGGCCTGCCCGCCCATAAGTCCCCCGGTCCGGACGGACTACCGTATGCATATTACAAGGCCTTCCTTCCCCTACTTAGCCCCCACATGACTAAACTATACAACGCCTTTCGCCACCAAACTCCGGTTCCTAGCGACATGCAGAGATCCTTTATATCCCTGATGCCAAAACCGGACAAAGACCCGGCGCTATGCGCCAGCTACAGACCCATTGCCCTGCTTGACTCTGACTTGAAAATATTCACTAAAATCCTCTCGAATAGATTGAATGCACTCCTCCCCGCTTTAATTCATAAGGACCAGGTGGGTTTTGTCCCCTTGCGTCAGGCGGGGGACAATACTCGGAAAGTCATTGACTTAATCGATGTAGCCAATAGGGAATGTATGGAATCGGTACTCCTGAGTCTCGATGCCAAGAAGGCATTTGATCGCCTGAGCTGGCCCTTTATGATAGCCACACTGCGGCACCTGGGCTTCACGGGACCCTTCCTGCAGGCAGTAATTAATCTCTATACTGCTCCTACATCTCAAGTTAAAACCCCATTTGCTACTTCACCTGTATTCCGGGTGACTAATGGTACCCGCCAGGGATGCTCCCTCTCTCCTTTGCTTTTTGCACTGTGTGTGGAGCCGTTGGCGGTGGCCATTAGGGGCAACCCGGATATTAGGGGGGTGTCGGTGAGAGGCAAGGAATTTAAGGTGTCCCTGTTTGCGGACGATGTCATTCTGACATTGACACACCCCAGGATCTCCCTGCCCATCCTTCACGCAGAGTTGGCTGCATATGGAGCACTATCAGGGTACAAGATAACAACAAAATCCGCAGCCCTCCCCCTGAATATTCCGGCAGCGGAGGTTGATCACCTGCAGTCCACCTTCCCTTACAGATGGGAAGCTGCCTCCATTAAATACTTGGGGGTCTATATTATTCCCTCCTATAGTACTTTATACCACGCCAACTTCCCACCCCTGTACAGTTCGATAAGAGCCCTTCTCCAAAAATGGAGGCCCCACCGGATCTCTCTTCTGGGCAGGATCGCATCTACTGAGATGGTTATCTTGCTGAAGCTCCTCTATCTCTTTCAAACTCTACCCATCCCCGTCCCCTATGCCCACTTACGGAAACTTCAAGGGGACGCGTTGAGCTACGTCTGGAACCATCGGAAACATAGAATACCCAGCTCCGTTATGACCGCGTCCCGGGCTGATGGGGGCTTGGCATTCCCGAATCTAGTGAAATACTATCAGGCATCCCAATTACGGGGGATCCTTGCGTGGTTCCCACAGCGGTCCTACAATAAATGGTCACAAATTGAGAAAATATGGTTGGCCCCAATTCACCCCAACAGCCTTTTATGGAACATGCACGTGACGGTGCCTCCCGACCGATTATTGGGTCCGATGTCCCACCTTCGGCAGCTCTGGTGCAGGTTATCTAGCTCCGGGCTACTGCAATCTAAATGTTCGGTCATGAACTCGTTTCTCTACAATCCCGAGATCCCAGCCAGCCTCACTCACCAGATGTCCTGGCCCTGGGCCTCTAGAAATCTGTTCCACTTTGGCCACTTGGTTCATCCTGTAACCCGCAGGCTGCTGCCGTTTCCGGAGCTCCAGACCAAATTTGACCTACCAAGCCGAACCCTCTTTAGTTACCTCCAGATCAGACACTTTGCCCAGACTATAGCCCCTACCCTGCAATTCTCTCCTCCGACTTTGTTTGAATGGATAATACTCGAGGGACGTAACCGTAGCGGCCTCATATCTGACATATACCAACTTCTTAATGCAATCCCAATGGACACGAAGGGCAAACACGCATACATGTTGAGATGGGAGAGAGAGCTGGGGGAGGTACTCCCGATGGAGGCGTGGCAGACAGTCTGGAGGCAGGCAGCCAAAAGCTCAATGTGCACTCTCTATAAAGAAAACTCTAATAAGATCCTCTATTTTTGGTATCAGACCCCGGACCTCCTCCATAAAATATACCCCTCCACCTCCGACCGGTGTTGGCGATGCCAGCGCGACAGGGGCTCTCTCTTCCATATCTACTGGACGTGCCCCCTAATAGCTTCCTACTGGACTTCGGTCCGACACTTATTGATCCGTCTCTTTGACGCACCTATACCCTTTACGCCACAATTTTTCCTGCTTGGCTTATCGCACCCGAAGATGGCCAAGCCGTCCAGGAAGTTACTCCGGCACATACTCACAGCTGCCCGCTGTCTGATAGCGCTAAATTGGAAAAAGAATACACCCCCATCCCAGGAGGACCTGTACGCCAGAATTAAGGATGTTGAACTGATGGAAAAGCTAGGGTGAGGGACAAACTGGATGAGCACGGTGTGGTCTGGGAGCGCTGGCATCTTCGGGAGGACACAAGGTGAGCTACCCTGGAGGCCGGGATGCTAATCTACCTACCCTTCTGTTCTCTTCCCCTCCCCTTTCCTCTCTCTCTTCTACTTCCCCATTCTTTTCTTCTTCTTCTCTTGTTACTTCTTTCTGTTACTACCCTGTTTCCCCTAAAATAAGACCTAGTGTGATTGTCGGTGATAGCTGCAATAAAAGCCCTACCCCCCAAATAAGCCCTAGTTAAAGTCCTTGTAGGTCTTCTTTTCAGGGTAGGGCTTATTTTTGAGGAAACAGAGTAGGGCTTATTTGGGTGGTAGGGCTTATATTGCAGCCAACACTGACAATCACGCTAGGTCTTATTTTAGGGGAAACAGGGTACCACCGTGAGCTACAAGTTGGTACTCGGTGTTCCCTGACGATTCCTTTGGTAGGGCCTAATGTTCCAGTGATTGCTGATTCTCTCTCTTCAACTGGGCACAGTGGTTTCCACATTTGACAGTTCTATTTTGTATGATCACCCTGCCGCTGTGCCCTTGGCATGTAATGTTTTTGATTTTGCTGTTGTATATTCTAATAAAAAAATGTTAATTGAAAAAAAAAGTTCCACATAGCACTTTTATATTCATCTCTCCCTGAATTAGTGAGTCTTTCCTGACTCTGCAACATATTCGAATGCGGGAAAACCTGAATCTGCCCCTTGTGGGCTCACCTGCTTAAACTGTGGCTACCGGCTTCTTCCATCTGGAGACAAAAGGGCCAACTTGGGTAATGGGCCTCTCAAAGGCATCTCTCAGATGAACTTCAGATATGGCCCCTGCTTTGGTGGGAGTAGCGGTCTCGTCCCTCTGGATGCAGTTGCAGGCGAAATCTCTAGGCATAAGCCCTCATGATTCTAGTCAGGCTCCCTCCTGCTGCACAGCATTCACCCTGCTAGAAGCTACACATGGCTTCCCCACATTTTCTTCATAGACATTCAGCAGTGGATGACTTGTACTAGCAGCCTACGGTTGATATGTCCTGGTAGGTGCCGCCATCTTGGTGCACTCACCACGTGCGTCTCCCTCCTCTATACCTGGACATGGTACATTGGCTCCTCCCAACTTTACTGGTTGGATGAAACTGGGCGGAAACCCCACCAGCTTCCCCTGATTGGCTGGCACATTGGTGGTAACACCACCTGTCTCCGAGCAGAATTTGCTGGCACTTTCACTTCCATGTCACATGTTAACACTTTCACCACTACCACTCGGAAATGCTCCTGCACTGGCAGCAGTCTTCCTCATCCATCCACTGATTGCCTCCCTGCAATCCATTCTCATGCCTGATTTTCTCCCTGCAATCCATACAACACAAAACAAGCACTAATCGTCCCTTCTTTTTAAGGGAAATCCCAGATGAGAAAACCCCATGCCCCAGTAGGAGCTGCTAAGTAGATGCCCAGGATTATTTTCCCAGTAATTGCCCTGCAGGCAAGCACACAATCACTCTTCAAACTCATCAACCAGTCTAGGGGTATATTTTTTCATGCTTTAATAAGAACTTGGATGGGTAGTGGGAAATTGTAGGAAACTCCAGTAAACCTTAGTGACAGTTTGATGACGCTGAACTTTCTCCTTTACAACTGTGAGCCAAGACCTTGCACAAGTAAATGATGGATTGAGCCTTGTAGTAGCAACTTGAGGAGGTTAATCTTCCTCTTGTATCTCCAAGCCAAGTGCTTTCACTAAGTATTATATAGACTGAGCGCTTCAGGACACCAAACACAATGTCCCCTTTAAACACGTTCATTCTAGCATAGGAGGAATGACAACAGCAGACAGTCTGTTTCTCCATTGCAGGTGGCACTCAACTGCAGCAGCATTGTAGAGGAAGAGGAAGTCAAAAGGAGCATGGTTCCGCTATGGTTTCCTGAGTCATCGGGGGAGCTTTGATTAGCTACTGACTCCCCATGTGACTCTGGCAGCCATTTTGGGTCAGGAAAAGTCTATTTAAGACCCTGGTTCCAAGGCTTGGTGCACATTTCAGGTGTGGGTAGTGTAGGGACAGGTTAACCATCTGCTAGAGACAGTATAAGCGGTAGGGAGAGGTTCCAGATGAGTAGGGAAAGAACAAGGACATTCTATGCTAACAAAAGTTTTCCTGTTTGGGCACAGACTGGAGAGGCTGCATCCCATCCCTTGAGACAGACACTGTCGGTGCATCCGAAACCTGCTGTTACACTTTTCACTACAACATTCTTTGAGTTTGCCCAATCAGGTTGACTTCCCAATGGGTAGTCTCACTTGTTTGAACTTCAATTACAATACAGTTCTGTTTCCTGCAATTGGACTCTGAGTGTTTACTGCCACTACACCATGCTGCACCTTCCCACACTTGTGTAGTCGGCAGGACATGTCCCTTCTTGCAGCGGGTGCAGAAGAAGGAACAGGAACCATCATGGCACTGTTAGGATTAGACCTGGCCCTGGTGCCGAAGTTGAATTGCTCTGGCTGAAGGAGGAGAGACTAGAAAATGCTGCACGCCTGTATCAGGCTCCCACTTAGCTGATCACAGAGCTGGCTATAAACTCTTTATAGAGAATGACACCCGCTGAGCGGAGATGGTAATGCCGGATATATCAGGCCACCATGGAACAAATTGTGGTGCGCCCCGAGGGTCTATTCAGAGAAAACGTGATGGTCCCAGAGTTGAGGAAGAGATTCTTGAGAGCAAGACGTGGTCCTCCAGGTGGAGCCCGCCAAAATCAAAAACCAAGAGCAATGGGCGCTGATTCAACAGGAAGATCCCAATCTTATGCAGGTGCAGTGCTTCCTCTCTCACCTTTTCAACACAGCCCGAATGATCCTAAGGCAGTGGGATCAACTCAAGATGTGGGACAATGTGCTTTATGCCAGGTGCGCATTCCTACCGAACAGTGAGACATCCTACAAATTGTGGTCTTCCAGTCACATATCCACCAAGTTTGCTGAATACTGTGAGTGGATACTTCAGGGCTGAAAGAACTGAGTCCCTGGTCAGGAGGTACTTCTTCTGCCTGTGGCTGGCAGATTGGGTTCAGAAGGCTTGCTGGGAGTGCCCCTCCTGAAAAGACCACACACATGACCAACACCAGCTCAGGTGCCCTTTGAGCTGGTCACCAAAGACTTTTTAACGATCTCGAGCTCACGCTCAGGGTATTGCTTTGCCCTAGTTGTTGTATACCACTGCACCAAGTTTGCGGTGGTAGTCCCCACTAAGGACCAGACAGCCCCAACCACAGCTAAACTGTTCTGGGAGCATATACTCCTAAGAGTATACTTTCGGACCAGGGCCCGAACTTTGAGTCAGTGATTATGTCTGAGCTGTGCTACCTCAGTGATATCTGGAAATCGCATACTACCACCTATCACCTGCAGGGTAATGGAGCTTGTTAATGATTCAAGTGTACCCTGCTGGGACCGAGATAGATGGCACCAAGAGGTGGGCCCGTGGTTTGGGCCTTCAGTATTACAGTTCATTTGGCTACAGGTCACACGCCCTTCTTTCTGATGTTTGGGCATTATGGCCAGCTACCAGTGAATCTTCTACTGGACTCTCTAGAAAACTTGAAGCCCCGGACACCTAGCACCTGGGTGCAGAGGTGGACCATTTCGACCAGGGGACCGGATGTTGGTAAAAAAATACCAAAAATAAAAGAGACAGTAAACTGGAGCCCAAGTGGTAGCGTATTCCCTCTCCGGTTGAACAACAGCCCTTTCCCCCCAACTCCAGTATATGAAGTGGTCTCACAGGGACTCAATCCCATCAAGAGATGTTTGACTGCAATCTGCTGAGACCCTGCATGCTAAATGGCAACTGATTGACTAAACCAGCCACAGACAGAAAATTACTTGACCCTGTGGATGTGCCACCAATGCAAGAGGTTCCTGTTGAACGGTACCTGCCTCCTCTCTTGCTCGAGCCTCCGGCCCCTACAGACTCAGAACCAGGAATCCCCAGTAAAGTGACTATGGACACTGCAGCAACCCCAGCAAGCACAATAGACTATACAGACTTGTCTGAGGAATCGATCTCGGGCCTGGGTGAAGGGGGTATGGCCTAATTGACTCCCATCCACCTTGCAGCCCAGAATCACAACCAGAAGATGGTTAGTCCTAACATAACTCCACAGAAGACACTGTTGGCTCCGCTGTTTGCAGTCTAACCGTGGGCAGCTCCCTGAAAAGAACATGTGATAGAGAGTGATACGCGTGTTGTTCCTGTTGAAGCTCCCTGTCTGTTTGCCCTGCTCTGCTAGTTTTGGATTTCCCTGTGTATGACTTTGGACTGGATTATTGGACTATTCCCTGAACTCAGCCTGCCTTTTACCTGGACTGTCATAGAACCACGCTATCTGTCTGCTAACCGAAAGTATCTATTTGCTTTGCTAAGTTTGCATCTGCTCTGGCGTGGTGGCCAGGCACTATAGCATTGTGTATAAGTCCTGGAGGCAACCGAGTACCGGTAGTCCTGCTTGTCTTATGGGAAAGGGTTGCTATAAGTGAAGCACACAGTAGCCAGCTATAGTGTCTGACCACCTGCGTTGGGGTAGACGTGACATTATGTTGTTTTTTCCTGTTGTGCCTTAACTATGTTCATTACAGTTCTAATGTTGTTCTTTACTGTGTTGCAATGCCGAGGACCGCATTTTTTGAAGAAGGGGGGAGTGTAGGCAGGTTCAGTCTACTTTCTCTACTGCAGGTGGCACTCGGCCGCAGCGGCATTGCAGAAAAAGGAAGTCAAGAGGACCGTGATTCCTCTATGGTTTTCTGGGTCACAGGGGAAGCTATCCAATTGGATGCTGCCAAATCTCACAGCCATCTTTATTAAGGCAAAATCTATTTAAGACCCTGGCTCCCAGGATTGGCAGACATTGAGTAGTGTAGAGACAGGTCACCCATCTGTCAGGGAAAGTATTAACAGTAAGGAGAAGTTCCAGATGAGTAGGAAAAGAGCAGGGACATGCTATCCTTCCTAGAAGCCTTCCTGTTTGGGCAAAGACCAGCCAGGCTACTTTGCATCCCTCGAGACAGATGCCGGTGCATCCGAAACTTGCTGTTACACTATACCGTTGCAACATTCTGTGAATGCGTCCAGTCAGGTTGACTTCCCACCTGGTGGGTGTGCTTGTTTGAACTTCACTTACAATACAGTTCTGTTACTGCATCCGGGACTTTGAGTGTTTACTGCTGCAGTACCATGCTGCACCTTTCTACAAGAAAGTATTCAAATAATCTGACAGTTGATGATTCGCAGCAGCTAGGGAGTGGAGATGCGTGGCTTTTCAATAAACAGGTAACCAGAAAGGGAAGTGGGCTATTGGGCAAAAGTAACCCTGCGGTGACAACAAAGCAGGTTCAACCATGTTACTGCCTCCACTATGTTTCACTGATGGAATTGGGTTCTTAGGTTCCTATACTGTAATTCAGTGTGTCTTTCACCAAACATAACACTTTATTCAGACCAAAAATGTATAGTTTGGTCTTATCCTTCCACACCCTACTGACTTCTCCATGATCTTAGGCAAACTGCTGAGAGGCAACAATATTATTTTTGGAAAATAAGAGCATTATCCCTGCTGTATATATTTTTGTTGGAGAACATGGACATTCACCAATGCCATAGAAGTTTTTAGTTTGTTAAATGTTAGCCTGGCGTTCTTTGAGACCTTCTGGAGAATTACATACCCTGCCCTTGCTGTGAAGTTCGTTGACTAACCACTCCTGTGGAAGGTAACAATGGTGTTGAATCGCTTTCATTTGTATGTAGAAAGGTAATGATTAAAGCTGCCCCAGTTGGGAAGGTTGGAGTTAATTGTGTTTTTCTTGGCGGATTTTCATGGGCCCAAACCCCTTGTCCTATGTGCTCTATAAAGGATGGAGGCCTTGAACCTAGGGCTCTCTGCCTGACTCTGGGGTGGTCTGTTATGCCTTACTAAAGGGGTGCTTACTTGTAACTGTTGCTGGAGTCTGGATTTCCAGTACTAGACAAAGATCTGAGTTCGATGTCACCCATAGACTGTTGTCTATATACTGTATGTCATCATGTTAATTTATTCAAGTAAAGCATTTTAAACTTTGCCTTTACCCTCTCTAAAGTTACTCAAGGGGTGTAATGTAAGTATATACAGTAGTTAGGGGTCAGGTCACTAAACACATTGAGATATGAAGATAATGGTACAGAAGTTCATACAGTGTGAAGGTACAATGTTTACCAAGGGTAACCAAGGTCTCCTTAGCAGCCTGTTGTAAGCATATACATGTGACAAGTGAGGTAGCCTCAGCAGCAAAAATATGTCTGCACTCCTTCAGCAGTGTTCTGTCTCCCATAGCAACTGGAGCAGATCTGCACCGCCAGGGCCCTCGTCCTGTATGCTGGTACGTGACAGAAAGAGTTAAGTGAAGTGCACACATGGAGTCAGCGCTAGGTTTGCGGGACTCCATCCCATCACTGGGAGTGAGGTAGCGGTGATACACTGGACAGGCAGAGAGGGCAAGGGCTCTGCATGTACCTCCTAAATGCACAAGTGACCATGGTGATATACAGAAATAGGGATGAGCCGAACATCCCCAGTTCAGTTTGCAGCAAACGGATGGAAAGTTCGCGTGAACATTCGAACACCGTTAAAGTCTATGGGACCCGAATGTGAAAAACCAAAAGTGCAAATTTTAAAGGCTAATATGCAAGTTATTGTCCTAAAAAGTGTTTGAGGACCCAGGTCCTGCCCCAGGGAACATGTATCAATGCAAAAAAAAGTTTTTAAAAAGGCAGTTTTTTTGGGAGCAGTGATTTTAATAATGCTTAAAGTAAAAAAATAAAAGTGAAATATTCCTTTAAAGTGGAGGACCACCCCAAAAAAAATGCATTAATAAAATATAAAAAAATATATATATTTTTTTTCCACTTACCTGAAACGCTATTGCTAGGCAGTCTTCCTAATCTGCCTCTTCTTATTCCGTGGCGCTTCCTGCTCTTCGGTTAGTGGCCCCGTTGCCTTCTGGGACATGTGTGTGTGTCCCAGAAATCAATGGGGCCATTCACAAAGCGCCACGCGACACGCGCATGCAGAAACGGGCGGTGAAGCTGCAAGGCTTCACTGCCTGTTTCCCTTCATTAGGATGGAGGTGCCGGCAGTCGATCCGATGGACGGATTGGTCTAGGGGCAGCCGACATTGCGGGATCGTTGGACAGGTAAGTGTCCTTATTAAAAGTCAGCAGCTACAGTGTTAGCTGCTGACTTTTAAAAAAAATAGCAGCTGGAACACCCCTTTAAATATCGCCCCGGGGGGGGGGGGGGGTGACTATAGTATGCCTGTAAAGTGGCACGTGTTTCCCATGTTTAGAACAGTCCCTGCACAAAATGAAATTTCTAAAGGAATAAAAGTAATTTAAAACTGCTTGCGGCTGTAATATAATGTTGGATCCCGGCAATATAGATGAAAATTATTGAGAAAAACGGCATGGGTACCCCCCAGGACCTTTGGGTCTTGTATGGATATTAAGGGAAACCTCGCACCCAAATAAAAAAAAAAGAAAAGGCATGGGGCCTACAGGCCCTATATACTCTGAACAGCAGTATACAGGCGGTCCAAACAAGACAGGGACTGTAGGTTTGTTCTTAAGTTGAATCTGTTTGTAATTTGGAACAGGTAAATTTGGAACAGCTGGTAGCTCCAGCCAAAAAAAATCTATTTTTAAACATTTTGGATAACATAGGGAAGGGTTATCATCCCCTGTTCAGAAGATTTCACCTCACTTCCTGTCCCAATGACAATTGGATTTTGAAAATGTGGGGTTATTAGGGAAACAAGGTTTGATGATAAAGCATCAGTGGAGACACCTTTTTTCCCATATTAAATCTTACCATAGAGAATTTCCCTTCCTAGGGGTAGATTTCCTCTCACTTCCTGTTGTCTCCCTCCGTTTGTAAGTAGGAGTCATTTGTAAGTCGGATGTTTGAAAGTAGGCGACCGTCTGTATATACTATATTGCCTGCCCTATATAATCTGCAGAAAATTGGGCCTTCAGTGTTGGTGGTACCATAACACTGTAAGCCCTCACAGTTACTCTTGGTGGGCGCTGGAACAGGCCCTGCTGTAAAATATTATATCAAGAATTGTAATTACATGCCCCTGTTGAACAGGGGCAGAAAAACTGGGTCTTAGGCCGCGTACACACGGGCGGACTGTCCGCCCAACTAGGTTCGTCAAACAGTTTGACAAACAGTCCGTTCAAAATTAGCATGAACGGACTTGACCACACACGACGAACGAAAAGTCCGCTGAAAACTTGCGCGATGACGTGAACGGCACGTACGACGGGACTCGAAAAACGACGTCCTATACACTGCAATGCAACCTTCGGCGTGTAAATCCTTTCTGAGCATGCGCGGAACTTAGTTTGACGAACAAGCCTACACACGAGCGGACTGTCCGCTCAAACCAAGTTTCAGCGGACAGTCTTACGGAAATTCCGAAAAACTTTGTTCGTCAGACTGTCCGCTGAAACAGCCCACACACGAGCGGACTGTCCGCTGAAACACTGTTCAGCGGACAAAGTTGGGCGAACAGTCCGCCCGTGTGTACGCGGCCTTAGGCAGTGGTGGTAGTGCCACAACACTGTAACCCCTCACAGATTCACAGAAAAATTGGACCTTTGGTGGTGGTGGTGCCACAACACTGTAATCCCTCACAGTTACTCTTGGTGGTCGCAGGATCGGGCCCTACTGTGAAATATTAGATCAAAAATTGTAATTACACACCCCTGTTAAACAGGGGCAGAAAAATTGGGCCTTAGGCACTGGTGGTGGTGCCACAACACTGCAACCACTCACAGATGCTCTAGTTGAGAGCAAGAACAAGCCCTGCTGCGAAATATTACAGCAAAAATTGTAATTACACACCCCTGTTAAACAGGAGCAGAAAAATTGGGCCTTAGGCACTGGTGGGAGTGCCACAACACTGCAACCACTCACAGATACTCTAGTTGAGAGCAAGAACGAGCCCTGCTGTGAAATATTACAGAAAAAATTATGATTATATGCCCCTGTTAAACAGGGGCAGAAAAATGGGCTTTAGGCACTGGTGGTGGTGCCCTGAAACAAAAATGTTCTTAGAAGCTATCAACATGAACATTGAGGAGGAATAGGATAGTCACTCAGCATAGGCAGTCTTCAAGGGATCTCACATTTATAGAAAAATGAATCGGTTACATCAGCGTCAGGTGCTTGTTAGCTGGTGATCCAAGACTGATTCATTTTTATGAAGGTGAGCCGATCAACTGAGTCTGTGGACAGGTGCACTCTGTGATCGGTTACAAAGCCTCAAGCAGCACTGAATGTGCATTCAGAAAGAACACTGGATGCATAACAGGCCAGTAGCTCAATTGCATAATGTGCAAGCTCTCTCTAGTGATCCATCCTCAACACCCAATAACCCAGTGGATTTTCGGTTGGAAAGGTCTCCAAGTCTGATCTTGCCCCTAGGTATTCCTGCACCATGTAAATCAGATGCTGGCGAAGGTTGCTGGAACCGATCAGACCTTAGGGCTGCAGACTAAAGAATTGTCTGGACGCTTCGGTTAGACGGCCACCTTCTCAACTGCTCCTTCTGTGACTGACCAAAGCCTCAGCAACACGTTGTCCAGGAGGACCAGGAAATTGTAACCTCCCAGGCTCTGGAAACACATTGCACAAACCTTTCTGCAAGGCCTCCCAAAGATGTTTCATCCTCTGCTCCCTCTGCAAAGGATGGATAAGTTCCGCAACCTTACCCTTGTAACCTGGATCAAGAAGGGTTGGCAGCCAGTAATGATCCCTCTCTTTGACACCATGAATCCAAGGGTCCTTTCACAGGCTTTGCAGGATCAGGGAGGCCATGCAACTGTAATGCTTCAGGCGGTGAATTATTGGTGATTGGCGTGGATCACAGCTTCGGACATAAATGGATACCATGTTGGTAATTGGTTACGCTATTTTGGCAGATATCAGGTAGGGGACACAGTTACATTGTGAGATATAATTGTTTTTTATTTAGAGTGGTTATATACAGCCATAACGAGGAGTATCAGGAGAATCTGTAAGGAAGAAGCAGTTCACAGGTATAACGTTTATATGGAACAGGTATACTTGCAGTGAGTAGATTTCTGGTCATGGGGATACGCAGGGGCTTCTGCAGTGATGAACTGGTATTCTTTGTGAAGAGAAACATGCAAGATGTTCTGTCAGCAGAGTGGGATGACTCAGCATGGGACAGAGGAGAGCCAGTGACTCCCAGTGAGGAAGGGGGCTCTGTCCGGCCCAACAACTGGGAGTTGGAGGGGCTCTGTCTGGCCCAAAAGTGAGGTGAGGATGGGGCTCTGACTGTCCCAAAAGCCAGGTGGCAACCGGGGCTCTTCCTGGCCCAAAAGCATGGTGATAAATGGGGCACTGACCAGCCCAAACGCGGGTGCCAAACTGCGCTCTGTCCGGCCCAAAAGTGTAGTGGTAAGCCGGGCGCTGACCGGCCCAAATGAAGAGAAGGAAGTGGAGGCTCTGACCGGCCCAACGAGGAGGAGTAAGTGGGGGCTCTGTCTGGCCCAATAGAGGGTGCAGTCGGCAGCGTACAGATCATGATCTGGTAACAGGTTCCTAGCGTGAACGTTAAGCAAATGGCGACCCCTGTTTAAATAGGAACATGAGGAGGAGCCAGGTGATGGGGCTGTGATGTCGTCAATGTGCTACGGAGATAGTGGAGATGTCTGAGCTCCAAGTGGATAGATAACACATTACAGCAGTGGTCCCCAACCTTTTTGGCACCGGGGACCGGCGCAGTTGAAGAAAATTGTGCCAAGGCCCAGGGGGGTGTATGCGGCTTTTCACGGGCAATTTATCGGGGCGATGGCTGGCGTTGGCGCTTCAATCATCTCAGCACCATCATTGATATGATGTTAGGATGATTGAAGTGCATTATTTCTATTATTACATTGTAATATATAATGAAATAGTTCAACTCACCCTAACGCAGAATGTGCCAGAGTGTCACTTGCCACGTCGCCTGTCACCAGATGCAGATTGTCACTTTCCACGTCGCCTGCCTTCAGATGCAGCTTGTCACTTGCCACGTCGCTTGTCACCAGAAGCATTTTGTCCCTTGCCATGTCGTCTGCCACCAGATGCTATTTTGTCCCTTGCCATGTCACCTGCCACCAGATGCAATTTGTCCCTTGCCACGTCACCTACCACCAGATGCAGATTGTCACTTGCCATGTCGCCTGCCTTCATATGCAGCTTGTCACTTGCCACGTCATCTGCCACCAGATGCATTTTGTCCCTTGCCACGTCACCTGCCACCAGATTTGGATTGTCACTTGCCACGTCCCCTGCCATTAGATGCATCTTGTCATTTGCCACGTCGACTGCCACCAAATGTGGATTGTCACCTGCCACCACATGACGGTTGTCACTGCAGTGGTGGCAGCACAGGTGTGCACATTAGTTCAGAGGCAAGCCTGGACTAGTGGGTAGTAAGGAAGAACAGCGGTAACGGGGGGGCGGTAGTGAGAGATGATCGATGACAGTGTATCAGTGTTCTGCCGCACTGTGTCGGCAGAGGTGCAGTAAAGTGGGCGGGCAGTGAGAGATGATCTCATCTCTCTGTTCCCCCGCCTCAGCTCCAGCATTATAGCATCCCCGCTGTGAGCGTGGAAGAGTGGCGATGCAGGCGGGTGGTTGGAGATGATCTCATCTCTCTGGCCTCCGTATAGTGGCCCCGCTGTGAGCACGGAACAGCGGTGATGCGGGCGGGCGGTGAGAGATGATGTCATCTCTCTGCCTGCTCCGCCGCCGCTCATCAGAGACAGTGCAGCCTTCGCGGCCCGGCTGCAAGCAGGCCACGGCCCGGCAGTGGGCCGCGGCCCGGGGGTTGATGACCCCTGCATTACAGGATAGATGTCGGAGCCCCCAGTGGATGGATCAGACATTACAGCAGCGAAGGTTTGCTGAGGCATTCGATCCGGAGTCCTCTGAGTCACTAAGGATGACATGATCCACAGCCACCTCCTCCCAGCCAGATACAAGTCCATGGGTTTCAGGGGACTGAAAACAATCCCTTGAAGACTGCTGCTGAGTGCTAGGCTCCACCTCCATGCTGACACTAGCCTCATCCTCCTCCTCTTCCTGTGTGATCGGTGGGCCCGCAGGAATACTGTCTGCATAAAGGGGGCCTTGAGAGGTAAGGAATTCCTCCTCTTCCTCCCTCTGTTCTGCCTCAAGTGCCCTGTCCATTATTCCACAAAGCGTGTGCTCCAACAGGAAGACAAGAGGGACAGTATCACTGATGCATGCACTGTCACCATCCTCGTGGCCTCCTCAAATGGTGACAGGACAGTGCTTGCATCCTTGATCAGTATCCACTGGCATGGCGAAAAAAAGCCAAGCTCCCATGACTCTGTCCTGGTGCCATACTCACAAAGGTACTCGGTGATGGCCCTCTGCTGCATGTGCAGCCGCTGCAGCATTGCCAACATTAATTTCCCCTGGTGTGCATGTCACAAATGAAGCGGTTCTTGGGCAGGTTGCATTCCTTTTGAAGGACAGCCAGCCGAGCACTGGCATTATATGACCAGCGAAAATGCCCACAGACTTTCCTGGCCTGCCTCAGGAGATTCTGTAAGCCCAGGTACCTGCACAAGAACTGCTGCACCACCAAATTAAGGACGTGAGCCAAACAGGGAACATGGGTCAAGTGTCCCTGTCGGAGGGCGGAGAGGAGGTTGGTGCCATTGCCACAAACGTTTGGACAGCTTTGTTACCTTAATAAATGAAATCATCATTTAAAAAATAAAAAATAAAAAAATAAAATAAAAAATAAAAAGGATTTTTATAACAGCTTACATGTAAAATCATTTTCTTTGAGTACATCATAGGACACAGAGCCTTAAGTATTTACTTATAGCTACCTTTAGGTGTTGACACTGGCACACCCAATACAGGAAGTTGACTCCCCTATATAACCCCTCCTTCTTCCAGGAGTACTTCAGTTTTTGTAGCCAAGTAATATACTTAACCACTTGCTTACTGGGCACTTAAACACCCTTCCTGACCAGACCAATTTTCAAGCTTTCAGAGCTTTCTTTTGGTGGTATTTGATCACCTCTGGGGTTTTTATTTTTTGCGCTATAAATGAAAAAAGACCGAAAATTTGGAAAAAAAATGCATATTTCTTTGTTTCTGTGATAAAATTTTGCAAATTATAATTTTTTTTTCATAAATTTTGGCCACAATTTATACTGCTACATATCTTTGGTAAAAATAACCCAAATTAGTGGATATTATTTGGTCTTTGTGAAAGTTAGAGAGTCTACAAGCTGTGGTGCGAATCGCACAAAATTGATCACACCTGATGTACTGGAGGCCTATCTCATTTCTTGCGACCCGAACAAGTCAGGAAAGTACAAATACCCCCCAAATGACCCCTTTTTTGAAAGTAGACATTCCAAGGTATTTACTAAGATGCATGGTGAGGTTTTTGATGTTGTCATCTTTTTCCCACAATTCTTTGCAAAATGAAGATTTTTTTTTTTTTTTTTTTCTCACAAAATTTTCAATGTAATAGGTTATTTCTCTCACATGGCATGTGTATACCACAAATGACACCCCAAAATACGTTCTGCTACTCCTTCTGAGTTTTACGATACCAAATGTGTGAGACTTTTACACA
Organism: Lithobates pipiens; assembly: GCF_037356315.1. Classification (NCBI taxonomy): domain Eukaryota; kingdom Metazoa; phylum Chordata; class Amphibia; order Anura; family Ranidae; genus Lithobates; species Lithobates pipiens. Next base: position 39,149,784 of record NW_027507788.1, read on the forward strand.
GCCTGGCCACATACAGAGGCCCAATATTGAAATAGCACCATCAGGCGTTCTAGGAGCATAAATTACACATTTCATTTCTCAACCACCTATTACATTTTTGAAGGCCCTGGAGCACCAGGACAATGGAAATGCCCACAAAGTGACCCCATTTTAGAAAGCTAACACCCCAACGTATAATCTATGAGGCATAATGAGTCGTTTGAATGGTTCATTTTTTTTCCAGAAGTTTTGGGATGTGGAATGTGGAAATGTGGAAAAAAAATGAAAACGCATTTTTTTTTACGCAAAGTTGTCCATTTATAAGATATTTCCAACACATAGCATGTACATAGCAAAAATGACACCCCAAAATACGTTCTACTACTCCTCCTGAGTATAACGATACCAAATGTGTGAGACTTTTACACAGCCTGGTCACATACAGAGGCCCAATATTGAAATAGCACCATCAGGCGTTCTAGGAGCATAAATTACACATCTTATTTCTCAACCACCTATTACAGTTTTGAAGACCCTGGAGCACCAGGACAATGGAAATGCCCACAAAGTGACCCCACGTGGCACTGACGACACGTGGCACTGATGACACGTGGCACTGGAGGCAGATGGGGCTGACAGATGGGGCTGACAGATGTCGCTGGCAGATGTCGCTGACAGATGGCACTGGGGCTGGCACTGGCAGATGGTGCTGGCTATTTGCTCTGGCTAATTGCTCTGGCAAATGGGGCTGGCAGATGGCACTGTGGCTGGCAGATGGCACTGGCAGGTGGCACTGGGGCTGACGGATGGCACTGGTGCTGGCAGGTGGCACTGGTGCTGGCAGGTGGCACTGGGGCTGACGGATGGCACTGGCAGGTGGCACTGGCGGATGGCACTGGCGCTGGCAGGTGGCACTGGGGCTGATGGATGGCACTGGCAGGTGGCACTGGTGTTGGCAGGTGGCACTGGCGGTACTGGGGCTGACGGCAGGCACTGGCGCTGGCAGGCACTGGCGCTGGGTGGTTGGAGATGATCTCATCTCTCTGGCCTCCGTATAGTGGCCCCGCTGTGAGCACGGAACAGCGGTGATGCGGGCGGGCGGTGAGAGATGATGTCATCTCTCTGCCTGCTCCGCCGCCGCTCATCAGAGACAGTGCAGCCTTCGTGGCCCGGCTGCAAGCAGGCCACGGCCCGGCAGTGGGCCGCGGCCCGGGGGTTGATGACCCCTGCATTACAGGATAGATGTCGGAGCCCCCAGTGGATGGATCAGACATTACAGCAGCGAAGGTTTGCTGAGGCATTCGATCCGGAGTCCTCTGAGTCACTAAGGATGACATGATCCACAGCCACCTCCTCCTAGCCAGATACAAGTCCATGGGTTTCAGGGGACTGAAAACAATCCCTTGAAGACTGCTGCTGAGTGCTAGGCTCCACCTCCATGCTGACACTAGCCTCATCCTCCTCCTCTTCCTGTGTGATCGGTGGGCCCGCAGGAATACTGTCTGCATAAAGGGGGCCTTGAGAGGTAAGGAATTCCTCCTCTTCCTCCCTCTGTTCTGCCTCAAGTGCCCTGTCCATTATTCCACAAAGCGTGTGCTCCAACAGGAAGACAAGAGGGACAGTATCACTGATGCATGCACTGTCACCATCCTCGTGGCCTCCTCAAATGGTGACAGGACAGTGCTTGCATCCTTGATCAGTATCCACTGGCATGGCGAAAAAAAGCCAAGCTCCCATGACTCTGTCCTGGTGCCAAACTCACAAAGGTACTCGGTGATGGCCCTCTGCTGCATGTGCAGCCGCTGCAGCATTGCCAACATTAATTTCCCCTGGTGTGCATGTCACAAATGAAGCGGTTCTTGGGCAGGTTGCATTCCTTTTGAAGGACAGCCAGCCGAGCACTGGCATTATATGACCAGCGAAAATGCCCACAGACTTTCCTGGCCTGCATCAGGAGATTCTGTAAGCCCAGGTACCTGCACAAGAACTGCTGCACCACCAAATTAAGGACGTGAGCCAAACAGGGAACATGGGTCAAGTGTCCCTGTCGGAGGGCGGAGAGGAGGTTGGTGCCATTGCCACAAACGTTTGGACAGCTTTGTTACCTTAATAAATGAAATCATCATTTAAAAAAAAATAAATAAATAAATAAAATAAAAAATAAAAAGGATTTTTATAACAGCTTACATGTAAAATCATTTTCTTTGAGTACATCATAGGACACAGAGCCTTAAGTATTTACTTATAGCTACCTTTAGGTGTTGACACTGGCACACCCAATACAGGAAGTTGACTCCCCTATATAACCCCTCCTCCTTCCAGGAGTACTTCAGTTTTTGTAGCCAAGTAATATACTTAACCACTTGCTTACTGGGCACTTAAACACCCTTCCTGACCAGACCAATTTTCAAGCTTTCAGAGCTTTCTTTTGGTGGTATTTGATCACCTCTGGGGTTTTTATTTTTTGCGCTATAAATGAAAAAAGACCGTAAAAATAACCCAAATTAGTGGATATTATTTGGTCTTTGTGAAAGTTAGAGAGTCTACAAGCTGTGGTGCGAATCGCACAAAATTGATCACACCTGATGTACTGGAGGCCTATCTCATTTCTTGCGACCCGAACAAGTCAGGAAAGTACAAATACCCCCCAAATGACCCCTTTTTTGAAAGTAGACATTCCAAGGTATTTACTAAGATGCATGGTGAGGTTTTTGATGTTGTCATCTTTTTCCCACAATTCTTTGCAAAATGAAGATTTTTTTTTCTCACAAAATTTTCAATGTAATAGGTTATTTCTCTCACATGGCATGTGTATACCACAAATGACACCCCAAAATACGTTCTGCTACTCCTTCTGAGTATTACGATACCAAATGTGTGAGACTTTTACACAGCCTGGCCACATACAGAGGCCCAATATTGAAATAGCACCATCAGGCGTTCTAGGAGCATAAATTACACATTTCATTTCTCAACCACCTATTACATTTTTGAAGGCCCTGGAGCACCAGGACAATGGAAATGCCCACAAAGTGACCCCATTTTAGAAAGCTAACACCCCAACGTATAATCTATGAGGCATAAAGAGTCGTTTGAATGGTTCATTTTTTTTCCAGAAGTTTTGGGAAAATGTGGAAAAAAAATGAAAACGCATTTTTTTTTACGCAAAGTTGTCCATTTATAAGATATTTCCAACACATAGCATGTACATAGCAAAAATGACACCCCAAAATACGTTCTACTACTCCTCCTGAGTATAACGATACCAAATGTGTGAGACTTTTACACAGCCTGGTCACATACAGAGGCCCAATATTGAAATAGCACCATCAGGCGTTCTAGGAGCATAAATTACACATCTTATTTCTCAACCACCTATTACAGTTTTGAAGACCCTGGAGCACCAGGACAATGGAAATGCCCACAAAGTGACCCCACGTGGCACTGACGACACGTGGCACTGATGACACGTGGCACTGGAGGCAGATGGGGCTGACAGATGTCGCTGGCAGATGTCGCTGACAGATGGCACTGGGGCTGGCACTGGCAGATGGTGCTGGCTATTTGCTCTGGCTAATTGCTCTGGCAAATGGGGCTGGCAGATGGCACTGTGGCTGGCAGATGGCACTGGCAGGTGGCACTGGGGCTGACGGATGGCACTGGTGCTGGCAGGTGGCACTGGGGCTGACGGATGGCACTGGCAGGTGGCACTGGCGGATGGCACTGGCGCTGGCAGGTGGCACTGGGGCTGACGGATGGCACTGGCAGGTGGCACTGGTGTTGGCAGGTGGCACTGGCGGTACTGGGGCTGACGGCAGGCACTGGCGCTGGCAGGTGGCACTGGCGCTGGGCTGACAGATGGCACTGGCACTGGGGCTGACTCACAGATCCTCTCTCTCCTCACACGCTGTCTCTGTGTGAGGAGGGAGAGACACGGCAATGGGAGATGATCTCATATGTTTACATTTGAGATCATCTCCCATTGGCAGCTGCGATCTCGCTGTGAACGGCCGCTTTGATTGGCCGTTCACGGCGATCTGTGTTTGCCTGTCTCTGGGAGAAACGGCGAATACAAAACTTCCGCGATGCGCGCCCCCCGCGGCGCGCATTGCGGAAGTAAACACAAGGACGTCCAGGGACGACCAGGCGAAGGAACCCGCCTGCTCTACGGCCGTCATTCGGCTATAGGGCGGGCGGGCGGGAGGTGGTTAAACACCATAAAAGAAGAGGGGCAGGACCTTTGTGTCCTATGATGTACTCCAAGAAGAGGAATCTACAGGTAAGCCATTATAAAAATCCTATTTTCTTTATCGTACATCATAGTACTGTGGCAGCAGGCAGGTAAAGTCACCTGGTTGTATCCAGGATGGTAAATATGTGTGTCCTAGATTCAGGCTTTATGCAGACTTTTACAATTAGAGGGGAAGAGTTAATGAGCCCAGCTGTAGTAAGTGGGCTCATTAAGACCTCTACAAAAAACCCCAGCATGCATAGGGAGATGCTCCATCCTGGAACCAGTTTTGTGTTGTATAGACTGGGGAGTGTGTCACCTGTACTGTGCGGTGAGTTAACGCCTGTGTGGCAAAACCTTTACAACAAAGGCAGGGACTGGTACAGCACAAGGCTGCACCCAGTTGTTAGACAGGGAGTCTACGTGTGTAGTTAGAGGTCAAGCTGACCAGGATTTATTTTCTTGTTTTATTTTGTTTGGCTGTTATATGTATCACTGCATGTAGCATAAATAAACCGGATCTTTTGTTTTTTTAACCTACACCGCTGTCTGCTGTGCCTGACTTTGTGTTGTGAACCCATCCAGGGGGTCACACTCACCCGCTGCCGAGCTAACCCCTCACAGTTGGTGGAGAATTTTGGCACTTTTTTTTTTTTGTTAAGGCCAGCATGGAGGAGATAGTGAGACAGCTGGCTCTAGCAAATGCAAACCAGCAACAAGCAAATGCAAATCAGCAGCAAACAAATGCAGGTTTACAAAAGAGCCTTGCAGCCCAGCAGCAGATAAATGCAACTTTGCAGCAGAGTTTGGAAAATCAGCAGAAGGCTCACCAGCAGAGTTTGGAAGCTCAGCAACAAGCCCAGCAGCGATCTGAAGCCCGCTTCATAGACCTGTTGCAGAAGCAAGAGCAGAATTTTCAACAGAAAATAGAGACATTAATACAGCAACGTCCGCAGACCAATGAAGCAAGTGGTTACAATAATACCGCATCCTTTGGTGTGAGCCGTTTACTGACAAAAATGACTGGAGAGGATGATCCGGAGGTGTTTTTGACCACATTTGAAAGGACTGCTGAAAGGGAAAAGTGGCCTAAGGAGCAATGGGCTGGACTGGTGGCCCCTCTGTTAACTGGGGAATCGCAGAAAGCTTATTATGACCTAGAGCCTGACCAAGCAAAAGACTATGTGGTGCTAAAAGCAGAAATATTGGCACGGCTGGGTGTCACCCTGGCCGTCTGGGCTCAGCGTGTGCATAACTGGACTTTTCAGGTTGGAAAACCTCCCAGGTCTCAAATGTATGATCTCATTCACCTGAGCAGGAAGTGGCTGCAGCCAGAGACTTTGACTGCACCAAACATTGTGGAACGTGTGGTTATGGATCGTTTCCTAAGAGCTCTTCCTACTGCCATCCAAAAATGGGTAAGCCATGGAGACCCAGAAAATGCAGATAAACTTGTGGATCTGGTTGAGAGGTACTTGGCTACAGAGAACCTGACCACCTCTTCCAGGGACTCACGGACTTTCCCCCCTAAGACCAGATCATCCCCAGTGACGGGTAAGATGACTCCAAGGGGTGAGGGTGGAGAGAGTGAGAGGGTGGAAGTTCTACCTAAGGTCTGGCGGGAGCAGCCCAGGAAGCCCATGCTGCAAGAGGCAGCGAAAAAGATTATTTGCTACCGCTGCCGGCAAGAGGGACATATTGCAGCCAATTGCCCAGTTGTGGATGAGCCTATGCAATGTGACTTTATAAGGGAGAGACGTCAGTCGCTGTTTGCGACAGTTGCATGCACTGCCATTCGGGGACCTGAGAGACATTTATGTAAAATGTGTATTACTGGTAGGCATGTTGATGTGTTGCTAGATTCAGGTAGCCTGGTAACATTGATAAAAGCTGAATTAGTTACTACAGAGGTCTCTGGGAAGAACAGGGTGGCTGTTATTTGTGTGCATGGGGACACCCGAGAGTATCCTGTAACTTCAGTGTTTTTTGAGACCCCCAAAGGTAACCTCTCTCATCAGGTGGGGTTAGTGTCTCACTTACCACATGATGCTATTGTGGGAAGGGATTTTCCAAAATTCTGGGAACTCTGGGATTGTCCTGAGGCCCCCACTGGTGCCCCTATAGACCAGGAAGATGACCAGAATTCCTCTGGGAGTGGTGAGGACTCTCCTGAATTTCCCTTGTCGGTATTGGCGGGGGAAACTCGAGAAACTGGGGAGGAGCCAACATCCTCAGTTGAAAACATGCCGTCTGTGGAGTTTTCGGACCTTGAGGTTCACAGGGAAAATTTTGCCACAGAACAGTTAAAAGACCCCACCCTAATAAAGGCACGGGAAAATGTGGTGAAAATAGATGGCGAGTTAGTGAACCCAGATAAGACTTGCACTTACCCGTACTTCACTGTGGAAAGGGACCAGCTGTATCGAGTGGCTCAAAGGGCAGAAGAAACCATTGAGCAACTTGTGGTGCCCAAACCTTACAGGAAGTTGGTGTTAGAATTGGCCCATGGGCACATTCTGGGAGGTCATCTGGGGACCGAAAAAAACAGAGAGAGGGTACTGCAGAGATTCTATTGGCCTGGGGTCATGAAGGAAACAGAAAATTATTGTTCCTCCTGCCCTGTGTGTCAGAAGTCGGCACCTATGCCACATTTCCGTAACCCGCTGGTACCTCTTCCTATCATTGAGGTCCCCTTTGAAAGGATCGCAATGGATTTGGTAGGTCCGATAATGAAGTCCGCTAGGGGGCATCAGTACATTTTGGTTATATTGGACTATGCCACCCGTTATCCGGAAGCAATTCCTCTTCGAAATACCTCGGCCAAAACCATAGCCAAAGAGCTATCTCTTGTTTTTAGCCGCGTGGATATTTGTAAGGAACTGCTTACGGACCAAGGTACACCCTTTATGTCCCGGGTTATGAAAGAATTATGCAAGTTGTACAAAGTGAAGCAATTGCGTACATCTGTGTATCACCCCCAAACAGATGGGTTGGTTGAAAGATTCAACAAAACCCTAAAACAAATGTTAAAGAGGGTGGTGGATAGAGATGGAAAGAATTGGGATTGTCTAATACCCTATCTGATGTTTGCCATTAGGGAGGTACCCCAATCCTCTACGGGTTTCTCACCCTTCGAGTTGCTCTATGGGAGACACCCAAGAGGGCTGCTGGATATCGCCAAGGAAACTTGGGAAAATGAGAGTTCTCCTCACAGGAGTGTGATTGAGCATGTCGCCCTGATGCAAGATAGAATTGCATAGGTAATGCCAATTGTAAAGGAACATTTAACCCAAGCGCAGTTAGCACAGCAGAGAGTGTACAACCGTGGGGCCAAGACACGTACTTTTTCCCCGGGGGATAGGGTCTTGGTGCTAGTCCCTACGGTTGAAAGCAAATTTCTGGCCAAATGGCAAGGTCCATATGAAGTAATTGAAAAAATTAGTGAGGTGAACTACAGGGTTAGACAGCCAGGAAGGCGAAAGCCGGAGCAGATCTATCATGTCAATCTGCTGAAAGCCTGGAGGGATAGGGAATCCCTAGTCGCAGAGACTTTGTCACAAGTACAGCCTGATTGCTTAGTTCCTGAGGTTGGAATAGCAGACACCTTATCGAAAGCCCAACAACAGGAGGTTAAAGAGTTTGTACTTCGTAACAAAGAGATTTTCTCTGAGCTGCCGGGACAAACATCTGGCGTAGAGCATGACATTATCACCCCGCCAGGAGAAAGGGTAAAACTAAAACCTTATAGAATACAAGAGGCCCGACGGGAGGCAATACGTGGGGAGGTTCAAAGGATGCTGGAATTGGGTGTGATAGAGGAGTCCCAGAGTGACTGATCCAGTCCTATCGTACTAGTGCCCAAACCTGATGGGAGCTGGCGGTTTTGTAACGATTTTCGACAATTAAATAAAGTTACAAAATTTGACACCTACCCCATGCCGCGTATAGATGAGTTGATTGACCGGCTGGGAACAGCCCGATATATGACAACTCTTGATCTCACCAAAGGGTATTGGCAAATTCCCCTGGCCGAGTCGGCCAAGGAGAAAACTGCGTTTGTAACCCCAGATGGGGCATTCCAATATAAGAGAATGCCGTTTGGGTTACAGAATGCACCGGCAACATTCCAGCGGAAAATGGATAAGATTCTGAGGCCCCATCAGAAATAGGCTGCAGCTTACCTGGATGATGTGATTATTCATAGCACAGACTGGGTCTCACATTTACCAAAAGTACAAGCAGTCCTAGACTCTATCCGGGAAGCTGGGTTTACGGCCAATCCAAAGAAGTGTACCATTGGACAGGAGGAGGCCAAATATCTTGGGTACACTATTGGGAGGGGGGTGATAAAACCCCAAGTCAATAAAGTCGAGGCCATACAGAGTTGGCCACGTCCCAACAGCAAGAAACAGGTACGAGCCTTTCTGGGAATCGCTGGCTATTATCGACGATTCATTCCCCATTTTGCTTCTCAGGCTGTGCCCCTCACCAACCTGACGAAAGGGAAAGAGTCGGTCATGGTTAAATGGTCCCCAGAGGCTGAAGAAGCATTTCAGTCCTTAAAAACAGCCTTATGTAGCCAGCGTTGTACTCACCAGACTTCTCTAAGGACTTTGTTGTACAAACTGATGCATCAGACGTTGGGTTAGGAGCAGTGTTATCCCAGGTCTGGAACGGGGAAGAGCACCCAGTCATTTACCTCAGCAGGAAGTTAAAGTCCCATGAGGTAAATTACTCCACGATTGAGAAGGAATGTTTAGCAGTGAAGTGGGCTCTAGATTCCCTTCGGTACTATCTGCTAGGTAGGCACTTTGACCTGGTGACTGATCACGCTCCTTTAAAGTGGATGGCTCAGAACAAGGAGACCAATAGAAGGGTAAATAGGTGGTTCCTGGCCCTACAGGAATTTAACTTTACAGTTAAGCATCGCTCTGGTGTTAAAATGGGGAATGTGGATGCTTTGTCTCGGATACATGCGTGTCTGAATGCTGGTGTTACAACCCCAAGGTTGAAACAAGAGGGGGGGGGGGTATGTGGCAGCAGGCAGGTAAAGTCACCTGGTTGTATCCAGGATGGTAAATATGTGTGTCCTAGATTCAGGCTTTATGCAGACTTTTACAATTAGAGGGGAAGAGTTAATGAGCCCAGCTGTAGTAAGTGGGCTCATTAAGACCTCTACAAAAAACCCCAGCATGCATAGGGAGATGCTCCATCCTGGAACCAGTTTTGTGTTGTATAGACTGGGGAGTGTGTCACCTGTACTGTGCGGTGAGTTAACGCCTGTGTGGCAAAACCTTTACAACAAAGGCAGGGACTGGTACAGCACAAGGCTGCACCCAGTTGTTAGACAGGGAGTCTACGTGTGTAGTTAGAGGTCAAGCTGACCAGGATTTATTTTCTTGTTTTATTTTGTTTGGCTGTTATATGTATCACTGCATGTAGCATAAATAAACCGGATCTTTTGTTTTTTTAACCTACACCGCTGTCTGCTGTGCCTGACTTTGTGTTGTGAACCCATCCAGGGGGTCACACACACCCGCTGCCGAGCTAACCCCTCACAGTACACAGAGCCTTAATTATTTACTTAGTGGGACCTTCCATAGCAATGCTACTTGAGGGGAAGGAGACAACCTGTAGGGCACCCCCAGACCATTGAGGACTTATAATGCTGCCTGCAGCATACTGCGCCCGAAGGCGATATCCTCATTCCTTCTTACATTCACTTGGTAAAAAATTTTGAATGCATGGACCGAAGTCCAAGTTGCAGCCTTGCAGATCTGAGCAAAGGAGGCCTGGTAACAAACTAACCGCTCTGCTAGAGTGTGCCTTAACTTGAATAAGGGGAATCTTACCCCTTTAATCATAAGTTTGAATTAGAACTTGCCGAATCCACTTAGCAACAGTGGATTTTGACACTGCCTGTCCTGTTTTAGGACCTCCTGGCAGAATAAATAAGACATCAGTCTTACGAATCCGAGCAGTTTTCTTTAAATAGATTTTCACTGCCCTCACTACATCAAGACAATGTAGTGATTTTTCTGCCCTGGAACATTGTTTCGGGAAAAACGATGGCTGGACAATATCTTAATTCAGATGAAAGCCTGAAACCACTTTTGGCAAAAAGCCTGGACAAGGGCATAACACCACTCTGTCCTCATGAATAATCAAATATGGCTCTTTACAAGAAAGAGCGGCCAATTCTGAAACCCTTCTTGCTGAGGATATAGCAACCAAAAATATCAGCTTCCTAGTCAGAAGGACTAAGGGAACATGCTGTAATGGTTCAAATGGCGGTTTTTGTAACACTGACAAAACTAAATTCAAGTCCCAAGGGGTTGAAGGTGATTTAACTGGCGGATTAATCCACATCATGCCTTGCCTAAAACCCTGGACTAAAGAATGTGTTGCAAGTGTTCTTTGAAATAAAACCGATAAGGCTGAGACCTGGCCCTTAATAGTACTTAGGGCCAACTTCATCTCTACGCCCAATTATATTATAGGCAGAATCCTTGCCTTTCTACATCTCCAAGGGTGCCAACCCTTGGATTCACACCAGGAAACGTAAGCTTTCCAAACGCTATAATATACAGCTCTGGAAACTGGTTTCCTTGCATTGATTAAAGTTGAGATAACAGACCTGGAAAGCCCACGCTTCTTCAGAATGTGGGTTTCAATAGCCAAGCCGTTAAATAAAGTAGGGTGGAATATCGGCCTGTGCGATAGCAGGTCTGGCCTTAGTGTGAGAGGCCAAGGACCCTCCACTGCCATTTTTATGATCTCTGCGTTCCATGACCTTGTGAGGTATGCTGGGCATACCAGAATTACCAACTTTCTTTTCAGCTTAATCCTGCAAAGTCGTCGAGACAGCAACTGAATCGGGGGGGACTGTAGATCAGTGAAAACTGATTCCACGGGGTTACCAGCTCATCTGTTCCATATGCAAAGTTGACCAACTTCATGTTGAATCTGGACGCTAGAAGATCTATGTACAGAGTCCCCCATCTTTGGCAAACAGCCCGAAACACTTCGGGGTGAAGAGACCATTCCCTTGGGAAAAACTGCTGGCGACTTAGATAGTCTGCCTGACAATTTTCTACTCCCAGAATGAACTGCCGATAGGGATGGGACATTCCTTTCTGCCCAAGTTAGGATATGGTTCACCTCCCTCTGAGCTGAGACACTCTCGGTGCCCCCTTGGTGCTTGACATAGGCCACAGCTGTGGCCTTGTCGGATTGAAACCAGACTGGACAATTCTTTAACCTGGAGGTCCAGGTTTTTAGAGCCAGATACACTGCCCGAATCTCTAGGATGTTGATGGGCAGGGCTCTTTCGAGTTTTGACCACTGTCCCTGGACAGCCGTCTCCTCTAGTACCACTCCCCAGCCTGAGAGGCTGACATCTGTCATTACTACTTTCCAGATTAGTCTGAAGGATTTCCCCTTCTGCAAATTCTGGCTTCATAACCACTAACTAAAGCTTTGAGACACTTAGGGACAGCCGCATTGGCAAGTCCAAAGCTTGGATCGTCTTGTTCCAAGCAGAGAATTCTGTTTTGCAACAGTTTTGGAACTGGGCATAGGGGACTGCTTCAAATGAAGCTACCATCTTTCCTAACAACCTCATGCAAAGGCGAATTGAAGGATTTGCTTTTAACCTGAGCATCCGTACCAGCTCTTGTATGGAACTGATCTTTGCTGGAGGCAAGAACACCCTTTTCTGGGCTGTATCTATGATCAGGCCTAAGTAAGCCAGCTTTCTTTCTGGTTTTAAAGTAAGACTTCTCAAGATTGAGGATCCAACCAAGACTTTCCAGGTAACTGGTTGTAATGCATACGCTTTGCCTTAAGTGAGTCACTGACTGGTCTATTAGCAACAGTCTCGGTACGCCAACACTGTTATGCCCTCAATCTGGCTAGAGGTAGGGCCAGTATTTTTGTGAATACCCGTGGTGCTGTGGCTACCCCAAAGGGCAAGGCTACGAACTGAAAGTGCCGTTGTTCCACTTCAAATCGCAGAAACCTTTGGCGAGTGGGAAATATGGATGCCAGAAGTTCTCCGCCTTGTAGGATGGAGGCCACTGACCTGATCGACTCGATTTGAAACGAGTGAATTTTTAGGAACCAATTTAGATTTTTTAGATCCTGAATGGGCCCGAGATCTCCATTCAGTTTTGGTACCGTAAACAGATTTGAATAGAAACCTAAACCTTTTTCTTCTGTGGGGATCTGTATGATTACCCCTTGAGCCAATAATCAGTCTAAAGCTTGAAACAGGGATTGTCTTTTCCCTGGATCCTTGGGAACGTTTCATCCCAGAAAGTGAGATGGTAGAAACTCCTGAAACTATAGTTTGTATCCTAGAGTCACTGTGGAGAGAGCCCATCTGTCCTGAGTTTCCCTGTGCCAGACTTCTGCAAAATGCAGACGTCTTTCCCCCACCTTGGTGAGGGGAGACACCTCTTCATGAAGAGGTCTTAGTATTCTGCTTTGTAGTCTTGCAGCTCCAAGTCTTCCTTTGAGCCTGGGCCTGACCTTTCGATTTTCCTCTGGAATCTGATAGTGGAAGCCGTCGCTACTGCTTAGAGGCAGATGCGCTTGTCACAGGAGAGAAAGTCAGTTTAAATGAAGGACGTTTATACTTTCTTTTGACTGACAAAAGAGTATTTTCTGACAGGCTCCATGGCAGCATACGTGTGGGTTAGCCCCGTCTCCATAATTACCCAATAGGACCTCTACTCCCATAAATCTTTGCTCCAAGCTGATATCCGTGTTCCTTTTTTGTCCTCCTCCATAGCACAGGTGTTTCCTATCTGAAGAGATCTTCACTACGATCAAGTCGGCCGACTATCAAGCTATTTTCCTCCGATAGGCCCTGTCTGTTAAGCATGGGTATGGAGTGTATGGCAGAGTAGCGCTGAAGGCTTGGTTTGTCCGAAGATAAGTGTGCACGGCTTATTACCTGCTGTGTAAGGTGGCCATTATCTGCCCGGTGGATCGGTGGTGTGTGCTTGAACCTGTTCGGCCAGATGATCGTTGGTGGAGTGGTGAGCTGTAAAAATTCTGTTTTTCATGGCAGCAGTGTTTATGTGTTTTTTCTACCTGTGTCCTTTTCATATGCCAGCTGGTTCTTGTGCATAGGCGCTGACGCTTCCGCGTTCCAGCAGCCTTTCTCCTCCTGTTTTCCGGGTCCATCGCTGCATTCTGCGCATGCGCGGACCCAATCCAATGCGAGGCTTGGTTCCCGCGCATGCGCGCGGGCATCTCGCGTCTGACGCCGCTGATGACGTCATGAGCGGCATATTTAAAACACAATGAGAGATGTCAGAATTTGGGAATGATTGCAGGAAATTCAGCGACTTCCCGGGGCCATTCTCTGGTTGGTGTAAGGTAGGTTATGATCTGCTCTGATGTATTGTTGCTCCTGTGTTTTGTATGGCTGCTTATGAGGGTCTATTGTTGTTACAGTCAGCGATCTTTAGTCATGGATGCCTCACTGCCTACTAGTGACCTGCCCGCTTGTAACAGGTATGTACATGGCTGGATTGCTGTGTATATGTGGAGTATTCCTTAGCATTTGATACCAGCCTGGTCTGTGTCTCTCTCTCTCTCTTTTGTATATTTCCTTATAGCCCTTCTAGGTCCGAACCGCATTACAGTGCGCATAGTCGCAGTGCATCGTCAAAAATCGCACCACCGTAAATCATCGTCAAAGTCTGGTTACCATAGGTCTTCCAGATCTGAACAACGCAGTGGTCACTCGCACTCAAGCAGAGGACCAGATAATTCATGTTGGGGCTGTAAGATGCCCATCCCATCAGACAAATCGCGCTGTGATCATTGCTTTTCTAAAGTCGCAGATGAAAGAGATGGTGCGGATCAACGCTTGGAATCTATGGTGAGAAGGGTGGTAAAGGAATCCCTGCAGCAGAGGGAAGCTCATCACTCTATGGAATCCCCTTCAGACCCATTATGTCCTTCAGGAAGTGAAGGGCTCTTACAAGAGACTGGGGAATCTTTTCAACCAAGCCACCACTCTGTTCTCTTGTCTGACAGTGATTCGGATCCAGGAGTAGGATTTGATTACGCTTTAGTACCTGCTCTAGTCAAGGCAGTGAAAGAAGCTTTAAAATGGGAAGAACCCACTACTTCCCCCCTCCCCAAACAAAGAAAGTTTTTCAAACAACTCAAAAAGGAACGGCAATATTTTCCTTTCCTATCTGAATTGGGAGAAATTATTACTGAAGAGTGGAGCAAGATTGGTAGGAAGAGCTCCATGCAATCAAAAGTGTCTAAACTGTACCCCTTTAAGGAGGATGATGTGAAGCACCTTGAATCAGCTCCTCTGGTAGACGCAGCACTTATGCGTTTAGTCAAATACGTGACTCTCCCTTTGGAAGACACGGTATCTTTCAAAGATCCGTTAGAGAGAAGAATTGACTCAGATCTGAAAAGAATTTATCTAACTTCAGGGATGGCCTGTAAACCAACTTTGGCTTTAGCCGCAGTCTCAAAGGCTATTGAAACATGGGCCGACAATGTTGAGGAGTTCTTGAGAGGTGTCTCGGTGAATACGGCTAAAGACTCTCCCATTCAGGAGATCAGAATGGCATCAGCCTTTTTGGGGGGGTGCATCTATTGACATTACCCGCCTTCTGTCTCGGGCTATGTTGGCAGCAGTCTCGGCACGCCGTGCTTTGTGGCTCCGTCCCTGGTTGGCGGATCCAACATCTAAGCAGGCATGGTGTCGTATACCATTTGAGGGAACCTCCTTATTTGGTAATAAACTAGATAGCGCCATATCCTGGGCCACGGGTGGGAGGTCTGGGTTCCGCCCTCAAGACAGACGTCTTCAAAACCAAAAACTTATTTTTCCAAGAAGGCAGACCTCGGATCGCGCTAGAGAAGCGTGCAGTTATAGACCCGGCAGGGAGTTTTCTAGATCTTGGAGGTCCAGACAATCCTCCCTTAAGAAAACCTCAAAGGGGGGTTCCGCAGGTAACCAAGATTCTACTAAATCTTTTTGAAATTGGGCCCGCTCAAACATGTCAGGTGGGGGCTCGCCTTCTTCACTACCGACATGTTTGGGCGGCCTCAATTCAAGATTATTGGACCGTTAAGACGGTTTCCTCGGGTCACAAGTGGACTTTCATCAACACTCCGAGGTTAAGGTTCGTTCCCACAACAATTCCAGGCTCAGAGGAAAAGAAACAGGTCCTATTGACCTACGTAAGTTGTTTACTGGATCAAGGCGCAGCCGTGCCCGTGCCGGAAAACGAACGTGGCGAAGGCATGTATTCCCCTCTGTTTATGGTTCAGAAAAGAAACGGCGCATGGAGGCCGGTGATAGATTTGACCCACCTCAATTCCTTCATTCGCAAGGAAAAGTTCAAGATGGAATCCCTTCTTACGATCCAACAGTCGGTGCATCCGGGGGATTGGTTAATCTCAATCGATCTGAAGGACGCATACTTTCACGTGCCAGTAGCAAGGGATTTCCCGCAGTTTCTCCGTTTCGCAGTTGGCGAGCAACACCTACAGTTTACCTGTCTCCCATTCGGGTTGACAACATCTCCTCGGGTCTTCCCCAAGGTACTACTAGCGATAGTAGCTATTTTACGAGTCAAAGGAGTTCGTCTCCATCATTATCTGGACGATTTGCTCCTATTATCTCAGGACAGAGATCAAATTCTGGCACACAAGAGTTTAGTCATCTCCACTCTGCAGACGTTTGGTTGGCTCCTGAACCTGGAGAAGAGCCATCTGGTTCCAACTCAAGTTATCGTGTTTCTAGGGGCTCAGTTCGACACATTAAAAGGCACTATCTCCCTACCGGAGGAGAAAATCAGTGTGATCCGAGACAGGATTCACAAGGCTTGGGAATCATCTCATCTTTCGGCTCTACAATGTTTGAAGGTGATTGGCACAATGACAGCCACCATCCCTATGGTGAAGTGGGCCCAGTGGCACACTCGTCCCTTCCAGAAAGGGTTTCTGAAACAGTGGGACTCGTCCAGTCAAACACAACGCATACTCCTTACACCAGCGATGAGGATGTCTCTCCTCTGGTGGCTTCAAGGGAAGAATCTACACAACCATCATTCGATAGTCCCCATTTCCTGGGTAATAGTAACTTCAGATGCCAGCAACAAAGGTTGGGGCGCTCATTGCCTTACGGAAGTAGCTCAAGGAAGGTGGTCATTCCCGTCGCTGTGTGTGGTCTCCAACCTGGAGTTGAGAGCAGCCTTTCAAGCGCTCATAGCATTTCGCCATCTGGTGGCAGGGTCGTCAGTAATGTTAAGATTGCACAACACAACTGCGGTGACCTATATAAAGAAACAAGGAGGGACTCGCAGTTGGTCTCTATTACGAGAAGTAGAACCGATAATGAGCTGGGCTCAGAAGAATGTGGTCAACATTTCTGCTGTATACATCCCAGGGGTCCAGAATGTTCAAGCAGATTTTCTGTCACGGGTCAGAATAGACAACAACGAGTGGTCCCTCCACAGGGATGTCTTCGAGTGGCTTCGGACTCTGGGAGTATCTCCAGAGGTTGATCTGTTCTCTTCGCCGTACAATCGCAAGATGCACAGATACTACTCGAGGTTCAGGGATCCTCAGGCGTTCGGGACAGATGCTCTCACGGATTGTTGGAAGTTCCAGAGAGCCTATGCCTTCCCTCCAGTTCCTGTAATCCTACAGTTTCTTCGGAGGCTCAGAGGGGAGAAGGTGGAGATCATTGCAATAATACCATTCTGGCCCAACAGGCCTTGGTTTCCTCTGCTGTTAGTCCTCAGCTATCAAGATCCAGTTCCCCTGCCTCTCAGGCCAGATCTACTGTCCCAGGGCACACTATTACACCCGTGCCCATCCTGTCTACACCTCAGGGCATGGTTCTTGAGAGGGGAAGGCTAGAAGCTCTGGCTTGCCCAGAAGAAGCGATTCCAACCCTTCTTAGTGCCAGACGGAAGAGTACCAATAAAGTATACGAACGTATATGGGCCAGGTTTATGGTCCACATGTCTTCTAGGTCAAATTCATATAATTCTCCGGCAGTTCAAGATAGCTTGTCTTTCCTTCAGTCAGGGTTAGACTTGTCTCTGGCAGATAGTTCTCTAATGCCGCGTACACACGACAGGACTTAAGTCCGGCAGACTTTCGACGGAGTTCTGACGGAGTTCTGACGGAGTTCTGACAGAGTTCTGACAGAGTTCTGACAGAGTTCTGACGGACTTTCCGAATGAACGGACTTGGCCACACACAATCACACCAAAGTCCGATGGATTCGAACGTGATGACGTATAACTGGACAAGAATAAGGAAGTTCATAGCCAGTAGCCAATAGCTGCCCTAGCGTCGGTTTTAGTTCGTCAGACTAGCACACACACGAGCGGATTTCTGGGTCCGGCAGAGTTCTGTCGGAAAAATTTGAAACATGTTCCATTTCTAAAGTCTGTCAGACTTTTGCAAATCAAAAGTCCGCTGCAGCCCACACACGTTCGAATAGTCTCCCGGAATCATTCCGTCAGACTTTTGATGTTGAAAAGTCTGGTCGTGTGTACGGGGCATTAGAGTACAAGTTTCAGCCATTTCAGCCTTTACAGGAGTTTCGTGGGCGAATCATACCTTAATACAACAATTCTTTAAAGGAGCCATCAGGCTTAGGCCTCAAAAAAGGCCCAGGTTTCCCAAATGGGACCTTCCATTAGTACTGGACTTTCTTTCTGATCTTGGAAAAGGCTTGGACACTCCCCTGTCTTTAGGAGATCTCACTATCAAGACGGTGTTTTTGGTGGCAATAACTTCAGCCAAAAGAGTGTCGGAAATTAGGAATCTTGGGTCTGTGGAACCATTTCTAACCTTCTTTCCAGACAGAGTGGTCCTGATCCCTATGCTTGGGTCAAATCCAAAAGTTACATCAATATTTCATGAAAATCAGGAGAGCGTGCTACCTACGTTTAGAATGTCAGACAACCAAGAGATTCACCCCTTGGATGTTGGTCGCACCTTGAAGCAATATTTGGACGCTACAGCATCTTTCAGACGAAGACTTTCTTTTTGTCCTTCTCCATGGCAAAAATAAAGGAATGCGAGCATCAGTAAGATCAATCTCATCTTGGGTGGTTCAAACGATTCAAAGGGCATACAAGGCAAAGGGCATGGTTCCTCCTGAGGCAGTGACGGCTCATTCAACTCGGGGCATCTCGACCTCTTGGGCAGCAGTTCGACATGTCGCACCAGAAGTTATCTGTAGAGTAGCTTCCTGGTCTTCAATTAATACTTTTGTTTCCCATTATTGTGTGGAGCCAGCTGCGCTTTCTTCTGTTAATTTTTGGTTTACAAGTATTGTCAGTGGACAATGAAAAATAAAATTCTAGTTTCTTTGCTCAACATTTTTAGCCCACCCGGGTGTGTTTGGCGAGTTATTTCCCACACGTATGCTGCCATGGAGCCTGTCAGGAAAATTTATATCAAATACTTACCGTAATTTTCCTTTCCTGATGGGCTCCATGGCAGCAGGAGTTCCCTCCCAAATGTTGGAGTAGGCTAGTTACGGAACACGGATAGCAGCTTGGAGCAAAGATTTATGGGAGTAGAGGTCCTATTGGGTAATTATGGAGGCGAGGCTAACCCACACGTATGCTGCCACGGAGCCCATCAGGAAAGGAAAATTACGGTAAGTATTTGATATAAATTTTCCATTTTTTTTCCACTGGAAATTGTCTGGATGTATTTATCCAAATCATCACCAAATAGTCGCTCCCCATGAAATGGGAAACTAGACAGTAGGTTTTTGCAGGGTTCTTCGGCAGACCAACCCTTTAGCCAAAGAGTCCTACGCATGTGTACTAGCACAAGTGCAAGGCGAGGTGGCTGGTGAATAGAAGCCTTTATAGCAGGAATATGCAATTAGCGGACCTCCAGCTGTTGCAGAACTATAAGTCCCATAAGGCATAACAAGACTCTGGCAGCCACAAGCATGACACCCAAAGTCAGAGGCATGATGGGACTTGTAGTTTTGCAACAGCTGGAGGTCTGCCAATTGCATATCCCTGCTTTATAGCATCTATGGCAAAACAATGCTTTTGGTGAATCGGCCAACTCACATGCTGTATTTTGGGTTTGGACACTATACGCACGGTTACAAGCAGAAGATCACTATATTCATGTCTGGATGTTATATACACCAATTTGTAAGCCATTACATCTTTGGCGATAACTTCTCCTGTGTAGGAGTGGTGTCCACACCTAGAGGGTTTAGTACTCGCCTACTGGGGTAGGTGGGGTGTGCTAACTATTACACTATCACCTTTTATGGTAACTGTTTTGTTATAATTTATTCCACAATAACACTGTCTTCTAACACTCAGTCACTACAGCGTGATTTGGTAGAGCACTATTTGACACATAGGTACCGCCACACCCCCCTTCAAATCTTCCTTCTAAGCCCTGCAGGACAGAGGAAAATGCATCTTCACTCGTATACAGAGGCTGAAGTGTGAGAAGCAGTTGCACCACCAATTGCTTCCAATGACTCACCCCTGCTTGCCATGTCAGGTATCACCTGAGAGGATGACAATGTGGAGGCATGTCTGCAGGGGCAGACTGAACATTTGGGCACACAGACACTGCCCAACGGCCCCATGCCACTAAGGGGCCCCATCAGGGTTGCCAGCCTCAATAAAACCAGGCACAGTATGTGTGTGAGTGTGAGAGTGAGATCTGCTCCACTCAGTTTCCCCATTTAGGGGGGAAAACACGAAAAAACGACACACACAGTATTAGTGTCTAGACTCTGTTTAATTCTGTGCTATTACTCCCTCTAGAGGAGTTTTTAAGGCATTTTACAATATAATTGAAAGAAAAGTCATAGGTGGACTTTGCAGTTCCTATGCTTTCCTCTTACCTTTTCCTTGCTGCAGGATACTGCTGTAAACAGACAGATCCAAACTTCACCCATCACAGCAGGCAGCGTGGTTATATATTCAAAGACCGTGGCCCTTTTAATAGGGAGTCTGCTGCTTTGAACCATGTATAGCACCCTTCAGGACAACTTTAGGTAATACAGCAAGTTCCTAGGGTCCTGCCCTCAAAGAGGAGCATTACAAAGAGGATTTTTGTACTCACTGTAAAATCCTTTTCTCTGAAGTTCATTGACAGACACAGCTCCATTAAAACTTGACCGTAGGGTTATCACGCCACATGCAGGAACGGTACAGTTCTGCCCAGGGGGCGGTCCCGCTGGCTATAAGCCCTCAGGCTGCTTCCTGCAGCTCAGTACATTAAGCAGTATAACATAAAATAGGAAGGGAGGGTGCTGTGTCCAGCAATGAACTTTAGAGAAAAGGATTTTACAGCGAGTACAAAAATCCTATTTTCTCTTTCGTTCATTGACGGGCACAGCTCCATTAAATCTTAACGGTAGGGACGTCCCCAAGCAGTGTCAGAACGAGGGGTGGAAACAGCTAACAAATTCACCCACAGCCAGAAGCACTCAACGGATGAGTCGCCCTCTGAACCGACCACATCAGAACTTGCAGCCAACATATGCATCAGAATGCATTGACAACCAAAATGTAACTTGCTCTAACAAGAAAGTGTAAATTGCACAGCCACCTGGACGGCCGACTAAGTTGCCACCTTACACAGCTGGGAGACAGACACTTCATATCGGAAAGCCCAGAAGGTCCCAACTGCCCTGGTGGAATGGGCCATGACAGGAAAGGGGGGCACCTGCCCCCATTAAAGGAGTAAGCCTGGACCACGATCTGTCTGATCTACCATGAGATGGTGGTCGACAAGACCGCAAGCCCCTTTTTTTTCAGACTAGCCCCTGAAACAGAGAGAGAATCTGACTTCCTTAAGGGAGCCGTGGCAGACAGCTATACCCTTAGGGCCCAGAGCACGGCCAGGGAATGGAGGACCACCTCCTTAGGGTGTCGGCTTAGGACACAGAAGGCAACACAATGTCATCATTGCGATGGAAGGCCAAAACCACCTTTGGAAGAAAAGGAAGATTGGAGACACAGCACCACCTTATCCTTGTGGAAATCCAGATAGGGCGACTTGCAAGACAAAGCCGCCAATTCAGAAACCCTCATCGAATGTAATAGGGAATTTCCCTATTGTTCTCAAACGGCAGTTTCTGAAACACCGATAGCACCAGGTTCAGATCCCTCAGCGGTAGGAGTGGTTGCACCAGAGGGACTACATGCCAAACCCCTTGCACAAGGGTGCTTACCAATGAGTGAGATGCCAGGGCTGATATGTCCCTTCATGGTGCTTAAGACCAATTTCTGGTCCACTCCTCATTGTAAGAACAGTAGGATACTGGAAACAAAATAGGTGCGGACGTCACCCCATCTCCTCACACATGGAGATGGAAGCCTTCCACATACGATGGTATATCTTCCGAGAAGATTTTCATGCTCTCAGCATAGTGGCGATTACCGAGTCGGATAGACCCCAGTTCTTTAACACCTGGCTTTCAACAGCCATGTTAAAACCAGCGATGGTAAAGCAGGATGGAGTATCATACCTTGTGATAGAAGGTCTTCTCGCATCGGCATCCACCACCAGGCGCACAAGGTCGGCGTTCCAAGGACGCCGGGGCCAATCTGGGACTATCAATATCACTGGAAGCCCCTCGGCCTCCACCCCACGAAGCAACAGTTTGAGCGGAGGGAAAGCGTAAATCAGCCGGTACAGCTCCCACAGAGGCCCCCAACGCATACGCCCAAGGACACAAACCTCCGCACCTTTCGATTGAGCCGAGAGGCCAGGAGATCCACATCTGGTGTGTCCCACCGCAAGCAAAGAAGCCTGAACACCTCTGGATGCAAACGACCATTCTCCTGGGTTCAGCATCCGGCAACTTAAGTAATCTGCCTGCCAGTTTTCTACACCCAGGATGTGTACGGCCAACAGGGCCTGTACATGTTGCTCTGCCCACCGGAGGATGTGAGCGACCTCGAGTGCTGTAGCCGAGCTCCTTGTTTGACATATGCCACCGCCGTGGCATTGTCTGAGTGGATCCTGATTGGACACCCTCGTAGCCTCATTGACAATGTGGAGAGACATAGCCTGATCGCTTGAGCTCATTGATCGGTAACTGGGATGCCTCCCATGACCAGAAGCCCTGGGTTGACTGTACCCCCAGCACTCCACCCCAGCTGGTCAGGCTGGCCTCCGTTGTGACCACCGTCAACTGAAGAGGTAAGTGGAACAATTTCCTGGACAGAAGATCTCTGCCACCAGAGAAGAGAGTCCCCAACTGGCTCACCCAAATCGAAGGGAGAAACACCCTCGCTTCCAGGGGAGTCCAGCAGTAAGCCTAGGTACTCCAGGTGCAGTTGGCACTAGCAGCGACTTTTTGAGGTTCAGCGCCCACCCAAACTCCTGCAGAGTTTATATGGTAATCACCACATCCTCCCTTAATTCTGAGGCAGAAGCTGCTCTCAGGAGGTCGTCAAGGTAGGCAAAGACATCAGTAGTCCGGGCATGTGTGTGCCCCGAAGCATGTAGCTCACCAGCTGCCCCTGGAGGCCAAGGGGCAAGTCGTGACTGACCCAGCGCATAGCTAGGGCCTGCACACGCTTGATGGTCAGGCTGGGGAGACTACAAGGATCTATATTATCCAGCCTGTCACCCAGCTGGCTGTTGATAGAACAGCAGGATCAATATCTTGCACAAAAGGGAAAAATCCAGGAAAAAAAATCCCCAGGACCGATGGTCCCACCAGGGAGCCTAGGTCCTTCTTCAATAGGCAGGAAAACTGAGCTGCAGGAAGCAGGCTGAGGGGGTCATAGCCAGAGGGACTGCCCCCTGGGCGGAACTCTACAGTACTGTTTTTCACATGCATTACATGTTCTGCCTCGTCCTCTCCTGAAGGTGGCATAACACCAAGGTCAAGATTTTATGGAGCTGTGTCCATCAATGAACAAAAGAGAAACCTTGTTCTTCTGGGTACCATCCTGGAGCTGCAGTGGCAGGATGGATCTCTCCTGGAGCTCCGCAGAGCACATCTTCACTCATGCAAACACCTTTAGACACTGGCGAAAAAACTGAGGTACTCCTTGAAGGAGGGGTTATATAGGGGAGTAAACTTCCTGTATTGGGTGTGCCTGTGTCAACACCTGAAGGTAGCTATAACCCACCAATACTTGTGTCCTATGATGTACAATAAAGAAACTAAGTTTTGAATTTACTCTGGTAATCTGTGTAACAAAATTTGCTTGATGAGTCATTTAAGTGTGACAAATCGAAATCAGAAAGTGGACACATTTCTGCACCGAATGGCCACCCTGTAGCTGTATATCTGCTATGGGGGGGGGGTAGCAATAAATGTAATGTTATGAACTTAGGAGCTAAAAACTAAACTAGGCCTGTGTAATACATACTAGGGGGGACTACAACTGGGGAAAACCATGATTGTGAAGGATCTGGGTATTCTGGTAGGTCAAACTTAACAGCATGCAATGTCACACTGTTTCCAAAGCAAGCAAAGTCCTTTCTTGTATTTACAGTAGTACAGACTAGAGATATCGTTTTGCCCCCTCCCCTCAGATGCAGGAATACGTAGTTCAGTTTTGGGCACCAGTTCATCAAAAGGAGATTGGGGAAGTGCAACTAAACTGATAAGAGGCATGGAGGAGCTCAGCTATGAGGAAATATTAGAGCAGGGGTACCCAACCTTTTGAAGAGCAAGGGCGACTTGTTAACCGGCTGCGGGCCACAATGAGCCAAGCAAGTGGATGGCATGTCTGTGTGCATATACAGAGCAGACACAGCCCACAACACTTTAGCAGATAGTATTGAAGAAAACCACAAGTTGGCTTACGTCTGCCACTACTTAGAGGTGAATGGCGGGTCCAATGAGCCACACTGACTGTGAAAGGGGTCCAAGGCTGCGTTCAGACTGATGCGCTGTTTACCTGCAACACAGTGTACCTTTGGCTTTTCTGCAGTTTGCAATAGACTATTATATTCTGCAGGTTTGGTGCACATTCACAAAGCTCACAAGTAATAATAGAAGTCTATAGCTCAGTGCAGGTAACCTGCTCTGCACCAGTGTATCACAGTATTTTTTGCAGGCCACTGGTTGGGCACCCCTGGATTAGAGAAACTGCATTTGTTCTCCCTTAAGAGGAGATGAAATGGGCATACGAGCAACATGTATAAATACACAAGTGGTCCATAAATTTACCTTGATGTACTTATTCACCTTAAGGCTTGGTTCACACTAGAAGCAGCTGCCGATCGCACAGAAACACTGTGCATCCCCCATTCTCTGGTTGAGGCACAAATCAGAGACAAACCTTTGTCTGAATTCAGCCCTGAAAACAGAGGTAAATATGCATAGCATTTGTGCAGTGGGAGCCGGTCATATTCTCCTGCTATGAGAAATGGATGCAAGGAAAATCCACATCCAATTCGCTTAGGTGTGAACCCAGCCTTAAGTGGCACTCCAGGCAAAAATACAACAACTAGGTCTGGCCAACATGGCAGATTGTTTTAAGAAAGGCCTGGATTCTTTACTAAATGTACATTACCTATAAATGTTATCCATTTATATTTAAGTAAATCCAGGGAATTTCAGACTGTTTAATACATTGAATTGTTATTTTTAATAACATTGAATATTTTTTTGCTCTGCTGGAGGTAATGGGATCATGCTTTGGTTTGTTCCCCCTACCTCTGGAGCTACTGTGGATAGTGTATATGGAGGTCCCACCTCTTGGTTCAAACTGCACGAGTCTCTTTTCTCAACCAGATTAACTATGCAACTTGGCAGCTACAACTAAGCTATAACACACACACAGAGTTTCTTTTGTGCTGAGCACTACAGGTTGCCTACAGATAAGGATGGTCTAATTTTCAGGGAAAAACTTGTCCATGTTACTGGACCAGCAAGGAGTCCAGGCTTTGTCAATCACAGTGGGGAGACACACTACCACAAAGGAGAGGTCTTCATGGTCTGGGCACTATAGAGATGGCCCACCTTTGCCAGCCTCCAAAAATTCTGATACAATTATCTTTAACATCTTTGTGAGGCCTAAACAAACCTTTCATATTTAGCAGGAAAAAAAAAACATGGAAAGTTTAATAGCCAAATACAGTCTACCAATAAATATTAATATAATTATATAATAATACATTTTTGGAGCCTTTGAAAAAGTCACGTATCCGTGACGCAATGCGTCAGTGGAGCCAGGTGTTACGATAGTCACTTCCGGCCAAGACGGAAGTTCCTTTGTTTACAAACGCGAAATTACATGTGAGTGTATATTTATGTTATTTTCAATAAATGATGCGTTTTTACACGAGAGTCCCCTTTCTTCCCTTATGAGCGCTGGCATTGGAATACTTTGTGAGGTGGAATTATTGAGAAGGAGCCATATCATCTATTTCCCCTACATGTGTATTTGACCCTGCGGGGTCTATCATTGAGATGAGAGGCTGGGGGAAACGGGGGGTGCACTGATTGAGGACTGAAGGTGGATTGTTCCACATGTTTGTGAAGCACGTTTTCATCAGCACGCTTGGATATTGAGTCTATTGAACAAGCACTGGAACATTAGTTTGAACATTTTATGGACACTTTTTCTTCTTTTTTTTAGATTTTTGTTGTGATTTTGTCACACTTAATTTTGCGATTTTTGCACATGTTATGCGATTTTTTTGCACACTGATTTTTATGTATCACTTTGTTATAGGTGATTTTGCACTTTTAAGTCATTATACACAATTGTGTTGTGTATGTAAGCACAGTGTTTTGATATTTGCACATTTATTTTGATCATAGTTTGCTTTTTATTTCATGTATTTTGTTATCTATTTAAAAAGGTAGCACCACATACTTTTATATGCAATTGTTTAGATAGTGTTGAGAGCTTCCTTTGTTACGAAGTAGGCACTTGTTAGAAATGTTTTATTATTCGTTTTAGGGGGTTGTGCGCACTAGTACCTTATTTTTACCAATAAATTTGTGATCTCTTCTGCACAAAAAGGAGGAAACATGGATTATTAAGAGATACAGCCCCTCTACTCATCTCCATCAGAAACAAAGTGTGAAGCACTGACATCCGATTAAAGATACCATGTTATAACATGAACAAACTTGCAGCATGTTTAAAGGGCTAAAACATAGGGCAATGTTTAGGTCTCCCAGATGAACTTGGTATATACACTTTACAATAAACCTGTCTTAAAGCAGATCTAAAGCCTCAGAAGAAAAAAAAAAAAAAAAAAAGTGTCTCTAGTGTGTTCCAGGTACAAAAGAACCCTGGAATCTGCTTCACTTGGGTCATGTTTGTCTTTCCCTCAAGACCATGTGCTTCAAAAAAAAAAAAGTAGTTAATGCAGATTGCTTGAGTTCCCCCAGTCCCTCACTGCTTCAGTTTTGAAATGAGATAGGGGGTAACTGTTTAAGAACAGTTGCACTGCATACCAACATTAGGGCAGACTTTCCTTTGAAACTGAACCCTCAGCCGCTGGTGCATCCACCTAGCCTTCCATACAGGTTCACACAAACCAGCTGTTTGAATGGCCAGGCTGTAATGTCAGTTCTGTGCCTGCATACAAGAGGCAATGTCATGGCACAGCACTCGGAAAACAGGGAACAATCCTTATGCAGTGAATGCCAAGTGACATCAGCTGGACCCAAAGGTGACTATCTCCTAAACCATGCAAGCTGACATTCACTGTACCTACAAGCAAGATTTTATAAACTTGCCTGTAGGTACAAGTTTACCACTTTAACAATGTGCTTTGCACTACAAAAGTGTGAATGGCTTTAAGAATGCAATAGCAACGCATATTACTTCAACTCGTAAAATAACATTTTTAGCAGTAGCCGTGAAGAATACACAAACACAGTCTGCAGTGGGAATTTATTAACAAAAAAATAAATCAAAACATCAAGATTTTACCATTTATCTCCCATACTTACTGGTAATAACCACCAACTACAAATTGAGAAAGAAAAAAAAAAAAAAAAAAAAAAAAGTTCCCACTAGGCCATTTTCTTGAAATTTATATTCAGTCAAATTCCAACAGCTTAACTGCACCACCATTGCTCTGGTACTCACTTAAACTTTGCAATCTTTGGTGGCTGCAACTAAGCCATCTATGCAGGAACATTAGAAAATGGCATTTTACCTTTTATTGTTGTGGTCCTGATTAGAAAAGGCAACAATTAAAAAAGGTGAAAGCAGACCTATATACCAAAGTAACAATTCTTGATCCAACCTGGCCATCCTGCCCTTTTAATACATAAACCAATTAAAAGCTGACACTGCCTACAAAACCTGGTGATTGAAACTATCTGATGTCAGTCACATTCTCTGTGGAAGGGGAGCACAACCGAGTCCAATGACAATCCAGTCACTGGCTGGCTAGAGATTATAAAACCAAGAGGTCAGCATTTGGTCATATGGCCAACATCAGATAAAGCCCAGCGCACCAGTTTTCACAACAGTATTTCAGCACTTTTATGGTTATATTTATATTAAAACAGTATGGACAGGGGAAAACATTTGTTATAGCCCCACAGGCCTGTCTTAAGATCAGGGTATGTTTGCCCAATTGCCTACCAGCAGATAACAGCTCTACTGCAGTCATCTACTGACAGACAAGTGGTTATTACCACCCGCCCACCCACCCACCCCATTAAGGGCAACAATTTCATACCCTTTGGCCCATATCTAGCAGACATATTGGGAAACATTTCAATAACTTATCCAGAACCAACCTTAAGGAAAAGGCTCCCATCACTAAAGTAGGAGATTCTCTTCAATAAATAAAAAAAATCCGTAATCCTGCATATAGTTTCGTTCACTTATCTTAGAAAGCAGATTTCAAACAAAAATACACCAAGTGGGTCACCACTTCTGAAATGTATCCCAATATGATGAACTGCTCTTCAGACCTTACCACCCCCCCCCCCCCCCCCCAAAAAAAAAAAGCCAGAATGAGATGCATAATCCATCTAGAACAGAGTTATTTAACTGAACAAAGCTGCTTTTACCATACTGTTCTGTGAAGCCAGTTTAGTAAAAAGGTTGGGCAAAGAGAAAGATGCTCCCATCTCATTCTGGAAAAAAAAATAAAAAAAAAATAAAATGAAAAATATTTCCTCGTCAATTATGTTTAGAATGGAGAAGCCATTTTCCAAAATTTAAGGGTACAAGTGAAGCTCCTTTAGAGTCTTTTTAAAAGCTCCACTAGCAGCTCTTAGACTAACTTTATTTGCTGCCAGACATCCATTGCAGTCATTACTAAAACTTAAAGTAATGCTCATTTGTATACAAAACAACCTGTCAATCTTTGGAAGACTGCAACTTAAGAACCAATTTCATGTATTGAATTGTATATGAAGAGGGATAAAAACGTTATTGTAGAGCATCTTTTTC
Source organism: Lithobates pipiens (assembly GCF_037356315.1). Taxonomy (NCBI): domain Eukaryota; kingdom Metazoa; phylum Chordata; class Amphibia; order Anura; family Ranidae; genus Lithobates; species Lithobates pipiens. Next base: position 39,178,404 of record NW_027507788.1, read on the forward strand.
TTTGCCTTCAATTATGTTCCTCAATATAGAATACCTAGACAGCACCTTAGCAGAGGCAACTTGAAAATTGCTGCCATAATATTCCTAGGGTGCTCAGTGTGTAAACTCCTTGTGCAATATAGAAACCGAGCACAAAACCTCCTGTATATAGAAGGTTTGAAAATTTAGTGGTGGGGAAAAGATTCATGGGTGGATCATAGCTTTAGCACCAGCACTACTGCCACTTGAAGTTGCAGTAAAACACTGCACGATGACAGGTGCAGCTTCAACAGAATAACTGGGCAAAGGAAGTCATTTATTGCACCATGATCCCAATAAATGAAATAAACGCACAGGAAAGATTTCAGTAGCAGAACTGCAAGTCTCAAGTTAAACTATCCCCATTAATGACTTTTTGCCAAATATTTCTGCTTACAACCTGTTTTTGTAAATATGAATACACAGCAGTTGCCAATTCCTGTGCTTCCAAGGGGCACCTGGATGTGCAATACTAAATTGAATTGTAGAACAAATTCTAGCATTAACCTTAAAGTAAATTGGGACATATTATGGCTGCACAATCCAGGTGGAGTGGGAAGGGGCAAAAACTTCAGTGATGGTTACTCCTGATACTTAGAAAACAAAAAAAAAAACATTTCATTGGGTAATACTTCCGAATTTGAAGGATGGAGCAAAACCAATCCATTTTGAGAATTGGAGAGGAAATGCCCATTTCCAGATAACCCAAAAAAGTTATGCAACTTAGGAAACTTAACATTCCATCAGCAATTTCTATAAAATGTTGCAAGAATTAACCTCTAAAACAGGTAGGCAACTCTCAGAACTCCAGTTGTGGTGAAGCTACAAATCCCTTAATGTCTCTGCCTCTGGAGACATGCCTGTGACTGTCAGTCTTTACAGTGCTTCATGGGATATGTCGATCAAACCAGCTGAAGTTCCAATGATCTCCTACTTCACTCTAGAATTTAGATGGTCTTAATTCACAAAGAAACCTTCAGTAAACCATCAAAGACAAAACTAAAATTTATACCTCCCCCATAAAAAAAATGTATATATATATTTACAGTTTTGTACAAAGTATACACATCAAATCCAACAGAATTTTACCCTCATGCAATGGACATCTTTAAGGAGAGGGGTATGGATTTGTATTATATCTGAACACAAATGTTGCTTGCAGGTTAATAAAAATTACACATTTAGTGTTCAAAATAAGAACAAAAATCAAACAGCAACTGCAATAAAGGTGGAGAGGATTGAAAAATGTTTTTACCCCCTAAATTGTTTTCTGACTTAGGCTCTTTTGCTTGTGTAATTACAGGTGTACATATTTACAAATCATTGGGACCCCTGAAGCAAGCTTTTGATTTTTCAGATGAAAGTATGCATGAACAGTTTTACAGCTAAGTAGTTCATGATTTGCAAATTCCACATAGGGTTAAGAGAAAAAAAAAATTCAAAGAAATTAAGATTGTGTCTGTCTTATAAGGGCTGCATGAAAGGTCTTATACATAAGGCACTTTGCACAAGTAAAATAGTTTGCTTATGGAATATCGTTAAAACATGAACTCTAAACTGCCACAAGAAAATGTACAGGAATAATGACAAGCCAGTTTTCAACTGTATGCAACTTTCCAACTGAAGGGACTTCCTAAACCAAGTATTGCATTGCTGACCCAGGTGAAAACAAAAACCATTATAAGCATATAATAGTGCAAGGGTCCTCAAGCAGAAAAGTGGCCAGAAGGTTTTTCCATTATGCACTTCCTCTCCCAACGGAACAGAATGAGAAAACAAATAAGTGCAACTACATTAATCTTATGAGCACACAGTGCAAACAATGGGATCATTAATTAAAAATGTCTGAGGAGGGGTAAACCAAAAAATTATAGGCTCAAAACTGCTGGTAAGTGTTCTAGAAGGCAGGAGGAAATAAAGCCATGAAAGGGGGAAGAAGCCCTCATCAAGAAAATTATGCATGTTGGGATCCTCATCTTCTCGGGGCCAGACCATGCCTAAAATAAAAAAATAAATAAAAAAAACTGTTAAGCAAGCCACATTGATTACATTTAAAGGATGTGCACGATTGAAAAAAAATATTTATGCTAACCTACATGGCTGCAGCAGCGCCAAGACCAAGAAGCGAGTGTTCACTACTGCAAATTTCTTGGTCTTCGCTGACCAGAGTGGTGACTAACCAGTTCTCTGCTCACTGGAGCGCCAGGCTGTGGAGGCAATTGGGACATCTTGCTCAGTGGCACACAGAGGCTGAGCCAGCTTCAAGACAATCTAGTTAACATTGTCAGGGGTCCCTGCAGAGACTGGACAGGCTCAGAGACATCAGCTGACAGCAGGCTTTAGCCCATTGTCAGCTGAATCTGGGTGTCACAGGAGTGCAGAACTAAGTGCATACTTTAAAGTAAATGTAATCCGCAGTCGCCAGCTTGTACAGTATTTCGGGGGTGGAACGTCATTCTTATCCATTTCTAGACAATCATGGACTTTGCTACAGACATGACTTCTTAAATCGTAAAGGATAATATAAGCTGTACAAAGTAATCCTTTTAAAAATGAGCAGCTTTAAATCTCAAAACCCTACTCCCTTGGGCTAGGTGCACACTTCTGCTGTTCTGGAAATGCCTTGATCCGTGCTCGTTTCCTACTACACATGCAACCGACACTGCCCTTGCGACATGCTGCAGGAGTCAAAGTTATCAAAATGCAGTATTGTACAAAACCACCATGTGGTCCGGATGCAGGGTGGTTAAAAAAAAAAAGGTGCCTGCACCCTTGTTGCAATGCGATTTGGACCCATTCAAAATGGAGTCCAACCACATTGAAGCGCGTGTGAACTGAACAGGAATGCATTGTGGTTCTTTTACTTTACACAACTTTGCAAGAGCCTCCACTGATTTCAATGGAAACCTGCATCCTAACAAGTGGACTGCAACCTTTTGTTAAAAAGAGCAAAGTGACCCCAACAAAGTTGGCATACAATAAAAATCTTGCACAGAGTTTAATACAAAATAAGCCACAAACATAAGCACTGACTTGCAGATTTAACGTTTTTCCTCTCCAGACTCGCTGTGATACTCTGCCACATAGAGGCTTTTGTCGATACTGCTGGGTATGGGCTTGATCTCTGTTCCCAACTGCTCTTCAATACTTTTAAGGTTAAATCTGTCATCGTAGGTGATCAGGTTGATGGCAAGCCCAAGGTGGCCAAAACGACCTAGTAAACAAAAACGTAAAAAAACAAAAAAACTTGTCTTTGAAATTGAACCCGGTACTCTCTTCAAGATTATAAAATGGAGGAAATATCCAAATATTTGTCAGACAAAATTATACTTTATTAAAAGATGTTATGAAGAAACATTTTAAAAAAGGCAGGCCAAGAACTTATAAAACTAGGACATATGAATGCTCCCCAATCCAGGTGTCCAGTCAGATTAAGTGAATCTTAAGTATTATCCAAAAGCACCTGCGTACTCTTTACTACACTTCTAAAAACACACAGCCAAATCTGGCCTCCCCAGCCACGTTCTTTGCTATGACCTTTAAAACTGGTCTTTCGTTTTTGAAGTAATTTTCAGTTTCTAACAGCTTAGAAACATAAGCTGCATTGGAATGCTGTAAAATGCATAAAAAAAACACACTGGAACAAGTTCTTATTTAAAAGGTTAAGAAAAAAAAGGGGATGCACTGGACTGCATAAAAAATGCACATGCAGAGCATCTGGATTGCATTTTATGGTGTGAACTGGCCCCAATACCAATTCCTCCACAGTTCTACATTTGCAGCTATCTTTGTGTGAGCTGAATTTGAGCTCAGTGATTGTGATCAGCAATAATGGGGGATGAATCTGACAAGCAGATACAGATATGAACGAAAACCTGATACAGATTTCAACGTCCCATTATATCCAAAACTAGAATACTTTGGCTGGAGTTCAATACAGTGCCTTGAAAAAGTATTCATACTCCTTGAAATTTTCCACTTTGTCATATTACAACCAAAAACTTAAAATCCCACTAAAAATACATTTATGTGATATGTCACTTTGTGTTGGACTATAATTGTGAAGTGGAAGGAAAATTAAATGTTTTACAATGAAATATCTGAAAAGTGGTGTGCATTTGTATTCAGCCCCCTTTACTTCATTCCACTAGATTTTAGTTAGAGGTATCAAATAACCTTCAAAAGTTAATTAGTAGAGTCCACCTATGTGTGATTTAATCTCAGTATAAAATCAGCTGTTCTGTGAAGCCCTCAGGAGGTTTGTTGGGAGAACCTTAGTGAACAAATAGCATCATGAAGGCCAAGGAACACCAGACAGGTCAGGGATACAATTGGAGAAGTTTAAAGCAGGGCTAGGTTATAAAAATATCCCAAGCTTTGAACATCTCACGAAGCACTGTTCATGCCATCGTCCAAAAATAGAAAGTGTATGGCACAACTGCAAACCTACCAAGACATGGCCGTCCATCTAAACTGACAGGCCGGGCAAGAAGATAGTTAATCAGAGAAGCAGCCAAGAGGCCCATGGTAACTCAGGAGGAGCTGCAGAGATCCACAGCTCAGGTGGGAGAATCTGTCCACAGGACAATTAGACCCCTTTCACACTGGGGACGCGTTGGCGCTAAAACACTGCTTGTTTATTGCCGTTTACGCAGCAATTTTAACCACAAAGAAGGAGTTAAAAACTCCTGTGTTGCAACGCTTCCGAATTGCTTTCACGGGCTTCTGACGCACTGCCCGTTTAGTCAAATAGGCAGGGCATTTTTAGAGAGTTAAAGACAGCTCTACCAAACCGCCCCTAATATGCTGCTTGCAGGACTTTTCGGAACACCCTGCAAGCACACCTCCCCAGTGTGGAAAGTCATACTTTAACAAATGGGAGGCAGTTTTCAGGCGCTTAGAGGCAATTTCCAGCGCTAAAGCACTTGAAAACAGCCCCAGTGAGAAAGGGGTCTTAGTGGTGCAAATCTGTTTATGGAAGAGTGGCAAGAAAAAAAAAGCCATTGTTGAAAGAAAACCAATGTGTAAAAAAGTTGTGCTACTAGTAAATATGGTGGAATAGGTCAGCAGCTAGCATCAACAATGTAGTGAACTGTGTAATAAATGAAAAAAATGCAGCACTTGAAAAGGAAAATGCGAACTCCCCAAAAAAATGAAACCAATGGCTGTTGATTCAACAAAAAACCAACAGCATACAAATGTGCAAACAGAAATTGTATCAACTGTGCAACATACAAGTGCTTCTATGAAAAATCTCTGGAACAGCCCCCAGGGATGCGTTATGCAGGCCAATTAAAAAATAAATAAAACAAAGCACATCAATATACAGTATACTATAATGTAACCAAGTGAGAAAATTCTTCAGACCAAAATAGTTTATAAAAAAAACAAAGATGAAAAGATCCCCTCTTGAATAATCTATAATGTCCTTTGAATAGAAAATAGGAGTGATGTTTCTTCAAAGTTGGTAGTAAAGAAAGATAGATAGATTACTCCATACACCATTTGCAACCGTGTATAAATGGCAAGATTGGGTACGTTTACCACAAATGGTAGGCACACGCAATGTAGTGGTGAGTCAAAGGAGCATTTATACCATCCAATCCAGCGGGTCTTTCCTAGGAAACCACGATTGTATAATGATGTACCTTGAGACTGCATTGCAGGCAGTAAACTATGGGTGACTGGCTCCAAACACTCCAACAGGTAAACACACCAATGTGGGGAATTGATCAACTGGAAAGGTCCGCTATACTCCCAACGGCGTCAGATCAAAATTTTAGATCATAGAGGAAAAAAAAAAAAAGCCTCCACAGTGCATGAATCCAGGTGAAAAAGGTATTTTTGGTTTATTAAAAATTGAATAAAAATATACAATCATGATGGATGTATAAAGTAATCACATAAAAATACATGGCGTGGTATTGAAAGCACAATGAGCTAGCATTGTTAGCTCATTGTGCTTTTGCTACAACACCATATATTTATGTGATCACTTTATCCAGCATGATTGTATATATTTAATAAACCAAAAATACCTTTTTAACCTGGATGAGGAGGCTTTTTTCTTAATTTCCTATGATCTAAAATTTTGATCTGACCCCATTGGGAGTATAGCGGACCTTTCCAGTGGATAGATTCCCCACATTGGTACGTTTACCTGTTGGAGTGTTTAGAGCCAGTCACCCATTGTTTACTGCCTGCAATGCAGTCAAGGTACATTATACCATCATTGTTTCCTAGGAAAGACCCGATGTTCAGACGCTCTCCATCCAATCTGGCAGCGCTTGAGCTATTTTGCAAAGAATTGGCAAAAATGTCACTCTAGAAGTGCAAAGCTGGTAGAGACATCCCCAAAAGGACTTGCAGCTGTAAATGCAGCGAAAGGTGGTTCTACAAAGTATTGACTCAGGGGGGCTGAATACAATTGCACACCACACTTTTCAAATTTGTAAAAAAAAATAAAAAATTGAACACCATAAAAGTTGCTTCCACTTCACAATTATGAGCCACTTTTGTGTTGGTCTATTTACCATTTTGGTTGGAACATGACAAAATGTGGAACATTTCAAAGGGTATGAATACTTTAAGGCATTGTAAACCTGTCCTATGTGCATTCTGTTTTTGGAAGTCACTGCAGGCAAGAAAAACTTCAGAACTTGTTCCAAGACAATTCACATGAAAATTCTTACCTGATCTGCCTATGCGATGTAGATAGGTCTCCGCCAACTTTGGAAAGTCAAAGTTTATCACCACATTCACAGCTTGAATATCAATACCACGGGTAAACAAATCTTTAAAAAAAATATAAAGTGGATTTGGTTACATTACTTATTTTCGGGAAGACCAATCACAGTAAAATTAGAAAACCATGCTCACTTCAAGATAGAAATGCAAAAAGGGTAAAACAGTGCAGCCGTTCTCTATAGGAAATGTTGCCTTTGTGGGCTGCTTTTGCACGCTTCCTGAAGGTGCAAACTGTGCCTTTTTGGCAATAGTATGAGTCCCCAACCAAAAAAAAAACATGCAAATGGTCGGAATTAAGCATTTATTCTTGTCTGTGGTCATTCATACTGAAATGCTGAAGTTAAAGCATCAGTCTGGCATGATCAGGAATAATGAGCAATGGCAACCAGCCTACATGTGGCTTTTTACAGGTTCTTTAAAAGGTTTAGTGCAAGGATTCAAGCATTGGGGTGCTGTGGAGTTCTTTACTGGGGAAAAGTTACTTCAAAGACTAAACCTGTTTTTGGGGCGGGAAGCACCCATACATTAAAGTGTTATTTATGTCTGAGCCTGGAAAGCATTGCACCACAATCTGTAAGTGCGCAGGTTCCTGCAACTGCTTGTCTGTACAGGAGGTATGAAACTTCAGTTACAGGGCCAGAAGAAGTGTAAGGACCACAAATGCAGTGTTCCATTGAAATAGTCCCTCTGCTGGCAGAGGACTCGTTTGTCATTCACCACTTCCTGAGAATGAATGATGTGGTTGACAAGAGCAGCCACATAAATTTCAAATTGACAGGGAAATTGCTCCAACAAAGGCGCTCTAACCCCCCACTCCCCGAAGTTTGCGTAGGGAAGAGGTAGGCGGTAGACGGCAGACTGACCAGTCCTTCATAATACACTAAATATGGGCATCAAGGTGCAAAGTGGACAGAAATATGGAGTTGACCTCTACGTTTCAGAAAATCAGGTTGTGTTCAAGACCTGAAGGCAGGCCAGCAAGATCTAGGCCAGCGTTATCTAGCTTTTCGTGCTAACAAAATCCATAAGCCAGGTGTTAACACATCAAGACCTTTATTACATAAAGGATCACAATAGATTTTTTTAAATCTTACCAGTGCAAACAAGGTTTCGGCATAAGCCATTTCTGAAATCGTGGAAAACTCTATTCCTGTGCTCCTAAAAAGACAATTACAAAAGTTATATTGCATTTCTCAGAACAAAAATAAATTTACACTTGTTTATGCTTGTTCAAAATGTATTTAGCGAGCAACAACTTTTGTAAGCCATTTGCAAAATTTGACTTGAAGGAAGATCAGACATTGTAAATCAAACTTTAGAGACAGATGATTTACAAGGTAATTGGGAGTCTATTTTAGCAACTCTTATAACCTTCATTGATGGAAACATTAAGGCTACGGTCACAAAAAACCCAAACAAAAACCACTTGCTTCAAAAAAAAAAAAAAAAAAAAAACGATTTTTGTACTCACTGTAAAATCCTCCTCTGAAGCTCGGACACAGCATCTTCATCTTGACCTTAGGGTTATATCGCCCCTTTAGGAGAGGACCAGGCAGAAAGTGTTAAAACAGCAACACTTGGCGGGCGGTCCTACTGGCTATAACCCCTCACACTGAATCACACAGCTCAGTTAATCAAAAGCAGTACAAATAGGAGGGGTGAGTGCTGTGTCCATCGAACTTCAGAGAAAAGGATTTTACGGAGTACAAAAATCCTATTTTCTTTCATTCATTGATGGACACAGCATCTTCATCTTGACCTTAGGGACATCCCCAAGCAGTGTCAAAGAAACGAGGGGTGGGAACAGCAAGAAAATAACTCCACCCAAAACCACCAGAGCTCCTCAGAGGAGTTGCAACCTTAAACAGCTGCCTGCAAACCTTCCAGCCGAAGCAAGCATCTGAAGATGCACTCACATCAACCCCCTGAACATACATAATGAGTCGCCAAGGGTCGCTGACAAAAAAAAAAAAAAAAAAAAAACACAGCCAAAAGCAGATATCTGCCTCTTGATGGTGCTTAAGGCAAGTTTATGATCCATTCCTCGCTGCAAAAAAACAGCAGGATCCTGGAAACAGTACGTGCGCAGAAGCCACCCCATCTCCTCACACGGAGATGCAGGCCTTCCACGTACGATAAGATGACTTCCATGCCCTCAGAGGATATTACCGAATCTGACAGACCTCGGTCCCTTAGCACCTGGCTTTTAACAGCCATGTCGTTAAAGCCAGTGACTGTAAAGCAGCATGAAGTATTGGACCTTGCGACCGATGGTCCTCTCGCACCGGCAGTCACCAAGGAACATCTGCCACCATTCGTACTATGTCGGCGTACCACGGACACCAAGGCCAATCTGGGCCAATTACCGGAATCCCCTCGGCCGCCACTCTGAAGCAGACGTGGTAGAAGTTGGAGTGGGGGAAAAGCATAAACCAGCCGATCATGCCCCCATGGAGCCACCAACGCATCTGCCATGGCCACAAACCTCTGTACCTTCCGATTGAGTCAAGAAGCCAGGAGATCCACATCTGGCGTGCCCCAACTTAGACAAAGGAGCCGAAATACATCTGGATGTAGCGACCATTCCCCTTGGCGCAGCATCTGACTTAGTAGTCTGCTTGCCAGTTTTCGTGCTGCAGCCAAGCTCCTTGTTCCTCGATGGTTGACAAACGCCAAAACTGTGGCGTCTGAATGGATCCTGACCGGATGCCACTGCAGCCTCTATGACCATGTGGAGAGTTGCCGCCTGACTGTCTGAAGTTCCAGCACATTGGGACCCTGGGCTGACTGTACATCCCAACCCACCAGGTAGGTTCAGCACCCAACCAAATTCCTGAAGAGTTTGCCTAGCGATTGCCATATCCTCCCTTAATTCTGAGGCGGAAGCTGCTCTCAGAAGGAGGCCATCCAGGTAACCCACGATTGCAATCCCCCGCTGCCTTAGCAAAGCCCAATTTGGGGCTAGCACCTTGTCCAAAAAGGGAGAGCTACAAATTTTTAGCACTCGTCCGACCACAAACCTCAGAAACCTCTGATGCTTGAAGCATATGGGGACATGCAAGTATGTCCTTGATGTCCAGGGATGCCAGAAAATCACCCTGATAGAGTGCAGCAACCACTGACCAAACTGATCCCATTCTGAACCTTTGTACCTTCACAAAGCTGTTGAAGGCCTTGATGTCCTGGACTGGACATAGCCTTACCTTCTTTGGGACTACAGTTTGGAGTAGAATCCCTGAAACCTTTCCGGCTGCGGTACAGGTACCATCAACCCGCACAGCAGCAGGTCCTGCGCTGACCCAAACAAGGCCTCCCGACGAGCCGGAAGAAGATGAAGGGGAAAAAAAAAAAAAAATCAGCTTGGCGGAACAAGAAACTCTTGTAGCCTGATGAAACCAGTCCACAGACACTGGTCGTTCAATACTAGGCAGAAAAAAAGTCCACTGCTAGATGCAGTATGAGGGGTTGAAGCCAGTAGGACCGCCCCTGGGCGGTATTATGCAAGTGTCTGTTTTTAACACTCTGCCTAGTCCTCTCCTAAAGGGGCGATATAACATTAGGGTCAAGATGAAGATGCTGTGTCCATCAATGAAAGAAATAAGTGAATTTTTTCTCCAGTGTCTGCAGTACAAGACACCTGCAATCAGTGGATTGCAGGTGCAATCTGAAGCTCCTGCATGCTCTTGCAACAGACAGCTCTGTGCCGTCAGGTTCAGAGCTGCAGGAAGAGTGAATAGATTAGAGATGCGCAACAGCACCCTCACAGTCCATTGAAAACTACACGCCTTCTACTGTGGTGGAAAACAAGACCTGTAGGTCATTCGTTTGTAAATGTGCGGTGTGGCTATGCAAGTAGAGCTGAATCGTGCATGACAGTGGCATTTCCCCCCCGTTGGAATACATTAGCGCAGCAGAGATCTCCTCAGCCACATAGTGTATGATGAGTAAACACTACAGATATATGCCCAGGTCAGATTTCATGAATGGGGTTAACATCCACTTTAAGCTTAGAACCTATCAACAGCATACAGTTCCAACATTCAATAGCCAGGCATTGTAAACACTGCTGGGACAATTGCTTTAAGCAGAATTTTAATTACTGCCGATAGAAGTGAGCTAAAAACCACACGCTTGTTTCAAAATGCTCATGAATGCCTACACAGGTGCCAAGTGTTAAAGAGGTAGTAAACCCACTGACTTTCTACACCTGAAAGGGAAAAGGCATAATGAGCTAGTATGCACTGCATACTAGCTCATTATGAAATACCTTAGAACGAGGCGCTGGTATCAGTATCTCACCCGATCCACGCCAAAGGAGCTGACATTTTCCCTCCGAGTTTTCCTGGGTATCACAGGTCCGGCGCTGTGAGCAGCAGGAGCAACGATGTCACTACCGTGCATGTGCGCAGGAGACTTTCCGGCAAGGTGCAGCGTCTGTCAGACTTTCAGCAGAGAATCCACTGAGCGCATGCGCAAGTCAGCAGCTCATTGCGAGGGGAATATCTCCTAAACCGTAAAGGTTTTAGGAGATATTTTTATCTAAAGATAAGCCTTACCTTTAGGTAAAAAGTTAAATATGACTACTACTGCTTTAAAAAAGTGACTTCCTTAGCTCTGCATTGTTATAGCAATGCATTACAATTTGCCAGCATTTAATACATTGCCACAATTTTACTTTTGGCCCTGCTGCACTCTACAATGTGACCTAAAAAAACCTTGCAGCACACCATTTAAAAAAGTATCTCTACATAGTTGATTGCTTATAAGTGGTGTGTTAAAAAAATAAAAATAAAATTGGGGAAGTGCTTGCCAATCCTAAAATGCTAGTTTCTCTCCCTGGTTTTAACCACCCGACATCCGTGCTTTGGCCGAATGACGGCCACAGTGCGGATGTGAATTCCTGGGAGGCCATCATGACTGCGTCCCCTGTGCATGCCCTACAGGGCACACAGGGAGTGCACTGATCACAGAGTCACCGAAACTCAGGTGATCACCAATATAAGGGGCTGGTCCTGGCCCCTTACCATTTGATCAGCTGTCAGCCAATGACAGTTGATCACATGATGTAAACAAAAGCTCAGTGATCTTTTTTTCTCCTCGCGCTGACAGAAAAAAAAAAAAGACCAAGTTAGACTTACCGGTAACTTGTTTTCCAGAAGTCTTTCAGGACAGCACCTGAGATAGCGACTCCACCCTCCTCGTTAGGAAACACCTTCTTCCTCCAGACTTTAAAGGGAGGCGCCTCCCTACCACACATCAGTTGTAGAAGAGAACCTCCGGCCCCGGCTGGAACACATAAACACATACGTTAGTCACAGCGTAGCATAATATAATACCATAGGGCGGGATGCTTGCTGTCCTGAAAGACTTCTGGAAAACAAGTTACCGGTAAGTCTAACTTGGTCTTTCCCAAGGCGTCTTTCAGGACAGCACCTGAGAGGATAACAGAGACTTACCCCTTAGGGCGGGACAACAGCTTGCAGGACCTTTCTGCCAAACGCCTGATCGCTGGCAGAAGTGAGGTCCAGTCTATAAGGTTTCACAAATGTGTGAAAACTCGACCACGTCGCCGCCTTGCAGATCTGCTCAGGGGTGGCACCAGCGCTCTCTGCCCACGTAGACGCCAGAGCCCTGGTTGAGTGTGCACAAATTTCCGCTGGAGGAGATAACCCTGCCTGGGAATATGCCTCCGAGATAGCTAATTTCAGCCATCTAGCTAAAGTAACTTTAGAAGCCTGAAAACCCTTTTTTCTTCCTGAGAAAAGTACAAACAGTGAATCTGAACGTCTGAAGGACTCCGTCCTTTCTAAATAACTCAGCAGAGTCCTTCTGACGTCCAAAGTATGGAAAGAAGTCTCCTTATTTCCTTTGGGGTTAACACAAAACGTTGGCAGTACTATGTCCTGTATACGGTTCTGCACTGAAGCTACCTTCGGTAAGAATTTTGCATCTGTTCTAAGAATAACTCTGTCAGGAAAAATGGAAAGATATGGTTCTTTAATTGACAGAGCATTTAGCTCACTGATCCTGCGTGACAATGGCAATCAGAAACACAGTTTTTAATGTGAGAAACCTAAGGGAAGCCTCCACAAGAGGCTCAAAAGGCCCTTTTGTTAGAGACTGTAGGACTACCGACAAATCCCATCTAGGAAAAACCTTAACAGGAGCTGGCCTAGATCTTTTAAGAGCTCTAAAGAACCTGATCACCAGCGGATCTGAGGCCACAGATTTTTCTAAGAACACCGTCAGGGCTGCTACCTGCACCTTCAGGGTACTAACTGCCAGTCCCTTGTCTGCTCCATCCTGTAAAAACTCCAAGATGGAGACAAGGCTCCCTGGCACCTGGGCGGCTGACAAACACCAAGTTTTATAACGCTTCCAGACCTTAGAATAAATGGCCCTCGTAACCCTTTTCCTACTTGCTAAAAGGGTCGAGATCAAACGGTTGGAAAACCCCTTGCTCCTAAGGAGCTGCCTTTCAGAAACCAGGCCGTGAGAGCCAGGCTGGCCACTCCTGGATGGTTCACTGGGCCCTGCAACAACAGATCGTGTCTGAGGGGCAGATGCCAACAAGGCTTGATTGCCAGACCTAGAACTGTCGAAAACCAAGCCCTTTTTGGCCAAAAGGGCGTGATTAGAATAACTGGTACCTTCTCCCTCTGAATTTTTCTTAAAATTAACGGGATTAACTGAAATGGGGGGAAAGGATAGCAAAGACGAAATTCCCATGGATAAGCTAGCGCATCTGTGCCCAGCGAGCCATCGCGACTGTCCAGGGAAAAGAACTGGGGAAACTGGGCGTTCACCCTTGAGGCGAACAGGTCTACTTCTGGTAAACCCCATTTTCCGGCAATCATTGTGAATACCTCCGGGTTTAGAGACCATTCTGCTTCCCGAATAGCGTTTCTGCTTAGGAAGTCCGCTACCCTGTTTAGATCCCCTTTTAGGTGGACTGCTGATAGGGATAACAAATGTTTTTCCGCCCACCGAAGAATCTCCATGGCCAGTACCTGAAGCGACCTGCTTCTTGTACCCCCCTGTCTGTTTAAATAAGCCACTGCCGTGGCATTGTCTGTTAGGACCTGGACGTGATGGGACTGCAGTTCCTGAACAAACAACTCCAGAGCTAAGGCAATCGCCTTGAGTTCCCTCCAGTTTGAGGACCTTATTGTCTCCTCTTTGGCCCAGGACCCCTGAGTGAAACGTGTTCCTAGATGGGCTCCCCACCCCCAGGAACTGGCGTCGGTTGTTAGTCTTTTCCCGACTGGAAAAGCCCAGACTAACCCTTCCGATAAGACCTCCTGTCTTTTCCACCACCATAGGGACCTTTTTACCTGGGTTGACATTCTCACCTCTGCCTCTAGGGATGCCACTGTGTGATCCCAAGATTTTAGAAGGAAAGCCTGCAGACACCTGAAATGCATTCTTGCCCACTGGACTGCTGGCATTGCTGAAGTCAGAACTCCCAAAGCTGACATAACCTGTCTTACTGTCAGATTTTGGCTGGTCTGTAATAAAGACACTGCACCGGAAATCCTGTCCTTTTGTCTAAGGGAAGGAAGATTTTTTGCTCCACCGAATTTATTAGAAACCCTAAAAACCGAATCTCCTGAGATGGGTTTAGGGACGACTTTTGGAGGTTCAAAATCCAACCCAACGCCTCCAGATGGCTGCGAGCTTTGCCTAGATTGGTCTGCAATTCCTCGCTGGATGGGGCGAAAAACAGCAGATCGTCTAAATAAGGAATAACTGCGATTCCCTGAAGACGCAGTGGCGCTAAAGCTTCTGCCATTATTTTGGTAAAAATTCGGGGAGATGATGACAGGCCGAAGGGTAGGGCCCTGAACTGGAGATGATGAACCATACCCCCCAACCTCACCGCCAGCCTGAGAAACTTCTGAGACTGGGGAGAGATCGGAACATGTAGGTATGCGTCTTTTAAATCTACTGACGCCATAAAACATCCTGGCGTCAACAGGTTTCTGACCGAAAAAATTGAGTCCATTTTGAACTTCCTGTACCTTATGGACTCGTTTAAAGGTTTTAGGTTGAGAATCAACCGAAACTTCCCTGTCGGTTTCTTTACTAGGAAAACATGGGAATAAAACCCCTCCTGCTGTTCTTGCAGGGGTACCTGTACTACTACGCACTGTTGCATCAGTTCCTCTAGAGAGGACTTCATGGCCAGGGCCCTTACTGGATCCCGCGGGGTGTTGGTAATCAGGAACCTTTTTGGGGGGTCGTTGACAAACTCGAGTGAGTAACCCTGCGCGAGAGTGGTCAGGATAAACTGATTTGAAGTTATCCCTGACCACTGCGGAAGAAATTCTTGTAGTCTTCCGCCCACCCGCAGAGACGAGTCATTGCGATTTTTCGGCCTGTGTAGGAGGACGGAAGAGAATTCCGCCTCTACCCTTCGGCTTCGGGGCGGACCAACTTTTCCTTCTCCCTTGCAACTTGCTGTCCTGATCCTGCAACATAGGCTACTGCCGTAATCAGGGTAGGAAAAGAATCTAAGATTTCCTGTTTAGGGGAATCTGCAGCTATATGTGACTTTAACTGGTTAATCCAGTATTCTAAATTTCTGGCTACACACGTTGTGGCCATTGCTGGTTTTAAATTGCTCATAACTGATTGCCATCGGATCCATCGGATCTTTCAAAACTCCCATATCCTCAAAGGACAGATCTGTGGACCTTGAAACCTGGGAAAAGGCGGCATCCAGTCTGGGCACCTTGTTCCATACTGCTGCAGGGTCCTCCTCGAAAGGAAAACGCCTTTCGTGGGCTTTGGAGAAAAAGGGCTTTTTCTCTGGATCCTGCCATTCTTTCCTAATGGCCTCAGAGATGACCGGATGAACTGGGAATGTTCGGCCCTTAGGCTCATCCAACCCAGCATACATGCGGTCATGGAGTGATAATTCCTTTTTCTCCTCACTTAAACCAAGCGTAGCATGAATGGCTTTAAGGAGCCCATCGACCTCTTCAAGGGACAGTTTGAATTTAGGAGGGGGCTACCTCAGAATCCTCCAACTCCTCTTCCGAATCTTTAACGGAAAGAGCAGTGGACTGCTTTTCCCTATCTGAAGGGTCTTCAGGCAGAGATTCTAACACCGGGATTGAGAGAGACCCCTGGGAAGACTCTGAAGTGGAAGGCTGACTAGCAGCCGGGTTTGCTAGTGAGTCACGAAAATTCTGGATCGTGGCGTACAGCTCCTTCTTTACAGAGGCCACCAGATCCTCACATACAGAGGCAGATTCCTCTTTAACTAAAGAAGTAATGCAGGGACTGCATAAGGTTTTCTTCCAATTTTCTCCCAGCTTGGCCCTGCAAGAAGGACATCTTTTCTTTGGGTCAGAGCTCTTAGCCTATGAAGAAAAAGACAAAAAAGGGAAAAAAACCAGGGAACCCTTAGTGAGACCCAGTCTCAGCTTTGATAGGGATCACCACACAGGTGCACTAAGAAGAAACCAGTCAGCTTCTAGTGCCCAGACAGGCCCCTTGCCACCAGGGGGGAAAAAAGAAAGGAGAGAGCGAGACCAAACGCCAGGAAATAGAAAAAGAAAGGCAGACTTTAACTGCTGCCTCTTACCTGGGCCTTGCTGGTGCCTGTGCCTGTCCCCACCGCTGCAGACGCTGAATCTTCCATAATCAGCTGTGCAGAGATCCACTTGTGGCTAAACGCCGCCTCCGGAGTCACGCCGTGCAGCTGCACCGGACCGGAAGCGGAAATAGGCACCAGCACCTGTCCTCCCTCCTCCCCCCTGCGTCCACGCCGGAAACGACGTTTCAGCTGACCCGATGACCCGCTCTGTCACTTCCGGCGCGACCGCCGAAAACAAACATGGCGGCGGCACACGCGCGCCGCCGCGCCTACGAACGTGCGGGCCACCGAATCTTCGGCTCTCTCCGAGCACAAGAGGGGAAGAGGAGCCCGCTTGCTACCGCTGACGAGGCGTGGGTAGGTCGGGAGGACAGCGGGTCTCTAAAGGAGGAAAAAAAGGGAAAGAAGCCTAGTCCCTCAGGAACACCTAAGAGAAACAGACTCCTTCCCAAAAGGTGTTCCCTCCGGGCCGGAGGAAACACAAAAACTGATGTGTGGTAGGGAGGCGCCTCCCTTTAAAGTCTGGAGGAAGAAGGTGTTTCCTAACGAGGAGGGTGGAGTCGCTATCTCAGGTGCTGTCCTGAAAGACGCCTTGGGAAAAAGCAGATCACCGGCTTATCTTAAAGGGACATCAGTCCCTAACAGGGAGGCAATTATGCCTCATTTATACCAACCAACAATGCCCACAAGTGCCACCTATAGATGCCCAGTGCAGCCCATCAGTGCCACCCGTTATAAATAGCACAGGTGACCAAATACCACCAAAAGCAAGCTCTTTGGGGGGAAAAAAAATACATTTAATTTGGGTACAGTGTTGTATGACCGTGCAAAGTGCGACAGCGCTGAAGCTGAAAATTGGTCTGGATGGGAGGGGTGTTTAAGTGCCCAGTAAGCAAGTGGTTAAACTAATGG
The DNA here is from genome assembly GCF_037356315.1 of Lithobates pipiens. Taxonomy (NCBI): domain Eukaryota; kingdom Metazoa; phylum Chordata; class Amphibia; order Anura; family Ranidae; genus Lithobates; species Lithobates pipiens. The sequence goes on from NW_027507788.1 coordinate 39,195,685, forward strand.
ACAAAAAAAAATAATAAAAATAAAAGTTCAATGATCCTGTGTTGTCTCGAAGACCGAGACCTGCGTGATCAGCCTTATCGCTCAGTTTGGTCTTTGAAGCGCTGGGCTGTGCAAGGGGCGGGAGCAGCTAGTTCAGGCTCTCAGTGGCACACTGAGGCTGAGCCAGCTGCCAAGATCTCTCCAGAGCCTCAACCAGCTAAGGGATGTCAGCTGACAGACTTTTGCATGCAGTTGGCTGAATGGGACAAGCCGCCTTATTAGCCAAGTCAGACCCAGATCACACATGCAAAAAATTAGGTTTACATGCTGCAGAGCATTAGGGAAACTGAGCCCCTTGAAAAGAAAGTCATTTTCACTGTTTTGCCTGTGTTGTAAAATGCTATACAATCCAATTTAAAAAAAAGGTAGTGTTCGGGACCACAAAGTAGATGGAAATTTAAATTTGTATTTAAAAACCCTTAAAACCCCTTTTAAAAAAAAAAGCATGCAGTGTTACAAACCTGTCTCATCTTTGCATGTATATAGAAGCACGAATAGCCCAGCTGAGATATTTTCTTGGCCAACAGCTCTACCCGCTGAGATGAGTTGCAGAAAATTATTGACTGGTTAATCTGAAGCTGTAAACAAACCATCAAAAGCACTGGTTAGTGGTGTCCTTTTCTGGGAAGACAACCTACAGCTCTCAGGGTACATCGAAGTAATCCAAGTTTTTCTTAAAACTAAAACAGCACAAAACATTTGACCATTATGGTCTTGAAAATTTACTACATCACCACATATCGCATTCCTTACATAGCAAACACATTTGTCACAAAAACTTCTGAAATGGTAAGGTTTCTTCTGGGCCTATAGTTGTAAAGCAGTAATCCTGAAGTGGAGGAAAAAAAAAAAAAATATAGGATTTTTGCACTCCCTGTAAAGTATTCTTGTAGTCCATTGTTGGCGAAAGGTCCCACCCCTTGTTGATTTTATGGAGAGTACAAAAACCCTAGTTCATCTCCTCAAAAGGATGCAAAAATAGATTTCTTCTCATCCTAAAAAAAAAAAAAAAAAAAAAAAAGTCCTTCACCAATGCAGTCCAACTGATAGTGGACAACACAGCAAAGGTTAACAGGTAAACAAAATAGGGACCGCTTGCAGCTCAAAGCCACCTGAAGGATCTTTTGCTCAGAGTAGTGTTCAGATGAGGCCACAACATCCACTTGCTAGAACTTCGACACTAGCTGGCAGCCTTGCAAATCTTGCACAGGGCCAATCTGCACTGCCCATACAGAGGGTCGGGGGTCTTGCAGCCTCATAGGACAGTCAGAGGAATGAAAACAAGCTACAAGCTTTAACCAGACACTAAAAAGCCACAAGACTGCTGGTGAGAAAAGCTATTTGGCAGTTTATATTTACTAAAATAACTGCATTTCCACATTCTATGTACTGTGGGGGACCAGATATAGCAAATGCAGGGTCCTGGGTTTAGTAACACTTAAATCTCCCCCTTAGATGTAAAGGTGTGATGAGAACACAATCTTCTGCAGCCTCTAATGCTGCTTCTTTATCCTCATTCCCTTCTATGCCTGCCTCATTTAGGGCAGGAGTATAGAGATCCAACGTGAGTGAAAATGGAGTCTTGTAGCCTGGTCAAAAATGGCTGTATTCAGACTTAGTAGTTTGAGCAATTGTGACCTGCGGGGAGGGGGGAGGGGGCGCCACCACCAGGTCCTCTTGCAAACAGCTAGGAGTGCAGACCATGACAGCTTATCCCAGCAGCATAAAACATCTAGCAGGGATAGGAATGCCTAAAAGTTGCACATCACAGCAAAACCCTGTAATGTAGTGTATGACCATCTCTCAGCCTGGGCTCCAACCAGGGCTCAGCCCCACACCCAGAGGGCATGTTCTTGAAAGCTTTGCCAATGTCAAATCACCTGAAGGTAGTAATACTTTGCTCATGTCCTGTACAATTAAAATATGAAGTGGTAATTGGTTACATTTTTTTTTTTTTAACAAAAAGTTAACCTCTATAGGCTCTGGCATCCTTGCGCAATACTAATTACTAGTATAATTGTCGCTACACTGTCACATGGACCGAGACCTTTGCTGTGCAACTCTAGGACTCTTCAAAAAAATTTCCAGCCAAGCTCCGCTCCCATGCAAGTGTGCCACAATCCTCCTTTTATATGAAAAGCTGTCCACAAAAGGGTCAAATTATTTCAATACAAAAAGGAATACAATTCACGTAAAGATGATCCTAGCTGGAAGAATTTTGAAGAGGCTTTGTCTTGAGTGGCCAGTACAGAAAATATGAGTGGAGTGACGACAGGTTATGTCCAAAATGTTGAACGGTTACAAGACTAAAGAGAGAACCTTCCAATAGGAAACATTAAAAAAGGTATTTTTCACATTTTAGGAGTTATGCCCTCATTTCCAAATGGGGTTTAACTACTTGTCGACCACCAGCCGCAGATGTACTGTGGCAAGGTGGCACTGCTGCGCAAAACACATACGTGTATGCAGCTTCGTGCACTAGCTTTTGAGGGGTGCTCCCTGAATGGCCACAGAGGGAGCCAATGAGTGGGTTACACCGATCCTGCCACAGAGAAGGCATAAAGTGATCTGACTATGTAAAGGCAGATCACCATTCTGACAGAAGAAGCCACAGATGTTATGTTCCTGCTAATCAGGAACATGTCCTGTGTCCCTCCAGTGAATCCATCCACCACAGTGTAAGCAAGCACCTCCTAGGGACACTTAGCCCTTAAATCACCCCTGGTGTTAACCCCTTCCATGCCAGTGGCATTACTACAGCAACAGTGCATATTTTTAGCACTGATTACTACTTCCAAATAAGTGTCAGTTAAGTGCTTAAACTGTCCGCCGCAATGTCGCAGTTCAGCTTAAAATCAATGATCACGGCCTCTACTAGTTAACATTTTTTTTTAAAAAGTCCATAAATCCCCTAGTTTGCAATAACTTTTGCGCAACCCAATATACTATAATTTACCAAAAATGTAGCAGAATACATATTGACCTAAATTGAAATCCGTTTTTTATTGGATAGCATAACAGAAAGTAAACATTTTGTCTTCATGATTGGTCTTTTGTTTCTAGCGCAAAATTTAGAAAACGCAGGGGTAATCAAATACCACCAAGAGAGGGGGGGCATTTTATTTAGGTACAGTGTCTCAAGACTGCGTAATTGTCAGTTAAGGTAACAGTTCCAGATCGCAAAAAAAAAAAAGACCCGGTCATTAAACAGGGTAAAACCTTCCGGTCCACGTGGTCAAACACACTGTACCCGAGATAAAGTGTGGGCTTAGCTATACTTCATATAATACCCAATACAAACCAGTATGCAATAAACGGTCAAGCGAATCACTACTTAAAGAGGGAGAAAAACATGACAATTAAAAAAGGTAAAAAACACACAATTGTGATGCTTACCCTTGAAAAAAGTGTGTTAAGGCAGTGAACCTTTTGCCTTTCTGTAACATAGGCATAGTACTGTGTAACTCCTTTCAACGTAAGCTCTTCCATCAGGTTGATCTCATATGGTTTTTGCAAGTGGGAGGACTAGATGCACATTAGTAAAAAAGAAAAATCACAAATTAAGATTGGGGGAAAAAAAAAAAAAAACACACAAACTTATAACACATGCTTATGTGACTCATCAGAACAGTCTCCATTGAAGTGATAGAAATTTTAAGCTTTTTCAGCAGCCACATCAGAACAATTTTTATTTTTCAACACGTAAAGAAAAAAAAAGTCTAGATTTTGCTGGAAATTACTGTGCCCCATAAAAGCAACTGGACGGCTCTAGAGCCACCCAAAACCACTTAACTGAAAGCCAAAAGTTGGCTGCATTAGCCATGAGCTTGTTTTGATACCAAGCAGAGTTCTGCCGAAATGTATTTATTTTTTCTTAAGTCAACAGCTACAAATATTGCAGCTGCTGACTTATTAGGACACTCACCTGTCCAGGGCTCCCACTATGTCCTCACCCAAAGCCAATCTGTCCCTCAGCTCCCAGGTGCCAGCATCTTTGGTAAGGGAATCAGGAAGTGAAGCCTTGCAGCTTCACAGCCTGGTTCCCTACTGCGCATGCACGAGTCAGGCTGCACGTCGTCACTGGTCTCCTACTGACTCCTGGGACCTTTGTCTCTGCAAGAAGACAGCGAGGGGGTATCTGCTCCCCCTGAAAGGTGCCAAATGTGACACGGGAGGGAGGGAAGGAGGAACAGGAAAAGCAGAAGTTCAATTTTTGGGTGGAACTCTGCTTTAAGACTTACCCCATAGCCTTACCTTTGTCAACAAAGGGTTAATCTTTGTTTATGTTCCAGTTTAAGCTGGTTCCATGACCACTGCCCGGGGCTTCCTATTTCAGGATGGCTCCTCTTGCAACATGTTATGGAGCCACCCTCACATGCAGGGACCAATGTTGTGCCTAGGATAGCAAAGCACTTTTTCCTTCCTTCTCTAAAAGTTCAGACTGGCTGGAGAATGCACTATCCACTGTTAGTTTTGAGTCTTCACAGGAAAGTTAAGGCAAGCAGCAAAGAGCAGAACCCAGCAACACTGAAAGTTGAAGTAATGTCAGGAAGCTAGTTAGGCAATTTGGACAGGGTATAATCCAAACTGTAGGTACGATGCGACTCAGTGTACATCTTGTGGCATGTATGCATCCCTTGATTATCTGATCGAGGGGGAAATACGATAATTTGCTGTGCAAAATGTAACCACATAGCTTCACTGAAAGTCCAGGTTCTGAATCTAGGGAAGCAACTGTCAGCACAGAGAAGAAACATACCCGGCAGTCAATTGCCAGACTATTGTTCCTAATTTTTACTGACAATCTGCCTGAAATGATAGCAGTGGATTGGAGAAAAGCCAATATAGCCCCAATATATAAAAAAATAAATAAAAAATGGCGCAAAATACATCCCTGGGAACTAGTGATCAGTAAACCCAACATCAATCTCTTGGATGGGATGATAGGGAGACTATATACAAGATTTTAGTAACAAACACCATTAGTAATAAGCATGGATTAATGAAGAATCGTTCTTGCCAAACCAATTAACCTTTTATGAGGAGGTGAGCTGCCATCTGGATAAAGGAAGGCCTGTAGATGTGGTGTATCTGGATTTTGCAAAAGCATTTGCGAATCCCTCAAACATTTACTGTACAAAATAAGGTCTGTTAACATGTACCATAGAGCACATGGATTGAAAAATGGCTGCAAGGGAGAGATCAGAGGGTGGTGATAAATGGGGAATACTCGGAATGGTCAGGGGTGGGTAGTGGGGTCCCCCAGGGTTCTGTGCTAGGACCAATCCAATTTGTTCCTAAACGACCTGGAGGATAGGGTAAAGTGTTTAATCTCAGTATCTGCAGACAATACTAAGCTAAGCAAGGCGATAACTTCTCAGCAGGATGTGGAAACCTTGCAAGAAGATCTGAACAAATTAATGGGATGGGCAACTACAAGGCAAATGAGGTTTAAAGTAGAAAAATGTAAAATAATGCATTTGGGTGGCAAAAATATGAATGCAATCTATACACTGGGGGGCAGCAGCTTGGTATTGCATGCCGTTGCTGAGCCTAAGAAAACCGAATATTGGCATGCATTAAAAAAAACGGATTAACTCCACTGCAGACTCTGGCATGGCTGCACCTGGAGTAAGCTGTCCAGTTCTCAGGAAGGATGAACTGGAAATGGAGCGAGTACAAGGACAAAGCTAAAAGGGTCTGGAGGGCAGTTATGAGGAAAGTGTTTTGCGAGCACTGAACTTATTCCCTCTGAAAAGATGCGTGCAATGGGATATGATTTCAATTTACAAATATCATACTGGTGACCCCACAATAGGAATAAAACTTTTTTGCAGAAGGGAGTTAAAGACACATGGCCACGCATTAAAAGAAAAAGGTTTAACCTTAAACTACGTAGAGGGTTCTTTACTGCAAGAGCGGCAAGGATGTGGAATTCCCTTCCACAGGCAGTCTCAGCACGGGGGCATCGTTTGTTTAGAAAAACAATTAGGTAAGCACCTGAACGACCACAACATACAGGGACATAATCACACACATAGGTTGTACTTGATGGACTTGTCTTTTCTCAACATCCCCCATTATGCAACTAAGTAAACTGCAAGTCCTGGGGTAGGATTTTTAACAGTTTACTGGGGAATATACATTATCTACATCCTGCGGAGAAGTTATTGCCCTTCTTAGCTTGGTTACTGCAAATACAGGGATTGAACCGTTTACCCCATCCTCCAGGTCGTTTATGAACAAATAGGATTGGTCCCAGCACAGAACCCTGGGAGACCCCACCCCTGACCATTCCAAGTACTCCCCATTTATCATCACCCTCTGAACTCGCCCTTGTAGCAATTTTTCTATCCCTGTACTCACCCTATGGGCCATGCTAACAGACCTTTGTACAGTAAAAGTTTATGGGGAACAGTGTCAAATGCTTTTGCAAAATACAGGTAGACCATGTCTATGGGTCTTCCTTTACGGGTAACTTTGTATGTTAAATCGGTCGACCTGACCAATTGAACCGGTGTCCAGAATACTAAGACAACAAAGCAAAGGGAGAGGAAAGTGGATGGGCTGACCCAGCGAACCCAGCATAATCTCTATAAAAAGATCTGGCAGAGGGTTGAGTGTAAATGACATCTGTGAAGCAGCCCACTTGAGGCCGGGCATCCTTATGTAGGAAGGATGGAAGCAGCCCACAGAGAAGTGAAAGACATGAAGATAAGTTTTAGGAAGGAAAACCAACCACAAAAGTTTCCAGAGTGAGACCCAGTACTCCCAAGGGGAGGGGAAAGCAGGACCAATTGGAAGACTTCACTCTGCGCCAGAGACCTGAATGATGGACAGCTCGCTTTCCAAGTACTAAGGAAGCCAAGCTTACAGGAGGAAGACACCCACATATCCCAACAAGGGATACCCCGCCAGAGTGGCACCACGAGTAAACCAAGCCTTTGGTTTAGGCTCTTTACAATGCCAGTCCAAAGAGCTAGGAATTTGAAGGCCAATCTCCCATTGCAGAACAAGGGAATATTGATGTACAAAGAGGGACAGAGAGAGAGAAAAGAGTCCTTTATGTAGAGGCAAGAAACTCCTAGATGTAATGAAGCTCCCAAAAAAGCACATCAATGACCTGACAATCTTCAAGGGCACAAAAACATAAGCCCCTGTACTTTATGGAGAACAGTACTAGGGAAACTCCTCCTCCACCCCCCCCCCCCATATGCAGAAGCTAGTCAGTAGCCAAAGACCTCACCTCAATCCAAGGAGAACAGGCGGGGGTTTGCCAAGTGGAGGCTGGCCCCATTGTGGTGAAAGACTTGAGTCCATCCTAAGGGGAAGAGCCCTGTACCGCCAAACTAGAGGAAGAAGGTAGTCCTACAACTGGGAGGTCTGTGATAGTTTGTCCCAGGGGGGCAAAAAAAAAAAAAAAAAAATATATAACCACAACCCCACACCCACAATAGGGATATCAGCAAGTACCTTCTGAAGTCCAAACCATATACAAGCAGAGGCTTAAAAACTAGATGACTGCCAAGTCCAGACAAGTGGGAGATGCCCAAAGGCCAAGCCCTCCGATTGCTGGCAGAAAAGTTAATGCCCAAAGTTAATCCAGCTCTGAGCAATCCTCTTGTTCAGTGAGAAATCTTGACAGAAAAACTGTCAAATCCTCCCCTTGCTGTGAGTGACAGGTGATTTACATATCTCATGCACTGGCCTAAGAGACATGCATTATTTTTTTAAATTCCCTCCCACTCCTTTCTTCCACTGCTCTGTAAGAATTGGCTGTTCCACACCTCAGCATGATTTGGCATGCTGAAGTCATGTGGGGACTTTTCTGGGTTTTGACTGGATGTTAGTGATCATAGCAGTTCAGTGCAAGAAATGCACAGGAGAAAATGCGTGTTAAGGGGCGTGTACAGGTGGGCGGGGAGTCTACTGGTATCACGACTCCACCCACTGAGCCCTGGAAAACAGGCCCACCCACAAAATCTGCAGTTTCTCAGGTCTCAAAGCAGACAGAGGGGAGACATTTGACAGATAAGTATACATGCATGTATATCCTTCTAGATAACAAATATTGCAGTAGTTTAGAAAGGATGAGTGGGTTTACATCCACCAACTTTTATGAAGCTATGCAATAACCAAATCATGCTTTGCAAAGGAGGGGGTTTGGCTACAGAGCAGCCTGGATCCCCTTTTCTTGGGTCCCTCTTTGGTGCTCCTGGCCCCTGCCTGTGGCATACCCCCCCCAGCAAGCAGCTTGCTATGGGGGCATCTGAGCCCTCTGTTCTGCAAGAGCCACAGGAACCAATGGTGCTGCTGTGTCTCAGCCAATCAGGAGAGACTGACGGCTGAGGAACTCAGAGGGAGAGATCAGGTAATCAATAGGGGGGCTGCAACACAGAAGGCTTTTCATCTTAATGCATAAAAAAACTGCCTTTGCAACCACAAGATGAGTGCCGACAGCAATATGAAATCAGGAAACTCAACATTCTCTAATGCACTTATTAGGAGGCTAGTAAAACAGTTATCACCTCACACTACCCCCATACTCATGTTCTCATGTGATTCAATCATTGGATCATTAAAGTAGATAAATCAAAGGCTGGCCATACACAATACTATTTTCTTTAGATTTACCTTCAAATATGTAGTGCAAGGGCCTGCCAGATTGTATACACATTGAAAGTGTTTAGGTTTGACCTCGTATGGTTTTGAAAAATCGAAAAAAAAAAAAAAAAAAAAAAAAAAATTGTACAATGTATGGCCAGCCTAACACTAGTACAGCAGAAGTAAAATAAAGCAGCTTACCATGAATTTCTGTACACTGAGAGGAAAAGTGGCTGAATAAAGAAGAATCTGTCTGTTTTTAGGTAGCGTAGAAATAATATCCTCCATTATCTGTACAAAATCTTGAGAAAGCAGTTTATCAGCCTAAAGACAGAGATGGTTTTAATTTGTAACTGTAAAACAAATCCATAAATCAAAAATAAACTTTTTGGAGATAATTATTTTCTTGCAAAGCTACACATTTTAAAGGCGCCTTGTATACAAGGCCATCTAGGTGCAGTGACCAGCTCTGCCTGCTGCATGCAGCCCTGTGGGAGACCTTCACCCTTAAATGCACAAAGCCCTCAGCCCTGGTTCACACTGGAGCGTTTTGACATGTCAAATCTGCAGCGCTGCACTGATTTCAAAAAGTTGTTTCTGTACTACTTTTGCAATATCGGCCTGCGATTTACATTGGCATCTGTGCAGAAAGCTGCACAAACATGCGGGATTGAAATTGTGCAAGTACAGTGTTCAGCCACAGCGTGCCATAGACTTGACAGGCTGCCTGCAGCAGAGCTGGAGGCTGTACCTGTCCCTCCTGGTGCATTAAAGCACTGTAAAGGATGTAATGCTCCTAGGCTGTACCATATATGCAAGGGGCCCAATCGTTGACAATTTTCACAAGAACATTTCTGCAAAATCTAATTCAGTAGCTTTACCACAAAGCGAGTGGGGATATTTCTTTGCAGAGTGCAGAGCCAAGGAGGATTTATAAAATTACATTTACTGAGAGTCTAATTTTATGCACATTACAGACTTGAAGGTTTATGAAAACAAACCAAATCATTAATTTTTTGAAGCTTATAAAAATACTGGTGAACAAGTTACCACAATTGTGTACAACAGTCACAAACTATAAACACAATGTGCAAAAATCTTGCATAAAACTTTTCTATAGTTTACCTTAATACTATACGGATCCCAAAAAATTGTCAAACATTTGCAGAGATAACTAATGCATGCAGTGTTGGTCAGAATTTGACTACTGTACTCGCATGCTCCCTATGCCCTCCTGCCAAGAAGTCCTTCCATAGCTTACAGTAGGAAGTCCCCATTCTGCCAAGAGCTGATCAACAGCCTTTAAAATACTTTCAGCTAGGCTCTGCTACAATTCCATACATGTGCGCTGTAATCTCCATTTCTATGGGAAGGCTGTACAACATTTGTGCTGGCATACAGCTTTTCCATAAGAATGAAGACTAGAGGGCAGTACAGTAGAGCCAAGCTGGGAGAACTCTGAAGAGGCTGTGCAGAACAAACCACACAGCAAAAAAGGGCTGGTGAAACAGGCACAGGTAGGCAAGAACTGGAGAGGTCTGGGAAGGTCCATAGTGCTTAACCACAAATGCAATAGAGGAAAAAAAAAAAAAAAAAAAAAAAAAAAAAACACACCCCACACATTTAACTTTCCCAGGGGACCAAGCACATTTGGCAATTGGTCCTGTCCTGATTGGAATCCTCGTTTTTCACTCAATGCACCTCTATATGCTGGCTGTAGCACCATCCCATTTTGAAAACCAAAATTATGGAAGTTATTGTGGGGGAGGAACAGCCAGCACAGAAACCCCCACCCTCCAAGCTGTTTTACCCATCACTTATGAGCAATCAGCACCATCACTTGTTCATTCATAATAGTAAATTATAATTCAAGAGCTGTGGCTTTGTGTAAACTATATGCTGGTGCTTGGTGTGTAAAAGCAGCTGCTGGCAGAAAACAGCACTGCAGCTCAGTGATTTTTTTGCTAGTAATTGAACAAGACCATGCAGACTTTTCATTATAGTGACTGCTCACTCAGCGTTGTGGCTGCTTTTACAAGTCACAGCCATTGCAAATGAACAGCGTTGTGTGTTTTTTTTTTTTTCATAAAGCAAACGTCAGGCTGGTGCCATATATTGCACAGCCTGGCAACACTAATCATTCAGAAAACTAAAGCTTAAACCGCAAGCTCCACAGAAGGGAAAAAAAAAAAAAAAAAAAAAAAAAAAAAAAAAAAAAAAAAAAAAATCGGATTCACTGCTTTAAGTGGAGGTTCACACAAATTGAACCTCCGCTTTTCAGATCCTCCCCCTACCCCACCTCTGGTGTCCCATTTGGCACCTTTCGGGGGGATGGGGTACAGATACCTGTCCAAGACAGGCATTTGCCCCACTTATGGGCATAGACTCCCACAGGAGTCTATGCCTCTTCCTGTCCCGACACGCTGTCAGCTGGGACACGCACGGGTCCCAAAGACAGCGCGGACCACTTATTGCGCTGCACGACTCACGCAGTAGGGAACTGGGAGGTGAAGCCGCAAGGCTTAATTTCCTGATTCCCATACCAAAGATGGCAACAGCAGCATCAGAGGACTGAGGGATAGTTCTGCCTCGGGTGCAGACATCACTGGACCCTGGGACAGGTGAGTGTCCTCATTTTAACAGTCAGCAGCTGCATTATTTGTAGCCAACTTAAATTTCATGGGACTCCCTTTAAGTAAAGAGGTACCCTGATGCATTTCCAGACTAATACATGCCGAGTTCAACATACAGCACCACCCCCAAGTACACCCATCACATTTTTGTGAATATTTTATTATAACTTTTCATGTGACAACACTAAAGAAATGACACTTTGCTACAAAGTAGTGATTGTCCAGCTTGTATAACAGTGTAAACTTGCTGTCCCCTTAAAATAACACACAGACATTATTGGAAAAGTTCGAAATCTCTGGTCTCCAATTTTCCAGTTAAATTGGGATGAGGGTGCACTTAGATACTGGATATGTTAATTGGATATATTTTTTTTTCCTTCCTGATGTGAGGCCGTTAATTATCTTACACAGGCATTATTGTCTAAACTGCTGGCAACGAGTACACCCCTAAGTGAAAACGTCCAAATTTGGCCCAATGTGTCAATATTTTGTGCGCCCACCATTTCCAGCACTGCCTTAACCCTCTTGGGCATGGAGTTCACCTGAGCTTCTCAGGTTGCCACTGGAGTCTTCTCCATTACAACATCACGGAGCTGGTGGATGTTGGAGACATTGCACTCCTCCACCTTACGTTTGAGGATGTCCCACAGATACTAAATAGGGTTTAGGTCTGGAATATGCTTGGTCATCCCCTTTACCCTCAGCTTCTTTAGCAAGGCAGTGGTTGTCCTGGAGCTGTGTTTGGGGTCATGTTGGAATATTGCCCTGTGGCCCAGTCTCCGAAGAGAGGGCATCATGCTCAGCCTTCGTATGTCACAGTACATGTTGACATTCATGGTTCCCTCAATGAACTGTAGCTCCCCAGTGCTGACAGCACTCATGCAGCCCCAGACCATAACACTCCCACCACTATGCTTGACTGTAGGCAAGACACACTTGGCACTTTGTACTCCTCCCCTGGTTGACACCACACACTTGACCTCTGAACCAAATAAGTTCATCTTGGTCTCAGACCACAGGACATGGTTTCAGTAAGCCATGTCCTTAGTCTGCTTCTCTTCAGCAAATTGTTTGCAGGCTTTGAGCATCATCTTTAGAAGCGGATTCTTTGGGAGAGCCATGCAGACCAATTTGATGCAGTGTATTGTCTGAGAACTGACAGGGCCCCCCCCCCCCCCCCAACCTCTGCAGCAATGTTGGCAGCACTCTCATGTCCCTTTCCCAAAGACAACCTCTGGATATAACGCTGAGCACGTGCACTCAACTTCTTTGGTCGACCATGGCAAGGCCTGGTCTGAGTGTAACCTGTCCTGTTAAACCACAGTATGGTCTTGGCCACTATGCTGCAGTTCAGTTTCAGCATCTTGGCAACCTTCTTATAGCCCAGGCCATCTTTATGTAGCACAATTTCTCCAGATTCTCAGTTCTTTGCCATGAGGTGCCATGTTGAACTTCCAGTGACCAGTAAGAGTGTGAGAGCGATACCAAATTTAACACTCCTGCTCCCCATTCACACCTGAGACCTTGTAACACTAACAAGTCACATGACACCAGGGAGGGAAAACGACTAATTGTTCCCAATTTGGATATTTTCACTTAGGGGTGTACTCCTTTGTTGCCAGCAATTTAGACATTAATGGCTGTGTGCCGAGTTATTTTGAGAGGACAGCAAATTTACACCGTTATACAAGCTGTACAATCACTGCTTTACATTTTAGCAAAGTAATTTCTTCAGCGTTGTCACATGAAAAAAATAAAATATTTACAAAAATGTGAGGGGTGTACTCATTTGTGAGATACTGTACGTCCATGTGAGTATTTTACTCTGGTATGACACTTGTCAGTAATGGCCTTGCACATGAAGATTACTGCTGCATGGTGCTAAAGCACATGGGTATTTATACTTGGACTTTAGTCTTGCACTATTGGTTTTTGGGTTTCTTTTATATTGTTTACGTTACTATTGTGGAAGGGCAGCATTATATTTACTGCTTGGACAGATTGGAGAATATAGTATAATATATGGTCATCCACCATTTTGGGGCAAACGTGGTACAAATTCAGCCAATGACTGAATTTGGATCGCAGACATCGCATGCAATGTCCAACATTGCATTAGTGTGAACCCAGCATTAACTCCTAAGAGGCCCCCCTCAAATTAAAATACTAATGAAACTGGTATATAAACTCAAAAAGTGCAGGCAATATCACATTTGGAATACTACTGATGGCACTTGTAAATCCCAAAAAGGTGCTCAGCAAGGGCCCCCCAACTGCAGAAAACCTAAGTTCTATTTTAAATACATTTGTGGTGAAATTAAACACCCAGTGTGCACAAGCATAACCAAACACAAATGGCGATCAAATGTGCACCAATCCCCTATATTTCAAATTATATACCAAATACAACTGGGAACACCTTACACATAGGCAATATGCTTACCTCATCTAAAACTATCATTTGAATATGGTCAACTTTAGCTACACCTTTTTTGATGAGATCCAAAATCCTTCCTGGAGTTGCTATTACCACATGAACTACAAAATAAAGAAAATCATGTTAAACATTTACAAAGTGGATCTTAACTTACAGTAGAAATACCTAGAGTTTCTTGGAAACCGTACAGGACGTGGGATTTGGGAACTAAATGTACAGTGAGGGGAAGAGTATTTGATAGGCTGCCATTTTGTACGTTTGCCCACTGACAAAGATATTACAAAGTCTATAAATTTTAATGGTAGGTTTATTTCAACAGTGAGACACCCCAAACCCAGAAAAATTGGATTTTTTGTACTCACCGTAAAATAATTTTCTCCAATTCACCAACTGACAAAGCTCCTCATACAAAATGGGTCGTCAGCCCCATCACTGGAGATACTAGGCATGTTGTAATACAATACTTCAGAACTTTTAGTTCTGCCCATGGGAGGGTCCATAGGCTACAACCCCACAGCCTGCTCAGGCAGAACTCAGCACGTCAAGCAGTATAACGTAAAGCAAAAAAAGGAGGGGCGGGTGCTGTGTCGGTCGGTGAATTACAGAGAAAAGGATTTTACGGTGAGTACAAAAATCCTATTTTCTACTAAATTCACAGACCGACAGCTCCTCTAACAAAAAATGGGACATCCCCAAGCAGTGCCAAACGAGGGGTGGGAAAAACAGCATAAAAACTTCATCCACCATGGCAAGTGGGAACTAGTGAAACTAAACCCACAAAACTGTGTGGAAAGACACCACCACATAACCGGGTATCCTCAACAGGAGTGATCCAAGACCGCAACCTTTTGCAGAAGAAATGCAACAGGGCATCAACATAACAGTACTGCATTTTTATCGAAAAACCAGGAAAATAAAGATTGCATAATTGCAGCTACACAGCCACCTGCAAAACTCTGCGACCAAAACAGGCATCAGCCGATTCACTGACGTCTACCTTGTAGAACTTGGTAAACGTATGGACAGACGACCAGGTCACCGCCTTACATACCTGAGCGACCGACGCTTGGTGTCGGAAAGCCCAAGATGTTCCGATTGCCTTTGTAGTGTGGGCCGTGACTGGAAAGGATGGCACCTGCCCCTTCAAGGCGTAGGCTTGTACTACAATCTATATGATCCACCTGGAAATGGTGGCCGACGAGACCACCATTTCCTCATCGGACACCCTTGAAGACGCAACGATCATGTGTGGAGGCACAGCCTGATCCCACTCAATTCGAGCAGATTAATCGGCAACTCTGATTCTTCTGTCGACCAGAGGCCCTGAGCTGACCGAATCCCCATCACTCCACCCCAGGCGGACAGACTGGCGTCTGTAGTGATCACCGTCCATTTGAGGAAGGAACGATTTTCCGGACTGAATCACTGGGGACCTCAACCACCAGATCAGAGAGTCCCTGACTGGTTGGCTCACCTGGATCTGTTGATCCAGGGACAACGAAGATCTGTCCCATTTCAACAAGATCTCCTTCTGCAGTACTCTAGACTCTAGTGGGGAACTGGGCATAAGGTACTGCCTTGAAGGAGGCTACCATGAGTCTCAGTACTCGCATGCAAAAGCAGAGCGACCACCACTTGCGGTACAACAGTAGTTTGACCGCAGATCTGAGAGTCTGCAATTTGTCTGAAGGGAGAAAAATTCTCACCGACTTCTTTAGGTTCAACAGCCACCCAAATTCTTGCAGGGTCTGCATGGTGATCGCCACATCCTCCTCCAATTCTGAGGCGGAAGATGCTCATAGGAGATCGTCCAGGTAGCCCACGATTCCGATCCTGTGTTGTCACAGCAACGGCAATACTGGAGCCAGTACTTTGGTAAAGACTCGGGGAGCTGATGTCAAGCCAAGAGAAAGAGCCACAAATTGGTAATGGGCTTCCGACTGCCAAACTGAGAAATTTTTGATGCCGAAGGCATATGGGTATGTGCAGGTATGCAACCTGGATGTCTAAGGATGCCAGGGAGTCCCCTTGATTGAGTGCAGCGACTACTGAGCAAACCGATTCCATTCTGAACCTCTGCACTTTTATAAAGTGATGAGGGCTTTCAAGTCCAAGATCGGACGTACCCCTTCCTTCTTGGGAACCACAAACAGATTTGAGTAGAATCCCTGGAAGCATTCCGGAACTCGTACAATCACCCACTTATTCAGCAAATCCCTTACCGCCCCCAACAGGGCCTCCCAGCGAACCAGGGATACGGGTACGCTGGAGGGGAAGAATCTGTTTGGCAGCCAAGAGAGAAACTCTTGTAGCCTGTGGAAATCAGATCGCAGACCCATTGGTCGGATAACTGGGAAGCCCACCGGGCTGCAAACTCCGAAAGGCGACCCCCCCCCCCCCACATGGGTGGGGGCAAACCTTCATGTGGTAGCACTTTTGTTTGCAGGCTTATTAGGCTTGCAGTTTCAGGGACGCTTTTGACCACCCGTGGGCGTCCTGTCGGTCTGGGGACACTTTGTCGAAGCATGGGGCAGATGACAGACGCTTGTGAGCAGAAAAAGGAGGGCGCTTGCCTACGGCATAGCTCCTTAGCCTTCCTGGGCTGTGGGAGTAGAGTACTCTTACCACCAGTGGCATTTTTAATAATGTCATCCAACGAGGCTCCAAAGAGCCGGTCGCCAAGGAAGGGAAGATCCGTCAGGGCTTTCTTGGATGCCTGGCCAGCATTCCAGCATTTTAGCCTAATCAGGAGCATCAGCACCACAGGTGACACTTAAGCCCTGGATAACAGCGGAAGAGTATCCAGGGCCATGTCACAAACTTACTTAAGGCCTTACACTAGTTGGTCTGCTAGTTCCACGCAGACAGGGGAGGCCTGTTGCTCTCCTAATTCGCAGTGCAAGTTTTGCCCACTCAGTCAGTGTCTGCAACACCAGTGCAGATGCCAGTACAGGTCGCATAGCTGACCCCACAACCATAAACAAGGAACGAGCCACCGCCTCAGCCTTCCTGTCTGTGGGATCCTTGAATGCATGAGTCCCCCCATCGGGATCGTGGTTACTTTGTTTAACCTGGATACTGGGGGGTCCACGACCAGAGGCGCCAACCATTTTTTGAGAATGCTTTCCTCAAAGGGGTAACCTGCCGCCATGTATTTGGGGACAGAAAAGGTCCGTTGCAGGCGACTCCATTCCTTGTAAATGATATGGGAACACCTAGATGAACTTGCTGGCTTGCGGAACCCAAAAAGGGACTGGTACATCAGCAGAGGGATACGCTGGCACCTGAATCTTTAGGTTATCACGCACAGCTGTTCCAAGTGCTACAACTAGCGCTTTGAGTCCATTGACAAGATTTTCCTGTGTAGTTCTGGTTTGATTCCTTACCGTTCTCATGAGCATTGAAACTCCATGTGTTGAGATCATGCGTGGAGCTCCAGACCAAGGGAGACTGGCAGTTTTGGGTTTTCCCCATTTAATAATTACATTAACTTGTCACCCCCTCACCAAGCTGCTTTGCAATGGTCTTGTAGCCCATTCCAGCGTTGTGTAGGTCTACAATCTTGTCCCCGACATCCTTGCACAGCTTTGGACTTGCCCATTGAAAGACTAGAATCCGATTGCTTCTATGGACAGGTGTCTTGTATACAGGCAAGCTGAAATTAGGAGCACTCCCTTTAAGGAGCTCCTAATGTCAGCTACCTACCTGTATAGAAAACACCTGGGAGCGAGAAATCTTGCTGCTTGAGGGGATCAAATACTTATTTCACTACTTAAAATGCAAATTGATGTTTTTCTGGATATTTCTCTTATTCTGTCTTTGTAAATAAACCTACCATTAAAATTAAAGACTGATCATATCTTTGTCAGTGGGCAAAGGCACAAAATCAGCAGGGGATGAAATATCTCCCCCCCCTCGCTGTACCTGAAGATGGAGAGCAGGCTTATACAGCTTTACTATTTTGCAGGTCACTGACTGGCACAGATCTGGAGCCAACCATGCACACAATTCCAGGTTAATTTAGTAAACACTGAATACAGAGAACACCAAAGCTTGCATAGATCAATTTTAACAGTCCTTCAAAGGGAAACTACACAATGAAAGAAAGCATGATACAGCATGCACAAAAAGTATCACCTTGCATTAATGGGATAGAATTTTTCTTCTTCGCCCTTGTTTACATTGGAGTGATTTGACATGGAATTTGACAGGTCAAATCACATGAAAAGTCCCATCCTATTTCCAGCAATCACACCATTCAAATCAGTGCGTTGACTCTGCAGTGCACCGATTTGAAAAAGTTGTACATATCAACTTAGGCGATTTTGGGTGCAACTTAGACATCTGTGCAGGAAGCTGCACAGATGTCTTCAAAGTCACACTGAGATGCGGCTTTGAAACAACAAGATTTCAGATGAAGTTGCACGATTTGCTAAAACACCAAGTACCAGCACCATAACTTAACATGGGACTTGAGTCAGCCGTTTCAATAGCCATTTGGGACAGCCCCCAATATAAGTAACGTGGGCAACTTTACACACAAGCAGGGGACTTTATCTACTGGAGCAACAGAATCTAGAGCAGTGTGCATGGCAGCCAATCAGCTTCTATTTTTCATTTCCAGAGACCTAGAGTCTCTAGAAGATAACTGGCTACAAGATTGACTGCTCCTGTTTTTGCCTAAAGCTGACTTCCATGTTTCAGGTCACTTTAAATAGTTTTCTTCTTGATGCCATAGCATGTGCCATTACTCATTTATGATCTGTATTATATAGTATAGTATTATATGTATTCAACTGTTATGCTCGGTTATATCTTTGGGCAATCAAAAATTCCAATATGTTCACCAACTTGTTTTTGCAACCACGTGCTTCATATAAAGTCCCAAATGTCCCACCTCCTTCCCTAACCCCCCCCCCCCCCCCTTGATATGACAAGGGATGGAAATGTGACCTTACCAGGCCACAGTTTCATTTAAAGTCCCAGGGATGGAACAATTAGCCTTACTGAGCCATACGTTCATATAAAGTCCCTAGAATGATTGGAGGTCATTCCAAATCTGTTTCCTTAATACCAAATAGGGATGGAAGCACATGGATATGCTCTCATATTGATCAATTGTATTAGGTTTCTTGCAATTTTAGTTCTTATGAGAATTATCTCTTGATCCCTTCATACTTTATCATTCCCCCCTTTTTTTCTGTTCACTTTTCATGATTTTTTATCATTCTAATTATTATCAATTTTTAATGGCATATTATAATTAACTAATCCCACCCAGGTTCTGGCTTGGTGTAGGTGTGGTTCAGCTAGGTTATCATGCCGTCCAGTTTGCTCTCCTCTTCTGGGAGCTGTGACATGCCTGGCGGCCCTCACCCCACCCACTGCCCTTTATGCGCCTGGCGGGCGGGGGCGCCGCCATGACGAGTCAACGTCACGCACCCCCGTTGGACATTGAGTGTGCTATTGGGCAGCGTTGTGCCCGTGTGTGGTTCCCATGCTCGCGGGCAGATTTGGGGAGCTCCAGCGGCAGAGGATCGGGCAGGCCATGCCTGACCTCTCGCCCTTTGTCTCCTCCCTTCCATCTGCCGCACTGGCGTGACGTCATCGCTGGGGCACCTACATGAGCGGCTCCCATGCGTGCTCCGACACTCCAGGCTCCTCTTCACACGTGTTTGCATGCTAGTCCAGCAATCTTTGTTCCAGCCATACACCACTTGTATGCCTCGGATCATCAGTCATTCACATATCACTCCAGGTTGGTCTGCACTATCACTTTTCTACTCCTCACTGGTGGTCCCATTTTCTTATTCCTTACTTCACTTCCCAATTCAGCCTTGGGCTATCGGTTCTAGTCCCCATCTTCATCTCACCTTGGATTGGTCCTTCCACTCCATCACATTTTTCCTTTTAAGCATTTTTACTTGAGTTCACCGTTTTATTCAACTTATATTTAGATTGTCTGGGGTTTCTGTGCCTGTCCTGGCTCCCACTGTGGGGTGCTTTCATATGGATAGATTTTGTACCTGATACCACACCATCACCACATGAACTATGGAGTAGTCAACAGGTATTTGGATTGGGTTTCTTATCTCTCTCTATATAGAGATAGTGTATGTCTATATCATTATTTAAGCTTAACTTTTACCAACAGATACACCTTGTGCTTGACGAGTGGCCTCTCAGCCACGAAAGGCGTAGAGCTGCCATATATTATACTTTCAACCCATATTAATTGAATACCAAGCTCCCCTGCAATATTTTATTACCATGGGACCAAGCAGCTCATAGGTTTTGCAAGTATTACTGGATGCTACTGCTCAAACCCAATATACGTTCCGGTGAACTTTGGAAGGTTTCTTGCTTGCCATAGCATGTGCTATTACTCATTTATGATCTGATGTACCATATTACTGTATTTGTATTTTTATGATAGTATTGTTATATGTATGCATCTGTTATGCTCAGTTATATCTTTGGGCAATCAATAAAAATTCCAATATGTTCACCAACTTACTGTTTTGCAACCACGTGCATTATATAAAGTCCCACCTCCTTACTCCTCTACAGACCGTTTTATTCCGAGTGTGAGACGGGAAGTATCTCAGACAGCACTAAGCAAATCATTTGTTTGAACCACTTTGATCCAAACTATTTAAAGTGATATGAACATCAGCTTTAAACAAAAAGGTCATGTGCTTGTGCTTCAATTTTATATCTTGTGAAATACTGCGATAAACTAGACAAAAAATAAAACACACAACACAAACTACTTCATTGTTCTAAGTGCTTATATCAACTGGCTCACATCAGCGATCTGACTGAATACTTAAAGCTTGAGACAAGCATTTTCCTAGCTTTTCTGCCATTTGCTTTTATGGGCAAGGTGAAGTCCAAGCTCTTAAATGAAAATTAAAATAAGCCATTAAAAATTAAATGGAAGTAACCACCTTTTTGCCAAACTGCACTATTTAGAGCATTTTAGGCTTCTGGCATTCACATATAAAGGGTCAGATTTGCATAAGAAACTTAAAGTGGAGTCTTTTGGACTTAAGGCGTACCTGTAGATTGAATATCTAACTTTCGGTGTTTAGGCGACAGTACCAATGGATGGAGCCGGTGATGTCACTCTGAAGGTCCAGCATACTGGACAGTCAGCGATCTGTGCCACAGCAGACAGCTCGTGTGTATGTGAGGGAGTGACGTCATCACGGCTTCAGCCAATCACAGCTGGAACCCGGAAGGAAGACCAGGTGAAGCTTGAAGCCCTTTGTTCTAAGGCATTTCATAATGTGCTAGTATGCGTTGCATACTAGCAAATGCTGCCACTGCAGGGGATTCACCCTCCAGCCGTAGTTTACTACCGCTTTAATACATTCTGACCTGTTGTGAAGATATTGCCTACCTGTGTCATCCAGTCTCATTATATCATCTCTTAGGTTGGTGCCTCCAGTTGTTGCCATGACCTTTACCCCTCCAAGGTGCTTGCTAACTTGGATACAGATCTGACTGACCTGAAGCGCAAGTTCTCGTGTCGGTACAATCACCATTGCTGAAAAAAAATTAAAAAAAAAAAAATTAAACTCCTTCTAAAATGCATGTTGAACAGAAATTAACTGATGACTGAATTGACTTGATGCATTTGTACCCACCTTGTATGACGTCCTTCTTTAGGTCCAGCCGTTCAAGTAAGGGAATGAGGTAGGCTCCACTCTTGCCAGTTCCATTCTTAGCTCTAGCCAGGATATCCCTACCAGACAAAGCAATAGGAATGCTCTCCTCCTAAAAAAAATAAAAACAAACAGTCATGTGTGTCAAGGTCTAATGCATGGAGACCAAGCTCAGATTTTAGCTTTACCAACCTGTATTGGAGATGGTTTTTCCCATCCCATTTCAAAAATCCCCATGAGCAGCTCTCTTTTTAAACAATAATCTTCAAACTCATTGCCTTTTGTGGAGGTGACATCCTGAAATGGATTAAAGAAAGTCAATTTACTAACTAAATAGGTTTCAAGGTCTAGAAAAACAGTCAATTTTGAACAACACTTAGAGGTTTAAAAATACTAATTTGCCTAGTTTGATTTGTCCATCGGATCGGCTGCCAGCACCTCCATCCTAACGAAGGGAAACAGGCAGTGGAGCCTTGCGGCTTCAATGCCCGTTTCCGGTCGCGCGGCTTTTTATAAATGGCCCTGACGTTTTCTGGGACATGTGTCCCAGAAGGCAACGGGGCCACTCATTGACCAGTAAGCACCGTGGAATAGGCAGATTAAGAAGACTGCCTAGCAACAGCGTTTCAGGTAAGTGAAATTTTTTTTTTTTTAAATATTAAAGCTTTTTTTCGGGGGTGGCCCTCCACTTTAAGGCGGTAGATGCCCTAGTAGCACCAACCACAAAATTAAATCAGTACTTCCCACAACAGCCTCTCAAAAAGCTACTATAATAGGTTACCTTTAGCAGAGATTTGTCCCCAGAAACGTTTCCTGTCTAAAAAATATTCCCATTTCAGAATAGACAAGCGGAGACAGATTATTGGCTCAATGCAGAGCAGTTCTGTTGCCAAACAGTTGCCCAGAAGCCGCATGTTTAGAACCGAGATGAAAAAGAAAACCACATGGATAAACAGATTTGTCTTCAGTAAAAGCAGGCAATCGAACTGGCATTTTTTTCTGATGTAGCAGTGACAAGTAAAAATGAATTTAGTATATTTTCTATTTATTTTTTTGCATTTATCTGGTACCCATATGTGCCAAATGATTGCACTTGGCGCAATGTTCAGAGTAGACCACTGAACAGTATACAAAATGAATTGCAAGTGCCACGTAACACATTCCTAACCAGAAATGCAGCACAGAAACCATTTACAAAGCTTAAAGGGGCATTCCAGCTAAGATTTTTTTATTTTTTTATTATTTTTTTTTTAAGTCAGCAGCTACACTTAACTTTACCCGAGTTAGTGTCTACAATTGTCCCTATCCCTGTACATTGCACTCACATTGGTCCCTACCCTCAAGGAGCCCACAATCCAAGGTCCCCATTCATATACTAGGGTCAGTTTTGGACAGAAGCCAATTAACCTACCTGCATGTCTTTGGATTGTGGGAGGAAACCAGAGTACCCGGAAGAAACCCACGCAGGCACAGGGAGAACATGCAAACTCCAAGCATGTCTTGGCTGGGATTTGAACCAGCGACCCTTGTTACTGCTAGGTGAGTGTGCTAACCACTACACCACTGTGCCGTCCTTGTACATAAACTTACCAAAAAAAGTTGGGAAAGGAAAACTCCTTAGCCATGCGGGTCGGCTTGTGGGACCCAAAAAGACTGACCTCTGTAGATGCCCCCCGCCGTATCCTAAATTTTTAGGGTATCCTGCACCGCTGTGATAAGTGCTCCTACAAGTGCCTTTTCCTGCGCTGACCCAGACACGGAGTCATCCTCATTGTCCAAAATGTCCTGGTCTGCATCCTCATACATCAGAACAGGGGCCGTCTGTCACAGCGGGGCCCGAGTCTGAATCAGCTTTCCCCAGAAGATGGTTGGGGGGGGGGGGGGGGGGGGGGGTGGCGTTTGTGCAGGGGAACCAGTTGCAATAACAGGGATGTCTGGGGAAGAAGTGCCAGCTTCTGACACCATGCTGACCCACACTTGCCTGTCACCACTTGGGGACCTAAAGCAAGTCACAAAAAATCCACCCTCCTAGCTGCCACAGACAGGGGCCCCCCACAGGACTCACCACCATGGACCCCAGGTACTGCGCTGTGTTGCTGCTGTCCGGTCTCCCCTGTGTCATCCACGAGGTGTGTGTGTGTGTGTGTGTGTGTGTGTGTGTGTGTGTGTGTGTGTGTGTGTGTGTGTGTGTGTGTGTGTGTGTGTGTGTATATATATAAAGTGTGCTGTTCTAGAAGGAAATAAGCACCCAGTACCAGAGGCAAACCAGAGGCTACTAGAAAATGCCTGGCAGCCTCAGCAAAAATATCTGAGGGTGCTGAAAAAAAAATGGCAAAACTACTAGAAAATGGCTGAAAGTCAAAAATAACTGGCTGTGGTAAAAAATAAAAAAAGGAAAGGGGGGCACCTGGCCCTTTAAGGCTTAAGCCTGGACCACAATCTGTCTGATCCACCTGGAAATGGTGGGCGACGAGTCCCCCAATCTTTTTTTTGGACCAGCTACCGAAACGAATAGTCTGACTTCCGGAAGGGAGCTGTGGCAGACAGATAAACCCTTAAAGCACGGACCATGTACAGGGAATAGAGGGCCACCTCTTAGGATGTGTCAGTTTAGGACACATATTAACACAATGTCTCCATTGAGGTGAAAAGCCAAAACCACCTTTGGTAGAAAAAGTTGTGGACGCAACACCACCTTATCCTAGTGGATAATCCGAAAGGGCGACTTGCAAGACAAGGCCGCCAGTTCAGAAACCCTTATGGCCGATGTAATAGCCACTAGGAAGACCACTTTCTGAGAAAGTCAACAAGGGAATTTCTCTGATATTCGCAAACAGCAGTTTCTGAAGCGCCAAGGTTCAAATTCCATGGGAGGCAAGGGTGGACCCACCGGAGGGACTACATACTGGATCCCTTGTATAAAAGGGCTCAGAGAGTGAGACGCCAGGGGTCATTGGAAAAAAAACAGCCAAGGCTGATCTGTCCCTTGATGGTGCTTAAAGCCAGTTTCTGGTCTACTCCTCGCTGTAGGAACAGAAGGATCCTGAATACTGAATAGGTGCAGACGCCACCCCATCTCCTCACACATGGAGATATAAGCCTTCCACATACAATGGTATATCTTCTGAGAAGATTTGTGCCCTCAATGTAGTGGAGATTACAGAGTCCGACAGACCTCGGTTCCTTAACACCTGGCTTTCAATAGCCATGCCGTTAAAGCCAGCGATGGTAAGGTAAAACAGGACCGAGAATTGGACCTTGAGAGAGAAGTCCTCTCATCAGTAACCGCCAGGGAGCGTACGCCACCAGGCATACTAGGTCGGCGTACCAAAGACGCCAAGGCCAATCTGGGGCAATCAGTATAACTGAGATCCCCTCAGCCTCCACTCTGAAGCAGACGTGGTAACAGCTTTCACAGAGGAAAGGCATATAAATCAGTCGGTACTGATCCCATGGAGCCACCAGCGCATCTGACCCATCCGCCCAAAGGATCTCTTGTCCTGGATACAAACCTCTGCTCCTTTCGATTGAGCCGAGAGGCCAGATCTACATCTGGTGTGCCCCACCGCAGGATCAGAAGCCTGAACACCGCTGGATGCAACGACCACTCTGCTGGGTCCAGCATCTGGCAACTTAGTCCGCCTGCCAGTTTTCTACTCCCGGGATGTATATGGACGACAGGGCCGTACATGCCGCTCTGCGAACCGAAGGATGTGAGCAACCCCTCGTGCTTCTTGTTCCTCCTTGGCGATTAACATGCCACTGCAGTGGTGTTGACTGACTGGATCCTGATGGGACACCCTCTTAGTCTCACTGACCATGTGGAGAGGCATAGCCTGATCGATTGAAGCTCGAGCACAGATAGGCAACTTATATTCCTCCCTTGACCAGAGGCCCTGGGTTGACTGTACTCCCAGTACTCCACCCCAACCGGTCAGGCTGGCGTCCATTGTGATCACTCTCCAATGCAGAGGTAGGAACGACTTCCCGGACTGAAGTGCCACCAGAGAAGGGAATCCCTGACTAGCTCACCCGACTGTCAAACCAGTGATAAAGATTTGTCCCATTTTGTCAATATCTCCTTCTGCAAGACTCTGGTGTGAAATTTGGCATACGGTACTGCCTTGGAGGCGACCATGAGCCCCAGAGCTCGCATGTAGAAGCACAGCGATGACCACCTGCGGTTCATCAACAGCTTCACCGCGGCTGAGAGTCTGCAGTTTGTCTGAAGGGAGAAAAATTCCCTTCCACAGAGTCCAGCAGTAAGCATAGGTACTCCAGGCGCTGAGACAGCACAAGCACCGACTGAGGTTCAACAGCCACCCAAATTCCTGCAGGGTTTGCATGGTGCTGGCCACATCCTCCAATTCTGAGGAGGAAGCTGCTCTCAGGAGGAGATCATCTATGTAACCCACAATTGCAATCCTGCGTTGTTGCAACAACGCCAAAATTGGAGTCAATACCTTGGTGAAGACTCGGGGTGCTGAAGCCAAGCCAAAAAAGGGGAGAGCCACAAACTGGTAGTGGTCTTTCCATACTGCAAATTGAAGAAACCTGATGCCTGAGGCATATGGATATGTGCAAGTACACGTTCTGGATGTCCAAAGACACCAGGGAGTCTCCCTGATGAAGTGCAGCAACTACTGAGTGAACTGATTCCATTCTGAACCTCTGTACTTTCACAAAGGAATTGAGGGCTTTCAGGTCCAAGATTGGACGTACCCCCTTCCTTTTTGGGGACTACAGATTGAAGTAGAACCCCTGAACCCTTTCTGTTTTCCGGAACAGGGACTATCACCACGCGGGTTAGCAGGTCCTTTACTGCCCCCAACAAAAGAATCTGTTTGGTGGCCAAGAGGAACTCTTGTAGCCTGATGAAATCAGATCGCAAACCCATTGGTCGGGCAGCCGAGAGGCCCACCGGGCCACAAACTCCCAAAGGCGACCCCACCCAAGTGACGGGTGGGGCAAACCTTCATGCGGAAGCACTTTTGCTCGCTGGCTTGCGAATCCAGGGACGATTCTGTCCCTCGGTAGTCGACCCGTTGGACTTTGAGCATTTTGCTGAAGTCCCAGGCAGACAAAAAGGCCTCTTGAGCAGAAAATGAGAGCCCTTGCCTGCAACGTGGCTCTTTACTCTTCCTGGACTGTGGGAACAAGGTAATCTTCCCACCTGTGACATTCTTAATGTCATCCAACAAGGCTCCAAATAGCCACTCACCAAGGAAGGGTAGATCAGTCAAGGATTTCTTAGATGCCTGGTCCGCAGACCAGCATTTCAGCCAAATCAGGCGCTGCAGCACCACTGCTGACACTGATGCCCTGGAGCTCAAGGGAAGCGTATCCAGGGCTGCGTCAGACGTACTTAAGGCCGTGCACCCACTGGTCTGCCAGTTCCATGCAGACAGGAGAGGCCTGCTGCTTCTCCAACTCACTGTGCAATAATTTTGCCCACTCAGTGTCTGCTACACTAAGGCTGTGGTCAGTACTGGTCGTATCGCTGACTCCACTACCGTAAAAGGAACAGGCCACTGCCTCCACCTTCCTGTCGGTAGGGTCCCTAAATGCAGGAACCCCCTCAGGATTCCGGGATCATGGTTACTTCAACCTGGATACTGGGGGGGGGGGGGGGGGGGTCCACGAACGGCGGAGCCGACCATTTTTTTTTTTTTTTTTAAGAAGGCTCTTTACTGGGGTAACGCCCCACCATTCTTCTTGGGACCGAAAAGGTCCATTGCAGGCCTCCCCATTCCTTGTATATGAACTTATAAGTCAGATACAGAAACACCTTAGGTGTACGGGCTGGCTTGTGGGACCCAAAGGGACCGCTACTTCAGCAGAGAATCCTGCTATATCCTTAATTTTCAGGGTATCACGCACAGCTGTGATAAGTGCGCCAACTAGTGCTTCGTCGTGCGGACCCGGACAGGGAATCATCCTCAATGATCAGCGTCCTCTGACAGAGCAGGGGTTTCCAGTCACTGCGGGGCCTGAGTCAGAACTCTCCCTGGAGGACGAGGGGTGAGCGTTTAGCCCCAGCACACCGCCTCCACCCTGGCAACAAACATTTCAAGGACCGGTGACAGAGCATCCAAAGGCACTGCTTGCAGACGAGCCTGTTGCAATTGCAGGGAGTTCTTGGGAAGAAACCAGTTTCTGAAGCAATGCTGACCCACCCTGTCTGCCACCCTTGGGGACTTAGGACAGGTGCTCAATCCCACCATCCTAGTTGCTGCAGACTGAGGGGTCCCCACGGCAGGACTCACCACCCTGACCGAGTGCTGCGCTGTGCTGTTACAGGTGCCTGTGTCAGCTCCCAGGTGTCCAGAGAAGGAAGGAAGGAAGAAGAAAAAAAAAAAAAAAAAAAAAAAAAACTGCTGTTCTGAGGTACAGGGACCAGCGCTGGAGAAAAACTGCGCTGAGGCTACAACAAAATGGCTGCCGAGCACCCTGTAGAGGACAATCACCGGGAAAATGCCCACAGACCATGCTTTCCACAGAGACTCAGAAAATGGCCGACAAATAACTGTACAGTCAATGAACAGAGATAATGGCGGCAGCACACGCAGAGCCCACAGACCACTCAGACAACCAGCGCAGCCCCCAATTCACGATCAGAGTCCCCGGAGGACCCCTGGGTGCAGGTATATACTGCTCAGTAGCCCAGCCATGCAGCATTCCCTGGGGGGGGGGGGGGGATGGGGACAGCAGGGAAAGAAGAGGGACCCCCTAATCGACCTCCCAGGTAATGTCCAGCTGCTCAATCCTGCCGAGGCAAGGAGAGCTGCACTTACCATCTGGATGAGCTGGGGACATCCCATCACAGACCCACACCCGAGCAGTATGGGGTGACTGCCGGCCACGGCACACTGACAGACATTGGTAGTCCAGTCATGTGTGCCCTGGAGTGCTGCGCTCGCCGGCCACCCCTGGAGCCTGAGGGGTATGTTGTGGGCAACCCAGTGCATAGCCAAGGTCTGCACATACTTGATGGCCAGGCTGGGGAGACTACGAGGATGTATATTATCCAGCCTGTCACCCAGCCGGCTGTTGATGGCAGACCACAGGGTCTTAAAATCTTGCGCATAAGGCAAAATCCAGGAAAAAAAATACCAGGACCAAAGGTGCCGCAGGGAGCCTAGGTCCTTCACTAGGCAGAAAAAAACTGAGCTGCAGGAAGCAGGCTGAGGGGTTATTACCAGAGGGACCGCCCCCTGGGCGGAACTGTAAAGTTCTGTTTTCATATTACATGTTCTGCCTAGTCCTCTCCTGAAAGTGGCGTAATAACCCTATGGTCAAAATTACTGGAGCTGTGTCCATCAATGAACGAAAAAAATATAATTTCCTTGTCAAAAATAGACCAAGGGAATACGTTGTATCTTCCAAAAAGGCTGTTTTGTACTGCCGACAAAACTAAATTCAAGTCCCAAGGGTTACTTAACTGAAGATTAAGCCGTGTTAACCCCTGAATAAATTTATCGACCAAAGAATATGAAGTGGTCATTGACACAACACTGATAAGCTAGAGACCTGTCCACTCAAGGCCAGCTTGTGATAGTAAAATGTACCACTTGTTTGTCCACAGCTGCAGTGCAGATTTAGGCTAAAAATAAAAGCAATGTTTACACTTGGCAGCAACTTCCAGGGTAGCCAAAGCCTTTCCACCCACTAAAGTGACCAGATCTTTCTAATCCTGAATATAAAGTAAAGTCTCACCGAAGTCTTGATTCGAAGATCTTTTGGAGGGAGTTTTAACGTCTTCTTCCAGTCGTCACCAGGTCTACAAGCAAGAAAAAAAAAAAAAAAAAAAAAAAATGTTTTTTAACACTGAATGCAGTAACTAAAAGTCAACACTACTACACAGACCTAGAGAAGAACGACCATCTTTTGCTCAATGTATAATGTAAACACATTTGAATTATGACAGAAAATACCCTCAACCACTTCAGCCCTTGAAGTCTAAGTTTTGGGTTGTACAGGGACATCCACTAAGACCAAACAAGATACTAACACGTCAAAGGAGCACAAAAGGAGCAAACAGGTTTAATAGAATAGTGCTGACTAAAGTAACAAGCTTAAAACGAGGGGTAGCGCCATACAACCAGTTCTTAGGTTTCCCAGTAGATAAAAGCATAATCGAAGGATGGAAAGGAAATCTGATATCTATATATGATGGGAACTAAGGGTTTCCCATTGGGGAAACAAAGGTAAATGATAAACAGAAGAAATGGGTATGGAGAGAGAAAGAAGGTGAAAAAGGAGAGGGGAAAAGCGCCTTTACCTCGGGTGCATGAAAGGATCATGAATCTTTAACCACTTGCCGCCCACCATATAGCAAAAATAACAGCAAAGTGGTTTCGATATCCTGTTTGGAAGTCATGACAACAGGATATCAAGCCGCTACACTTCCCCGGGGGCACGCATCGCGGCGATTGTTGTTACGGTATGTCAATCTGACACAGCAACACCAATCTAGGTAGAGTCAGAGGAAGACTAGCACGTGATCAGCTGTGTCCAATCACAGTGTAAACAGAAAGCCATTGATCGGCTTTTCCTCAATCACGTCTGTCAGACGCGAGTAGAGGAGAGCCGATCTGCGCTGATTGATTATTGCTCAAACTGATTTTCATCAACTGACCTCCCCTCGCTTTCTGCATCTGTAGGGAACAGACTGTAGAAAGTGTTGCTAGACTGGCTCTATAGAGGATGCATGCAGCTTCAGCTACCTCCACAGCCACTTGCTTCGTCTACCAACGGCTCGATCCACAACACGGATGATCTGGACAACTTATGATCTGGACTTTGACCCCCCCATCCCAAATGTGGCCCATCGGTTGGGCACCCCTGGTGTACAATAGATTAGATGGATTTTATAGTTAGAAAATTAATTTTGTATATCAAGCAATCAAATTCCAAATGAACACATTAGGAAAAAAAGGGTGAGAAAAAAAAATAAAAAATATAGGATTTTTATAACAGCTTACCTGTAAAACCCTTTTCTTTTGAAGTACATCATGGGACACAGAGCCATAGTAATTACTATGTGGGTTATAGTACACCTTCAGGTGCTGGACACTGACACTAAACAGGAAGATGCCTCCCTATAAAACCCGCCATACCGGAAGCATCTCAGTTTTGTAGCAAAGCAATAAACTTGTATACTAGAAAGAGGGGAGGGATCTGTGTCCCATCATTTACTTAAAAGGATTTTACAGACAAGCTGTTATAAAAGGCCTATTTTCTTCAATCGTACATCACAGGACACAGTCCTAGTAATTACTATGTGGGATGCCCCAGAGCAATGCCAACAGAGGTGAGGGAGACAAAAGTAGGGCACCATGAGATCAGAGGACTTGTACTGCTGCCTGCAGTACACGGTGCTCAAAGGTAATATTCTCATGTCTTTACATCCACCTGATAGAATCTGATAAATGTATGGATGACCAAGTTGCGGCCTTGTAGATTTGAGCCATAGTGGCTTGGTGAGGCACTGTCTACGAAGCACTAACAGCCCTAGGAGAGTGTTTTTGATTTGAGCGGGTAAAAACTACCTCTTTAAACCATAAGCTAGAATGATTACTTGTGGAATCCATTTAGATTAGTAGATTTCCATGCTGCCTCTCCTCTTAGGCCCTTCAGGCAATACAAACAAAAATGGCACAGCTGGGCACAAGTACGTACCTATATGTTGCTCTTGAAGTGCCAAGCCGTGGGTCGGGAGCGCACGACCCAGTGCTGAGCTCCGAGACCACGGGACCAGCGGACCGATCAGGTCACAGAGCTGAAGAACGTTTGTGTAAACAAACTTCTCCCCATGCTTCCTACTGAGCCTGTCACTGATCATCTGTTCACCGCTATAGGGAAAGACTATCAGTGACATCAGACACTGATCTCCACCATTACTAGTAAAACTTTTTTTTATAAAAATGCTATAAAAAAACTATCCTCCATTTTGTAAACGCTATAACATTTGTGCAAACCAATCGCTAATTGTGATTTTTTTTATACCAAAAATATGTAAAAATACGTATCAGCCTAAACTGAGGGAAAAAAAGTGCATATATTTTTGGGGATATTATAGCAAAAAGTAAAGAATTCTAAAATTTTCACCTTTTGTTTATAGTGCAAAAAATAAAAGCCGCAGAGGTGATCAAATACCAAAAGAAAGATCTATTGTGGGAAAAAGGACACCAATTTTGTTTGGGAGCCACATCGCACGACCACGCAATTGTCAGTTTAAGCGATGCAGTGCCGAATCGCAAAAAGGGGCCTGGTCCTTTGGCTGCAAATTGGTCAGGGGCTTAAGTGGTTAAGTAGAATGCTCAACACATTGAGAACAGTGATTTTTCTTCCATAGAACAAAGTTCTATGGGAGGGGGAAAAAAAAAAAATAGATCCTGGTTTAGATAAAAACCTGATACTACCTTCGGTAAAACATTAGGATCAGGGCGCAATACTACCTTATTCTTGTGAATATGGCTCTTTACAAGAAAAAGCAGGCAATTCTGATACTCTTCTTGCAGCAGATATGCTTAACTGAAAACATTTCCTTGTAAAAAAAATAAAAAAATAAAAAAGGGACCAAGGGAATATGTCATATCGATCCAAAAAAAGGCTGTTTTGTAATGCTGCCAAAAACTAAAGTCCCAAGGGTTCAGGGGTGACCTAACCAGGGATTAAGCCATGTTACCCCCTGAATGAAGTTACGAGCCAAAGAAAACAAAACAAAGCAAGTGGTCGTTGAAATACCAATAAGGCGGAGACCTGTCCTTAAAAAGCACTCAGGGCCAGCTTTCTCACCATCTGCAGAAAGTCAAGGATTCCACCTTTGACCTATTTCCTGGCGTGCAACTCCTGCTTTCACACCAGGAGACATACGCTTCCCAGACTCCATAAATATATAATTATGGAGGCCGGCTCCCTTGCATTAACCAAGATAGAAACCACTGAACCCAATAGCCCACATTACTTCAGTGTGGGTCTCAATAGCCAAACCGTTAAACTTAGTGCTTGTAAAGTAGGATGGCATACCAGACCTTGCGAAAGGTCTGGCCAAGGTAGTAGGGTCCATGGGTCCCCTATTGTCATCTTTACGATCCCTGCATACCAAGATTTCCTGGGCCCCACTGGAGGCAAGAATCACGACTTCCCTTCCTGCAAAGAAGTCATGGATGCAGGCAGAATAGAAGGCAATGCATAAATCAGCGAGAACCAATTCCATAGGAATAGCAAGGCATCTGTTCCACATGCTAGCAGATCCTTTGTTTTTGACACAAAGTTGTCAATTTCTTTGTTGAACCTAGACAAACAGATGTCTGGGATGCCCCATCTTTAACATGAAGATATTGGGGTGAAGGAACCATTCACCCGGTAACAACTGCCGGCGACTCAAGTAGCCTGCCTGCAAATTTTCTATTCCTAGAATGAAGACCACTGATTGGCAAAGTACATTCTTTTCTGCCCAAGATAGGATACGATTCACTTTTCTCAGGGTGCACAACTTCTTGTGCCCCCCTTAGTGATAAATATAGGCCATTGCTGTGGCATAGTCAGATTAAATCCTGGCAGGACAATACTGTAAACTGAATGGTCAGGCCCTCAGAACCAAGTGCTCTGCCTGAATTTCTAGAATGGGCAAAGTCACTTCTGATCTGGGCCACTTCCGTGGTAACTGAAGGATTTTCCTCTTTGCAGATTTTTGGATATTAACCATAAACTGAGGTTCCGGTGTACCCAGCCTACAGTACCTGGTATTTCCAGGTGGTCCATCTGGGTACTAAACAGGCCCGACCCCGCTTAGCCTCCAAGATCGGACGAGATCAGGCACTTTCAGGATGCTACGGCTGTAGGCTTTGGGGGTCCTACACATTGGGAATCTAGAGCTTGAACCCTTTGTTCCAAGCCGATAGGATAAGGTTTTGCAGCAGTCTCGAATGAAACTGAGCATAAAGAACAGCCTTGATTGAAGCCAACGTCTTTCCCAACAACCTCATGCAAAGTTGAAAAGAAGAAGTATTCATCTTGCTTCAACCACCTGAATCACTTCCTTCTATGGCGCCGATCTTTGCCTGGAGCAAAAATACCCTTTTCTGGGTGCATCTATGATCAGTCCCAAGTATCTTCACGCTTTTCGTGGTTTTAAAGAAGATTTCTCCTAGGCTGAGAATCCGACCTAGATGACATTCCAGGTAGTTGCATGTGGTGACCATACTTTGGTCTAAGCGGGCTACTGACTGGACCATCAAGAACAGATCGTCCAGGTAAACCATATTAGTTATACCTTGAGCCCTTAATCTGGCTAGAAGAGGGGCCAGAACCTTTGTAAACACTCAAGGTGCAGTAGCTAGACAGGAAAGCAGAGCTACACACTGAAAATTAAGATTTTTCCACCTTGAAAAGTAGATATTACTAGTGAGCGAGGAAATAGGCATAGGGGGGGAGGTATGGATCTTGGATTTTGATTGATGCCAGAAGTTCTTGTAGGATGGAGATAACTGATTGGATTGACTCCATGGCAAAAAAAAAAAAAAATAAAAAAAAAAAAGTGGTTATATTCAGGAATTGAATTTAGATTTTTGAGATCCAGAATGTCCATTTGGATTTACCAAACCCCAGCCTCTGCTCTTACATGGGGCCACCATGACCAATTTTTGCCAAAAGATGGTCCAATGCTTGAGAGACTTTTCTCTGGATCCTTAGGAACATTTTATCCAAGAAAACAGGAACTTTTGGAACACCAGTTTGTTTGTACCTTGGAGCTATTGAGGAAGTCCCCCATTCATCTTGACACTCTTCCTGGCAGATCCTTGAGAACTGCAGAATTCCCCCTATTGAGCGAGTGGGGGCACCTCCTCATAAAGGAGGCTTCAGTATCTTGTATGTTCCCCCCCCCCCCCCCCCAAGACCTTTGTCCCTGGGGTTAACCCTGAGGATTACCTTTTGAACCTGATGGCAGATGCATTATCCAAAACATCCCCAAACGGCTGTTTCACTGCAAAACGGAAGACGAGCCAGGACCTTCTGCATGGTGCTTAGCGAAGGGCCCAAGGCCTGAAGGATAGAATCTCTCATAGCAACTATTGCAAACATAGCTGCCAGATCCTGGGCCTGCTGAGCAGGATTAACTTGAACACCTGCCCAGACCAAGTTTTCAGCTTTCTGTGCTCTCACAGCTTGAACAATTACTCAGTCATGCAACACTGTACCAATGTGAAATCTGCATTTTTTTCACACAAATAGAGCTCTCATTTGGTGGTACTTAACCATTTTAAGTGCTATGAAAAAAAAGTTACATTGTGAAAAAATGCCTATGTTGGTCATAAAATTTGGCCAATTAGTTTATTTTATAATTAAAATTTATACTGCTACATATCTTTGGTAAAAACCCAAACAAGTATTATTTGGCCTTTGTGAAAGTTAGAGTCACATCTGATCAGGCCTTCAGTACATCGGGTGCATCTCATTTCTTGAGACACTAACAAGTCAGAAAAGTACAAATACCCCACAAATGACCCTTTTTAGAAAGTAGACATTCCAAGGTATTAAGTAGAATGGTGATTTTTTTTTTTTTAAGTTTTCATTTTGCAAAGAATTGTGGGAAAAAGACATTTATTTTTTAACAAAATTGTCACATCAGGTTATTTCTCACAGCATAAGCATACAAGTTACACCCCAAAATACATTCTGCTGTACTTCGAGTATGGCGATACCACTGTGTGAGACTTTTACACAGCCTGGCCACATACAGAGGACCAACATTGAAGTAGCACCTTCAGGTGTTCTACAAGTAGGGCCGAAACTACTAATCGATTAATCGACAACTAATTGATTATGAAAATAATCGATTACTATTTTCATAATCGAGTAATCGGCCACTAACATAATGGGGTTAAAAAAAAAACTAAAATTGGCCCTTTATAGTACAAAAAGAGCAAATCGCTACTGTAAATATTACTTTCACTGTCCCATAGTAAAAAATTAACCCCTTATGCCGCGTACACACGATCAGAATTCTCGTCGGAAAAAGCTCTGATGGTTTTCCCGATGGAATTCCAACGGAATTCGGCTCAAGCGGTCTTGCCTACACACGGTCACATCAAATTCCGATAGTTTATAACGCGGTGACGTACAACACGTACGACGGGACTAGAAAAAGGAAGTTCAATAGCCAGTAGCCAATAGCTTCTGTCTCGTAGTTGAATCTGAGCATGCATGATTTTTGGCGTGTCGGAATTGCATTACACGCGATCGGAATTACCGATAGAAAGTTTTTCCGTCGGGGAAATTGAGAACATGCTATACATTTTTGGCTGGCAGAAATTCGGACAGCTAAATTCTGATGGAGCGTACACGGTCACATTTTCCAATGAAAAGCTCTCATCAGTCTTTCTGGCCGGAATTCCGATCGTGTGTACGCAGCATTACAGTTGCGGTTGTTTGCTCTTTTTGTACAAATTTTTTTTTTTTTTTTTAAACCCCATTATGTTAGGCCTGGGTCACACCTCCGTGTTTGTTGCTTTTTGCAGAAACACAGTTCATTTACATGGTTTCCTATGGGACATGTTCACACCCATGATTTTTTTCAGCTGCTGCGTATTTGGAAAAGACAAGGACTTTTTTTTTAACGCAAGATGGTGCTATTTTGTTTTTTTGGTTCAATAGACTTCAATGGAGAAGCTGCAGAAATGTAATAACACAATTTGTGTTTTTTAATCTGCCCAACAAATTGGCCAAAAAAAATATGTAAAAATGCAAATTGCAGCAAAATTACTTTTTTTTTTAAAGGTTATTAATCGAAACAATAATCGGCCAACTAATCGATTATGAAAATAATAGTTAGTTGCAGCCCTATCTACAAGCATAAATGACATCTCATTTCTCAACCACTTATTACAATTTTGTAGTCCCTGGAATACCAGGACAATAGAATTGCCCACAAAATGACCCCATTTTGGAAAGAAAACACCAACGTATAATTTATGAGTCCTAATGAGTCTTTTGAATGGTTCAATTTTTTCCAGAAGTTTTTGGAAAAAAAACTTTACACAAAGTTGTTTATTTAAAAGATATTTCTAACACATAGCATGTATATAAGCAAAAACTACACCCCAAAATACATTCTGCTACTCTTCCCGAGTATGGCAATACCACATGAGACTCTCAGCCTGGCCACATACAGAGGCCTAACATTGAAGTAGAACCTTCAGGCGTTCTAGGAGCATTTTTTTATACATCTCATCATTCCTATCCACCACATTTTTGAAAGTCTAGGAGCACCAGGACAGTTGAATTACCTACAAAATGACCCCATTTTGGAAAGCAACACCCAAACTTATATTCTAGGAGGCATAGCCTGCAAATGGGTACTGATGGCCTGGTGACAGGTACTCATATGAACTGTGCAGGTACTTTGACAGGTGATGACAGGTCCTTTCTTGGGTGGGGGGCGCAATGTGTGTTGTGTACACTGCAGGCGGTAATATGTTACCGAAATCTCCTCACACGATCGGTGTGAGGAGGCAAACCGGTACCATTTTGTTACTGCAGTTTGTTCATTTAGTGATCGGCTGTGAAAGGATCACAGCCTATCACATAGTAAACAGCCACCGCCCAACGGCAGTTTACCAGAGTCGGTGACGAGCAGTGTTTCTGGGAAACACCGCCACAGCACGCCCGCATGAGCAGTGTACAGTGGGGCGGAACCACGTGATCAGCGGCAACTTCATCGTGGCCGATCACGTGGTAAACAGGGATGCGTGTACACAATCACGTGCATTCCCCGTTTAAAGGGAGAGATGTCATGACGCCCTCCCCACCTGGCCATCATACAACAGACGGCAAGTGGTCTCAACGATTAAGCAATTACTGTCAGCGCAGGCTGAGACAATCGTGCAGAGAAAAAAAAAAGTTTTTAAATAGGAATTCCATCCGTTGGATTCCTAAGCATTTGAGCATTGTCAAGCGGGCAAGTCAAACTCTGTCTTATTCATAGGGGATATAGCAGCATTAAATTGCTGGTACACCCTACTTGGTGAATTTCCTCCAGCATAGGATAAAGTGTGAAAACTTTAGGAATCAAAATAATGCTCATCTGGGTGATCCTCCCAGATACAAAAAAGCTTTTCCAGTGCTCGCTTCGGCAGCACATACAAAAAACCCCAAAAAAACAAAGCTTTTCCAAACAACGAATGGACAGGAAAAGGCATGCACAGCTTGGAGGCTTTAGCAAACCCACTCGGTTAAGGGGACATAAATGTGGAGCATTCAGCAAGAAATTGCACCAATCTTAAAGTGGATGGAAACCCACTCATCCTTTCTAAACTACTGCAATATTGGTTATCTAGAGGGATATACATGCCTCATGCATGTATACTTATCTGTCAAATGTCTCCCCTCTGTCTGCTATGAGACCCCTTTCACACTGGGGTGTTTTTCAAGCCCTTTAGAGTCAAAAAAAAAAAAAAGCACTTGTAAAAGCGCCTGAAAGAAGCTGCAACTGGAATCCCAATGTAAAAGCCCGAGTGCTTTCACACCGAGGCGCTGCGCTGGCAGGGCGTCAAAAAAAGTCCTGCAAGCAGCTTCTTTGCAGCGCTTTTGGAGTGGTGAATACAAGGCTCCTAAAGCACCCCTTCCCATTGAAATCAATGGGAAGCGCCTGTAAAACGCCCAAAAAGCACCATTGGCAGCAGCGTTTTGTGGGCGCTTTTAACCCTTTATTTGGCCACTAGCAGGGGTTAAAAGCGTCCCAATAGCGCTCGAAAAACGCTGGTAAAGCGCTGCTAGTTTAAGCTGCGCTTTACAAGCGTTTTTCAGGCGCTGACATTGTGAAAGGGCTCTTAAAGCACTTGGGCTTTCACATTGGGATTGCAGATGAGGCTTCTTTCAAGCGCTTTACAGGCGCTTTTTTAACGCTAAAGCGCTTGAAAAACACCCTGGTGTGAAAGGGGTCTCAGACAAAAAACTGCAGATTGCGGGTGGGTCTGTTTTCCAGGGCTCGGTGGGTGATGTCAGCAGACTCCCCACCCACCTCTACACTCCCCCTACCAACATGCATTTCCTCCAGTGTATTTCTTACACTGAACTTCTGCTATGATCACTAACATCCAGTCAAAACCCAGAGAAGTCCCCACATGACTTCAGCATGCCAAATCATGCTGAGGTGTGAAACAGCCAATCCTTGCAGAGCAGCAGAAGAAAAAAAAAAAAAAAAAAAAAAGAGTGGGAGGGAATAATTAGAGTCGCTTGGGCTAGAGCACGAAATGTAAATCACCTGTTCATCACAGGAAGGGGGAGGATTTGACAGTTTCTCTATCAAGATTTCTCACTGAATAAAAGGATTGCTCAGAGCTGGATTAACTCTGTGGCAAGACTGGGCTCAAATGATAGGAAATCTTATACTCTACATTATGACAAAAAAATTGTCCGGTTTACATCCACTTTAAGATTGAAGCAGCCGATTCCCCCACATTTGACACCTCATTAGAGATGTGATCAGCCTCACCACGGTCCCCTGAGGGAATTTGTCTTCTCCTACCCCTAGGTTCCTCAGTTTGAGGGTCCTGGGAAATGGAAGAGAACCTGTCACATTTTGACCCACACTGGGATGCAATTAAAGTTGCCAAATTATTTTTGTAAAAACCCATCATGGCTGAGAAAAAAAAAAAAATAAAAAAGAAAAATTTTTTGGACTCAATGTAAAATCCTTCTCTGAAGTACATTTACGGACAGAGCTCCTTTAATTCTATACCTTAGGGTCATCGTGCCACCTTCAGGAGAGGACTAGGCAGAACATATAACCAGTTCCCGACCAGCGCACACCGATGTAGGTTGGCAGAATGGCATGGGCAGGCATATTGGCATACAGGTATGTCCAATCTTTAATGGCACCCTGCCATGCCAGTCGGGACCCCCACGAGTTCAGTAGCGCGTCCCGCGGATTCGATCGCCGTGGGCATACCCGTGGGGCGGCTGAACAGAGAAATGCCATTGTAAATAGCATCGCCCCGCTCTGCCTAGCAACTAGTGACACTGATCTCTGCTCCATGTAATTTGAGCAGAGATCAGTGTTCACTAAATGAAAGCCCAACCCCCAACAGTTAGTAACACCCCTAGGAACACTAACCCCTACACTGCCCCCCACTGGTTAACCCCTTCACTGCCAGGGTCATTTACACAGGAATCAGTGCATTTATATAGCAGCGATTGCTGTATAAATGACAATGGTCCCAAAAATGTCCGATGTGTCTGCCATAATGTCGCAGTCACAATTAAAAAAAAAAAATAAAAAATCGCTGATTGCCACCATTACTAGAAAAAAAAAAAAAATAAAAGCCATAAAACTAACCACTATTTTGTAAACGCTAGAACTTTTGCCCAAACCAAGTAGTCGCTTATTGTGATTTTTACCAAAAATATGTAGAATACGCATCGGCCTAAACTGAGGGAAAAAATGTTTTATATATTTTCGAGGGATATTATAACAAAAAAAATAAAAAAATGCATTTTTCTCAAAATGGTCGCTCTATTTTTGATTATAGCGCAAAAAATAAAACCGCAGGGGTGATCAAATACCACCAAAAGAAAGCTCTATTGGTGGGAAAAAAGGACGTCAATTTTGTTTTGGAGCCACTTCGCATGACAGCGCAATTGTCAAAGTGGCGCAATGCCGAATCGCAAAAAGTGGTCTGGTCTTAAGCCAGCAAAATGGTCCAGTCTGAAAGTGGTTAAGAAATCTGCTGGTCCTGCATCCCTTTAGACATGTTCCTATTGAAATCTCTCAAAAAATTGCACTTTTGTTGCAGGGGATGCCCGAAATATGACTCCTTAGGCAGACCTCTGAGAAAACTGGGGAGCCAATCAAGCAGGAAATTATTATTCTGGGGAGCCATATTACAATGCATTCTCAGAAATTTACAGTGGCTGCAGATTGAAAAGCAAAAAAGGTAATTTTTAACATTCAATTACAAAATTTGTGTCTCAATTATATGTGCTATATTCCCCCCCCCCCCCCCCCTTCAAAGTGGAGTCACCCTTAACCACGTCAGCCCCGGAAGAATTTAGCCCCTTTCTGACCAGAGCACTTTGTGTTTCGGCACTGCATCACTATAAAAGTTATAGCGCTTACAAAATAGGGGATAGTTATGGCGTTCTTATAAAAAAAATTTTTACTAGTAATGTTGGCGATCAGTGATTTTTATTGCGACTACGACATTATGGCGGACACATCGGACATTTTTTGGGACCATTGTCATTTATACAGCAATCAGTGCTATACAAATGCACTGATTCCTGTGTAAATAACACTGGCAGTGAAGGGGTTAATCACTAGGGGGCAGTTAAGTGTGTTCTTGGAGTGTTGCCAACTGTGGGGGCGTGGCTACGTGTAACACGTCACTGATCTCTGCTCCCCATCACAGGGAGCAGAGATCAGTGACTGTCACTAGGCAGAACAGGGAGCTGCTTGTTTACATTAGCATTTCCCGTTAGACGATTGCGGGGTATCCCCGCGGCGATAGAGTCCACGGGCCTCACCTCCCGACTCATGGAGCATGCCGCGCACACGTGCCGCCGGCAGCGTACCTGCAGTCCGCCGCCTCTTAAAGGGCAATGTACAGGTAAGTTTGCCTGTATGAGACAGTCGGCAAGCGGTTAACCACTTTAATAACAGGCATTTTCACCCCTTTCCTGCCCAGGCCAATTTTCAGAGCTGTAACATTTTGAATGACAATTGCAGTCATGCAACACTGTACCCAAATTTGATCATTTTCACACAGCTCTTTTGGTGGTATTTGATTACTTCAGCGGTTTTTATTTTTTGCACTATAAACAAAAAAAAATAAAAAGTTATTCCTCACTTTAGGCCTATATGTATTCTACTTTTGGGGGAGAAAAAAAAAAATCACAAGCAGCACACATTGATTGGTTTCCGCAAAAGCTATAGCGTTATTGATTTATGGCTTTTTTTTACTACTAGCAATGATTGTGATCTGCAATTTTTATCCATACTCCAACATTGTGGCGGACAGATCGGACACTTGTACAGCAATCATTGTTATAAACAGCCATTGATTACTGTATAAAATGTCACTGACAGGGAAAGAGTTAATACTAGGGGTGATCAATGGGTTAAATGTGTTACATAGGGAGTGATTCTAACTTGGGGGGGGACCGATCAGTGTTCCTATATACTAGGGACCCACAAACACTCTCCCCTGACAGGACATGGATCTGTGTGTAAAAAAACAAAAAACAAAAAAAACCCACACAGACTAGGAATGAAGCCACCACATTCTGTTGGATTAATAGACAGATCTTTGATAGCACTGATGTCAGAACATTACAGCAACTTGATTTCTACAGGAGAGCAAATTAGCAGTTACCGGTCAATAAAAATGGAATGTTCATTCATACTATGTGCAGAAAGACCAGCATTTATCTTCACTAAACACATCTATTGCACAAGCACAAAACCATAGCCCAATACAGGACATCAAAAATATAATGCATTCATAAAATGTCCCAAAACCACAATTACTTACAAATAAAAACTTCAGTGGAAAGTTCATCCACAGGTGAGAAAGTGCTGAATAGTTATCACACGATCAATGTGCTCCAAACAGCCTCTTACCAGAGATATTAGAAGCGCTGGTAACGAAGACTTAGGCTGGCCATACATAAATACTAGAGCTGCACAATTCTTGGCAAAATGAGAATCATGATTTTTTTGCTTAGAAAAGATCACGATTCGATCATGATTCTCGCAGCGTAAAATTTTACATTACACACACAAAAAAAAAGAAGTTGGGCTAACTTTACATTTTAATTCACTAAAAGTAATTTTTTCCCAAAATATTGCATTTGAACAACTGCTGCACAAATACAGTGTGACAAAAGTGCAGCCACCATTTTATGCTCTATGGTCTTTACTAAACATATATACAATGCATGGGGGTTTTAAGTAATTTCCTAGCAAAAAAGGATTTTAACTTGAAGTTGAAACCAACAAATGTCAGAAAAACGTTTAACGTTTAAGTGCTTAACTTCCCTCCATTTCACAGAAAATTGTATTCCTTTGATCTAAAGGACAAATTGCTACAATGTTTTTACTTAAAGCGGGGCGATTGCGCAAACTACTGGGACCTGTCAGATGTCTCAGATGATTGACAAGAGGGAGGGGCAGAGCTGAGCCCTTCCTGCGCTGAGAGGAAGTGACGTCAAGAGCCCAGGCACTGAAGGAGGCAGCCTACGAGGGACCCTCTAGTAACAGCCATTTTTTTGCCACATTTGTGGGGGGGTTTTTTGGGGGGGTGGAACACCACTAAGTTTCACTGCTAAAGAATGTTGAGATTCTTGTCAGACTGCCCTTTTTTCCCCTATTTGAAGGCTGTTGGCTTTAGCCGAGCAGACAGAATTCTCTGCATAGAAAGAATTGGGAAATTTTCAAGATTGCAAGGGGAAAAATGAAAAAAAAAAATCACGATAACGATTAATCGTGCAGCTCTACATTATACAATGTCCAATTTTCCATTAGATTTACCAAAGCCACATATTTGAGGTCAAACCTAAACACCTTCAATTTGTATGCAATTGGGCAAGGCTCTTGCACGACATGATTAAAGGCAACTTAAGAAAAGTGTATTGCCAGCTTTACTCTTGCAACTAAATATTTTGCAAACCTTGAGTGGCTCATGTCATTGTACTTGTGGGCGGACAGCATTTAGCCAATACATGCTGTACTTTGTTCTTCCTCATGCGAGTACTTATTGGTGCCTTTTATACTAAAGCTGTATGACAGTATTGCACTATGGGTCTGTCCTTTCCCTCTCCCCATGGTCAATTTATGATGTTTTGAGGTGGTCCGATGTCTAGGGGGGGGGGGGGGGGGGGGTTCATCTCACAGGCCACTGGAAAAGTTCTCATGCGTTTTAGGACCTTTATGTGACTATTTCCACTGTGGAGTTTTTCCCACCAAGTTTATGGTTTTGGGACCTTTTATATGGAAAAAGAAAACTGCTCCTACCCAACGCGACTGTGCACAATTCAAATATCACAAAATAAACATGAAACATTTCATACATGGATCATACAAGTAAGAGGCATTAAGAGT
The DNA here is from genome assembly GCF_037356315.1 of Lithobates pipiens. Classification (NCBI taxonomy): domain Eukaryota; kingdom Metazoa; phylum Chordata; class Amphibia; order Anura; family Ranidae; genus Lithobates; species Lithobates pipiens. Next base: position 39,239,173 of record NW_027507788.1, read on the forward strand.
TCATGCCTAAATATGAACAAGAAAGTGAATTATAGTGACTGATTTCTAAAGTGATATCAATGGTGCTTGTGTAGAAGGGCACTAGGAATGCAGCACACCACAGCATATATTGGTACCCTGATCCCACTCACTTTAATGGTACCCAGCCAGGAGGAACAAAAATAAAGCCAACTGCAATCCACAGATCCAAGAGAACACACCGCGTAGTATAGAACCACATTACTGCATCCTGTACAGCAGCAATATGACCAGACTACTATTCTTGTTTGAGCTGCACCAATCAGTATTCCCTGTGCGACCCCCCCCCCCCCCCAGCACGATTGCGTCGTAATTGAGGCCGCGGCTTTGCAGCCTTCTGCAGTCCTATGGTTCCTCCTCAAATACCCTCTTGTGGTGGCTGTTGGTATGACAAGACAACCACCAATGCTTCCCCTGCCTGCCCATCTCCTTCCCTTTACTTAGAACCCCCAAAACATACATATACATTTTTTTATTCTAACACCCTAGAGAATAAAAGGGCAGTCTCTGCAATACTTTGTTACACTGCATTTGTGCAGCGGACTTACAAGCTCACTTTTTTGGGGAAAAAACACTTTAAATGAAAAAAAATAAGACCGTAAAGTTAGACCAATTTTTTTATATTGTGAAAAATAATGTTACGCCGAGTAAATTGATACCCAACATGTCACGCTTCAAAATTGCGTCTGCTTGTGGAATGGCAACAAACTTAACCTTTAAAATCTCCATAGGTGACGGTTAAAAAAAATTCTACAGGTTGCATGTTTTGAGTTAGAGGAAGTCTAGGGGTAGAATTATTGATCTCGCCCTACTGATCATGGCACTACCTCACATGTGTGGTTTGAACACTGCTTTCATATGTGGGCACTACTCACGTATGCAGTCACTTCTGCACATGAGCTCGGCGGGACAGGGCACGTTTAGAAAGTATTTTTTTCCTTATTTTTTTCATTGTTCTTTTAAGAAAAAATAATAAAGAATTGTGTCACTTTTATTCCCATTACAAGGAATGTAAAAATCCCTTGTAGTAGAAAAAAGCATGACAGGCCCTCCTTAAATATGAGATCTGGGGTCAAAAAGACCTCAGATCTAAAACGCATAAAAAAAAAAAAAAATTGGCATTTGAAAACTCTAAAAATAAAATCTCCCTTTTAAGAGCTATGGGCAGAAGTGATGATTTGACGTCACTTCCGCCCTGCAATGACTTGGAGAAGTCAGGTCCGCATCACCTCTGCCGTTACCGACTGCCACAGTAAGCGGTAAAGTGCAGAACATAGCGGGAGGGGGGGGGGGTGGTGTTTTGTCTCCTTGTTGACTCCTAATTTTAGCTGGCTCCTGGATTACAAGCAAATTTGTCAAGCCCTCATTTAATTAGACATTCTAAAATGTATTTGAAAAATGTCATTCTGTAGAAGGGTAGATGGCAGGGGAATATCACAAGGTGGTTAGGTCACCATGATAGACACCAAATTAAAACCTAGACAATTTGGAAACACCCCTAAGGTACACTTGGGTGTCTTAGACCTGTATGTTGCCATACAGGAGACCTACAGTATTGATAACTGCAGATGAGCTTAGTTGTGTCCAGACCCAAGTCTGAAAGGCACCAGGAATCAGCCGATCCAGCTAATCTGCAGCAGAGTCCATACCTGATCCACATTTTGAAGCAAGGGGCATGTTCATGTGCTGCTGCTGCTGGTGGGCTAATAAAGAGTAATAAGGCACAAATGACTAAGAAAGCTAATATGGCACAGGAAAAAAAAAAAAAAAAAAAAATTGAAGTGGGCAAATTGACATATCCACTGAGAACAGTATAGATATATACTTAAACATCCACTACACAGGGGAGAAAAAACCCAACATACTTACTTAATACCACTGCCCATACTCTGTGCTTGCTGCTGACTTCCGTTATTGATTGTGCTGGCATTTTTCAGCTGGTTTATTTGCTGTGTCTGTGTTCCCCCATTTCCAGGCCCTTGGCTTTGTTTCACTGGGCCCCTCAACTGCCCATTCTGACTGGACAGACCCATTAAAACAGGGTTCTCTGTTCTCGTGGTGCTCATTTTGTTTTTGTTTTTTAAGTGTCCCTTTGTAAGTTTCTTTCAGCTTCACAAGTTCTGAAAGTCAGTACAGAGACTAATAGTTTATAGGACTCTTCAAATGAAGAGATAATGTCTTGCTCAGTAAATGAGTCCTTAAATGCAACTTAAAACAAGTGCTTGTTCTTCTTAAAGTCTTTGAACTATGAAATCACTTGTTCTGATGCACAAATTCAACTTTATAAAAAAAAAGCCCTCGGACATTGATGAAATTCACTTTTATTCAACGATTGCAACCTAAAAGAAAAAAAAAAAAATTGTTAAACAGAAAAAAACTAAGCAGCTAAACAAAAAAAAATAAAAATTTGAACATTAATTTTTTTGTATTTTCCCTTTGCAGCCAACAAGTGCTCTGTACCCTTCACATTTTCCAGCTCAGAGGGACTGAACTCCTGAAGTCAAACAAAAGTCCTAGAGCAAAGTACTAGGAACTAGTATTGCCAGTGTTCTCCCTGTAGCCGATTCTCCCCCCATGGCGGACTTACCAAACCTTATTCTGTGTGTGAAAGCAGCCACCTTCCTTGGAAGAAGCCGTTTCCCTTCTTAATGCCAGTGCCCCCAGCAAGAACAATGTGCAGCAAAGCAGTGATGTGATTATTATAAGAGGATTTTTATAGAGCCGTTTGTGCAGCATTGTACAAAATAAAAGGAGACTGTACAGTTACAACACAGCCCAAGACAAGTGTAGGAGGAGCCTGTTCATGAGTTTGATAGACTAGCCATCAGGAGGCAGCAGTGCTATACAGATCTTACAATGGGATACATACCAAATTTTTGGGGGTACACTTAAGCTGGCCATGCACGATACAATTTTCAATCAGATTTAACACAACCATTTAATATGAAGTCAAACTTTTCTGAGCAAATGTGCGCTCGCCTCCTTGATAACGCAAAAGCAGTGTGTTAAATGCCACTTCTGGGTCTACATGTCAATTCCCAAAGCCTGTATTGACTGGGGAAGAATCTAATGCTGTATGATCTGCATGGCATTCAATTCATTAGGACAACAGGGGAGACTCTAGGGGTCATTAACCACTTCCTGACCGGTGCATGATTATGTACGTCAGCAGAATGGCACGAGCAGGCAAATTGGCATACAGGTACGTCCATTTGAAATTGCCGCTGGCGGCGCACGCCGGTCAAGACCCCCATGAGTCCGGTCGCGGGTTCCACGGACTCGATAGCTGCGGGGATACCTGTGATGTTCTCACGGGGAGGCTGAACGGGGAGATACCAATGTAAACAGCATCTCCCCATTCTACCTAGCAACAAGTGACAATGATCTCTGCTCCCTGTGATTGGAGCAGATCAGTGTTCGCTAACACAGCCCAGCTCCCCACAGTTACTAACACGCCCCTAGGTCACACTTAACCTACACTGCCACCCCCTGGTTAACCCCTTCACTGCCAGTGTAATTTACACAGGAATTTGTATGGCAAAGATTGCTGTATAAATGACAGCGGTCCCAAAAATGTCTGATGTGTCTGCCATGTCAAAAAAAAAAAAAAGCTGATCGCCGCCATTACTAGTAAAAAAAAAATGCCATAAAACTATCCACTTTTGCAGTGCATTGAAGGCATTTACAGTGTGCTTAAAAATAAAATCACATGTGAAAACTGCTCCAAAAACTATTTTGAGGACTTCAAAGCACTATTCCAGCACTTGCCATTGATTTTAATGGAGGAACGTTTGAGGTACTTTTAGCTCTCCAAACATGCCCCAAAGATGCTGCATGCCGGATTTTCACCACACTGCCCCAGTGTGAAAACATTTATGGATTTTAATGGAAAGCATTTTATAAGCTTTTCGTTTTTTTTACAGCAAAGCGCAGGAAATCATTCTTATGGCGTAGGGAATCGCAGGCTAAAAAAAAAGCAGATATTTGAATGATGCCTGTAGCTGCAGGCGTCGTTCATATTTCCCCACACAAATCTGAGGATGTTAGACGGCCAGCCATCGGCAAGTGGTTAATGGAAATACTTTGACTTTTTTTCAAACAAACTCCTAAACACAAATGCAGCATGTAAATGGGGCAAAAGGGACATTTTGAAAAGTTACTATCTGTCAAGTTAAATCGCTCATGAGAGGTTCCAAAACATCCGATGTACATTAAAGTGGTGAAAAAAAAAAAAAAAAGTGTTTTGCATTTTAACTCACCTCTAAATGCCTGTTGCTAGGGGTCCCTCAGTCTGCCTCCTTACGCCACTTCCCCTCGGCGCAGGAAGGGTTCAGCTCCTCCCCCCCCCCCCCCCCATCAGTCATCTGGGACACATGACAGGTCCTGGATGACTGCGCGGCCAATCACAGCAGTTGCAATGCCAGTGACACGGGGAGGGGGTTGGGGGGGACAAGCAGGGCTTCATGCCGCCGCATCGCTGGACCCTGGGGCAGGTAAGTGTCCGATTATTAAAAAAGTCAGCAGCTGCAGTATTTTTAGCTACTGACTTAATTTTTTTTTAAGGGGAAACTCCCCTTTAAGGCTTACCAATCCTTAGATGTGGCTGCATTCATTTTTAGGCTTTTACCTGGTAATCTGGCCAGTCAGTGTCTGGGATTGTCAGTCTGGAGGGGAGTGTTAGCCATACTAGCAGACACTAAAAGATTAAAGCCTACTCTAGCTCACACTGTAGTAGAGGAATAAAAAAAGTTGATCATTGTAGGTACTCAGTGGTAAATGGTTTGTCTAAACCATTTCATGTGGCTGCAGAGATTAGCAGCACTGACATGTAACAAAGAATGAACACGTGAAAAGTATACTAAAAAGGTTCACATAGACTCCAATGGGAGCGTTTTCAGAAGCAGCAAAGCCTGAAAACACCGCATTGGGTAATTTTCGATGTACGCTGCGCTTTCAAACTTAAAATCCAAATAGTGAAAGGAAAAAATGTGCTATACAACAGCAATAAAGTGATAACGTGCTAAAATATATACAATATTCCAAATAAAGTGCTTTCATGCAGGATATGATAAAACGTCTACATGGTGAGAAAGATGCAAACAAAATCCTTAAACCAATATAATGGTGAACCAAACTATGTGGAAGTGGTAAAACGTGACCAAACCACCACCCATTTAGAATGCCTGTGTGTTAAGGGTTTACATTTGCTTAACCTTTTCTTTGCCCATGTGTTCCCTTAGCTTTCATGTATGTAAATACATATACGTCCTTTTCTCCCACCCTGTTGGCTGAACAGAGTAACAAAAGACCAAAAGCAAGTCTAAGCTCCAGTGAGGGAACATTGCTTGGGTGCAAGCGATAAATATTTACAAAAAAAAATGTAAACGGCACATTAGATCAGATTTTATTGGTCTGGCTTGGATCTAGCTAAATACTACAATAAAAACTCAAAATATGTGCCACGTTCAAATACAGCATTTTTTTCCCCCAGGTTCCGTTCAAAGCCAACACACCAGAACGATCCTTATTCTTAAAAGGAAAAGTTCTATCCAGTGGATTCCAATAAGTTAAAAAAATACAGGCACATGGCTTACGGATCCTCATCCCTGTGTTAAAGCGCAGAGAATTGAGACCATTGTAAACCATGTCCATCAACTGTTCAGTGAGGAATCTTATGTTTTACTTGCAGATCATTACTTTTTCCCTGAGATGAAGCTGAGCTGCCTGCCCAGTGCATAGAGCCAAGACTCATGCCTATGGCCAACTTCATACTACTTGAGTACTTGCTTTGCTTCAAGCAAAGGAGGCTTTTAGAAGCCACTTTCCCTACATTCATACGAAGATCTTAGATGTTAAAGCAGTTTTGCACCCAACAAACCATGGCGTACTAGTTATAGCACTAAGGCCTGGTATAAAAAGACATTATACAGGGTTTAAATATCGCCAAATGTTTGCGCAGCACTTTACAACATTGAGGCAGTTCCAAAATTCCTCCATACAGGAGGGATCAGCGGGTCCTGCTCATTAGAGCTTACAGTCTAGAAGGGAGGGTCAAAGGGAACAAAATGCAACAGATGTGGGGGATGATCAGATGGAGAAAATGAACATAAAGTTGTGTGTAGGCTAGGCTTTTCTGAAAAGGAATGTTTTCAGGGATTGTCTAAAAGCCAATAGAGTAAGATAATAGGACAGATGGGGTAAGGAGTTCCCTAGGATTGGAGAGGCTCTGGAAAAGTCCTGGCATTAGAGGAGGCGATGAGGGAGCTAGAGAGCAGGAGGTCTTGAAGAACAAAGAATGATTAGGTTGGTACTTTGAGACTAGGTCAGCGATATAGCTGGGGGCTAAATTGTGGATGGCTTTGTAAGTAGTTAGTATTTAGAATTTAATTTTTTGGGTGATCAGAGGCCAGTGAATGGATTGACAGTAGCAGACAGAGCAATTGGTAATGTGGATGAGTCTGGCAGCAGTATTTATGATGGATTGAAGGGGGTGGAGTATGTAGAGGTAAGCCAATGAGGAGGGAGTTCTAGTAGTCGAGGCACATTTATCTTCCCATGTGAACACTTTTTTTGTTAAAGAGGAAGTAAACCCTGATGGGTTTTACTTCCTTTGTTTCCCTGCAAAGGTAAAGCATAATGGGCTACTATGCATCGTGATTGTGACCGATTTGGCCGGAGCCATGATGACGTCACTCCCACGCATGCGTGCGGGAGCCGCTGCTAATGGCATGATTGCTGTTAGCAACAGCACGCTCAGTGGGCATGCGAGCCGTAGACTGCGGTGCCTGTCTTTTGCAAATATTTCCTAAACCTTGTAGGTTTAGGAGATATTTCTGGCACCTACAGGTAAGCCTTAATCTAGCCAAATACTAAAATACAAAAAACTAAACCCAAACACCAGGAAAAAAGCATACACTTAAAGTTCAAAAATTCAAGAGCATTAAAATGTCTCGGAACAATCCCACAGTGTAAAAAACAAAAAAAAGCAAAGAACACCAATAGTGCAGGTCAAAAATTATCTAGAACGTTAACATCTTAAAGTAAAACAGATGTGACAAAATGTGATCACACAAGATTAAAAGCAATGTGAGAAGCGTAAGCTAAGCTTATTTTGCTTTTAATCTTTATGTGATCACGTTTGGTGTGGATAGGCGCTACTCTCCATGATGGCTGGTTCTAGCACTTCAAGCCTGTATGATACATTTCCCTATGGTACTTGTATCCAACTTACGGTATCTCTCTCATTTTATCTCTCCATCTGATTTCCACCTTTGAAGCTAGAGATTGATTCAAGACTCAGACTACAATTTTTGGGTGATTGAGTTACTGATCACTGTCCAGTACAAACTTCCCCCCTTCCCCTTTGTATCACATTCTAAAATTTTCTTGTGTGAAATTTCTATGCATTATTGTATTCTTATTTTTGTAGATGTATTTCCTGATGAAGCGGCAAACCCACAAAACTAGTTGAAATACCAATTCATCTGTGTATATTTTTTATCACTTCCTGTTTTTGTATTAATACATTTTGTATATTTTACATTTGTTTTGTATTCATGATGTTTATCTTCTACCTGTACTTAGATAGTCCATCTGCCTGTTCTTCCTTGGTGAATCTGGAGTGGGGTCCAGACTCGCAATATATTTATTCTAAGTAAATTTGGATAATGGTACAGTTTATACATGTCTATATATTCAATACTACTAGATGAGGCCACTCATTCCCTTTAAGACATATGGAAGGAAGTGACATTTTGACGTCGCTTCCACCCTATGGTATGGAGGCTGTTGGGGGCCATCATAGCCTCACTCGTCTCCATACCCAGCCACGGACAGGAACCGATCACCTCCTCTGCTGCCGATGGCTCAGGGCACGGGAGCACCTCTCCCACTGCCAATAGCGGTGATCTCACAGCGAATCCGCCTCAGACCACCATTATCGTTTACTGAACAACCGCCTGAAGAGATGGATACCTCGGTTGTGGCAGCAGCTGCTGCCATTACCGAGATATCCCTCTTCAAAAAAGGGACGTACATCTTCGTGTGGCGTTTAGTAAGCAGTTAAAGGATTTCCCCCCCCCCCCAAAAAAAAGTGCGCTTGCAAGACCGCTGCGCAAATACAGTGTAACAAAGTATTGCATTTTATTCTCTAGGGTGTTAGAAAAAGAAAAATGCGTGAAAATAAGATATAGATACACACACTCTTACAAATTCTGTACAGTGGTTTTTGCACAGAGCAGCCCGGATACTCGGGTCCCACACCAGTGCTCCTGGCTTGTCCCTCCTGTTGGGTGCCCCCACAGCATAGTGGGGACACCCCAGCAGGCACACTCCCAACTCACATGGAGCCACAGCTTGTCCTCAACCCCTACGTCTCGATTGCCTTTTGGCAGCAGCGGGAGCCAATGTCAATCAGGAGTGCGAGTCCCCAGCATTGCTGGATTGAGGGGGTGCTCAGGTAAGCATTGGAGGGGCTGCTGCACACAGGTTGTTTTTAACTTCATGCATAAAAAACCTTGTGCCTTTACAACCACTTTAACCGCTTCAAGATCCCCTTACAGTTACATTATGGGTTTGAATCCGTTTACTAGGGCTATGGCTGCAGCTGTCAGCCATAAACCCAGTATTAATATTTTCAGCTGACGATTTGCTTAAAGCGGGAGTCCACCGGGACTCCGCGTTTTTTTTTTTTTTAAAAAGCCAGCAGCTACAAATACTGCAGCTGCTGACTTTTAAATAGTGACACTTACCTGTCCAGCGCGCCCGCGATGTCAGCACCCGAAGCCGATCGCTCGCTCGGCTGCCGGGTCCCGCCGCCATCTTGGGTATGGGAATCAGGAAATGGAGCCTTTCGGCTTCATTTCCCGGTTCCCTACTGCGCATGCGCGAGCCGCGCGGCGCAATCCGGACGGTCCCCGCTGCCTCTGGGAGCTGTGTGTTTCCCAGCAGGCAGCGGGGCACTTGCTGAAGGGGGCGGGCGCTGCGGAACATACGCCCCGTTCCGCAGAGAGCTAGCCCGGAAGTGGGTGCAGTTACCTGGATTATCCAGGTAACTGCACCCCCCTCCCCCCTGAAAGGTGCCGGTTGTGGCGCCGGAGGGGGGGGGGGGGATTCCGATGAGCGGAGGTCGATTTTAGGGTGGACCTCCGCTTTAATTAAAAGCCAATTAGCCTTTTAGAAGCAGGAGGGGGTCGTACTGCCACTCCCACCGGCGTTTGTTTGGGCTTACCATTCTCACCAGCAAGCCTGGGAAATGATCCAGCAGTTCATGCAGCTGGCCAGAGGTGAGGAGAGACCAGATAGTCTCACCTCTGATCTAGGAGGCCAGGAGCAATGTCACTTCTGGTTTAGGGCAGATGTAAAGTGCAATTTTTTTTTTTTAACTTTTTTTTACAGCTGGGATCTTATAGACCATAAAAGGGGGACCTGTTATGCTTTATCACAAATTTTTTTTAAGTCATCACAAGGGAGGTTTACATTTGTGATAAAAATTGTATAGGGATTGTGTAAAAAATAAAATGGAAATGTTTTTAAAGCGCCCGATCCCCTCGTGCAGAGGGAAACGCATATGTAGGCTGCACATGCATATATAAACATGCACATGCATATGTTTTCTTTGAAAAAAAAAAAGCCATGCAAACAGTGTTGCAAAAAACTGCAACAACCGTTATTTTATTCTCAAGGGTCTCTGCTAAAATATATATAAAATGTTTGGGGGTTCCAAGTAATTTTCTTAGAAAAAAAAAATTAGATTTTTAACCAAAAAGCATCAGAAGGCCTGGTCTCCAAATGCTTAAAGTATCAGTAAAATTGACAATTTTATTTTTACCTACAGGTAAGCCAACATAGCTCACCTGTATGTAAAATAGCTCCTAAACGTGCACCATTTCTTAGATCTTTTTGTGAGCAGCAGCCAGTGATGTCACTGGTGCATGCGCTCTTAAGGAACGGCATACCTGTGTGTTGTGGCTTTGACATCACGGCCTGGCAAATCAGATACTCTGAGTGCCCGAAACAAGAAGACCAGGCAAAGATGCGAGTCACTGCAGCAGCGACAGTGCTGCTGGAGGGCATCACTTTCAAGTAATGCTTTCATTATGTGCTAGTATGTGTGGTGTATACTAGCACATTAGGATATTGGCTTGCAGGTGGAAAGTCTTAAAGAGTTTTTCAACACTTAAAGCAGAACTACACTTCATCTGAGCACAAAAAAACAAAAACAAAAAAACAACCATTTCATAAATTTTTAATATTCAAAGCAAACTCCCACATCCATCAATGTCTCCATGCATTATTTTTTTGAGAAATAACTTTGAACTCCCCCTAACATTTCTGCCATCTTGAGTAAGGGCAGATTCATGTAGCATTGCCTTTACTTCCTGAAATCTGCCAACCCTTAGCTCAAGCATGCAAGCAGAAGAGGGTGAGCTTAGCTAAGAAAGCCCCTCCTCCCCTACTGAAGACACCTGCCATGTATGGCATTTGTCTAGGCCAGAAAGTAACTAAAGAACTGTAAAAAAGTTTAACACGTAAATGTTATTTACTAATGCTAGCAGCATGGGGGAAAAAAAATTGTCAATATTGATGAAAAGGGGGAATTTCCACTTTAAAATGTGGGTTTGTATTTTCAGAAAAAAAATAGAGTACTGTCCGTGATACTTTTTTTATTTGCACTAACATACAATTTTTCAGGACAAGCTTTCGGGTATGTCCCCTTCTTCAAGGTCCAAGCAGTACTGATTTACAAATTTTTTTTTTTTTTTTTTTTTTACATTCTGCTTAAAAAACACCTCTGAGGGAAAGAGAAAAAAACAAAAAAAACACATACAAATCAATGGCAATAAAGATAAAAGAGTTAGTGAGATTTTTTGTTTTTGTCTTTTTTTCTCTTCTTTCCCTCAGAGGTGTTTTTTTTTTTGTTTTGTTTTTACATTCTGCTTAAAAATTTGTAAATCAGTACTGCTTGGACCTTGAAGAAGGGGACATACCCGAAAGCTTGTCCTGAAAAATTGTATGTTAGTGCAAATAAAAAAAGTATCACTGACGGTACTCAATTTTCTCTGTCACAATTGCACTAATACGGCTACAATCACATTCAGAAAAAAAATGAAATGGTAAACCTTGCACATCTGCTGTACTTACCTGCGGAGGACTAAGCTGTGTATACCCCCTGCAGATGGTGTAGGAAGTTGGAATTCTCTCCCCCCCCCCCCCCCCCCCCCGTCTTCTCTGTGCAGCATTTCAAAGCAAACTCCCCCATCCATGTCCCCATGCTTTTTTTTTTAAAAAGCAATCACTTTGAAAAAACACTCAATTTCTGGCAGAGGTCATCTTCAGTAAGGGCGGATGATTCATGTGGCATTTACTTACTGAAATGTAACCACTCTTAGGCCAGGCAAGCAAGAGAGGGTGTTCTTAGCTGAGAACGCCCCTCCTCCCCTACTGAAGACTCCTGGGATGTATGACGTCATTCGCCTAGGCCTGTAAACTTGGAAGTAAAAGAAATGTAAACAAATGACATTTACTAATGGTATTAAAAAGAGTTCCACCCAAAAATGGATCTTCTGCTTTACCAGTCTATCCCCCCCCCCCCCCCCCGTGTCACATTTCGCACCATTCGGGGGGGGTGGCAGATACCCATCTAATACAGGTATTTGCTCCCACTTCTGGTAAATCGCCAGATTAAGCAGCGATCTCAGGCGTGTCAAGCCCCTCCTCCAGCCTCCCCACTGTCTTCTGGTAGACAGGCCCCAGAAGACAGCAGGGACCAGTGAGGACTCGCAGTGCGACTCACGCATGCGCAGTAGGGAACCAGGCTGTGAAGCCACAAGATGACGGCGCCTGCACTCGGGAGCCGAGGGACAGAACAGCTTCGGGTGAGGACATTACGGGATCCCTGGACAGGTAAGTGTCCTAATGTATTAAAAATCTGCAGCTGCTGTTTTTGGTGAAACTCCACTTTATGGCCCGTTTCACACAGGTGCACTGTATGAGATCACATGTGAGTCACACTGCAAATCAAACACGATGTCTGTGATGCCAACTCAGCCATATACATTTTATGGCTGATTTTGCATAGCATTTGGAGGAAAGTCGTAAAGGATCCTTTCTTTAGTCTGCACCAGAATCCAGACCCGTGGGATCCAATTCATGTCCAAACTGACCATTCCCACTGCGATATGTGACCCGGTGATGTCATCTTTGAGTTGACAAACGGAGCGGTTTACAGAGGGCAGTGCGATTCAGGCGCGATGCGGGAACCCGCAATGGATTTTCGGGGTTCTTGCATCACACCAATGTGAACTGAGCCCACTGTACTTACCTCAAAGGGGGGAGATGGTGAGCTGTCTGTACCCAGACGGCGGGGACAATAACTCTGCAGCACTTCCAGGACTGATCACTGTGACGATCTTTGCTGACCAATCACAATTGCTCTGATCTGTCCCAGAATCGCTGCACACAGAAGAATGTAGATCTCAAATCCCTGGACCAGCTGTTGGGGTGCCGACAGCTCCAGAGGAAAGTACAGCCCGGGAGGGGAGGTTGTACAGTGTCAGAGCACATTATTCTCACCACACACACACACACACACACACACTACAATCCGATCGTACAATCTCCTTTGGATCTTCCAACTATGCAGTAGAAGGGCCTGTCTGATCACATATCCTGGTCCCCATATTATAGATTGGACAGTTCCAAGGCTAGTCGTACGATCAGATTGTACAGCATGTGGTGACCCTTAGACGACAACATGGGCCCTGTACGATATTCCCCATAGAATACTAAGGACTATTAGGAAGTGTGAGGCCTCCGTCCTCCCCGGGAGGCCTCCATTGCTCCGTGACGTAGCAGGCCTCACAATGGTAGCCGTGACCCCAGTACACGTCACATCACAAACACAGCCGACCCCCCACCCTGTACGAACCCGGGGCCCCCCACACAAGACATACTGCGTACCCCGCCGAGGCCTACCCGCCTCCCCCCTCCGCCACCGGAGAGCTCCCTCCGCCGGGCTCACCCCTCCCCCATCACCACACGCACCCTAAAGGTTCGGACTTCAAATCGTCGCCGTATTCTGCTCTTCTTCCGTGTCTGTAATGCCGTGTTTCTCTTCGTATTCTCGCTATTCGGTATCAGTAATGTCTATTTTCAAGCCTCGCGTTTTCTTTAGTCGAAGGTGCAAAATGGCTTCCTTCCTCCTTTAAACCCTCCCTACGCCGCGCGTGTGAATCCCTCCGCCGGGGAATGGGGCTGTGTGTGTGTATGAGGGGGAGGGGGCGGATCACTCCGCGGACTATATGCGGCCTCAGACACTTCCGCTGTGCGGAGATGTGTGTTTGTTTACAACACGGGATAGTCCCGGGGAGGGGAGACGTGTGACGTCATGGAGAGCGCAGGAGGCCGCCTCTTCTACATATAATAAAGGCAGAGCTCTGCTGCAGTCTCTATCAGTATACAGTGGGATAGAGGGAGGGCTCTCTCACACAGCTAATAACATGCAGCCTCCAGAGTCCTGTGACAAGAATCGGTGCGCCCTTGTGGCTGGAAGGACCAGGATATGCGATTATCGCTTGGTTGCCACATTTTCGTCACGTCAACTCCGAAACACTTTAGCGGAGCACTGCAGTTTTTTTTTTACAGTGTAAACAATACATATATTTTGTGATTAAATAACATTTCTAATCATATAAAGTTAATCACAAGAGCTCCCCTTTACAACAGAGTCCACAGAGTTCCCCCTTTATATCTGAATCAGTAGAGTTCTCTTACACTGTAAGGGGGGACTCTGACATAAGGAATGCTCTTGGAACTCTGATTTAAAGCGGTTCTCCACCCTGAAGTGGAAATTCCGCTCATCTGATCCCTCCCCCCCTCCGGTGCCACAATCGGCACCTTTCAGGGGGGAGGGGGTGCAGTTACCTGGATAATCCAGGTATCTGCACCCACTTCCGGGACAAGCTAGCCGCAGATGCCCCCCCCCCCCCCCCCCCCGTTGTGTTCTGGGAAACACACAGTTCCCAGGACACAGCGGGGACCAGTGGAGATGCGCAGTGCGACTCGCGCATGCGCAGTAGGGAACCAGGCAGTGAAGCCGCAATGCTTCACTTCCCGATTCCCTGACAGGATGGCGGCGGGGGCAGCAGAGAGACGAGCGATTGCTTGTCATCTGCCGCCGACATCGCTGGACCCTGGGACAGGTAAGTGTCCATTTATTAAAAGTCAGCAACTGCAATATTTGTAGCTGCTGGCTTTTAATATTTTTCTTAAAGGTGAAGCTCCTCTTTAAGGGGGAACACTGAGAACTCTGAGAAAGGAGGAAGGAAGCCATTTTGGACCTTCGACTAAAGAAAAAACACGAGGCCCGAAAATAGACATTACTGATACCGAATTGCGAGAATACGAAGAGAAACACGGCATTACAGACACGGAGGAAGAGCAGAATACGGTGACGGTTTGAAGTCCGAATGTTTAGGGTGCGTGTGATTATGGGGAGGGGTGAGCCCGGCAGAGGGAGCTCTCAAGTGGCGGAGGGTGGGGCAGGTAGGCCTCAGCGGGGTACACAGTATGTCTTATATGGGGGGCCCCAGGTTCGTACAGGGTGGGGGGGGTCGGCTGTGTTTGTGATGTGACGTGTACACATCACGGATCGGGCAGCATCGGAAAAAAAAACAGACAGGCAGTCCATTTTTATCTGATCACCCCATAGAGGAGAGCAGGGCTCTGACAGGTCCATCTCTGCACAGTAAGTGAACACGTACATGTCATCACCTGCTCAGCAGGGATCAGTGGATCGATCCCCCGCTGAGCAAAGCAGAGTCCACCGGGTGGACCGCCCACATGAAAGGACCCTATCTCTGATACCCCTAACTAAAATTTATCGGAACCAAGTGCCTGCAGAAGTCACAAAATTAGTAAATGGAGTCCACCTGTGTACAATTTAATTTCAGTATAAATACAGCTGTTCTGTGAAGCCCTCGGAGGTTTGTTAGATAACTTTAGTGAACAAAAAGCATCATGAAGGCCAAGGAACACACCAGACAGGTCAGGGATAAAGTTGTAGAGAAGTTTAAAGCATGGTTAGGTTATAAAAAAAAATTACCAATCTTTGAACATCTCACATAGCCCTGTTCAATCCATCTTCCAAAAATGGAAGAAGAATACACAACTGCAAACCTACCAAGACATGGCCGTCCACCTAAACTGACAGGCCGGACAAGGAGAGCATTCTTCAGAGAAGCAGCCAAGAGGCCCATGGGAACTGGAAGAGTGGCAAGAAGAAAGCCATTGCTAAAAGAAGTCCCGTTTGCGAGAAGCCATGTGGGGGACACAGGAAACATGTGGAAGAAGGTGCTCTGGTCAGATGAGACCAAAATGTAACTTTTTGGCCTAAAAGCAAAACACAATGGGGGTTATTTACGAAAGGCAAATCCACTTTGCACTGCATGTGCACTTGGAAGTGCAGTCACTCTAAATCTAAGGGGTAGATCTGAAATAAGTGGAAGCTCTGCTGATTTTATCATCCAATCATATGCAAGCTAAAATGCTGTTTTTTATTTTCCTTGCATGTCCCCCTCGGATCTGAAGCGACTTTACTTCCAAGTGCACTTGCAATGCAAAGTGGATTTTCCTTTAGTAAATAACCCTCTATGTGTGGTAGAAAACTAACACTGCACATCACCCTGAAAACACCATCCCCATTGTGAAATCTGGTGGTGGCAGCATCTTGTTATGGGGATACTTTTCTTCAGCAGGGACAGGGAAGCTGGTCAGAGTTGATGGGAAGATGGATGGAGGCAAATACAGGGCATTCTTAGAAGAAAACCTGTTAGGCTGCTTTCACACTGGGGCGGTATTCAGGCGTTACAGCGCTAAAAATAGCGCCTGTGTAACGCCTGAAAAAAAACGGCCCCTTTAACTCCAGTGTGAAAGCCGGAGGGCTTTCACACTGGAGCGATGCGCTGGCAGGACGGTGAAAAAAGTCCTGCCAGCTGCATCTTTGCAGCGGTGAAGGAGCGGTGTATTCACCGCTCCTAAACCGCTCCTACCCATTGAAATCAATGGGACACCGCGGCAATACCGCCGGCAAAGCGCCGCTGCAGCGGCGCTTTGCGGGCGGGTTTAACCCCTTTTCGGCCGCTAGCGGGGGTTAAAACCACCCCGCTAGCGCCCACACACCGCCCCTAAAACGACGGTAAAGCGCCGCTAAAAATAGCGGCACTTTACCGCCGACGCCGCTCCCGCTGCAGTGTGAAAGCAGCCTTAGAGTCTGCAAATGGCTTGAGACTGAGGCGGGGGGGTTCACCTTCCAGCAGGACAACGGTCCTTCCACTTCACAATTTTGTGCCACTTTGTGTTGGTCCATCACATAAAAAATCCCAACAAAATACATTTACGTTTTTGGTTGTAACATGACAAAATGTGGAAAATGTCACGGGGTATGAATACTTTTTCAAGGCACTGTAATATAGAAAATTAATTATGTAGGTCAACATGCACATTTAAATTATTTTGAAAAAAGCTTTTTTTTAGGTTTACATACATTTTAAAGTGGTTGTAAACCCTTACAACCAACTTTGACCTACAGGTAAGCCTAGATTAAGGCTTACCTGTAGGTCCAAGAAATATCTCCTAAACCTACAAGGTTTAGGAGATATTTGCCGAAAGACAGGCACCGCTGTCTACAGCGCATGCGCCGTAGACAACGGTGCGCAGGTGCACTGAGCACGCCGCTGTCAACGGCGATATGCCGCGAGTGTCGGCTCCCCATGCATGGGAGTGACGTCATCGTGGCTTCGCCGAATGACAGCGGCGGAGCTGCGAGACCCACCGAGAAGATGGATGCTCCGGACTACAGGGGACAGCGGTGACTTCACTGGCTCCTGTGTCAGGTAAGTGACACATGATGGACTATTATGCGATGCACAGTAGTCCATTATGCTTTACCTTTGCAGGGAATCAAAGAGGAAGTAAACTCATCAGGGTTTACTTCCTCTTTAAAGCAGTTGCAATCTCAAAACCAAAAATGTAATATACAACAGCATCCAATCACTTTTACTTTTTTTCTTCTACTTTCACCTGGTGATCTGGCCAGTAACACACCCCCTTGTATTAGAGTGCCCCCACTCTGGATTAAGGAGCACAGGGGCACCTTTGGACAACACCATGTGGGCAGGGTGCAGAGTGGTGTGCCAGCGGCAGAGAATACACAGTGGCTGAGGTGAATGGAAAAAATGTATTGAGAAAGTCAAAATTAAGCTCAGTAGGTAGGCACAGCCAACCAGAGCCACTTACAAACAGTAGAGGAACGCTATCTTGCAATGATACTGACAGCTTCTGCAGCAAGGAGCTGGAATGCAGCCTGGTTGGTCCACACCCAAACGGGAGGCTTCTTGCGAAGAGATAGCATAGTCCCAGTACTTTCCTCATTCCTATGGAACACCTTCATGCTGCTATGCACTGTAGACAAAGAGCCTTTCCTCACACTAGCCACTTGCACAATGTGTGCTAAATCAGGGAGCCAGGGCTTCAAAAAAGGCTCTGCTCTCACCCAAGATGGCGGCATTGGTCACGAGGGGCATTCAGACATCTGTTCCCCAGATGACCACAGGAAATCATGGATGAACCAGGTTTCTCATGA
Organism: Lithobates pipiens; assembly: GCF_037356315.1. Taxonomy (NCBI): domain Eukaryota; kingdom Metazoa; phylum Chordata; class Amphibia; order Anura; family Ranidae; genus Lithobates; species Lithobates pipiens. The sequence continues at coordinate 39,256,832 of NW_027507788.1, forward strand.
CTTACTTCCACTTCCGCCTTGCTGCTTTGGTGGAGCACCACCAAAAGTGGAGAGTACAGAAGGCACCAGCCTACAAGCATTGTTAGTCTGGGCAGAGGGGAGTGTTAGATGTACTAGCAGATTCAGATACACTAACAAGGAAGTTGAGCAAAGCTTAAAGGATACGTTCCCCCTTAAAAAAAAAAAAGAATACATGCAAAAAATTTTTGCAGGTAAAAAAATGTGCATTTACTATTATTTTTTTTATTTTTTTTAGGAGCATGAAAAGCATTGCACCAGCGATCAGCAGATCCCTGGTGCCAAGCAGGTCTCCTGCAGACTGTCAGTGTGAGCTGTCTGACCATACATCATATGGGCAGACAGTTTCACGGTGACAGGAAGAATCAATGAACTACCGCAGTGCTCCTTAGCGCCATGGTAGTTCATTGAGAACTACAAGCCAACAAATCATCGGTACTTGTAGTTCATTCATTCACAGAACTCTGAATGAATGATGCGACCGTGTGGGCAGAGCCCCGAACAGCCGCCCTTTTTTCAAAAAGTGACAGCTAGCACAGGGAACTTTTCCCCGTATTGCTTTCACACACAGGGCTAACAGAGGAATCAGTTTGCTATGGTGCTATGGTGACATCACATTGAAGTGGAGGAATCAAGGGTGCCAGCAGGGACCCCAGAAGAGGAGATGTGGGGCTTTTCTCTTCAAAACTATTGCACATGCAGGCATCTATCAGTTTTATGTTCAACCTGTGTTTCATCTGGGGACCAACCACCACTACTATCCTAGGATGTGCTCAATAAGGACTTATTTCTTTGTAAAATTGATTGAAAATGATTCTGTAAGTCTAGGTTTGATTACTAACTAGCTAAGTCATCCAAACATCAGGTTTGTTTTTTCCCCGTCCCATGCAAGACAGCTAACCCCTATGATGTTATTGACATTGCTTCTGTTAGGCTACAAGTAGTCATGTTAATTTTTGGACTTCAACTTTCGAAAGTGTCAAACGTTTTACTATTTTACATTGATAGTTATGCTATCAGACTAGTATATATGTTTACATATGTCACATATATTTCCACTTGAATGCATAATTTTTTTATGAAAATGTACAGTAAAAAAAATATACAGAAAATAAAACTATCGTACAGGGCAAGTAAGTATGACATGTTTGTTATTAAAAAAACAAAAAAACTTTACAATCACTTTAATTTTACTGCTATTGCAGCATAAATGCTTTTTATTTATAAGCCATTACTTGTTCCCTAAAAAGACTTAAATTTTAATTTTTTAATTTTTTTTTTGTATTTTGATATTTTTTTTTTTATCTCCTTGCAGTTTACTGCAAACCTTTGTACCATTTCAAATTATTCACTAGACTTGAACTGCTAACATTTGAATAAAAATAACATTACTTTTGGGCAGCACAGTGGTGTAGTGGGTAGCACTCTTGCCTAGCAATAAAAAGGGTCACTGGTTCAAATCCCAACCACAACCCTACCCACATGGAGTTTGCATGTTCTCCCTGTGCCTGTGTGGGTTTCCTCCCATACTCCAAAGACATGCAGGTATGTTAATTGGCTTCTGTCCAAAATTGGTCCTGGTATGGGGATGTTGGATTGTGGGCTCCTTGAGGGTAGGGACCGATGTGAGTGTGCAATGTATAGGGATAGGGACAATTGTAGACACTCACTCAGGATGGACTGGTGTCTTTAATCAACCATAGTAACTATGTAATAACAAAAACAGGAAAAAAATTATAATTTTAAAACATTTTACCAGTATCGTATCTCTCTGGGCCTGTTCACTCCATTGTGTTGCAATAATGTGCCTAAAATAGACATTATCACAATGCATGGAAATGCAGCAAGCACTGAGCAGTGTGTTGTGCTATTCTTTTTGAATGGCATGCCAACACATCTACAGAATGAATCAGTGGTGCAGCACACCACAACGACCGATGCTTGTTGCGATATACTACAGTGAGGAAAAAAAGGAAGGAGACATTTTTCCTGCATCGGGGCTATTAAAAATGAATAAACCATAGTTCAAGGTTGCCAAGAAAAGCAACACGTTAATGAGCATAGCGGCACATGTGATACCATTACCCACAATGATATATTGTGTGTGTGTGTGTGTGTATATATATCCCTGCAATTTTTAGTTTGTAAATGTAATTTATAAACATATTACAACTGAGCTATAAACACCCTAAAAAAAACTCTTGACTGTGATTAATTAGCCGACTGCTAATAAATAATACACACCCCAGTGATTTCTAAACTAACCATATACATACTACTGTGCAAAAGTTTTAGGCAGGCGTGAAAAGATGCTGTACATTAACCACTTAAGCCCTGGACCAATTTGCAGCCAAAGGACCAAGCCCCTTTTTGCGATTCGGCACTGCGTCACTTTAACTGACAATTGCGCGGTCGTGTGATGTGGCTCCCAAACAAAATTGTCGTAATTTTTTTCCCACAAACAGAGCTTTCTTTTGGTGGTATTTGATCACCTCTGCGTTTTTTTTTTTTTGTGCTATAAACAAAAATAGAGCGACAATTTTGAAAAAAATGCAATATTGTTTACTTTTTGCTATAATAAATACCCCTAAAAAATATCTAAAAAAAACTTTTTTTTTTCCTCAGTTTAGACTGATATGTATTCTCCTACATATTTTTGGTAAAAAAAAATGCAATTAGAGATTATTGATTGGTCTGTGCAAAAGTTATAGCGTTTACAAAATAGGGCATCGTTTTATAGCATTTTTATTAATATTTTTTTTTTACTATTAATGGCAGCGATCAGCGATTTTTATTGTGACTGCAACATAATGGCGGACACATCGGACATTTGTGACACATTTTTGGAACCATTGTCATTTATACAGCAATCAGTGCTATTTAAATGCACTGATTCCTGTGTAAATGACACTGGCAGTGAAGGAGTTAACCACTAGGGGGGCAGTGTAGGTGTTATGTATGACGTTATGTGTTTTTTTTTTATTGTAGGTGGGGTGTGGCCTGGCATGTGATGTCACTGATCGTCCTTCCCTATAAAAGGGAACAGACGATCGCTGACAGCCACACAGGGAAGCACGGGGAGAGGTTTGTTTACACAGAGAATTCCAAATCAAAACAATATTTGGTGTGACCACCACCCTTTGCCTTCAGAACATTTTTTTCTTGCATCAATTCTTCTAGGTAGACTTGCCCACAGTTTTTAACCACTTTCGGACTGCCTACCGTTGTTATACATTGGTACTTTGAAGGAGGATATCGTTGTTATGACATCAGCTAGTTGCCATAGCCCCGTTATCCTCGTCTTCAGCAGGCAGTTTGGTTTAAGATAAAAGCGGTCTCTGTGGTGGATTTGCCGCAAGATTACTTTTATCGGCGGTGGGAGAGGGGCCCCCCTCCTGCCACGATACGGTGCCATCTGCCGCTTACTGGAGCTGTTGGCAGCAGCGGAGGCGATCGCTTCTGTCCCCTGCCTGGGTATGGAGACGAGTGAGGGGAAGATGGCTCCCACCTGTCTCCATATCACTGCAGGGCGGAAGCGACATCAAAACGTCAATTCCACCCATAGCTCTTAAAGGGACATTTTTTTTTTCATATTTTTTTTAAATGACATTTTTTTTTTTTTACCCTAGATCTCATATTTAAGAGGTCCTGTCATTCTTTTTTTCTATTACAAGGGATGTTTACATTCCTTGTAATAGGAATAAAAGTGACACATTTTTATTTTATTTTTTAAAAACACTGCAAAAATGTAAAAAAAAAACGGTAAAATGAATAAATTTTTTTTTTTAAACATGCCCCGTCCCTACTAGCTCACGTGCAGAAGCAAACGCATACGTGACTAGCACCCACATATGAAAATGGTGTTCAAACCACACATGTGAGGTTGGGGGTGATGGTGTAATGGTGTGGGGGGATATTTTCTTGGCACATATTGGGCCCCTTAGTACCATATGAGCATCGTTTAAACGCCACAACCTACCAAAATATTGTTACTGACCATGTCCATCCCTTTATGACTGCAGTGTACCCATCTTCTGCTGGCTCCTTCCAGGAGGATAATGCACCATGTCACAAAGCTCAAATCATCTCAAACTGGTCTCTTGAACATGACAATGAATTCACTGTACTCCAATGGCCTCTACAATCACCTGATCTCAATCTAACAGAGCCCCTTTGGGATGTGGTGGAATGAGAGATTTGCATCATAGATGTGCAGCTGACAAATCTGCAGCAACTGCGTGATGCTATCATGTTATTATGGATCGAAATCTCTGAGGAATATTTCCAACACTTTGTTGAATCTATGCCACAAAGAATTAAGGCAATTCTGAAGGCAAAAGGGGTCCAGTCTGGTGCTAGCAAGGTGTACTTAATAAAATGGCCAGTGAGTGTAAAAAGTTTTATTGTATAAAAGGTCAAATAGAAAAGATACAAAAGGTACAGACAACCGGATTTATAATCAAGCCTCTGGTAAGGTAAACAATACATCAATGGCCTGATATTCCAGAAATCAAACCAATATACAGAATTAGTGTTTCTTAGCAAGATATACATTCTACAACTTTAGAATAGGGTTCCTTATGTGCATATTTCCGAAAACATAACACAAAACAAAAAACAAACCAAAACAATCGTAAAATTTATAGATTGTGTGGGTCGCTCAAACAGGTCATACCTCCCCATCACCATGTCCACTCCACTATCCAGGAAGACTAAAACAATCCTCTCACATCTCTTAGCCCTTGTAAAAAATGTCCGATTGGACCGTGTTGTTGGATAATCCGACCCTGTGTGGGCTCCATCGGACTGTTTCCGTCAGAATATCCGACCAACAAAGTTTTAGAGCACGGCTATAAAACTTTCCGACAACATGATCCGATCGGACTTTGTCCGATTGTGTGTAGAGAATTCCGATTGGACAAAGTGCCACAAATGCTCAGATCAAATACCTACACCAAAGCTATTGGCTACTAGCCTGAACGTAGTCCCACCGTAACGAAATAACGTCATCACGTTCAGAACGATCGGATTTTCCGAAAACTTTGTCTGACCGTGTGTATGCAACAGTTTCGGACAAAATCCGTCGGACAAAATCCAACAGATTTAGTTGTCAGAATGTCCGACCATATGTACAAGGGCTAACAGTCTATCCTTGACCAGTTGAGGAGGTGCTAATGCCGGGGCTTCCAGCCACCCCTGCCATATTCTGGTGAATTTCCCGCTGGCGTTCCTATGTTGATATGCATGCTTTTCCCTAATCAGAATATCATTAGCTTGTTGTATCCATTGGTGTGACGTAGATGCCTGAGGATCGAGCCATAATCGCACGCTCAGTTTGCAAGCTAAATAAAGTAGTCTAGTAAGGGCAATATAAATATCCATAGAGTATAGCTCCTCTTCCAGACTACCGAGCAAACAAGTGACTGGGTTCAGTTGTAGTTGTATCTGATAGACGCTATTGATGACTCCGACCACATTCTGCCAGTATCTCACCAATTTTGCACATTTCCACAACAAATTTATTGTGCCTGAGTGTGTTTGGCATTTTGGACACAAGGGGGAGTCCCTCCTACCCCACCTATGCAGTTGAATGGGAGTTCGGTAGGTCCGATGGAGGATAAACAGATGTGATAGTTTCTGTGTTGCAGATATGGATCCCAACAGACCAGCAGCCAGGAATTGTGTCCAGCTATCCTCATCAATAGGGCCAACATCTGATTACCATTTATCCCTGCAGGGTAGTAAGTCCGGGGCCTGGATGTGGGAGAGTAAATAGGCATAGATTCAGGATAAACTGCCTTTTTTGTCAGTGGTGGCAAAGACCGAGTCAAGAAATTCAGACTCCGCCAAGCTCAGATTTAGACTATTGCCCTGCACCCTCAATGCATGCCTAACTTGGAAATACAGGTAATAGTTATTGTTTATCTGAATAAATTCCTGTCACAAGCGATCAAACGTTTTCATAGTGGACCCAATTGCACAGTTGCAAGAGGTACTTAAGTCCGGCCACTTCATTTTCCCCATATAAATGCTCTATATTGGGAGTCTATGCGGTCAAACCAGAAGTGTGGTATCCATACTGGGGCATTATGCAGGACGTATAGTAATTGGGGAGCCCATACCATTTTAATAAGATTGGCCCTACCCATAACTGATAAAGGTAGTTTACACCAACTAGTGCACTTATGCTTAAATTTATGAAGAAGAGGTTTCAGATTCAGATTAATGTAGTCTCCAGATATTCACCACAATTCCAAGATATTTAAAGGAACGGACTATATCCACTTGAGATGCTGAGTCCGGAAGAGGAGACTTCACAGGGGCCAGTAATAGAAGGGAAGACTTGTGTCAATTAATGGTAAACCCTGAGTATTGCCCACATTGATTAATAAGGTTCATTACACATTGCAATGAGCTGGAGATCCAGAGAGGCTCTTATCTTGGCTGGCAATGGTTCCAGTGCCAAAGCAAAGAGCAGGAGTAAGACCCCTGTCTAGTTCCCCTGAACAGTGGAAAGGTATCAGATAAAGACCCATTAATCCTGACTCTGCCTTAGGGATCCGCATATAGCAACTGTACCCAGGAGATAAAGTTCTTTCCCACTCTGAATTTTTGTAATACTGCCCTCTACCCGACGCTATCAAAGGCTTTGGCAGCGTCAAGGGAGACTACCACTCTGTTACCTGGATTGTCCACGGATTTGGACATTTAGGAATAGTCTGTGTATATTCAGTGCTGTGGATCTAGTCGGTATAAAACCCGACTGGTCCAAATGCACTAGCCTTGCAACTACCCTCGCCAATCTTGTCTGCATTGAGTAGGGAGATGGGCGTACAGGAGTCAGGCAATAACGGATCCTTTCCAGGTTTCAGAATTACCACTATAACTGCTTCATTCATTGACTTGGGGAGGCACCCAATCTAAGAGCATCATTAAGGGTATCTAGTAATAAGGGAGGAGGAGTTTACTATACTTCTTGTAGATCTCCGCAGGGAGAATATCCGCTCCCGGGGATTTGTTATTGGTCAGCGCTGCCACTGCCTCAGCCTATTCCTCTATTTAAGGGGCTCATTTAATGCGTTATGAGTGGTAGAAGATTAAGTAGGGAGGGGACATTGGTCCAAAAAATGCACAAACTCCTTCTCCGTAGGTTAAATTTAGATGAGTAGATGTCTTTAAAGAAATCTCAAAACACGGTTGTCATTTGGTCCATATTGTGTACACGTTCCCATTTGGGGCTTTGACTAACATCTATATGGGATTTGGTCTATTGTGCATGGGAAATCACAGCCAAAAAGTGACCTGTGTTCTCCCCTTCTTCCAAGTAGCGCTGCTGCAGAAAGAATCGCTTCTTCTCCACAGCAGTGAGGACCACCTTGTGGTAAAACACCTGGGCCTCTAACCAGCTATGTTCCGAGGCTTGTGAAGGATTGGCAATATAGAGTTCCTCTGCCTTCCGAGCTTCGTTCAGTACCAAGGATTCCCAATCTTTAGTAGCTGTTTTAATAGTAGTAATTTGGTGGATAAGAAGACCCCTAATGCCGCGTACACACGATCAGACTATCCAACGGACTTAGTCTGGCGGACAAACTGCCGGAAAGTCCACCGGACTTTCCGAACGAGCGGACCTGCCCACACGCGACCGGACTTTTCTGGCGGACTAGGTCCGCCGGACTATGGCGGGAGTCCGCCGTACTTTTGAAATTAACAGACTTGCCCACACACGGAGGAAAGTCCATTCATTTTTTAAAGGTGGCTCCAGGTAGCCAGGACTAGCGAAGGAAGTCAATGTCGCCGTCTTCAGCGGCGAGATTGACATGTCGCTGGCCCCGTCACCTGGTATGGACTTAAAGGGGAAGCCCTACGCTGAAAAAACGGCGTGGGGGCCCCCCCAAGGTCCATATAAGACCCTTATCCGAGCACGCAGCCTGGCCCATCAGGAAAGGGGGTGGGAACGAGCGAGCACCCCCCCTCCTGAGCCATACCAGGCTGTGTGCCCTCAACATGCGGGGGTGCGCGGCCCACCCACCCCAAAGCACCTCGTCCCCATGTTGATGAGGACAAGGGCCTCTTCCCCACAACCCTGGCCGTTGGTTGTCAGGGTCTGCGGGCGGGGGGCTTATCGAAATCCGGGAGCCCCCTTTAATAAGGGGGCCCCCAGATACCGGCCCCCCATCCTCTGGGACTGTGACATCATAATGGGTGGGGACATCACCCAGTGACCCCGCTCATTGTCCCTATATAAGTCGCCACGTAACACGTCCCTGTCATTACGGCCAGAGACAGCGTTGAGTCAACATCTCAAGGAAGAAGAAAAGAAGAACAGAAGGCGGCAAAGACAGCGGCGACAGAAGACCGGGCCACCGCCAGTAAAAGAGCTGGAAGAAGGAGCGGAGGCCCGGCAAGAAGAACCGAAGAGGGGGACAAGACCTCCAAAATCGGAAGAAGAGGCGGCGGCGACAGAAGACCGGGCCATCGCTAGTAAAAGAGCTAAAGGAAGAAAGCGGAGGCCCGTCAAGAAGAACCGAAGAGGGGGACAAGACCCCCGAAGTCGGAAGAAGACCCCCGGGTAGCGACGAAGAAGAAAGCCGTGCTCCTCCACTAGTAAAAGAGCTAGCAGAAGATAGTGGAGGAGTCCGGTGAGAAGACCCCCGGAGCTGTGCAATAAATTATTTTAAACCCTTGTGTGTTGTGTTTTATTTACATTTTTTTCACAGGTGAATGGATAGGGTTCATTGTACCCCATACTCATTCACATAGGGTGGGGGCCGGCATCTGGGGGCCCCCTTATTAAAGGGGGCTCCCGGATTCCGATAAGCCCCCCGCCCACAGACCCCGACAACCAATGGCCAGGGTTGTCGGGAAGAGGCCCTTGTCCTCATCAACATGGGGAAAAGGTGCTTTGGGGTGGGGTGGGCCGTGCGGCCCCCCTTCCCCAAAGCACCCCCCCATGTTGAGGGCATGCGGCCTGGTACGGCTCAGGAGGGGGGGGGGGTGCTTGCTCACCCCCACCCCCTTTCCTGACTGGCTGAGCTGCGTGCTCGGATAAGGGTCTTATATGGACCTTGGGGGGACCCCCATGCCGTTTTTTCGGCCTAGGGCTTCCCCTTTAAGTCCATACCAGGTGAGGGGCCGGCGACGTGTCATTCTCGTTACATTGACCTCCTTCGCTAGTCCCAGCTACCTGGAGCCACGTTCAAAATAAACGGACTTTCCTCCGTGTGCGGGAAAGTCTGTTCATTTCAAAAATTCGGTGGACTAGCACACACACGGCCGGATTGTCCGCCAGGACTCGCAGTCCGGCGAACAATTTTTGAGTCAAAACTACGTTTTAAGTCCGCCAGACTTTTGGGGGAAAAAAGTCAGCCGGAGCCCACACACGGGCAGATTGTCCGCCAGATAGTTTGATCATGTGTACGTGGCATAAGGTGTGCTTTAAGAGCATCTCATACAACTCCCATCATCGCTGTACCCTTATTATGCATTATAAAATTACTGAGAGCTTTAGTTATGGGGTCCGGGGACAGGAACAACTGAAGCCAGAATGGGTTTACTTTCCAAAGTCTCTCCCCTGGCGCACCTGGGACAGTAATCAGTGCCCTAAGGAGGGAGTGGTCCGATATACTGCGTGGAACATATTCTCTCAAGGAGACCCTGTGCATAGCCAGAGGATTGCATAAGCAAAGATCAATGCGGGATAATTCTCTGTGTCTTGAGGAATAGCATGAGTAACATTTCTTATTGGGATATCTGTCCCTCCACTCATCACCCAGGCCAAGCTCCCTAATTAACCAAGCAAACGGGGTGTGGCCACGGGAGTCAGTGGGGCGGTTGCTAGAAGGTGACCACTTATCCATATTTTTGTCGAAGAGGTTATTAAAGTCTCCCATAACCCAAATGAGGACATTATTGTCTGGCGCTATAAATTTAGTTAAACAGTTCAGGCTCTCAGGGGAGAAGGGTGGAGGGACATATATGTTGGTGATGATACACAGCAAGCCAGCCAATTTACCTAGTAAGAAAATAAATCTGCCCTTATCATCTACCTGGGATTGGATCAGATTAAAAGATACATTATTCAAAATTAGAACATTAACTTCCCTGGAATAGGCTGTATGAAGGGAGTGAAACAGCAGCTGACAACTTTGGAGTTTAAGCAGAGGTAAGGTAGTCGGTTGCAGATGTGTTTTCTATAGACACACCACCACAGAGCGGTGCAGTTTAATAGTTGAAAAAAGTGCCTTCACTCTGTCTCCCAGTCCCCGCACATTCCAGGAGAGCAGATTATACAGAGCTGCCATAAAATCTATGCATTATCAGGGGCAGGCTTAGTAGACCAGACTGGGAAGGCACTTTATAAACTAGAAAAAAGGAGGACATTAGTATAGATCAGGGATATGCAATTAGCGGACCTCCAGCTGTTGCAGAACTACAAGTCCCATGAAGCATAGCAAGACTCTGAGAGCCACAAGCATGACATCCAGAGGCAGAGGCATGATGGGACTTGTAGTTTTGCAGCAGCTGGAGGTCCGCTAATTGCCTATCCCTGGTATAAATAAACACTTAAAAGTCACTGAGAGGACAATAATATGCATTAGCTCCACATCTTGGCCAGAGCAGTTTGGAAAACTTGCCCACGTGCCCTGTAAGCGGCAGTTTCTCTGGAAGTGGACCTGTAACAGGGTCAAGGGCCACGTACACACTTTAAATATCAGGATAGAGGTCCATCTAGGGCCAACAGAGCCCAGAGCAGAAAAAACTAAATAAACCAAAATAAAAGAAGTGCATAAAGTATTCCCCATGGAACACAGGGGGTATACATACATCGAACATCCATGCAGGACAACAGTTGAGGGGGGCCCCAACATTTCTGGTTCACCTTTCAGGCCGAAGGGACTTGCAAGTGTCGCTGAAAGAAAAAAGAAAAAACAACAGGTATATAGAACAATGCGCAACTTCACTGCCTTAAAGAGGTATAACTCCCAGGGTAGTAGATTAATGCCATCGATATTTCAACATATCAACCAGATAAGATAACATGAGTATGGGTCATCCGTTCAGTCATTTACCGTATTTATCGGTATATAACACGCACTTTCCCCCTTAAAATCAGGAGAAAATCGTGGGTGAGTGTTATACGCAGATCCCCGCCGATCTCCCGCTGATTGTGAGGAAAGGAGCGAGCGGAGCCAAGATACACAAAGCCATTGTGTACTTCGGCTAGACTCTGTTCCTCTCGCAGTCCCGCCCACCTCCACTGATTGCGAGAGGAGCGAGCGCCAACATACAGAAAGCCGAGTGTACTGCGTCTAGACTCGGCTCCTCTCGCAGTCCTGCCCCTGAATGTGAGCAGAGACGAGTCTAGCCGAAGTACACTCGGCTTTCTGTATGTCAGCGGCGCTCGCTCGTCTCCTCTCCCCTCGCAATCAGTGGAGATGGGCGGGACTGTGAGCATAGCCGAGTCTAGCCGAAATACACTCAGCTTTGTGTATCTTGGCTCTGCTCGCTGGTCTCCGCTCAGTCAGCGGAGATTGGCGCCAATTTTAAATTAGGGCAATGCTGCAAAGAGACTAGCAATGCTGCAAAGACACTGGGCAATGCTGCAAAGGCACTGGGCAAGGCTACAAAGGCACTGGGCAAGGCTGCAGATGGACACTGGACAAGGCTGCAATGATGGACAAGGCTGCAGATGGACAATGATAAGGCTGCATTGATGGGCATTTACATGTAAGTTTTTTTCCTTAAAATTCCCACCTGTTATACACCGATAAATACGGTACACGTTTCCGCAAGGTATGTTCCACCCGATCCAGCCAGTTGGATGACACTGCAGGATTATCAAATAAATGGGTCTCATTGTTGGCTGCCACCCGTAGCTTAGCAGGATATAACATGACGTAGTTAACATCAAACCGCCTGAGACGTTTCTTCACTTCCGTGAACTTTGCCTGCTTGCGTTGCAATTCTGCAAAAAAAGTCAGGGTAAAAAGGTATCCGGATGTTGTCTATTTTCATAGCTTAGAAGTTTAAACAGGAAAAGCCTGGGTGGTTCCCCTGGGCGAGGGGGTCTGGCCGGCACCCAGTGGGCTTGTTCAACAGCAAACATAGTAGAAAATGCCTCCCTGCCAAAGGACTCAGTAAGCCAGCGTTCTATGAAGGCGATGGGAATCTTCCCCTCAGCCCTCTCTGGAATGCCCACAGCCCGCACATTGTTTCTCCTCAGCCTGTTCTCCATATCTACCAAACGGGCATTATGGTTGGAGGTCAAGGGTATGCATTTGTCGCACCTCGTGTTGCAATGGCGCCACATCATCCTCAAGGGTACTCATGCGGCCTTCCAGCGGTTCTTTAACTTTTGCATGTCTTGGCGTATCAGTGCAACCTCTAATTTTACTCCTTTAAATTCAGTAATTAAATTAGTAAGATTAGTATTACAGGTTGATATGGTTTCAAAGATCTCTCTGAGAGTGGGTTATCAGTCCTGAGTGTCAGGCACACTGGGGTCTTTATCTGAGTGAATGATAGCAGGGGTACTCACTGTGTCCCATATAAGCTCTGCTGGATCCTCATTCCAGGCAGCCAACCGGCTGTTAACTTTGACTGGAGTGTCCTTGTAGTGGGCTTTAGAAAAGAGCTTCTGAGCAGCCTCCTTTGCGGACCGGGATGAATGGGCGCCATCTTGGCCTGCATGGTCCAGCCTGGTGGCTGGTCTTTTCCACACAGAGACATGACGGATTCGGTCGGGAAATGTAGCATTCTGTAGCCTGAGGATCCCGGCACACTGGGCGATGCTGAAGCGGTGAGTACGATGTGTGGAAAGGAGGATTTCAGGATGAGTGTCCAACTCCATAAGCTGCAAGCCATGCCACCTCCCCCCCGAGTGTAGTTCTTAATGACATTGGCTTTATTTTTGGGGTCTTTGTCCTGCAGAATACATTTTGGGCCAATCACATGCCTCCCTGATGGTATTGGATGATGGATAAGTAAGTGCGCAATTGTTCCATGAAGACCACTTCTGGCAAGACTTCTGCCAGTAGATGGGTGTACCTGGGTCCCACTGGTTTCCACCACTTCTGTGCTGATGGCACTGCTGGACATCTTCTGATGTCAAATGGAAGTAGGCATGATGTGTTAATCTGCTGCATTAGATTGCCTTGGCTGACCACTGCATCTGCGGTCCTCAATGTTGCCCGTTTCTTTGTGCTTCTTCACAAGAGCTTGAACAGCAAATCTTCAAACTCCAGTCTGCTTTGAAATCTTTGCCTGGGAGAGACTTTGCTGATATAGTATAACTACCTTGTGTCTTGTTGCTGTGCTCAGCCTTGCCGTGGCACATGTCTTGCGACATGAAACTGTATTCCACAACCTCACCATAGTAGCAGAATTTGAGTTTATTCCTCACCCAGTTTTAAGCCTCCTACTGAGCTGTTTCTGTTTCAGTTAATGACTGTGTTTCAACCTACACATGAAATTGATGATCATTAGCTACTGCTTGGTATAATTGGTTAATCATACACCTGACTCTAATCCTACAAATTCCCTGATTTTGTGCAAGTGTACAAAGTGTGCAAGAATTGATGCTGGTTTGAAGCCAAAGGTTAGTCATACCAAATATTGATTTGATTTTTCTTCTGTTCGCTCACATTTTTGTAAATTGATAAAAATAAACAATTAAAATCTTCTTACTTTACAGCATTTCTTCACACCTCACACCTAAAATGTTTCCACAGTACTGTATATTAGCGCTAGCTTATACACTCAGTTATACTTTAAAGTGGCTATGTTGTATAGTCATCATATAGAAGTAATACATCTCTGATAAAGTGTTCAATAAATAAATATATTAAAATTCTATAAAAAAATGGGTTCACCCCCCCCCCCCCCCGAACTGACCACAATGCATTGCTGCGCTGAACAGTGCATTGCAAGCCCTGATTGGCTGAAGCAGTGAAAGCTTAAGGCAATCAGTGCATTGAACACTGTCAGAGTCATGCTTGGACACTGTCATTATGACTTTATCCAATCATGGCTCATTCCCGCCCACAGTATAAAAGTATTCTTTCAATGGCAGCCATTTTTAGTGTGATTTCAGTGTGGAGAGAGATAGAACAGAGCTCTGCTCAGTGCTATTAGTTAGTGTGCTATACTGTGCTATTTTGCTTCAATTGTCAGTGTAGAATATTAGTTTAGTGTCAGACTAAGGATAGTGTGAGTGTAGTGAGGAGGACCATCATTCAGCTTTGCATAGTGTGCAGTTAGAGTAAGGACAGCTCAGATAGTTTCAGTGTAGTGTAGTGAGACTGTGTCAGTAATCTTTAAATTAGTGTATAGTTAGAGTAGGGACAGTTCAGATAGCGTCAATGTAGTGACGGTTGAACGCGGTCTATTTGATTGCGTTACTGCCAGTTTAGCGCCATTTACTTCCGTGTGTGTTACTGCCAGTTTAATGCCATTTACTCCTCTGTGCATTACTGCCAGTTTAATGTCATATAGTTTAGTGTGCGTTACTGCCAGTTTAACGCCATATTGTTTTGTGTGCGTTACTGCCAGTTTAACGCCATATAGTTCTATCAGCGTCACTGCCAGTTTAATGCCATATTGTTTTGTGTGCGTTACTGCCATTTAACGCCATATAGTTTTGTGTGTTACTGCCAGTTTAATGCTATATAGTTTCGTGTGCGTTACTGCCAGTTTAATGCCATATCGTTTTGTGTGCGTTACTGCCAGTTTAACGCCATATAGTTCTGTATGCGTTACTGCCAGTTTATCACCATATAGTTTTGTGCATTGCTGCCAGTTTAATGGCATTTACTTCTGTGTGTGTTACTGCCAGTTTAATGCCATTTGCTTCCGTGTGTTACTGCCAGTTTAACGCCATATAGTTTTGCGTGCATTACTGCAAGTTTAACGCCATATAGTTCTGTGTGCGTTACTGCCAGTTTAACACCATTTACTTCTATGTGCATTACTGCCAGTTTAATGCCATATAGTTTTGTGTGCGTTACTGGCAGTTTAACACCATTTACTTATTTGTGCTTACTGCCAGTTTAACGGCATATAGATTTGTGTGCATTACTGCGTTTAACGCCATATCATTTTGTGTGCGTTACTGCCAGTTTAACACCATATAGTTCTGTGTGCATTACTGCCAGTTTAACGCCATATCGTTTTGTGTGCATTACTGCCAGAGTAAAGCCATTTACTTTTGTGTGCATTACTGCCAGTTTAACGTCATTTACTTCTATGTGGTTACTGCCAGTTTAACGCCAAATACTTTTGTGCGTTACTGCCAGTTTAACGCCATATTGTTTTGTGTGTGTTATAGCCAGTTTAACGCCATATCATTTTGTGTGTGTTACTGCCAGTTTAACGCCATATAGTTCTGTGTGCGTTACAGCAAGTTTAATGCCATATAGTTTTGTGTGTGTTACTGCCAGTTTAAAGCCATTTATTTCTGTGTGCATTACTGCCAGTTTAACGCTATATAGTTCTGTGCGTCACTGTACGCTTGGCGCATTATATTGCAATATATTATAGTGTATCCGTGGAGTGTGTCTGTGTAGTGTGAGTACTCAAATTAAAAGCACAAAACACCTCTTTACATTGATTAAAGTGCATCTACGTACAGATTTCAACTTTTTCTTTACATTTGCTTATAAGCACCGCCCCCTCCCTCCCAATAATGTGTGGGAGGACAACAAGGAGAGGCAGAGGTCCCCTTGGCACTGTAAGGGGGCGAGCAACAAATGTGTCCACAGGCAAAGGTAGACATGGTGGTCAGTCCTCAGGCAGGGCATCATTTCCTCTGTTTAGTGAGTTTGCCCGACCTATCCAGCCACAGCATGCAGAGGAGGTGGTGGACTGGCTTACTAAACCTTCCTCATCCTCCTCATCCTCTGTCACGCAAGCAGAGACAAGTGTGCAGTCCCCTGCAGGTTCCAGAGTGGATAAACCTGACTCTTTGTCCACATCTATTCCTGCCATAGCCCCGACATCACCCATTGAGGCGTCAGCTGAGTTATTTGACCGCAGCTTCAGCCACTTGCTCCTTGATGATGCCCAGCCATTACTGGATTCACATGTTGGTTCTGAGGTTGAGGATGACAGGAACATGAGCCTAGAGAGAGGGAGGAACACTGGTAGACAAATTGGCATTCATGTTCCCCAAGCCGCAGCGTATTGCCACGTTGTCTCTGGTGGTAATGATGAAGATAGAGGAGATGGAGATGATGATGATGAGGTCACTGATGCAACTTGGGTGCCAGATAGAGCAGAGGAGGAAACTGAAGGTGAGGTGGCACAGCCCCAAGGAGGCTGACATCAAGAAAGAGTAGAGAGCAGCCACCCTATTCCATCACATTCTGAACCTGTTATCTCCCAGCCCACTCCCCAAAGCTCAGCTGTCTGGGCCTTTTTCAGCACATCTGCAGCAGATTGCACTGTGATCGCAAAGTGCGTCTCAAACAAATAAAACGTAGCAAAAACACTAACCATTTGGGTACCACATGTTTAACAAGGCATTTAACATCCAACCACTCAGCCGTTTGCAAGAGCACCTAAAAGCCACACAAAAGGGGCACAAATCTGTCCCCCCTCTTTACCCACTTCAGTCTGCCCCTACGATACCGAGTCATTACCTCTCAGCAGCCTCCACTGACAGGGATAATGGTATAGCACAGGGTGTCCCAGGTCCTAGCAGCACATCTGCCAGCAGCACACCACCAGCAGTAGACTGTAGCTGGCAATTTTTTCTGCCCCATCTGCTGCAGCGGGAAAAAAATACAGTCCCTGCCACCCACATGCCCAGCGTCTGAATGCAAGCCTGTTAAAGCTGCTGGCTCTACAACTTCTGCCTTTCAGCCAGGTGGATTCTGCCCACTTCTGTGAATGTGCTGTACCACAATGGCAGGTTCCCAGTCACTAATACTTTTCACGTATGGCCGCTCCATCTCTCTACCATCACGTGGAAGGGAATGTTCTGGCATCGTTGTGCAAGGCAGTCAGCCATAAAATCCCCCTTATTGCTGTCATGTGGTCCAGCAAGCATGGGCAGGGACCATGTATTTAGTTCACAGCACACTGGGTAATGCTGCTTGTAACTTGAAAGGATGCAGGACAGGGCTCGGTGCTGCAGCTTGATGTGCCCCCACATCTCCATACAGCTTGTGGTGATGATGCCAGACCTGTAAGCTCTACCCCCTCATCCGTCACCTCCATGCCCTCCTCTGCAGAATTGTCCTATGAAAATCTGGTACCTCCTAAGCGTTCAAAGGGCTATTCCCAGAGTCAGGCTAAAAGGTGCCATGCAGTGCTTCAGCTGGTGTGTTTAGGGGACAGGAACCACACCGGAGCAGAGATTCTTGCAGCTCTGCAGAGGCAGGCCCAGAGGTGGTTCACACGCCAGCTGGAGCCAGGAATGGTGATGTCCGATAATGGCTCAAACCTCCTGTCCGCCCTTAGACAAGGAAAGTTGACACATGTGCCATGCCTGGCACATGTCCTCAATTTGGTGGTGCAGCATTTCCTGAGTACGTACCCAGGGTTGCAAGATGTGCTAAAGCAGGCCAGAAGAGTCTGTAATCATTTCAGGCGGTCATACACAGCCAATGCTCGGTTGGCTGAAATTCAGTGGGAATTCCACCTGCCCATAAACCTCCTGATTTGTGACATGCCCACAAGGTGGAACTCAATTTTGGGAATGCTGCAGCAGCTATACATACAGCAGAGGGCCGTCAACGCGTACTTGTGCCAGTACGGCAAGATGACAGGCTTAAGCCGCCTGTGCTTTTTTTCGCCTCGCCAATGGCTGATCATTAAGGTGGTTGTAAACCCTCCCCCCACAACTTTGTCCCATGTAAATCAGCATAAAAAACCCTAATGAACACTGCTTGTTGATATCTCCTTACTTGCTTAGTATTGTTGTAATCCTTTTTGTTCTTTAGAATGACGTCACTGAGCATGCCCAGAGCTCCCCTGATTTACGGCACACTCTCTATGTCTAATCTATCTGTTATCAGGACTTCCTAAAGCACACAGCACTGAACTCCCAGGAGGCTGCTAATCACTCAGAGCTTCCTTGTGACCATCTGACATGACATACAGTGTGAAGCAGGGCAAGGGACAGAGATAACTGCAGTCTTATCAGCTGAAGCTAGGTAATCAGCACAAGTAAATACTATGAAATAAAACAAGTCAACTATGAACAGGGAAGCAGGCAGGGGCGTAACTATAGGGGGTGCAGCAGTCGCGACCGCAACCGGGCCCTGTGATGCAGGGGGCCCATGCAGCCCCCTCTACATATGGCCGGCAGTAGCATAGGCAGCTAGGGGTACCAGTGCACCATGCACACGGGTGGCTGGAGGTGGAGGGTGGCTAGCAGAGCTCCATGCTCGACTATCGCACTGGCTGTTCTTTAGTTGTGCATTCCCCGCATGACCTGTGTCCTCAGCTGGCTCCTCAGAGTACCCCTCTCCTGCTCCATGCATTGCCGCTCAGTCCAATGTCTGTTCTCCCCAGCCAGAGTCCCGCCCCCCTCCCCTGAGTCCGGCCCACACTGCACTGCATACTTCTCCTGGGTAAACAAACTTTAAGCAGCCCTATGAGAGCCGGCTCCCCGGAGGACACTGCAGGCTTGTCTGCCAGCCCCCCTCCTCCCCTGTCATACACAGATGATGAAAGGTATCTCTGGGAGATATGCTGATCGACCGTCCAGAACACTGGATGGAGCCCAGGCCAACATGGATGAGTGCGCGGCCTACAGCTTGGTCATGGTGAGTGAGAGGACCCCATCCCCCACACACCATTACATACCCCCTCCATCTCCCCCTGGGGACAGGGACCCCTTCTCACGTGGGGACAGGGACCCCCACCTCCCCTGGGGACAGGGACGCCTTCTCACCTGGGGGCAGTAACTTCATCTGCCCTGGAGAAAAGGACCTCATCTCTTCTGGGGACGGGGACCCCATCCTGCCTAGGGACAGTCCCCCAATGGGGCACCTAAAAATAAAAAAACACTACTGATACCAGTGGTGGAACTACAGGGCTCACAAAGGTCATACCTGTGACCCCCCCCCTGGAGTTCCACCGCCAGACTCGGAGGGAAGGGCCCTGGCTGGGGTTCAGGGGGGCCCTTCATGGTTCCTTGCATCGAGGCCCTGAAGGTTCTAGTTACGTCACTGGAAGCAGGGTTGCCATAGAAATGTTGGATTGAGAAGGAGGCTTGGTTAACAGTGCAGGAAGTGCTAAATGTAAGGGCGGAAATAAATGGACTCAGAAAACAATACTTAAGATGGTGCTGCCTAACCCCTGGAAACAAGATTTTTAAAGTTTCTTTAAACAGTAAGTAATATGCGATTTGGGCTGGATTACAGTGGCTATACTTTGACAATTACTTATTATAATGGATAAATGAAAAGAAGCATCAGAGTGGGAGAGAGTTTACTTCCTCTTTAAGGATGCATGCACTGTATTTTCACCATTTGAGGAGGCCACAAGGATGGTGAGCCGTGACAGTGCATGCATGAGTGACACAATCCTTTCCTCTCAAGGCCCACTTTATCCAGACACCATCATTCCTATGTCACAGAACACACAGGAGGAGAGAGGGGAGGATGATTCTGGCACTTTCATATGCTTTGAAGAAGAGGAAGACATGCATCAATCTGTAAGCCATGGCTTTCCAACCCCAGGACCCTTGGGAGTAGTAGGTGGCTGGGAGGAGGAAGTTCCAGATACTGTTATCCTGAGTGACTCCAAGAAGTCTGCTTCTCAAGCCTCTGCAAATTTGAGGCACATGGGCAACCTCATGCTTCAAAGCCTGCAAAAGGACCAAAGAATACGTGGTATACTGTTTGGCAACCCTCCTTGACCACCGTTATAAGGGGAAGGTCTCATAACTAATCCCGTCTCCACACAGAGTGCAGAAGATAAAATCTCTTGAGGACATGTTAAAGAGGATTTTATTGAACAATTTTCCTGACTCCAGTGGGTTACAGTGTCATGGAAAACTTAGTTTTGAGTTTTCTGTTGGTCAAGAGAGGAGCGTTGGAGAAGGCGTTTGCGTAAGTGAGGTATTTCAGAATTTTGTTAGTCCTCACCGCCCAGGGCTGTTGCTTCCACATCCCATCAGCACCGTCTGCATCACATGGTGGACGAGATGGAGAAGTTTCAAGCTGACGATCCACTGACTTACTGGGTCATGAGAATAGACCACTGGCCAGAACTTGCCCAATATGCTATTGAGTTTCTGGGCTACCCTGCATCCAGCATGCTTTCAGAATGGGCATTTAGTGCTGCAGGAGGTTTCCTTACTGACCATAAAACGTGTCTGTTCACAGACTCCGTGGACCATGGACCATTTGACTTTTTTAAAATGAATCAGTCCTGGATTACCAGCTATGAAACTCCTGATGCTGATGTCACAGATTAAGTCTTTTTTAAGATGTGGAATCTCTGCAGGACTTTCAGGCTGCCTAGCTTTGAGGGTGTTCCAGCATTTCATCTGGAAGAATGTTTTTGGTATAGGTTTCATAAGCACAATTAACACCCAAAGACCAGTTTTTCTGCACCTGTTTGACAGGTGGATATCATTGCAATGTTTTACAGCAAGGCCAATTCTTGCTTTCATCAAGAGTACCTCTATAGGGTTACAATGGGAGGGCGCCTCCAACACCCAAAGACCAATTTTTCTGCACCTGTTTGACAGGTGCATATCATTGCAATTTTTTACAGCAAGGCCGATCAAACACCACCAATTTCTTGGTTCTCACAGCTCCCTGGGCAGAGAACTGGTGACTGTCAGTCACAGCTCTCTGCTCTGCCCCACCACGCTCACTGGAGCACTGGGCTGTGGAGGGGGTGAGAGCGGCCAGCTGAGGCTCTCAGCAGATTGCTGAGAGGCTGAGCCAGGTGCTGGTCCAAGCTTGTGGACGGATTATGACCATATGGTTGTGATCTTGCCCATGCCTGGGCTGCCTCCGTGACATCAGCCGACAGCCAGGTTCAGCCTGCTGTCCACTAAAAACGGGTCCCAGGAGTGCAGGACGAACTGCACTTCTGTCTTCCACAGGAGAGATACAGCCAAACAAGCTTTGGCTGCACTTCTTCTTTAACTACAAAATAATGGATTTTCTTTGCCAGTAAATGACAACTGTATGAGCCTTTTACAAAGTGGACCTCATGCTTAATCAGTACAATTTATGAAGTAATTTCAAAATTTGTTATGTATACTAAATAAGAATGTAGAAGTAGGCAGGCTAGGATCCAAAAGTTACAGAGGAACTCTGCTTTTGTTAATAAAAAAACATTCCCTTCTGGGTGATTAATGTACATAGCAAAAATTTAACAAACTTTGTTGTAGATTCCTATCTTTTGTTATTCTGAAAAAATATTTTTTGTCTGTGTCCATGTGCAAAATTAATGTGAATGAGAGCGATTTTATAAATATCAATCAGCTGCTGCATTAGCAGGGTTCTCATGAGGAAAGGGGGAAGGTCTGCATCCCTTTAGATGTGATTTCCCTTTGAGAGTATCGCACTAAAAATTAAATTTTTTGTTGCAGGGAATACCCAAAGTCTGACTTGTATGTTAGTGTAGACTTCTAGTAAAATCAGTGAGCCAATCACACAAGCAGGAATCTACATTTCTGGGGGGCGTTCTGTATACTGTGTACAGAACACCTCCAGACTGCCACATTGCATTTTACAGAAAATGACAGAGCTGTAGATTGAAAAGGAAAGCTCATTTTTAATAACATAGAATTACAAAATGACTTGAGTCGGAATTGCATACGTTATATTATATTTTTTTATTTGCTATATTTTTCCCACAAAAGTGGAGTTAGCCTTTAAAACTTGCCCTAAAGCTTAACGAATATGAATGTAGACGGATCAATATATGTTGGAACACAGGGATCTACTTAAATTTGTCTGTCCCTGTACGCCACATTCATTTTAATTGGTGGCCATGAAGCAGGGTTCTATTTTTACTGAAAGATCAATGAGCACTACACAGACCTTTGTATACACCATTTCAGTGGTGTTTTTGAATGTGAACTGCTATTACAATTGCCCTTCTTGTCCATTAGCAAGAGCTGATTCATGAATAGAAGCCTGAGCAATTCTCAGAAATCAGACTCACATAAATTGTACACTTATAATCACCTATGTAGAAAATAATATACTAGGGTTGTTCTAATTACACATGAACATAAATTATATATCATCAAAATCTGGAAATGTTATTATTTTCATAGTTTTTAATACTTATAAAAAGCCCCAATTGTGAGTAAGGGTTGTGTCCTTACTTGCAATGTCTTGTACTAACTAACCAGATAATGCACTATCCTCCCAAATTGAGAACTAGGAATTTTTTTTACTTAGGCCAGCCATAGACAATTCGAACCATGTATGGGCAAGCTGAATGTACCCAAGTTGACCGACTAATCAACTTAGGTACAACCAGCCTGTCAGATTTTACATGTGATTATTGCTACTGGCTATTGTAGCCCCTTGCAATAATCACTGTTTTCCCAACAGGGGGTATGCCCCCCCCCCCCCCCCCGCCACACACACAAGAGGAGAGTAATTCCTCCATCAAGCAATCAAGCAATTTTTTTTCCTGCAACCCTTGCTGGCAGAATAGAAAATCGCTCCACCTATGGCTGGCGTCACTCGCCTGAAGAGCAAATTAGAATGTTGTTACCTAAGGACTTTTTTCTCCCATTAGTTGCATTTACTCAAAGTTGGGTTCAATCACACGCTAAGCCCCATGGTGAATACAGATTGTGTCTGCGTATCCAGAAGTTTTGCAATTCGTTAATTATAGATACCGTATATACTCGAGTATAGGCCGACCCGAATATAAGCCGAGGCCCCCAATTTACCCCCAAAAAAACTGGCAAACTTATTGACTCGTGTATAAGCCGAGGGTGAGACATGCCTGTCCATCCCTGTGTGTGTGTCCGTCCATCCCTGTGTGTCCGTCCATCCATCCCTGTGTGTGTGTGTGTCCATCCATCCCTGTGTGTGTGTGTCTCCATCCATCCATCCATCCATCCCTGTGTGTGTGTGTCTCCATCCATCCATCCATCCATCCCTCCCTGTGTGTGTGTGTCTCCATCCATCCATCCATCCATCCATCCCTGTGTGTGTGTGTGTCTCCATCCATCCATCCGTGTGTGTGTGTGTGTGTGTGTGTGTGTGTGTGTGTGTGTGTGTGTCCAGCCTACCTGTGTCCCGAGCCTTTGTCCCGAGCCTCCGTCCCGTGTCGTGCCTTGCCTTCGTCCCGTCCCGTCCCGTCCCGTCCCGTGCCGTGCCTTGCCTTGCCTTGCCTCCGTCCCGTGCCCTCTTCGTCGGCGGCCATTGTAAAATTCAAAAGCCGCGCCTCCTCCTTCGCCTGTGATAGGCGGAACACTGAATTTCCCAGCAGCCTGTGTTCCGCCTATCACGGACGTCGTATCATCCTCGTCCGTAGTACGAGGATGATACGACGTCCGTGATAGGCGGAACACTGAATTTCCCAGCAGCCTGTGTTCCGCCTATCACGGACGTCGTATCATCCTCGTACTATCACAGGCGAAGGCGGAGCCGGAGGCGCGGCTTTTGAATCATAGAATGGCCGCTGTCTGTCTGCTCGACACGCTGATCGAGCGGGCAGACAGCGATGACTCGAGTATAAGCCGAGGGGGGCACTTTCAGCCTCAAAAAAGAGGCTGAAAATCTCGGCTTATACTCGAGTATATACGGTATATTTTTCCGTGGGAAGAAAAATAAAAATGTTCATGTCAAATTTAATATTGGAACCCAAATCAAGAGCTGGAGTTTTGAATTTTCTTACATGAAGTATATTATTATTTATTTCATTTTTAACTTATTTGTTAAAGTTGATGTATTTTTCTTCCAGTTTTTTCTTAATGAAAAAAACCTTGCAAATGTATTTTCACAACACAGCCTAGCTCTTAACAACAAAATTGCACTATAGTATGTCATGGGACTTTAGAGGCACAAGCATTCATTTTACTATTAAAAACATTTTATTGGTTCATATTTGTTTAAAAAAATGTGTACATCAGTGTAAACTCTTATGAATGAATGAATGAAATACTTGTATAGCGCACAATGCGAACTGAATCGCCTCTAGGCGCTATGGCGAGCTTTGATCATCTGTTAAAAGAGGAAGGTCTTGAGTTTTTTCCTAAAAGCCAGGTGATTTTCTTCCAGGCGGCTGTTGATTGGTAGAGCATTCCATAGCCGAGGCCCTTGGACAGCGAATCTCCGATCACCCTTGGATTTATACCGGGCTTTGGGCACGAGGAGGAGGTTTTTGTTGGCTGATCGAAGACTACGGTTTGGTGTGTAATGATTTATTTTCTCCATTAGGTATTGCGGAGCCTCTCTATGCACGCATTTGTGGGTGAGGCAAAGGGTCTTGAACGTGATCCCATTTTTTACGGTTAGCCAATGTAAGCTCCTCAGCGAAGGAGAGATGGATTCCCAGGGTTTTTTTTCCTGTTATCAGCCTTGCCGCCGTGTTTTGGATCAGTTGTAATCGCGCAAGTTGATATTGTGGTAATCCTATGTAAAGCGAATTTGCGTAGTCCAGACATGAATGAATGATTGTTCCCACTACCACTGCTTTGTCATTCTTTGGGATAAAAGGGATGAGTCTGCGAAGCATGCACAGCAGATGGTGAGATCCACTGACTACTGCTCCTATTTGCGCATCCATTGACATTTGTGCATCTAAAATAACCCAGAGACTCTTCGCTTTGGTCTTTGGGGAGATAGTCTGCCCAAAGACGGTTGGTGGAGACCAGGACGTTTTGGTTGCGGGCTTATGATTTGAGTGTAAGATAAGAAGCTCTGTCTTTGATTCGTTCAGCTGGAGGGAGTTAGTGGTCATCCAGTCCTCTATTGATTTGAGGCAGTTTTCAAGTTGTTGTTGGTGATCTTTTTTTCCATTGATCTGGAAATAAAGTTGCGTGTCGTCAGCGTAAGAGTGGAAGCAGAGATCTGAGCATCTGATGATTTGAAGGAGTGGGCGAATGTAAATGTTGCATAACAATTTTAAATACATGATAAAATACAGAATGTGAAAAAATCCAACATTGGTAATTTGTTCACATGTATTAGTCTTTACGGCTCAATGAGTTTCCTGGACATCGTCCTCTTCGTCAGGAACCACCAATACAGGCTTTAAATATAATGCAATCTAGACAAGATAACAATTGTCAAAAATCACATTAACAATACACCCGTTGCATAAAGGACCTCATCCCCACATGCTAAATGCTTTTTTTTATGGATTTGTAATTTTTTAATTTTGCTAGTCGTTA
Source organism: Lithobates pipiens (assembly GCF_037356315.1). Lineage (NCBI taxonomy): Eukaryota > Metazoa > Chordata > Amphibia > Anura > Ranidae > Lithobates > Lithobates pipiens. The sequence continues at coordinate 39,282,183 of NW_027507788.1, forward strand.
CTCCAACCATTAAATGCATATATTGTTGTAATGCTATTTTTGTAATGCTATAGAAAACCCTTTGGGGCACTGTAGAGCATGGAGTAGCTGGAAGGTTAGACTGCCCGGTGGAGGTCAGTGGCGCTGAAGCCGAACCCTTATGGGGGGTGGGTTGTCGCATTCATTGGGAACAGGACACTGCCGCAATGCTTCGTGGGCATGTCCTTAGACACACCTGCCCCTGTCGCCCAGTGGTTGCCCGTGTGGGCGTCAGTCTCTATTGGACAAGGGGTGCCTCCAGGGAATATGCATGTGTTGTTCCCTCCGGCCTGGACGGACGTGCTCCTTTGATGTCTTAGGCTGGCACAGGCGCGGACCACCCGGAGGCATCTGCGGCCATCTTTAGTAATGGCCATGATGCTGGATGTATCTTTCTGGTGGGGAAGCAGGGTGTGCATGCAGTGTGCCCAGAGTGAGCCGCGCCCATCCTGGGTGGCCACACCCAGGTGGCCAGCGGAAATGCCAACTGGCCACCTGGGTGTGGCCAATTTTGGGGGGAGCTCCTCTATATATATCTTCAGATATTAAAGTGATTGTAAAGTCTAATTTTTTTCTATTAAAAATAACAAACATAATATACTTACCTGCTCTGTGCAGTGGTCTTGCACAAAACAGCCCCAGATCCCCCTCTTCTCTGGTCCCTCTTCTGTGCTCCTTGCCCCTTCCCCTGTTGAGTGCCCCCACAGCAAGAAGCTAAAAAACCTTCTGAATTTACAACCCCTTTAAGTGCCAAAGGCATGGTTGTTAAACAATTATGCGGTTGTCTCCATCTATTTTACAGACTCTGTGCATATATTATAGATAAACAATGCTATCTTTTTTGTTACCGTATGGTATTATTCCTTTAGCGATATTTGGGTCGTATGTAATGACTTACCTAAGCCTCTGAGGAGGGGAGAGGGAGAGAGGGAGGAGGGGGGTCTGGATACATAAATGTCCGTGTGTGTGTAAGGGTTCCCCCATGACCCTGCTTGGTGTCGTTTTTTGCTATTTCCCTCCTTTCCGTCTTTGCTGTTTGGTTCACCCCCCACCTAATTTAGCATGTGGGGATGAGGTCCTTTATGCAATGGTTGTATTGTTAATGTGATTTTTGAGAATTGTTATCTCATCTAGATTGCATTATATTTAAAGTCTGTACTGGTGGTTCCTGACGAAGAGGACGATGTCCAGGAAACGCGTTGAGCCGTAAAGACTAATACATGTGAATAAATGACCAATGTTGGATTTTTTTCACATTCTGTATTTTATCATGATGTATTTGAAATTGTTGTGCAATAAGAGTTTACACTGATGTACAATATTTTTTAACTGCTTCAGGCCCGGAAGATTTTACCCCCTTCCTGACCAGAGCACTTTTTGCGATTCGGCACTGCGCCGCTTTAACTGACAATTGCGTGGTCATGCGACGTTGTACTCAAACAAAATTGATGTCCTTTTTTCCCCACAATTAGCGCTTTCTTTTGGTGGTATTTGATCACCTCTGCGGTTTTTATTTTTTGCGCTATAAACAAAAAAAAACATTATTTTTTACTTTTTGCTATAATATATATCCCCGAAAAATATATAAAAAAAAACGATTGTTTTCCTCAGTTTAGGCCGATATGTATTCTACATATTTGTGGTAAAAAAAATTTTTTCAATAAGTTTATATTGATTAGTTTACACAAAAGTTATAGCATCTACAAAATAGGGGATAATTTTATGGTCATTTTTTAATAGTAATGGCAGCGATCTGTGATTTTATCTGGACTATGACATTATGGCGGACACATCGGACACTTTTGACACTATTTTGGGACCATTGTCAGTTATACAGCGATCAGTGCTATAAAAATGCACTGATTACTGTGTAAATGACACTGGCAGTGAAGGGGTTAACCACTAGGGGGCGATGAAGGGGTTAAGTGTGGCCTAGGGAGTGATTCTAACTGTGGGGGGATGGGCTTTAAGTCACATGACAGCGATCACTGCTCTCGATGAAAGAGAGCAGTGATCTCTGTCATGACACAAGCCAGAACGGGGAAATGCCTTGTTTACATAGGCATTCCCCATTCTGAGGCTCCGTGACACGATCGCCGGGAGACCGTTGGACATCGAGTCCGCCGGTCCCACGGGCACGGTCACACTGTATGCGGCGTGCGTGACTGCTATCACCACCTCTTAAAGGGGACGTACAGGTACACCCATTTTCCCACCGCTGCCATTGTGCCAACGTATATCGGCGTTGCCCGGGCCCGGCAAGTGGTTAAACAAATATGAACCAATTAAATGTTTTTAAGGGCCAGTTCACAGCACATACAGTCCAGTGTGTTTTTTTGCTGCATCAAAAATGCATAGAAAGTAGGTTATATGGTTTTCAATGGCATAGTTCACACCAATGCTTGCAGTTCCAGTGTGTTCCAGTTCCAGAAAAAAAGTAGAACATGCTGAATTTCTCCTGCACTGGACTGTATTGGAATGCTGTAAAAAGCATCAAAAACTCACGGGAACACACCTAAACGCACCAAAAATGCACTGGAACACCCATGTTCTTATTTAAGGTTAAGGGGAAAAAAAAGGGGGGGGGGGGGAATGGACGGGACTGCATTGCTTCGCTCTGCCATCGCGGCAATACCTCAGGTGTCATTTGAAAACTGTTTTCATTTGTTGGCACTGCTCACGTATGTGTTCGCTTCTGTATGCGAGCTCAGCGGGAAAGGGGCACGTTTAAAACATTTTTTTGGTTTTCTTATTTATTTTACCTTTTATTTCTACACTGTTTAAAACAAAAGAATTGTCACTTTTATTCCTATTACAAGGAATGTAAACATCCCTTAATAGAAAAAAGCATGATAGGACCCCTTAAAGTGGAAGTAAACCTTTCTATAAGTAACCAGCCATTGGATGGTTTGAAAGTTTGGTTGAGAGCACAACCAATGTGAAAGTTAGAGCCACCATAGAGACCACTTTTATCAGAAACAAGACCGCTCACTGAAGAAGAGGATACCAGGGTTATGGTAGCTAGATGCTGCCAAAACAACGATATCCCTCTTCAAATTTCCAACGTATGTCGTTGTGGAAGTGGCTATAGTGCAATTTTGTTTTTAATTTCAAGTTAGGAATGTGGCACTTAGATTTCTTAAATTTGATTGGGCTTAATGGCCTAGCTCTTGTTATTAAACAAATGTAAACTCAGTTTTTTTCAGATTAACTTTAAATCATAATTTTACTGGATTTTTAATATTTGTAAACCTTTTTTTCTATATACTGTATGTCATTAAAAATAACCTTCTTGATCCCCTTCAATCTGGATTTCGCCCTCAACACTCCACAGAAACTGCTCTTTTAAAACTCACAAATGACCTACTAACTGCAAAAACCAACGGACACTGTTCTGTACTCCTACTTCTGGACCTTTCAGCTGCCTTTGACACGGGTTGACCACCCCCTCTTCCTCAAAAACCTTTACTCCCTTGGTCTCTGTGACTGTGCTCTTCAGTGGCTCTCATCCTACCTATCCCAACGCACCTTTAGTGTCACTTACAATTCTACTTCCTCCACTCCTCTTCCCTTCTCTGTCGGAGTCCCCCCAAGGTTCTGCTCTTCGACCTCTTATTTTCAATCTACACCTCTTCCCTGGGTCAGCCTCTCACAGCTTTCAATATCATTTCTACGCTGACGACACACAAATCTATCTCTCCACCCCTCAAGTCACGCCATCAGTCTCCTCACGCATCACTAACTTACTAACAGACATATCTGTATGGATGTCGCACCACTTCCTCAAACTCAACTTGTCCAAAACCGAACTTATAATATTTCCTCTCCCACGTGCCTCTTCCCCTGACTTCTCTGTCAAGAGTAATGGCACAACCATCCACCCAGCCCCACATGCTAGCATACTAGGTTTTATCCTGGACTCTGAACTCTCCGTTCGGCCCCACATCCAATCACTTTCCAAAGCTTGCCGCCTCAACCTCTGCAACATCTCAAAACGACGTCCCTTTCTAACCAATGAAACCACAAAGCTCCTGAATCACTCCCTGGTTATCTCTCGCCTTGACTTCTGCAATTCCCTCCACATTGGCTTACCTTTAAATAGATTATCTCCCTTCAGTCCATCATGAATGCTGCTGTCAGACTCATCCACCTTACAGACCGCACAGTGTCTGCTACCCCTCTCTGCCAGTCCCTCCATTGGCTGCCACTTGCCCAACAAATTAAATTCAAAATACTAACACTTACTTACAAAGCCATCCACAATTCTGCCCCCGGCTACATCACTAGCCTAGTCTCAAAATACCAACCTATTCGCCCTCTTCTTTCCTCCCAAGACCTCCTGCTCTCTAGCTCCCTCATCACCCCCTCCCATATCTGCCTCCAGGACTTCTCCTGAGCCTCGCTCATCCTCTGGAATTCACTGCCCCAATCTGTCAGACTGTCTCCAAATTTATCCACTTTTAGGCGATCCCTGAAAACTTTCCTCTTCAGAGAAGCCTATCCTGCCTCCATCTAACAACTGCACTATTTTCTTCATTAGCTCATCCCCCACAGCTATTACCCTTTTGTATAACATGAACCCCCCCCCCCCCCCTCTTAGATTGTAAGCTCTAACGAGCAGGGCCCTCTGATTCCCCCTCTCTTAAATTGTATTGTATTGTAATATCTGCTCTAATGTTGTAGAGCGCTGCGTAAACTGTTGGTGCTACAGTGGAGAAAAAAAATATTTAGTCAGCCACCAATTGTGCAAGTTCTCCCACTTAAAAAGATGAGAGAGGCCTGTAATTGTCATCATAGGTATACCTCAACTATGAGAGACAAAATGTGGAAAAAATCCAGACAATCACATTGTCTGATTTTTTTAAAGAATTTATTTGCAAATTATGGTGGAAAATAAGTATTTTGTCAATATCAAAGTTCATCTCAATACTTTGTTATATATCCTTTGTTGGCAATGAGAGAGGTCAAACTTTTTCTGTAATTCTTCACAATGTTGTCACACACTGTTGCTGGTATGTTGGCCCTTTCCTCCATGCAGATCTCCTCTAGAGCAGTGATGTTTTGGGGCTGTCGTTGGGCTTTCAACTTCCTCCAAAGGTTTTCTATGGAGTTGAGATATGGAGACTGGCTAGGCCACTCCAGGACCTTAAAATGCTTCTTACGAAGCCACTCCTTCGTTGTCCGGGCGGTGTGTTTGGGATCATTGTCATGCTGAAAGACCCAGCCACGTTTCATCTCCAATGTCCTTGCTGATGGGAGGAGGTTTTCACTCAAAATTTCACGATACATGGCCCCATTCATTCTTTCATGTGCACGGATCAGTCGTCCTGTTCCCTTTGCAGAGAAGCAGCCCCAAAGCATGATGTTGTCACCCCCATGCTTCACAGTAGGTATGGTGTTCTTCTCAACGAGTTGTGTTTCTTCCAAATAGTTCTACTTTGGTTTCATCTGCCCATGTGACATCCTCCCATCCTCTTCTGGATCATCCAAATGCTCTCTAGCGAACCTCAGACGGGCCCGGACATGTACTGGCTTAAGCACAGGGGGACACATCTGGCACTGCAGGATCTGAGTCCCTGGCGGCATAGTGTGTTACTGATGGTAGCCTTTGTTATGTTGGTCGCAGCTCTCTGCAGGTCATTCACTAGGTCCCCCTGTGTGGTTCTGGGATTTTTGCGCACCATTCTTGTGATTATCGCTCCCACCGTTGATTTCTTCACACCAAGCTGCTTGCCTATTGCAGATTCAGTCTTCCTAGTCTGGTGCAGGTCTACAATTTTGTTTCTGGTTTCCTTCGACAGCTCTTTGGTCTTCACCATAGTGGAGTTTGGACTGTTTGAGGTTGTGGACAGGTGTCTTTTATACTGATAACAAGTTCAAACAGGGGCCATTAATATAAGTAATGAGTGGAGGAGAGAGGAGCCTCTTAAAGAAGAAGATGCAGGTCTGTTAGAGCCAGAAATCTTGCTTGTTTGTAGGTGACCAAATATTTATTTTCCACCATAATTTGCAAATAAATTCTTTCAAAAATCAGAGAATGTGATTGTCTGGATTTGTTCACACATTTTGTCTCTCATAGTTGAGGTATACCTATGATGACAATTACAGGCCTCTCTCACCTTTTTTAAGTAGGAGAACTTCCACAATTGGTGGCTGACTAAATACTTTTTTGCCCCACTGTATATAAATCCTGTATAATAATAATAATGTATAACAATAATAATAATAATATGGGGGAAGCCACATTTAAAGTATAAATAAAGGCAACATTTTGTTTTTGTTTTGGATAGAGTGGAGATGGAATAGAACGCTTGTCAGTATTTATTGCTGTCTGTGTCTCCATTAGGGAAATCCATCCTGTTCATCATTATCTTTGAAAGTGAAAGTAAAAGAAAATCCCAAATTTTGGGTTGTCCCTAGAAAACTAATAGAGGTAACTCTTCAAATGGGGACACTAGTTCTGGTGACCTAGGGGTCCCCATGAGATTCACTTACTGAACAAGGATTTACTCTCACTTCCTGTTTGGCTATAGGACAGGAAGTGAAGTGAAATCTACGCAATAGGACACAGATGGTTCTACTTTATTGACTGCATATGCAGTCTAATTCCTACTTTGCAGTGCTACACAATGGGGTTGATTTACTAAAGGCAAATTGACTGTGTACTTCGCAAAGTGCATTTGCATTTGTGCTTGCACATCATTGGATGATGGAAGTCATAGTTACATAGTAGGTGAGGTTGAAAAAAGACACAAGTCCATCAAATCCAACCTATGTGTGTGATTATATGTCAGTATTACATTGTATATCCCTGTATGTTGTAGTCGTTCAGGTGCTTATCTAATAGTTTCTTGAAACTATCAATGCCCCTCGCTGAAACCACCACCTGTGGAAGGTAACACTTTTCAATGTCTGTATTGGATTTGCAAACTTAGTACTTATCCTTGGATTCTGTTTTTGATCTCTGTAGCGCTTGTCTACCTCCATCTATGCCCTGCATTGGGCTGGGGTGTTTTTAGCACTTGATCCTGTCCCACAATTCTTGCCACCTATTCCACCATCTTTTGGCTTGTGTGTTGCGATGCTGGGAATGTATATACCTGGGTAAGCATTGTACCTCCTTGGACTAAGCACATTGAGACTAATTTCATATTAAAATGTCCTGTATTATATGTGTATTTAATTGTACGGCATATATGTACATTCTGTACTCTTAAACTTTTTCTTTACATTTATGTTATTGTTAGTTGCATACTCCCCTGAAGAAGCACAAACGTGAAACATGTCGGGAGAAAATACGATCAGCCTCAGCAACTAACACTTTCAGGATCCCCTATACTCTATGTCATGTATTTTTTTGTATAATGAGTGTATTTGCTATTTGTGTCTTTACAAAATATTTTTATACATTTCTAAATATTAAAGCTATGAATTCTTTTATAAGAAATCTCTGTTTTTTTACAAATTGTACCGTATAAAAATCCCCTGCTCCCCTTCTTTCCTATCTTAGGATACAACATTAATAGAGGTAACTCTTCAAATGGGGACACTAGTTCTGGTGACCTAGGGGTCCCCATGAGATTCACTTACTGAACAAGGATTTACTCTCACTTCCTGTTTGGCTATAGGACAGGAAGTGAAGTGAAATCTACGCAATAGGACACAGATGGTTCTACTTTATTGACTGCATATGCAGTCTAATTCCTACTTTGCAGTGCTACACAATGGGGTTGATTTACTAAAGGCAAATTGACTGTGTACTTCGCAAAGTGCATTTGCATTTGTGCTTGCACATCATTGGATGATGGAAGTCATAGTTACATAGTAGGTGAGGTTGAAAAAAGACACAAGTCCATCAAATCCAACCTATGTGTGTGATTATATGTCAGTATTACATTGTATATCCCTGTATGTTGTAGTCGTTCAGGTGCTTATCTAATAGTTTCTTGAAACTATCAATGCCCCTCGCTGAAACCACCACCTGTGGAAGGGAATTCCACATCCTTGACGCTCTTACAGTAAAGAATCCTTTACGTAGTTTAAGGTTAAACATGTTTTCTTCTAATTTTAATGAGTGGCCACGAGTCTTGTTAAACTCCCTTTTGCAAAAAAGTTTTATCTCTATTGTGGGGTCACCAGTATGGTATTTGTATATTGAAATCATATCCCCTCTCAAGCGACTCTTCTACCAGAATAAGTTCAGTGCTCGCAACCTTTCCTCATAACTAATATCCTTCAGACCCTTTATCAGCTTTGTTGCCCTTCTTTGTACTCGCTCCATTTCCAGTACATCCTTCCTGAGGACTGGTGCCCAGAACTGGATAGCATATTCCAGGTGCGGCCGGACCAGAGTCTTGTATAGTGGAAGAATTATCGTTTTATCTCTGGAGTTGATGCCCTTTTTAATGCATGTCAATATTCTGTTTGCTTTGTTAGCAGCAGCTTGGCATTGCATGCCATTGCTGAGCCTATAATCTACTAGGACCCCCAGGTCCTTTTCCATCCTAGATTCCCCCAGAAGTTCTGCCCCCAGTGTATAGATTGCATTCCTATTTTTGCTACCCAATTGCATTATTTTACATTTTTGTACATTGAACCTCATTTGCCATGTAGTTGCCCACCCCATTAATTTGTTCAGATCTTTTTGCAAGGTTTCCACATCCTGCGGAGAAGTTATTTCCTTGCTTAGCTTAGCATTGTCCACAAATACAGAGATTTACCCCATCCTCCAGGTTGTTTATGTAAAAATTAAATAGGATTGGTCCCAGCACAGAACCCTGGGAGACCCCACTAACCCCTAGCACCCCTGACCATTCCGAGTACTCCCCATTTATCACCACCCTCTGAATTTGCCCTTGTAGCCAGTTTTCAATCCATGTACTCACCTTATGGTCCATGCCAAGGGACCTTATTTTGTACAGTAAACGTTTATGCGGAACTGTGTCAAATGCTTTTGCAAAATCCAGATACACCACATCTACGGGCCTTCCTTTATCTAGCTGGCAACTCAACTCCTCATAGAAGGTTAGTAGATTGGTTTGGCAAGAACGATTCTTCATGAATCCATGCTGATTACTGCTAATGATACCGTTCTCATTACTAAAATCTTGTATATAGTCCCTTATCATCCCCTCCAAGAGTTTACATACCATTGATGTTAGGCTAACTGGTCTGTAATTCCCAGGGATGTATTTTGGGCCCTTTTAAATATTGTTGCTACATTGGCTTTTCTCCAATCAGCTGGTACCATTCCAGTCAGTAGACTGTCAGTAAAAATTAGGAACAATGGTCTAGCAATTACTTGACTGAGTTCCCTAAGTACCCTCGGGTGCAAGCCATCTGGTCCCGGTGATTTATTAATGTTAAGTTTCCCAAGTCTAATTTTAATTCTGTCCTCTGTCAACCATGGAGGTGCTACCTGTGATGTGTCTTGAGGATAAACACTGCAGTTTTGGTTACTGAAGCCCCCTGATTCCCTCGTGAAGACTGAGGAAAAGAATAAATTCAATACCTTCGCCATCTCCCCATCCTTTGTAACCAGATGTCCTTCTGCATTCTTTATTGAGCCAATATGATCTGTCCTCCCTTTTTTACTATTTACATACTTAAATAATTTCTTTAGGATTTTTTTTGCTCTCCTCCGCTATGTGTCTTTCATGTTCTATCTTAGCCGTCCTTATTGTACCCTTACATTTCTTGTTGCATTCTTTATAAAGTCTGAATGCTGATGATGATCCCTCAACCTTGTATTTTTTGAAGGCCTTCTCTTTTGCTTTTATATGCATTTTTACATTGGAGTTAAGCCATCCAAGACTTTTTGGTCACTCTTTTAAATTTATTACCCAATGGGATGCATTTGCTAATGCCCTTATTTATTATGCTCTTAAAGCAAACCCATCTCTCCTCCGCGTCAAATCAGTAGAGCTTCTGCTCATTTACTAAGCTCTGGAGCAACTGCACTTTGCAAAGTGCACAGTCTATTTGCCTTCAGTAAATCCAGCCCAATGGTTGTACTTTCTGTTACTTCCCACAATGCATTGTTATGAGTTTGCCAGTTCACTAAAAACAATGGAGTTTCCTCTGACACCAATGATGAGGCACTAGCCATCCCACTGACACCGTTGATGAGGCACAGTTCCTCCCAGTGACACCAGTAATGGAGCACTGTTCCTTCCACTGACACCAGCAAAGGAGCACCATTCCTCCCACTGACACTAATGATGGGGCACTATTTCTCTTACTGATATAATTTACTGGGCACTATTCCTCCCACTAATACCAATGATGGGACACTATTCCTCCACCTATTGGGCAAAGGTGATATAAAAATGTGTATATATATATATATATATATATATATATATATATATATATATATATATATATTAGGTTCCTCCACCCCAAACTCGCTCATCAATGTCTTTATGGGCCTTGCTTTGTGCACTGCTGCACAGTCAAACCCCTGAAAAACAACCCCACACCATAATCCTCCCTCTACCAAATGATTTGGAGGGGTGACCCAATACTTTTGGCAATATAGTGTGGATGAGCGAGTTTGGGGTGGAGGAACCTAACTGGGCTCCAACATCAGTGCTTGACCTCACAAATACACTTCTGGAAGAATGGTCAAACAGTCCCATAGACACACTCCTAAACCTCGTGAACAGCCTTCCCAGGAGAGTTGAAGCTGTTATAGCTGCAAAGAGTGGGCCAACTCAATATTGAACCCTACAGACTAAGATTGGGATGCCATTAAAGTTCATGTGCGTGTAAAGGCAGGCATCCCAATACTTTTGCCAATATAGTGTAGCTGTAGAAATAAATATAGTTGGGGTAAAATTGAACATGAATGACATTAAAAAAGGACCAGTTTGGACCAATGTAACTATGCATATACAGTGCATAGATCCTCACAGGTCCTAATGGAAAAGCACACATCCACAAAGCTTGAAAGCAGTATTATCCTCTACTAATGGCCGGTACACATGGAACATGGAGAGTACCGCGCCGCGTGCAGTACAATCCCGGATCCCGCAGCGAATAGAGTACTGAGCACAGGAGGTCAGCTGCACAGGCACCATTCAGAGAGTCTTTTGAATTTCCTGAATGAACGCAAAGAGTTCTCTGATTGGATGCGAAGGAGAGCGTGAGGTCACTGCTTCACCTCTCTAGCTTGTCCAATCAGAGAATGCTTTGCATTTATTAGGAAAATGCAAAGCATTCTCTGAATGGTGCCTGAGCCTAGCAGCCAACCTTCTGTGTTCACAATGCAGCAGGGCAACAGCTCAGCACAGCACAGCACTTGGAAGCAAGTGGATATCATTGAAGAGCCTATTAGAGTGATTTCCAGCTTCTAGAAGGATCCCACAGGTATGGTATATGAGTTATATTGATCCAAGCTGAACCAATGTAGCTATGTAAAAATATCCATACCTGGAATTCTTCTTTACATTTCTTGTACTCCATCAGACAAAGCAGGCAGAACTTCAAAAGCTGATTAGCTAAGAAGAAGAATTTTATATAAAATCATCAAACACGCTGGTTTAGGTAACTTTAAGTGCAGTTTAGTGTTATTTCTTTGAGTAAAGGCCTTGCACTCACAAGTAATACTGGAGGTGGCCACGTGTGTCTGCTCTCAATTGTATTTACTAGTTTCTGGGCCACGAGTGCACTTGTTTCATCATATATGCGCTTTCTCTATGTGATCTTTTCCGGTTCTTTACCTTACAGCCACCAAACAGCCACTCAGCATTTACCAAACAGATCAAATGTCTTTATGAAGAAATATATGCACTCTGCTTTGAAGAAAAGTGAACACAGTTTTATTTAGAAAGAGCAGCATTTATTAAAGCTGAACTCTGGGCAAAAACTTCCATTTAAATATATTCTTTAAAGTAACATTAATAGCAAATAAAAAAAAAAGAAATAAAATAATATAAAGAAGTAACACCTACCTGCTCTGTGCAATGAATTTGCACAGAAGCATCGCTGGCCTCATCTTCTTGCAGTCCCTGCTGCTGCTGTCAGCTTCTCCCCCCCTGGGTGCCTCCTGTAGCAACCCAGATGCTAAGGAGGCACCCATGTGTGTGTGCTCCTGTCAGGTCCCATGCCATGTCCGCAGTTTGACTGACAGCAGCAGGAGCTCATGGTTCTGTAGCTCTGGGTTTTTTCTTTGAAACAGAAAGTGAGGAGGGGTTCTGGAGCTGGAGACAGCGCTGGACCGGTGAAAGGAGTCAGATAAGTGTTCAGGGATAGGTTGGGGGGACTGTAAAGGACAGGTAGTAGGCATTTGTTGCTAGAAAAAGAAAAAGAAAAGAGGGCGCACCAGCCTAGTGCATTATGCCAAATGTATTTATTTTGTGTAAAGGAGATAAAACCACTCACAAGCATGAAGATAGACATACGCTTATACAGGCCACTGTTCTGTGGCTATACAGCCCCGGAATCAGCAATTTCCAGATCACAGGGGAGACCATACAGGGGCCCTGCTGGCTGATGCAATGTGAAGGTTTACTTCAGCTCAATATATACATGTACAAATTCCATTGCCCATCTGAGAGGTGTATTCAATGGCATTTGTACATGTACTGTATATATCGAATTGAAAGAGCTTGTTAGGCTTTGAGGAAGAAGGTAAACCTTCCAAATGCATCAACCAGCAGGGGCCCCTGTATGGTCTCACTGTGATCTGGAGATTGCTAATTCCAGGACTGTATAGCCACGGAACAGTGGCCAGTATAAGCGTATTTCCATCTACATGCTTGTAAGAAGTTTTAATTTTTTTTATACAAAATAAATACATTTGGGATAATGCACTAGGCTAGTGCACCCTCTTATTTTTTTTATATTTTTCTAGTAAAGACACCCCCAATCCTTGAGGGAAGCAAGGCCAGAGACAGTATCCCCAGAGAAGTGGATCATCACTCATACAGTGCCTTGAAATTTTTGCCCATATTTTCATACAACCAAAAATGCATTTTATTGGGATTTTCTGTATGTTTAGGGCCTCAAGTCTTTTGTAGATTCTAACAGTTTTCTTTTAAGATTGCCCTGTATTTTTCTCTCCATCCATCTTCCCATCAACACTGACCAGCTTCCCTGTTACAGCTGAAGAAAAGCATCCCAACATGATGCTTGCCACCACCATGTTTCATGGTGGGGATGGTGTGTTCAGATGTGCAGTGTTAGTTTTCCACCACACTGTCGGGGCTGGCTTAGCCCTTCCTTCTCTGAGCTGGCTGCTCAGCTATCGGCTAATTGCCAACTCTCATCTCTCTCCACAGTTACCAGCTGTTCCTGATCATGCTCGTCTGACCTGCCTACTTAAAGCTGTCCAGCTCACTTCACCTCTACCTTCGCCTTGGTCACATCACAAAAAAATATCTCCTGCGGTTCTGTTTAAAGACTGGCTTGCTGACATCCCTTTTGGCTCCTTATCCTGCTTGCTGTTGCTCTACTTGGATCCCTGACTTCTGGCCTGGATGACTACCCGATCCGGTTACTGGACCCTGGCTATGCTTTGATTACACTTTTTCTATTTACCGTTTTATTTAATAAACAAGTGTGATTTCATTGTAATTCTGTCTCAGTCTGATTCATGGTTTCTGACACACACATAGCGTTTTGCTTTTAGGTCAAAAAGTTCAATTTTGGTCTCATCTGACCAGAGCACCTTCTTCCACATGTTTGCTGTGTCCCCCTCATGGTTTCTCGCAAACTGCAAACGAGACTTCTTATGGCTTTCTTTCAACAACGGCTTTCTTCTTGCCACTTTGTGGTCAAATTTGTGGAGAGCACGACTAATAGTTGTCTTGTGGACAGATACTCCCACCTGAGCTGTGGATCTCTGCAGCTTCTCCAGAGTTACCATGGGCCTCTTGGCTGCTTCTCTGATTAATGCCCGGCCTGTTGATTTAGGTGGACAGCCATGTCTTGGTAGGTTTGCAGTTGTGCGATACTCTTTCCATTTTCAGATGATGGATTGAACAGTGCTCCGTGAGATGTTCAAAGCTTGAGATATTTTTTTATAACCTAACCCTGCTTTAAATTTATTCACAACTTTATCCCTGACCTGGAAAAAATGGTATATATCGTGCTAACACCCCAAAAGGATAATCAAATAGCACCCAGCACAACAAACACCAACAAGTGCAAACCAAAAATACATATATAAAAATTATGTGCAGCGCTCAAAAATGAGTATGCAAAATCAATGTAGTAAAAGTGACATGAATATCACAGGACATCCGATGTTCAATAAGTCCATATATTGTCATACAAAGATTAATATAATGTTTTAGCAGCGTTTTTTGGGCCACTAGCAGGGGTGCTTTTAGCCCCCGCTAGCAGCCGAATAAAGGGGTTAACCCCCCTGACGGTATTCCCGAGTCTGACTCGGGGTGGATTTTTTATACCAAGAGCGGTATCCCCGAGTCAGACTCGGGACTGCATCGCTGGATCCAGGAGGAGGTTTACTTACCTTCTCCCTCGGATCCAGCGTTGTCTCCCCGCTGTACGAGCGAGCCGTGTCTCGCTCGATGCATCACATCGCCGATATCCGTGCCCTGCGAGCGTTGCGACGCACGGGGACGGAGATCGGCGCCAAATTCAAAAAGTGAAACAAACAGTAAACATACAGTATAATGTAATCTTACAGATTACATTGCTGTATGTAAATATTTCACATCCCCGTTGTCCCTAGTGGTCTGCCCAGTGTCCTGCATGCAGTTTTATATAATAAAAACTGTTCTTTATGCCTGGAAACTGGAGATTGCCCATAGCAACCAAAACTGTCACTGTACATCAAAAATGATTTTAGACCAGCTAGAAAACAGCGATAATAAATTAGAATCACTCGCAGAATTGAGCGATAGCGATTTGTGGGGAGATCCGTCATCAAATACTGAAAAGTAATGACAGTGACAATTCTGCAACTGAGCAAATTTCTGTGTTTTTGATTTGATTACATTATTGAATAATTTTTATTATTGTTATAATATTATTTGGTACAATTATTTATAATTATTTATTATATTATAATTTATGATTTAATTTTTCAAACTTTATCATACCCGGGATGTCTGCTAGACTCTGGTTTGGACAGATTTAACCACTTGCCGACCGCCTCACGCCGATGTACGTCGGCAGAATGGCACGGGCAGGCATAAGCACGTACATGTACGTGCTTTGCCTCCCGCGGGTCGGGGGCCCGATCGGGCCCCCGCCCGGTGCCTGCGGCGGTCGGTTTTCGTTCGGGAGCGATCCCGGACGAGGGGACGGCCATTCATTCATGGCCACCCCCTCGCGATCGCTCCCGACGAATGGAAATCCCCGGTGACATCACTTCCTCTCCTGTAATGTAAACACAGGAGAGGAAGTGATGTATTCTCTCCTCCGTGTCGGTATTTTTCGTTCCGACACGGAGGAGAGCGGATCAGTGAGTTGCACCAACACATCCCACACACAGTAGAACATGCCAGGCACACTCACACCCCCCCTTTACCCCCCGATCACCCCCCCAATTACCCCTGCCCCCCAGTCACAGTGACACCAATGTCATTTTTTTTTTTTTTTTTTTTTTTTTGCATTGGTGTCATTTGTGACTGTAATAACTGTTAGGGCAGTTAGGGTTAGCCCCCTTTAGTTCTAATGTACCCCCCTAACCCCCCCAATAAAGGTTTAACCCCGTGATCACCCCCCGTCGCCAGTGTCACTAAGGCTGGGTTCACATTGCAGCGGTTTATGAGAACGAATGTGATTCGCACCGCACTGCAGTGCAAATCACATCCGATCTCTGTGCGATTCGAGTTCAGCCATTCGCCGCACCCGCCGCACCCGCCACACCCGCCGCACCCGCCGCAAATTCGCACGGGACCCTTTTTTTGGCCCGCAGCAGAATCGGATCGCATGGGTGTTCACACCATGCGATCCGAGTTTGCAGATCGCACTGCGATATGCGAACTGATCTGGGGGTGTCAGTAACATTTCACTGACACTCCCAGCAGTTCGCATAGGGCAGTGTGAACTGCCGCCGGGAGGCATGCGATGCGGGAACCCGCCGCGGATTCGCGGCGTTTCCGCATCGCTCCAGTGTGAACCCAGCCTAATAAGCGATCATTTTTCTGATCGCCGTATTAGTGTCACAGGTGACGCTAGTTAGGCAGGTAGGTATTTAGGTTCGCCGCAGCTTTTTATAGCGCTAGGGACCCCCATATACTACCGCATAAAGCCCCCTGATTGCCCCCTAGTTAACCCTTTCACCAGTGATCACCATATAACTGTTACAGGTGACGCTGGTTGGTTAGTTATTTTTTTATAGTTTCAGGGCACCCGCCATTTATTACCTAGTCTCACTAGTGTACCCCTAAATTTAGGGGTGTCTACTTTCTAAAATGGGGTCATTTGGGGGGGGGGGTTTGTGCCATCTTGGCATTTTATGGCCTTCAAAACTGTAACGCCCTTAGAAAGCCTGAAGGCGGTGCTTGGTTTTTGGGGCCCCGTACGCGGCTAGGCTCCCAAAAAGTCCCACATATGTGGTATCCCCGTACTCAGGAGAAGCAGCAGAATTTATTTTGGGGTGTCATTTCACATATGCCCATGGCATGCATGAGCAATATATCATTTAGTGACAACTTTGTGAAAAAGAAAAAAAAAAAAAAAAAGTTTGTAATTTTCCCGCAACTTGTGGCAAAATATAAAATATTCCATGGACTCAACATGCCTCTCAGCAAATAGCTTGGGGTGTCTACTTTCTAAAATGGGGTCATTTGTGGGGGTTTTGTGCCATCTTGGCATTTTATGGCCTTCAAAACTGTAATAGGTAGTGAGGCGTGAAATCAAAAATTTACGCCCTTAGAAAGCCTGAAGGCGGTGCTTGGTTTTCGGGGCCCTGTACGCGGCTAGGCTCCCAAAAAGTCCCACATATGTGGTATCCCCGTACTCAGGAGAAGCAGCAGAATTTATTTTGGGGTGTCATTTCACATACGCCCATAGCATGTGTGAGCAATATATCATTTAGTGACAACTTTGTGTAAAAAAAAAAAAAAATTTTTTTTTTGTCATTATTCAATCGCTTGAGGCAAAAAAATAAAATATTCAATGGGCTCAACATGCCTCTTATCAATTTCCTTAGGGGGTCTACTTTCCAAAATGGGGTCATTTGGGGGGGTTTTGTACTGCCCTGTCATTTTAGCACCTCAAGAAATGAGATAGACAGTCGTAAACTAAAAGCTGCGTAAATTCCAGAAAACGTACCTTAGTTTGTAGATGTGACAACTTTTGCGCAAACCAATAAATATACAATTATTGACTTTTTTTTTACCAAAGACATGTGGCTGAATACATTTTGGCCTAAATGTATGACTAAAATTGAGTTTATTGGATTTTTCTAATAACAAAAAGTAGAAAATATCATTTTTTTTCAAAATTTGCGGTCTTTTTACGTTTATATCGCAAAAAATAAAAATCGCAGAGGCAATCAAATACCATCAAAAGAAAGCTCTATTTGTGGGAAGAAAAGGACGCAAATTTTGTTTGGGTACAACATTGCATGACCGCGCAATTACCAGTTAAAGCAGCGCAGTGCCAAAGTGTAAAAAGACCTCTGGTCATTTACCAGCAAAATGGTCCGGTCTGAAAGTGGTTAAGAGAGTTATTCCTAAGAATTGCAGGACTACAATATAAAACGCCAAATTTTCATGCAAAATAATGGTACCGCTTTTAGTACCTAAAATCCGAAATAATCGTACCGCCAGGGAGGTTAATAGTGCCTGCGTTGCTGCACTTCGGAATTGCTTTTCAGTCGCTTCTGAAGCGCTGTATAGTCAATTCAATGGGCAGGGGGAGTTTAGGAGCACTGTATACAGCGCTTCCACACTGCCCCAAAGATACCTGTACAGCAGCTATACAGGTTTTATTCCCCCCTTCTTATTTGGGGTTTGACATGATAAATACATCCATATTTGACTGCATGAGGCAATGCTTTGTGTTGATCTCTGGATGGATGGACCACCTTCCACTCTGATCTTGACTACAGGCGTAGATGATCCCTGCATTGGTGTTTTACACCACAAGCCCTATATACTCATTGAGCGTATGGCCATTTGAGTCCTCTTACTTTGGTAAGCCTTCTTACAACCGGTGGTGGTTTTATTGCTATTTTTTCACATAATATTGATGTTACTTGGAAATACCTTTCTGGGAGAAGTCATCCTCTCCTCACTACTTTTTTTATGGACTTTTTTTCACATTATATTAATCTTTGTATGACAATATATGGACTTATTGAACATTGGATGTCCTGTGATATTCACATCACTATTTTATATAATTACATTTACTGTTTGTAGTCATATATATTTTACTTGTTGACTTTTCACGTCACTTTTCCACATATTGTTTATGGTCATTTACACTATTTAGAATGTGTAGAAGTACATAATTCTATTCTCTGTGGTCATTAACATTTTACTTAATTAATTTTGCATATTTACTTTTGAGTGCTGCACATCATTTTTATATATTCATCCCTGACCTGTCTTGGCCTTCATAATGCTGTTTGTTCACTAATGTTCTCAAACCTCTGAGGGCTTCGCAGAACAGCTACATTTATGCTGAGAATAAATTACACACAGGTGGACTCTATTTACTAATTAGGTGACTTCTGAAGGCAATTGGTTCCACTAGATTTTAGTTAGGGGGTATCAGAGTAAAAGGGGCTGAACACAAATGCACGCCACACTCTTCAGATATTTATTTGTAAAAAAAAAAATCGAAAAACATTTATCATTTTCCTTGCACTTCACAATTATGTGCCACTTTGTGTTGGTTTATCACATACAATCCCAATAAAATAAATTTTTGGTTGTAACATGACAAAATGTGAAAAATGTCAAGGGGTGCGAATACTTTTTCAAGGCACTGTATGAATGCTGGGCTATCATACTTATGTGCAAGAGTATTTCGTTTGTTGTATATCAATAGTGGGTGTTTTTTTACCTTAATACAGAGAATGCATTAAGATAAAAATGTTTAGAGTTTAGTACTACTTTAATAGCCACAAAAGATAAAAATTCACTTTAAGTACCCAAAATGGCTTTGCAAACCCAGAGAATACCTTGTAAAAGAAGGTGACATCATCACTGTGCTGTACATAGCCTGCGTGTGGATGGAGCCTAGGCTGGCTCCAGAAAATGATAAGAGGGGGTCGGATACAAGACCAGTCATCCTGCACACGGAGAGAGATGGCAGCATTGACCGGTCTTTATTTCAGGATACTCCTGCATAGTTGTTTCCTACAGGAATACTGCGCAGGTCTGAAGGTAATACACAAATAAGACTTATGTTTCATGTACGAATACACGTGCCTCCTGTATTTGGCCAAAATGTGTTTAGCCTGGATTTTAGCTTTAATCTTCGGGGGAATGAGAGCTGACTTTCTGATATACACATCTAAATATATAAATTAAAAAAGGCTTTCTCTTATAGTATTAAATTGTTTCCTTTCTAATAATAAAGGTTTGGTCCTCAATGCATTGTAGCCATATGGACTAGGAAGAAATCATGTCACCTTCAGCAGGCACTGAATATTCTCCATAAATATGCTGACACTGGCAACAGACCTGCCAATAAAGTACCATGCGCCAGTAAATGGCCACATGTCCAGCTATTCAGAATCCATGAACCATAATCTCTCTATATGCTGCCCTTGTGCACCTTTTAAACATTTCCTATTTTGCTATCACCTCCCTGCCTATTATAATTGGTTAGTTCATCAAACGTAAACCAAACTCCAAAAGAAGTCATATTACACATAAACCACAGGGAATGCAGTTTGTTAGTCTTAAATATGGCTTAATGTTAATGAAAGCTTCCTTTGTTAATTTCTTTTAACAGTGGTAACACAGGAAGATGCATTTTTACTTAACCAGTAGTAATTCAAGAGGCTGTATTGTAAAGCTGTAAAAGAATCCATTGCTTGGTAGACCCCTAGAATTAGGTTTCTTTGTTTATCTGGGAGTCGTTGCTGCAGCAAGAGGGCCCCGGGTGGATCCTCGTGTACAGGTTACGCAGTCTTTCTAGGACTGAAGTTCAGTCAACTCAGAATAAGGGTAAGGAGGTGATTGTCTATTTCAGCAGGGAAATATCGTCAGCAAAATCATCTTGCGATTGTCTTAGGCAGCGAAAACAACGCCATTGGAAGAGCATTAGACAAAGGGGCAGCATAAACAGGGCACACACGCCAGCCATTACATAGGCCGTAGTCATCAAAGCTGACTCATCCAGCTGTGGAGTGTTATACCCGCAATCTTCTAAGTTAGAGGCATAGAATGGACCATCCACCGAGGCCTTGCGAGAGAAGTCATGCACTGCAAGAGATACAACAAAAGATGGGTGTGATTTCATTTAATTCTTTATTAACTGACAGTAATCTCAACAAGGGACAAAAGTTCCAACATTTCAAAGAACAAAAGAAGAACTCCAGGAATGATACATTAGTGGGGTTAAAGCAGAACTCTGGGATTTAAAAAAAATCCCCCATTAGTACACCCCCCCTCACACACACACACACAAAACACTAAACAGTTATTAAATTTGTGAAATTTCTTATGCCACGTACACACGATCGGACTATCCAGTGGACTTAATCCGGATGACAAACCGCCGGACTTTGCAGCTGAGGTCCGCCGGACTTTCTGAACGAGCGGACCTGCCCACACATGACCGGACTTTTGCGGCGGGCTAGGTCCGGTGGACAACCCGCCGGACTATGGCGGGAGTCCGCCGGACTTTTGAAATGGACGGACTTGCCCACACACGGAGAAAAGTCTGTTCATTTTGAACGTGGCTCCAGGTAGCCGGGACTAGCGAAGGAAGTCAATGTCGCCACCTTCATTGACGAGACTGACACCTCACTGGCCCCGTCACCTGGTATGGATTTAAAGGGGAAGCCCTACACCGAAAAAACGGCATGGGGGCCCCCCCAAAGTCTCAAAGTACATAGCAGACCCTTATCCGAGCATGCAGCCCGGCCGGCCAGGAAAGGGGTGGGGACGAGCGAGCGCCCCCCCCTCCTGAGCCGTACCAGGCCGCGTGCCCTCAACATGGCAGGTGCCTTGGGGAAAGGGGGGCCTGCGGGGGTCTTCTTCCGACTTTGGGGTCTTGTCCCACTCTTCTGGGGCCTTGTGACACTCTTCGGTTCTTCTTCCCCTGCTATCTTCTTATAGCTCTTTTACTAGCGCTCGCCCGGTCTTCTGTCGCCACCGCCTTCTTCTCTTCTTATTCCTTGCGATGTTGACACAACACTCTCTCTGGCCTCAATGGCAGGGACGCATTATGCGGCGACATATATAGGGACACGGGGCGGGGTCACCAGGTGATGTCACGTGGTGACCCCGCCGCTTATGATGTCACATTCCCGGAGGATGCTGGGACTGTGCCATCATAAGGGGCGGGGTCACCATGTGACATCACTCGGTGACCCCACCCCTTGTCCCTATATAAGTCGCCGCACAACGCGTCCCTGCCATTGCGGCCACAGAGAGCGTCGACATCGTAAGGAAGAAGAGAAGAAGGCGGCGGTATCAGCAGATCAGGCCAACGCTAGTAAAAGAGCTATAAGAAGATAGCGAAGGCCCGGTAGAAGAACCGAAGAGCGGGACAAGACCCCAGAAGAGCGAGACAAGACCCCGAAGTCGGAAGAAGACCCCCTGATGGTAGCGGCGACGAAATAAGAAAGCCGGGTTCCTCCGCTAGTAAAAGAGCTAGCAGAAGATAGCGGAGGAGTCCAGCGAGAAGACCCTCAAGATGGAAGAAGACCACTGAAGCAGTCTAATAAATTATTTTAAAAACTTGTGTTGTGTTTTTTATTTACACTTTTTTCACCAGGTGAATGGGTAGGGGTACAATGGGTAGGGGTACAATGTACCCCATACTCATTCACATAGGGTGGGGGGCCGATATCTGGGGGCCCCCTTATTAAAGGGGGCTCACCGATTCCGATAAGCCCCCCGCCCGCAGACCCCATCAACCAAAGTCCAGGGTTGTCGGTAAGAGGCCCTTGTCCTCATCAACATGGGGGCCCCCCCAAAGTCTCAAAGTACATAGCAGACCCTTATCCGAGCATGCGGCCCGGCCGGCCAGGAAAGGGGTGGGGACGAGCGAGCGCCCCCCCCTCCTGAGCCGTACCAGGCCGCGTGCCCTCAACATGGCAGGTGCCTTGGGGAAAGGGGGGCCTGCGGGGGTCTTCTTCCGACTTTGGGGTCTTGTCCCACTCTTCTGGGGCCTTGTGACACTCTTCGGTTCTTCTCCCGGGCCTCTGCTATCTTCTTATAGCTCTTTTACTAGCGTTGGCCCGGTCTTCTGTCGCCACCGCCTTCTTCTCTTCTTATTCCTTGCGATGTTGACACAACACTCTCTCTGGCCTCAATGGCAGGGACGCATTATGCGGCGACTTATATAGGGACACGGGGCGGGGTCACCAGGTGATGTCACATGGTGACCCCGCCCCTTATGATGTCACATTCCCGGAGGATGCTGGGACTGTGCCATCATAAGGGGCGGGGTCACCATGTGACATCACTCGGTGACCCCCACCCCTTGTCCCTATATAAGTCGCCGCACAACGCGTCCCTGCCATTGCGGCCACAGAGAGCGTCGACATCGTAAGGAAGAAGAGAAGAAGGCGGCGGCATCAGTAGATCGGGCCAACGCTAGTAAAAGAGCTATAAGAAGATAGCGAAGGCCCGGCAGAAGAACCGAAGAGCGGGACAAGACCCCAGAAGAGCGAGACAAGACCCCGAAGTCGGAAGAAGACCCCCGGATGGTGGCGGCGACAAAATAAGAAAGCCGGGTTCCTCCGCTAGTAAAAGAGCTAGCAGAAGATAGCGGAGTCCAGCGAGAAGACCCTCAAGATGGAAGAAGACCACTGAAGCTGTCTAATAAATTATTTTAAAAACTTGTGTTGTGTTTTTTATTTACACTTTTTTCACCAGGTGAATGGGTAGGGGTACAATGTACCCCATACTCATTCACATAGGGTGGGGGGCCGATATCTGGGGGCCCCCTTATTAAAGGGGGCTCAGGGATTCCGATAAGCCCCCCGCCCGCAGACCCCATCAACCAACGTCCAGGGTTGTCGGTAAGAGGCCCTTGTCCTCATCAACATGGGGACAAGGTGCTTTGGGGTGGGGGGACCCCCCTTTCCCCAAGGCACTCCCCATGTTGAGGGCGCGCGGCCTGGTATAGCTCAGGAGGGCGGGGGCGCTCGCTTGTCCCCACCCTCTTTGTGTCAATAGTCACAGGCAGAGTGGCTCGGGAGCGAGTACACATGGGTGCCTCCATTGAAAGCTGTTTTCCATGGGGGCACTTGCCACAGAGGAGGAGCCTGGAGCGCTGGTGGGGGGACCCCAGAAAAAGCAGATCGGGACTGCTCTGTGCAAAACCATTACACAGAGCAGGTAAGTATGACATGTTTGTAATTTTATTATAAAAAAAAAATTAAGCTTTAATGTCGCTTTAACTGCTACTTACCACCATAAAATCACAAATACAAAATAAGTACTTTGACTGTTACAATCCCCTTATTTTACTTTTGTACATGCATCAGGTCTTAATGCATCAGGTCTTAATTAATATATTAAATTGGTTCTCACCATGGCATGTGCTGACAGCAAAGCCAATCCGTTTACGTGCACGATCAAAAATAACATAGAAACCTTCCATGATGACCGCACCCATTACTGTTCCAGTAGAAGACTGAGACACTGCAAATTTATAACAGTCATCCTGAGATGTGGCTATGTCCTCCACAGGCCGCAGGTATTGCTGCAATAAGGGTAAAGATCAGTGAATTGGTGAGAGTCTAGTAAGGAGATGGAAACAAAATGTTACAGTGTAGCAAATACTATGTGAAAATCTAACACATTTTATTAAAGTTTGGAGAAAGTGTATATAAAAAAAGTAAGCTACACATTACATATCAATATAACAACACAGTTAAGATGATGCCAGAGAAAAAGATGGTAACTACTAACCTGCGGCAAGATGGTGATGCGGAAAGATTCATTTGCACCTTCACCCATTAGATAAAGGGATATCACAGGAAATATGTTCCATGGTGTAGTACCCTCCTGCCAGCAAACTAACTGTTCTCCCATCCAGAATCCATCAGGGAATTTCTCTGTCTACAGAGAACCACATTGAGATGTCTTGAAAATAAGTAATTTATAGTATCTGTATTACTAAAAAGTCACAAAATTAGTAGTGGTTGGAGTAATAATGTAAAGAATACAAAGGGGCGTCAGCATCCAAATGTGTTACTAATAAATGAAAGTATAACTAAAGGAAATTTTTTTTTGGTTTTGGACAGAGTGGAGTTGCCCCCGTTATTCATCCCCTCTATCTGTCCTGTTTCCTATTAATATCAAAAGCGAAGGTAAAAGAAAATCCTACATTTTCGGTTGTGCCCAGAACAGTAATAGAGGGGAGATCTTCCAATGGAGACACTAGTTCTGATGATCCTGGGAGACCACAATGGACTCCCCTAATTTGTGAAGATTTCCTCTCACTTCCTGTTTTGGCTATGCCACAGGAAGTATAGGTAAATCTCTCCAATAGGATAGCAAAAAAACAAACTAACAATTATTTCACACAAATTACAGCTGTATGGCTTTAAATGAAACTACACTGTGCTTAAATGGAATCTATATTGAGTATTTACTGTTTGCCATGAAGCAGTGGCAGCCCATCCATAAGAGGCCGCCCCCCGAATCCATGCACCTGGTCCCTAATCTACTTGCAGGGTTCCGGACACATGGATTCCAACAGGGTTTTATCTTGAAGCACATGATTAGCTTCAAAAAAGGGTGGGCTCGGGGAGCAGAGAACTGAGCCCCAAGCCCAACCACTTGTGTAAAAACCCCAACCCCAAGTGTGACAACCCCAAGCCCAACCACTTGTGTGACAATAGCAAATTAATATTCGCTATTGTCGCTATTCCACACCGTTCATCTGCCGGGAAGGGGGGTTTGGATTGCGCCCCCCCCCCCAAAATATTTAGCACCAGCATCCACTGCCATGAAGTTTTACCAACTTGTTTTGTTGCATAGCACAATTAAATACTTGCATGTTACTGCAATGCAATAGTGTAAATGGGTCCCATCAGAGAATCAACATGATTTTATGAAAGACGGGGTATGCCTAAAATGAAGATCAATTTGTAAAGCGGTTATGGTCATTCATTCTGAAAATAATACATGGCTCAAAGTAGTGAACCTTACGTAAAAAAAAACACACAAATTATAACCGAGTGAACTAAGCTTATGATACATTTTTATGAAGGCGTAGATTTAAATCTTGATTTTTGGAAATGCTATATTATGATATATTTTGCTATATAATTTGATACTTTTTTGTTTAGCCTGTTGCAGAAGTTCGGGATGCAATGGTTAGGACTGCTTGTATGTGGATAAAAACTAGTTAAAAGAAAGAAGACAGTTATTTTTACTCTATATACAGTATAAATGACGTAGTGAACTCAATTATAATCTCTTCATTTATGGTCACTCTACACAAATTTCTGTATAATTATTATAGCAACATATGACAGAAGGGGCTTGGCAAAACTGCAAAAAAGGGTAGCTAAATATCAAATAATCTAATTTATTGTTGGAAAATGTAAGATGATTGACAAAAGCCACAGGAAAGAAAAGCTATTTGCCTTATAAATGACATAGAATAATGTTGGGCAAAGAGATCTAGTGGAGGATTTGGGAATATTACTTAAAGAATAAGTTCACCTTTTTGGGCAGAAATTCCCTTTTTCATAATAAATAGAAGCGTTTTTCAATAGCATTTCTGGCCCAGCCATCCCAATGTGCTTTTCTCTCATTTACCTTATCCACAAGAGGTTTAACCCTTTCATAACTAAGCCTATTTTTGACATTTGGTGTTTACAAGTTAAAATACATATTTTTTGCTAGAAAATTACTTGGAACCCCCAAACATTATATATATTTTTTAAGCAGAGAATCTAGAGAATAAAACGGCGATTGTTGCAATATTTTATGTCACACGGTATTTGCGCAGCAGTGTTTTAAACGCAACTTTTTGGGAAAAGGGGCACTTTCATGAATTTTAAAAAAACGAAACAGTAAAATTAGCCCAATTTTTTTGCAAGACCCCCGATCCCTTCTTTACACTTCAAATTATTCAGATCGCAGTTTTCGGCGATTCTGAATAGTGTATATATTTTTAAATCCGGCGCCATTGGCGCTTACAGCTTCATTCCAGTCCCTCCCTAGCCGCTGGAAGCGGATGTACGATTGGTGCTCCCGATTGAACGGGAGCACCGGTAAGAGCGGCGGGAGGCGGGAATGTCCCCTCCCGCATAACAGCCGAGTGGCTTTTAGCCGCATTGGTTGTTATAGCTGGAAAACCAATCACCCGCTCTAAAAAACAGTACCGGATGATGCCTGCAGGTGTGGGTATCATCCCGGAATAACCCCCGGAAGCCGAGTACGCACATCTGCGTACGCTCGGCGGCAAGGGGTTAACATCTTGTCAGTTTGCAGCTTGCTATGGGGGCACCAGAGCCGAGTGTCCATTCAGACACAGACCCCCGACCCGGCCTTGCCCCCTCTCTCTCCTGTTTGGCTAGCTGATTGGCAGCAGCTGGAGCTAATGGCACCGCTGCTGTGTCTCAGCCAATCAGGAGGGAGAATCTTGGATGGCTGTGACACTCATGGACATTGCTGGAAGAGGGGCCTCAGGGAAGTGTTAGGGTGGCTGCTGCACACAGAAGGCTTTTTTATCTTAATGCAATGAATGCATTAGGATAAAAAACCTTTTGACTTTACAACCCCTTTAAAGCAGAGATCCACCCAAAAATGGAACTTTCGCTTTAAGGGAAGGTGACCCCCTGACATGCCACATTTGGCATGTCATTTTTTTGGGGGGTAACGGAAACCCTCTTTTTAGAGAGTTCCATCCCCCACTTCCTCCCGGGGTACTGCTGTGCCTGAAGGAAGTTTAACTCTCCCCTCTCCCTCTCGGCAATCATCATCAACTCAGATTGTACTACTGCAGTAACGTAGGATGTGTGTATGTCTGAATTGTTCATAGCTAGCTAATGTTGAGGAAATTTACTTGTATGAAGACATGCTGAATGCATGTTGTTTTGTCTGTGTTAAATGTGACAATGTCACCTGAATTAAGATAGAAAGGTAATGCTAAGTATGGCTGATTTGTAAAAAGTTTTGTTACTGATGTACGAGGGTCATCCTGTGTGAGGGGCTGAGCAGCCTGCTTGTGTCTCTAGATTCCTCACCCCTCTCTTGACATGCCTGTGTGTGTCTGTGTAAGAGGGGAGATCGGTAAAGAGACATTGAAGACAGCCCCCTCTTAACCTCTTTTGAATGAAGCCTGTTTGTGAAGCAGGGCAGTTCTGAACATCTAAGGATTTAGTAATATACTGTTAAATATGATGTTCAGATGTGGGTGATGGTTTTGTAAGGCAAAGGGAATGTTTAATTATTTTGCAGAAATAAAATCCTAGTTGAAATTGTTAATTTTTGCTATGTAACTCTAGGATTTATTTGAAACAAAGGAAAGAAAATGGCTGATTGAGGTAGACATCCTTTAAATTCCTAAACTCTGCCATGATTATTGGGGCGCCCTACTGGGCATGAAAGGGGAGAAGGCTCCACCCATTGATAAAGACTGTGTGTTTTTTTTTAATGGCAGTCAGTTGAACAAGCTGACTAGACAAGACAAGTTCTGCATAACATGTTAAATGTATGACCAAGCAAAGAGTAACAGCTTAAGAAAGGACAATAATGAAAGATCACTGGAGATAAAAATGTATATGTACCATATTTATCGGCATATAACACGCACTTTTTTCCCCTTAAAAGCAGGGGAAAATCGTGGGTGCGTGTTATACGCCGATCCCCGAAATTCTGAGCCTCTGGGCGGCTTTCAGCCGCCTTCGGCTCTTCAAGGCGACTTTCGGCCGCCTTCGGCCATTATCGGCGGCTTTCGGCCATCTTCGGCCGTTCTCTGCAACTTTCGGCCGCCTTTGGCCATTCTCGGAAGCTTTCGGCTGTCTTCGGCTCTTCTCGGCAGCTTTCGGCCGCCTTTGGTCTTTCTCGGCAGTGTTCGGCCGCCTTCGGCTCTTCTCGGCGGCTGAAAGCTGCCGAGAATGCCCGAAAGCTGGCGAGAAGAGCCATAGGCGCCGGAGGCCCGCCGAGAACTACCGCACACCGCCGAGATACACATCCGGCTCTGTATCTCGGCGGCGGCATTTAAAAAAAATAAAAAAACAAATAGCAAAGTAAATAGACAAGGCTGCAATGGGGGACAAGACTGCAATGGGGGACAAGACTGCATAAGGCTGCAATGGGGGACAAGACTGCAATGGTGGACAAGGCTGCATAAGGCTGCAATGGTGGAAAAGGCTGCATAAGGCTGCAATGGTGGACAAGGCTGCAATGGTGGACAAGGCTGCAGATGACACTGATGGGCATATAAATGTAAGTTTTTTTTTTCCCCTTAAACTTCCCTCCTAAACTTGGGGTGCGTGTTATACACCGATAAATACGGTACTTTATATTGTCCTTATTAGTAATTGTAATGAAGTTTGATACTTTAGACTACAACAATAATGATTGTTTTATATGTTTTTTCTTAAGCCGCGTACACACGGGCGGACTGTCTGGCCAACTTAGTCCGTCGAAACACATTTCAGCGGACAGTCCGCTCGTGTGTGGGCTTCAGCGGACTTTTTCAGCGTGCAGTCTGGCGGACTAAGTATTTCGGAATTTCCATAATATTGTCCGTCGTACTTTGGTTTCAGCGGACAATCCGCTCGTGAGTAGGCTAGTTCGACGGACTAAGTATGGTGCATGCTCAGAAAGGATTTACACGGCGAAAGGTTGCATTGCTGTGTATTGGACTCCCTATTTCTAGTCCCGTCGTACGTGCTGTACACGTCATCGCGCAAACTTTCGACGGACTGTTTTGCATCCGTGTGTGGTCAAGTCCGTTCATTCGAAAGTAGGACGGACTGTCCGTCGGATTGTCTGACGGACTAAGTTGGCCATACAGTCCGCCCGTGTGTACGCGGCTTTAGAAGTTTCCAAGATCTGTATGGGAATAAACAAGAGGTTGAAATAGGAAAAATCAATATGATTTGGTGATGTATAATCTTTGTGCACAATGTAATGAACACACTATAAATGTTATAGTGAATGTAATTTTAACCGTGGTGAGTTATTGACAACTTTTGATGGCCATCCTTTAATGAAAATTCACATAGTGATAATTAATTAAGTACTTAATATGAGCTCATTTAATATGGGTAGAAAAGAGTGCACTCGTGAAACACTCGTGAAACATGGCTTGTTGCTAACCATTTGTTTATTTCTAGGGTGGAAATGTAATGGTAACCCACTAAGGCCGCGTACACACGGGCGGACTGTTCGCCCAACCTTGTCCGCTGAACAGTGTTTGGGCGGACAGTCCGCCCGTGTGTGGGCTTTCAGCGGACAGTTTCAGCGGACAGTTGGACGGACAAAGTCTTTCGGAAATTCCGAAAAACTGTCCGCTGAAACTGTGTTTGAGCGAACAGTCCGCCCGTGTGTAGGCTACTTTCGAAATGAGCAAACTGTTCCCACTCGGAAAGTCCGCCCATTTCGAGCGCGTGTACAGGTAGGCGGGGCCCGCGAAGGAGACGTCGTGGGCTCCGCCGCCTGGAATGGGCTTAAAGGGGAACCCCAACGCCGAAAAAAATCGGCGTGGGGGTTCCCCCAAAGTCCACACCAGACCCTTGTCCGAGCACGCTACCCGGCCGGCCAGGAAAGGGGGGCGAGCGAGCGAGCGCGCCCCCCCTCCTGAGCCGTACCAGGCCGCGTGCCCTCAACATGGGGGGTGCCTTGGGGAAGGGGGGGCCGCGCGGCCCCCCACCCCAAAGCACCTTGTCCCCATGTTGATGAGGACAAGGGCCTCTTCCCGACAACCCTGGCCGTTGGTTGTCGGGGTCTGCGGGCGGGGGGCTTATCGGAATCCGGGAGCCCCCTTTAAGAAGGGGGCCCCCGGATACCGGCCCCCCACCCTATGTGAATGAGTATGGGGTACAATGTACCCCTACCCATTCACCTGTGAAATAAAGTACAAAAAAAAACACAACACAGGGAAAAAATATTTTATTGCACAGCTCCGGGGGTCTTCCGTCTTCGGGGGTCTTCTCGCCGGACTCCTCCGCTATCTGTGTGTAGCTCTTTTACTAGCGGAGGAGTCCGGCTTTCTTCCTCCCCGCCGCCGGCCTCTTCTCCCGACTTCGGGGGTCTTGTCCCCCTCTTCGGTTCTTCTGCCGGGCCACCGCGCCTTCTTGTAGCTCTTTTGCAGGCGGTGGCCCGGTCTTCTGTCGCCGCTGCCTTCCGTTCTTCTGTCACCGCCTTCGGTTCTTCTGCCGGGCCACCGCGCCTTCTTGTAGCTCTTTTACAGGCGGTGGCCCGGTCTTCTGTCGCCGCTGTCGTCGCCGCCGCCTTCCGTTCTTCTTGTTCTTCTTCTTCTTCTCCTGGAGATGTTGACTCGACGAGCTCTCCGGCCGGAATGCCAGAGCCGCGCTGTGCGGTCACTTATATAGTGACAATGGGGCGGTGTCACATGGTATATGTCACATGGGTTGGTCACATGGGTTGATGTCACATGGGGACTATGACATCGTAAGGGGGCGGGGTCACCATGTGACCAACCCATGTGACATATACCATGTGACACCGCCCCATTGTCACTATATAAGTGGCAGCGGAGCGTGTCCCTGGCATTCCGGCCGGAGAGCTCGTCGAGTCAACATCTCCAGGAGAAGAAGAAGAAGAACAAGAAGAAGAACAAGAACGGAAGGCGGCGGCGGCGGCGACGACAGCGGCGACAGAAGACCGGGCCACCGCCTGTAAAAGAGCTACAAGAAGGCGCGGTGGCCCGGCAGAAGAACCGAAGGCGGCGACAGAAGAACGGAAGGCAGCGGCGACAGAAGACCGGGCCACCGCCTGCAAAAGAGCTACAAGAAGGCGCGGTGGCCCGGCAGAAGAACCGAAGAGGGGGACAAGACCCCCAAAGTCGGGAGAAGAGGCCGGCGGCGGGGAGGAAGAAAGCCAGACTCCTCCGCTAGCAAAAGAGCTACACACAGATAGCGGAGGAGTCCGGCGAGAAGACCCCCGAAGACGGAAGACCCCCGGAGCTGTGCAATAAAATATTTTTTCCCTGTGTTGTGTTTTTTTTTGTACTTTATTTCACAGGTGAATGGGTAGGGGTACATTGTACCCCATACTCATTCACATAGGGTGGGGGGCCGGTATCCGGGGGCCCCCTTCTTAAAGGGGGCTCCCGGATTCCGATAAGCCCCCCGCCCGCAGACCCCGACAACCAACGGCCAGGGTTGTCGGGAAGAGGCCCTTGTCCTCATCAACATGGGGACAAGGTGCTTTGGGGTGGGGGGGGCGCGCGGCCCCCCCTTCCCCAAGGCACCCCCCATGTTGAGGGCACGCGGCCTGGTACGGCTCAGGAGGGGGGGCGCGCTCGCTCGCCCCCCTTTCCTGGCCGGCCGGGTAGCGTGCTCGGACAAGGGTCTGGTGTGGACTTTGGGGGAACCCCCACGCCGATTTTTTTCGGCGTTGGGGTTCCCCTTTAAGCCCATTCCAGGCGGCGGAGCCCGCAACGTCTCCTTCGCGGGCCCCGCCTACCTGTACACGCGCTCGAAATGGGCGGATTTGCCTCCTCCTTACGTGGGCGAGTCCGTTCATTTCAAAAGTTGAGCGAACTGTTTGGCAAACAGTTCGCTGAAACAGTCCGCTCGTGTGTGGGCAAGTCCGCTCATGCAAATTTTGAGCGGACTGTTTGCCGAAACTGTTTGACGAACAAGGTTGGGCAAACAGTCCGCGCGTGTGTACGCGGCCTAAGACCTTTCATTTTGTTTAGTTTCTAGATCAGTGATTCTCAACCAGGGTTCCTCCAGAGGTTGCTAGGGGTTCCTTCAGCATTGGGCAATTTCTGCCTCTCAGATAAGTTCCCACTCACATCATTGATCTTTTTAGCTATCTGTAAGGAGGTAATTCTTCCCAATGACCACAATTATAAGGACCATTCTTCCCACTGACCATCACACTAATGTATCATGAGTTGTAGATTTCTCATTTTTAGCAGGGGTTCCCCGAGACCGGAGAACTATTTCAAGGGTTCCTCTGTGTTGAAAAGGTTGAGAAAAGCTGGTCTAGATAGTACAAAACACCATCAATCCACCTGTCTGATATGGTTTGATGTCCAAAAAACTACAGACGAAGATTACAGCCTCCATTGACAACTTGTGTCATCCTTTTTGTTATTAATATTTTGTTTGTTTATGTGAATGTATTGACAGTTTTTGTTTAAAAAGATTGTAAACAGAGCAGCTAATAATTTTGATGCTGCGTGATGGGTATTGAAGTTTTTTTTTTCTTTGTTTACCTGTTTGATCAATAGTAATATTGCATAACATTTGGAAAGGTTTACTTATTTCTAATGCTTCAGAAGGTGTAAGGATACCCAAACATTTACACTAAAAATGTGGTTGTATATCTTCCTGTGCTGTTCCATTTTCCTGTGTGTGTTCAAGCTGGATTATAGCAGCATGTACTTTGGTATATTCTGCCATAATCATTGTAGTGGAACTGTAGGCAGAACCTCTGTTGGAGTGTGCATAAAAACAGAATCCACAGGATGTGCACAGCACAGAAAG
The DNA here is from genome assembly GCF_037356315.1 of Lithobates pipiens. Taxonomy (NCBI): domain Eukaryota; kingdom Metazoa; phylum Chordata; class Amphibia; order Anura; family Ranidae; genus Lithobates; species Lithobates pipiens. Next base: position 39,314,971 of record NW_027507788.1, read on the forward strand.
AGAAAGGGTGATACTGCATTAAAGGTTTAACTTGGGTTTTACATACAATTGGTATGCTTTAACCACTTGAGCACCGGAAGGTTTACCTCCCTTCATGGCCGGCCATTTTTTTGAGATACGGCACAGCGTTACCTGACAATTGTACGGTTGTGCGACACTGTACCCAAATAAAATGTATGTCCTTTTTTCCCACAAATAGCACTTTCTTTTGGTGGTATTTGATCACCTCTGTGGTTTTTATTTTTTGCGCTATAAACAAAAAAAGAACAGCAATTTTGAAGAAAAAAACAATATTTTTTACTGTCTGCTATAAAACACATCCAAAAAAAATGTAAAAAATCGAATTTCTTCATAAATTTAGGCCAATATGTATACTGCTACATATTGTTGGTAGCGTCTACAAACTATGGGATATTTTTATGGAATTTTTATTCATTTAGCTAAAAATTGTGGCAATTGGTGACTTGTTTACATTGGCAGTCTGCCATTCTGCTTCTCTCAGAAATGATGGGCAGGTCCAGGTGGACATCGAGTCCACCAGATCAGCTGATCGGCTCCTGCTGTGTCCAATCACAGGGGGAGCAAGTCGTTGGGGGCCGTGCGTGTGTGCCTCAGACCTGGAAGTGCAAAATCACATAGAAGTACCTGATTTTGCACAGAAGAGCTGCCTTGGTGCCGTATATATAAAGTATACGGTCTGCAAGTGGTTAAAGTACATGTTTCTACATGAATGACGGTTTGAATTTAAGCTAATCATATCATTCATTATGGAAAAAGTATTTTTATGTCCACTCAGTCGTTGGTTTTGGTTTATATCATAATCCCAATTAGAGAGAATCAAATTTTTGCAATGGATACAATAAGGTATTCTTGTACATATAAAGTCGGTTATATCTGACACCTAGCGATCCTTTGACCACCACGTTTGAGACACTTGGTTGAGGTTTCTAAATATTTCCTGGTAAATTATTATGAATTAAGATAGGTTCCCAGGTTTGGTTTTCCTCAATCATCCCCGATTGCTTAGGTTTGGCACTGGCATGTAGAGTAAGGTGACACATTATGTATGGGTAATATATGTATGCACATACTGGGGTCAATATAGACAAGAGCCAGTTATCCTGCCAGAGTATCTTTAGAGTGTAGGAGGAGACCGGAGTACACAGAGGAAACACACACATTAAGTAGTTTGCTAGGCCCATGGTTGGACATTGTTTAGTTTATATACAGAGTAGTGTAGAATTCAGGTGGCAGATGGGTGGTGGTGTACCTGTACCAACATTTCACCCTTAACAAAAAGGTCACTAGGGATTGTGGATTTAACTGTTCAGAAATCTATAAGGGGCTATATGGGCATTGTTGTTGGTTATGAATCATTGGACTGACAGTCTTGGTAACACACCCGCCTTGACGTCAACCACAAGCATATTGGAGAAAGGAGACAATAACGCTTTTGACAGCAGCAACTGTCTATATAGACTTTGCCACTGATCAGCAGCTGAAAATTTGGTGCAAGTTCCACCTGCTCTGGTGGTCAATTACCTGAATTGTTCCATTCGCTGTCATGGTCAAGTACCTGAATTGTTCTATCTGTTCTGATGGTTGAGTATCTGGACTGTTTTATCTGCTCTGATGCCCAAGTGCCTGAACTGTCTGTAAAGTTCCATCTGCCATGGTGGTTATGTGCCTGCATGTCTATGACTTGTAAGCTGCAATAGTTTGGAGGATGATATGGACTTTGTATTCTTTCAATTTTACAGCATTGCAATTGCTGTGCTGCTGCTGCAATCTGATCACTGGATGTCTAAGCCCCTATACACACGGTCGGAGATTTCGACAACCAAATCCGACGGATTTTCTCCGTCGAATTTTGTCCGTCGGATCTTGTCCGAAACTGTTGCATACACACGGTCCGACTAAATTGTCGAAAAATCCAATCTTTCAGAACGTGATGACGTAATTTAGTTACGATGGGACTACATTCAGGCTAGTAGCCAATAGCTTTGATGTAGGAATTTGATCTGAGCATGCGTGGCACTTGGTCCGATCAAAATTCTCTACACATGATCGGATTACGTCCGACCGGCCCAGTTGGTCGGGAAATATTTCCAACATGTTGGAAAATTGGGTCCAACGGAGATTCGGACGGAATCAGTCCGATGCATACCACACACAGTCGGATTATCTGACGACACGGTCCGATAAGACGCATTCCGACGGATTCTCTGACCGTGTGTACGCGGCATAAGACTCTGCTGTCCATCACCAGATATGGAGGACTTTGACAAGCTTCTACGCTTTTGAACTCTTGGAAAAGAAAGTTTGATGTTCAGTTTTGAAAGGATAAGTTTGGTGGTCTTCTGTCAGTCCAACATATTTTTTTTTTTTAAATATTTTTTGAGCTTTGAAATTTGTTTTATTTTTCAGCCCTAACATGAGATTTTCTGAGTAGGTAAATCAGACAGGGAAAATAGGTTTCTACACTTTAGAGGCATGATAAGATATTTGTGAGCAGGGGGGTGGAGTGTTGGGGAAATTGCATATTTCACATTTCCTTATTAATAAAGCGGCTCACTAAGGCATTTTAAGGTCTTGGTTAAGCACATAAGCATGGCTTTACCTTATACCAAAGGAATGTTATTGTTAACTGACCAAGTCCTTGAGGGGTCATATTGCAAATGGAATTGGCTTTGGGTGGTCTATTCCTTATGCACAACTACAAATATCACAGCCCAAACTGGAATAAGTTAGTCTCACACCAGAACTTGCAACCATGCAAATGTCTGATCCGATCATCTGGCCATGCTGCAGGAGGAACCCGTGGCAAAAACAGAATCTTTAGTTAAGTATTCTTGTCATATTTTCTTTATCTTTATCTCTATCTGTCATTATCGTTAATAAATGTTATACTGTTAAGTATTTGTGTGATCTCTCTTTGCACATATCGAACACAAACCCAAAAACATGAAAAAACAGATGTGAACAGCTATCGCTCTAAACCAGGCCTGGACTGTCTATAAAGCAGACCGCGCTGGCAGGGCCGGCCGCGGGTGGATAATTGTGCAAGTATATGCTGTGATGGGAGGATTGGAAAGTCTCTCCTTTTCCCTACCCACCATGACAACTGAAAGTCACGGTTCGTGCATGCGCCCCGCAACAACACTGTCACCTGGCAACCAGGAAGTCAGGAGAGGAGAAGCTGAGAAGCTAGTGTACGCCCACGCCCCTTCCCGCCGGTGAAGGGGTTAGATCTGATGCTCCAGGGCAAGAGAGTGCTCCTTTCCTTAATGGTAACTATGAGCTTTTTTTTTTATAATTGGCTCTGTAAGTAATAGTTTATAACTGGCTCTGTGAGTAATAGTTTATACTATAACTGACTTTGTGAGTAATAATTGGCTCTGTGAGTAATACATTATACTATAACTGGCTCTGTGAGTACTAATTTATAACTGGCTCTGTGAGTAATAATTGGCTCTGTGAGTAATAGTTCATACTATAACTGGCTCTGTGAGTAATAATTTATAACTGGCTCTGTGAGTAATAATTGGCTCTGTGAGTAATAGTTCATACTATAACTGGCTCTGTGAGTAATAATTTATAATTGGCTTGTGAGTAATAGTTTATACTATAACTGGCTCTGTGAGTAATAATCTATAACTGCCATTATGAAATACTCACCTTAGAATGAGGCCTCGGCATCTAATCCCAGTCCACGCTGAGGGAGCTGATATGTTCCCTCTGCGTTTCTTCCGGGTTCGCGGCTCTGGCACTGTGAGTGGACGGAGATGCGATTACGTCATGGCAAGGTTCAGCAGCAGCCGGGCATTCACAGCACATGCGCTGCTGAAGTCAGTGGCTGCATGCAAAGTGGATATCTCCTAAACTGTACAGGTTTAGGAGACATTCATTTTACCTACAGGTAAACCTTATTATAGGCTTACCTGTAGGTAAAAATAAAAAAAAGGGTAAACAACCACTTTAAAGTAAGACAAAAAAACAGCATCATATGTATGCGTACCTAATCTAATAAACACATCCTGAAACCACGAATCTCATCACATACCCCAGCCCCCCCCCCTCACTCCCCCCGCGTGAACACCTCCGACCCCCTCTGGGCTGCTTAGTCTAAAAAGCCCGGGCCTATTTTTGGGCCCAATCTGGGCCTGCTCTCAACTCCTTTAGTAAATCAGCCTCAGTATCTCAGAATTCTAAAATATTGAAGCAGATTCACTAAAGAAGTTGAAAATCTTCACAGAATACTTTGTGTGAATATTCACTTCAATTATCCAATCATGTGAAAAGCTAATTCTTGCCTTTTTATATTATATGTACATGACTGGATAACTGAAGTAAATCAGACAATGCATTGTGTCTGTCATGTTGTCAATTCCTTTAGTAAATACATCTCATTATCTTAAATTGTTAAAGCATTTTTTTTATCTTGATCCCAGTGCCCTTTTGTATTTCGGACATAAAGTTTGCTGTAATATTTTCTGTGTTCAATGTATAATAAGTCTTTTTTTTTGTTTCACCCCAGTACTTAGCTGTCCATAAGAGACCCTTGTCCTTATTCAATGTTTTATGAAGAAAGGGCAATCTGGAGGACAGTATATATTTTCTGTGACAAATATACACAGCTAGAGACCCTACAAGGTCAAAACGTTAGCAAAGTTAGCTTGGATTGCATTATTGATCTTAATAAAGTGGTGTTTATGGATACTTGGCTACAAATTCCATATTCCCTGTACTGCTTCTGAAAATGTTTTTAGGCTGGGTTCACACTGCTGCGGGGGGAGATCCGGATGTGATTCGCACCGCAAATCACATCCGATCTCCGTAGCGATGCGAGTTCAGCCATACAGATAGTATGGCTGAATTCGCAGCGCTCCCGCAGCAAACTCGCACGGGACCCTTTTTTTGGTCCGCAACAGAATCGGATCGCATGGGGGTTCACACCATGCGATCCGATTCCTGTGCGAGTCGGCAGATCGCACTGCGATATGCGGACGGATCTGGGGGTGTCATTAACATAACATTGACACTCCCAGCCGTCCGCATAGGGCAGTGTGAACTGCCGGCGGGAGTAATGCGATGCGGGAAAACGCAGCGGATTCGCGGCGTTCCCGCATCGCAGCGGTGTGAACCCGGCCTTAGTGTTCTTTCTAGTCCTAGTAAACTTTATCAAACAGTTCCACTTACCGAGGAAGCGGCCTTAATCGCTTTTACAGCTTCATCAAAAACACGTTTTGGCAGACGAAGATTGGTTGTACCGCTGTCCACAATGCTTTTATCATAGTTGTACTGAAAACAAAAAAAAAAAAAAGAAGAAAAAGTTACAATATTAAAACAACTCAGTTTATAGAGAAAGGTTTCCACTTTGAGCTTTAATGTGAATATCTCCTCCATGTGCACAATGAATATGACATTTCTACAGTTGTGGGTGACATGAGGATTAGCAGTGCTTTAGCAATTTCAATGGATTTCTAAGGCTAAGGCATAGTTTACAGCTGTGTGGTGCATTTTAATTGTGTTTCATTTTTGCATTTGTTTTAGGTGCATTAACCCCTGCACTCTATATAACGTGTTTTGATGAAAGGGCATGAAAGATGCAGAATTGTGTGACTTTCTGCCTCATCCAGGTTTTGCCAGTCAGCGGAGACTTTTTCCCATTTTAGGCCTATTTGTCTTCTTCTGCCTGTGGGTATTGAGTTGTAGACTTGAGTGGGGAGAAGGTCCCAATCTGTCCTATCTGACTACTTTCCTACATCTTGCTGGGTATGATACTCATAGTTGGGAATACTTCATTGGGGTTGTGTTTTTAGGCTGATGGATGACAACAGGCAATGATCCACCTGCTCTTCATTCTTTGCATGCTGTTGTATATTCTCCATGCTGGAAATGTAGCTAATGGGTAATTCTCTGTTGTTTATAATTTCGGTTAGTGGCAATAATATATTTGGACAAGATCATCCACCCATTATAGAATTTCCTAGATTTTCCCTTTCGCTTTCTGAATTCAAGCCTACTTTAAAGAGGAATTCCAAGTATGAATTTTTTTTACATAGTTACACGAATCCAGCTTGGACTAATGTATCTATGTATATACCATACCTGGTTGATGCCCCTGGCAGCTGGAAATCACTGAAGTAAACATCTGCTAATCCAGTGATCTCAACTTGCTTCCTTGTCTCATGCCAAGCAGCTGCCTTTCTGCAGTCTGGACACAGGAGGTTGGCCACTTGTCACGGGTGCCATTCAGAGAATGCTTTGCATTTTTTGGATGAATGCAAAGTGTTTTCTCATTGGTTGAGGTGGAGAGGCGGGGTGATGACATTAGTCCATGATAGTAGCAGTGGCTACTACAGTGATTTCCAGCAGTCAAGGGATCTTCCTGTTATAACACATAAATAGTTACTTTTGTCCAAGCTGGAGCAATGTAACTATGTGGAAATATGCATACCTGAACTTCAGCTTTAATAGAAATATTAGCTAATCTATAGCTACAAAAGTGCACATTTTTAAATTAATTTGCTGCAAATTTCATGTAAACGCTAATCTTATGCCGCGTACACACGATCGAATTGTCCGGCGTACTTAGTCCGGCAAACAATCCGGCGGATAGTCCGGCGGACTTTCTACTGAACGGACTTGGCGACACACGGACACACAGAAAGTCCGGCGTTTGCTAGCGCGATGACGTACAGCACGTATGACGTGACTAGAAAAAGCAAGTTCAATAGCCAGTAGCCAATAGCTTCCTTTTCTTACTTGCTTCTGAGCATGCGTCATTCTTAGTCCGCCGGACTAGCATACTCACAAACGTATTGTCCGCTGAAACCCAAGTCCGGTGGAAAGATTGGACTGCAAAAATATTTTCTAAGTCCACCGGACTTTACGCTGAGAAAGTCCGCTGAAGCCCACACACGATCGGATTGTCCGGTGAAATGCGTTTCAGCGGACTAAGTACGCCGGACAATTCGATCGTGTGTACGCGGCATAAATCTTATCAGCATTTCAAGAACACTCACCTCTTTACAATCCATCATCAAATCCTGTCCATTAATTTCAATTTTCACAATGATGACCTCGTAGTACCATTCTTTTCTGATTGGTGTATACCAGATATTACCCACATATAAGGATGGATCAATTCCTCCAATTACCTAAAGAATGCCATATAAAGATAAATTATTAGTATAATGTTTGGCCTTACCGTCTATTCCAAACAAAAAAGAAGTGCTAGCCTTTAGTTAATTTTAATGAAAATATTTTTTTCTTAGCAATGCACAAATTTTTATTGCAAAAAAAAAACAAAAACAAATACAAAACTGTTGGTAATGTATAACTATGAGAATGCCTAGCGCCAAACTGAAGTCTTACACTGTTTTTACCTTTTGTCGTGTATCCTGATTTAAAATGATTTTTGCTTATAAACGCCTTAAATCGAAACTCCATTCAGCTAAGAAAAAATCACAGTGGTTACTGGAGCCTCCCCCCCGGATAGCAAGTCTTAAATACTTGTTCAAGCAGAGGATTATTTACCTTTTTCCTACAGACTTCCTCTTGACACACAACTAGTCCCGTATGCATATCTTCATCACCAGTGCAGCTGCCTCCTCACAGATGTCGTCACTAACAATGAAGGACATTGAGGGCCTGGCGACATTCCGAGAGCGAGGGAATGAGAAATAACATAAGTATTCCTCTAATTTGAACCTCCCCTAGACTTAAAACGGTCCTCCACCCTGAAGTGGAAGTTCCGCTCATCTGATCCCTCCCCCCCTCCGGTGCCACAATCGGCACCTTTCAGGGGGGTGCAGTTACCTGGATAATCCAGGTATCTGCACCCACTTCCGGGACAAGACCGCCGTAGATGCCCCCCCCCCGTTGTGTTCTGGGAAATACACAGTTCCCAGGACACAGCGGGGACCAGCAGAGACGCGCAGCGCGACTCGCGCATGCGCAGTAGGGAATCGGGCAGTGAAGCCGCAATGCTTCACTTCTCGATTCCCTGACAGAGGATGGCGGCGGGGGCAGCAGAGAGATGAGCGATCGCTCGTCATCTGCTGCCGACATCGCTGGACCCTGGGACAGGTAAGTGTCAATTTATTAAAAGTCAGCAGCTGCAATATTTGTAGCTGCTGGCTTTTAATATTTTTTTAAAGGTGCAGAACCACTTTAATGAGTATTTAAGGCCCCTTTCACATGGGGCAGATTTAGTTTTGATCAGTATGGGATCCACCTGCTGATCTCCTGCTGAACGGAGCAAAGCAGGTGGACGGTTTATGCAGGGCGAACACAGAGAAAGACCGCTCTGCTCTATGGGCGGCCGGGTCTAAACGGACAAAGGAGACTGCCCTCTTATCTGATCCGCCTAGACAGAGGAGGACAAATCTATTTCTGTTTACACCCACCAGTTAATAGTGATGAATGGACCATCCGATCAGGTCTGCCTGAAAAACTGATAGGCGGACCTGATCGGACCCTTTGTGTTAAAGGGGCCTAAAGCCCTGTACACATGGGCAGAATGTCGGGAGATGTTTACCCAAAAAAACGGCCAACATTCTGCCCATGTGTATGTCGGTCTGTCCAACAGAGTCTGGCCATTTGGCAGGCTTCTGTCGGACGTGCATGCTGGAAAACTAGCATCTGACTGGCTCCCGTTCAGCGCTCTCAGACAATGGCAGAGAGCGCTGATCGGAGTGTTCTGGCCGACTGGAGCTTTTTTTTGGGTGCAACCTGCTGGATTCCATGAAAAAAAACTGTAGTGTGTACCAGCCACTGCTATTTCTATTCCACACTGACAGCTCTTATATTAATAAGGAAAACCCAATCCATCTGCTCAATCCATTCTCCCTCTATCCTCCTTCTAACACATAGCACATAAGATTTAATATTTATAAAAATAAAACTATGCACCTGGGATCTTGGGGTACAAACACTCTTAACTGATAGTAAACCTTCAGTTTTTAAGCACTTTCAGCAGCTGATTTGACCACTAAGGCCTGCCATACATGGTTCGAATCTGCGCTGGTTCAGCAGGAACCTGTCAAAATTGGAACCTTTAATGGGCAGGCTGAATGTACCAAGTTGATCGATCACCGGCCGGATTCTCTTGCAATTATTGCTAGCGGCTCTTATAGCTGCTAGCTATAATCACTGTCTTCTCCTGGCAGGGGGGCAGACAATGTCTCTGCAAGAGAGATCCCCTGTCAGCACTATCCATGTGGATGGGGGAATTATGCAAATTTCTTTCCTGTAACGTGTGGTTGCAGGAAAAAAAATTTGCACCGTGTATGGTCGGCCTTATTGAGTATGCAGCTTCTTTATCCTTTAATCGTTACCTATATTCCTGTTTTAGCTTGTGCAATGATCACTGCATCAGGCTTCCTGTTTCAGGGTTGCTCTTTTCTCCTGCAACATGTATGGACTATAGTTGTGTCCCTGCACTGTGTGTATTAAAAGAAACACACAGCCCATTTACCTGGGATGACAAGGTACTCTCCTGCACCTCCCACCTTCTCCAAGCTAACACACTGACTTGCTGATTGCACTATCTACTATTAACTATTTCCTGTTGTCCTGCCCTCCTCTAGTTAAGTTGCTAGGCTAAATTTTGTTTTTTTGCTTCACTGCAGTCAGTGGAGTAGTGATGTATTATTTTTGTCTGGTCGGGGCCTAGTGTTTGATTTCTCTCACCTGCTTCTGGAAGAATCCTCCAGAATATAGGGCCAGGAGATTCAAATGACCAGTATAAAGATTCATCATGCCCCAGCCAATCCTGTGGGGGATAAATGTTTAGAACGCCTTTTCAGGGATGCCTTTTCAGAGTGTTCTTTCCTCTTCAGGGAGGTTTCAAGTTCTCCTGGGGCTACTACCCCTAAGAGAGTGCCACTGGGACAGGAAATTACAGTCAGGGCCTCAGCAGGAGCTTGGCTGAGGGCCTATAGGGAATTGCTAATTGACTTTTTGCTAAAGGGAGCTGTCCTGTAGTCCTGGTCTGGAGAAGTAGCAATCAATGGGAGGACAATCTTCTCAGTAGAAAATCTGTACAGGAGCCGCGCACACTACAGTCCCAAATTAGGTCTTACCCACAATGTCCCAAGAGCTGTCTGCCACCCAGCATCCACAAGTATATTCTTAGTGAGGGATCCTCCTTCACCTATATCCTCAGGCCCACTGATTTCGAAATACTGATATGTGTATTATTTCGATCAAAAAGAATTGTGTATTTATGACCTCAAGCCTTTATTCTAAAATGATGACATAAAGGCGAAAAAAAAAGGCAAAAATGTCAAATCTGGGGCATTCGAATAATGGCCTAAGATTACATATCCTGTGTTACCTCAAAGAACCCCAAACCCACTATGTTACTCAGTAAATAATCATTTAAAACCAAATGTATTTATAGGTCAAACTCCATCTAAAGTCATCAAATATCTCACAACTGCATATCAGCAGATACAAATCCATTAAAAACCACTTATCATTATGCAGGGCACTGCTTATTTTTTATACTACAACACAATTTCTAGCCAATATCATCAAAAAGGTTTACTTATTATTACTGAAGTATGGCTGTTCTTAAACAGAACATTGATTTTTTATATCAGTGGTCCAATGGGAGTATATTTCATTGCAATACATCAATTCACATATATTTTGTGATGCAGGTTGCTGGCTTAGTTTCTGTAATAGTTTAGAAGGTGTAGGAATGTAGTATTTTTTTCAAATTCTCTTTTATATTTGTAATTTTGTAGGAGGCAGAGAGCTTTAGTCAGCTTGTCTTTTGGTGTTTTTTAAAGCGTTTGTTACCCCAACACTTCATATTCCTGATATGTACCTGCTGTACCATGTACTTGTATGAGAACGTATCCTGTTCTCTTTGTATCGCTTCCTTTATGTGAAATCCCTGGGGTTCCTGCTAGTCGCCTTGCTTAACTATTAAAAACTACCACACTCAGCAGGAGAGCACACCGTGGTCAGTTCTCCAGCTGTGCTGGGATTCTAGTATTCTCTCCTCCAATGATCAGATTTGTCCCTCGTTTTTTTTATCAACGTGATCAACTACAATCACTTTAAGTATAGTGCGATTCCCCTCAGTCAATTGCTGTCTTGAGCTTGCCCCAGCAGGATGAGCTAGATGTGAAAATCTCTATTATCGATATTTGATGTCCTAGTCAATCAGCAGTTGGGGGCCTCCTAATGTGTGCTGCGTGAGTTATTAAATACCAGAGACACTTCCCGCACATGGTCTTCCATTCTGGGCTTTTTCCTAGAAAGGGTGTTGCTCTAACAGCTGTCTTTACCCTAGGATCTCCCCTTCTGTGAAGACTCCAGGAAGATGGCCTAGCTGCCATGAATGTTCTACTTGGGCCTAGAGGAAACACATTGCAGTTGACTCCTGCAGTGGAAGAGGTGAGTGACTATGTGGAAAATAACCACAAGAATTTTTCTGTGCTGTCCTGCCTTGAATACTAATACTGAGATACCACTAGAACCTCAGTTGTCAAGAAGACAATTTGAAGTTTAGGTATTCGGCCAATATAGCCTTTTCGGAGGTAGACCCAGAATGTTAGAAAGATGTGCAGAAGACTAGAAACTATCTACGTAGAATTCTTCAGGTATCCAGTGCTCCATCCAGTGCTCTAATCTATATAGTTGTATATAAAATGCACTTTTTATCTTTCAAAAAGTGTTTCCCAGTGCTAAAACCTTTCATCCAATTTCTAAATTTCTGCATTTGTAAATTTTAAAAGAAAATATAAAAGAATAGTATTGGTAAAAAAAAGCACTTGTTGATTTAATTACCCTTTTTTGGGTTAATTCTCCTTTAAGGGGGTGTGGCAGGGGCATTTGCTAGTAGGTGTCCCTCATTCCCATCTCAAAATGTTGGAAGGTGTGCACTAGTGAAATAAACTACAAAAACTAAAGTGACTGGTACCCATCATTCTGTACATACTGAGCAAATAATCACTCCCTGAGAGGAATGTGGCTAAGACCTTCTTGCCAAGTATGTGGACTTAGGACACTCATAATGTAGCCATTGGTGAACTGAATATCAATTTTTATTTATAATTATTGAGTCGCTTTACCAATAGCACTACAAAAGAGAAAGTAAAACCGATATAAATATAAAAAAAACACTTTGATTAGCTGATTGAATGGTTTAAAGATTGATTGGGACAATCTTTTGGTGTTGTTTTCAGTGGTTGCTAGGATGCCAATAAGTGTGATCCAAATATACTGTATTTTGTTACAGAAGCTGTAGAACCAAGCTTACATATATATATATATGTATTCTGTCCAAACTAATGTAAGATACTGTACATACAAATAAAGATATTTTATAAATATATGTACTATATATGTACTGGTTTATATGGTTTATATGGTTTAATATTTTATATGGTTATATATGGCGGTTGATTTATTTATTTATTTATGCATTTATGATTCGTTATGACACTTATGGTCTTTAAAGGACACAATAATTATTGACACATACACAGTTATTCATAGTTATTTTATTTTATTATCCAGCCCGCTGGAAATTTCTTGCTAATTGTATACCTAAGTCTCCAAATTTCTTAAAGGGTATAGCGCCAATCCTATTCCCCCCCTCCTTATATATGGCGGTTAGATCGTTTATAATGGTGCTGGTTGATATTATGATGTAAATGGAAGTTGTGAAGTTGCAAGTGATGGGGGATATTTTAGTAACTGGTATTTGGGGGGTGAGAGGCCCATTAAAACTTTTGCGTTATTGTAAAGTGCAGCATAACAGGTGTTACCATGACACATTGTAAGACATGCACTGTGGTGCAGTAACGTGCCATTTATCTTAAATGGCACCCCAACCTACTATTACAGTACGGTGGAACCTTGGTTAATGAGTAATGCGGTTAACAAACATTTTGAAAGATGAGCAACTTTCTTAAATTCTGACTCCGTTTGCGAGTGTTGTCTCGCAAAAAGAGCAGAATTGAAGCCAATGGGGTGTGCATTTGGCCAGAAGTGTGGGGGCGCCGATGACACTCGGAATGGTTTGGAGCCATTCAGAAATACTTGAAAATACTCCATTCCCGAGTGTTTCTGAGCCTTTCCAAGTTCAGCCGAGCTGTCCCTGAGTATTTCCAAGGCTCTCCGGCGCCCCCCACCTCTGGCCACATGTGGAATTGCATGTAATAGAAGTCAATGCGTAACAAATTATCTTCGTTTTCATTGACTTCTATTGGGAAACTCGCTTTGATATGCGAGTGCTTTGGATTACAAGCATTCTCCTGGAACGGATTATGCTCGTAATCCAAGGTTTCACTGTACCTGCATTACAGTGAATGCCATGCTTGCAGTGTCCTGTGTAAAAAAAAAAAAAAAAAAAAGCAACATTCCTGTGCTTTCTTTGGTGCATTATGTTTGTTGCCAGCTCATTTAAAATGGTTTATGCTGCTACCTAGATCCAATGTCCATGAAAAACATAGTTTTTTTTAACTGAACTGGATTGAAAAGAAAATGGGTCGATTGTTGGCTAGAATTGCTCAGTCCCAACAGTCCTCCCCAGGCATAGGAGCCATTCGCTGTACCAATGGGCAGCTGGGGAATGACCCAAGGTAGCATCTTTCTACGCAGACTTGTACAGGCCTCGTGATGGCTACTCTGATGATACACTGCAGGAATATCTAGAAACAATAACCCACCAGTTTAGACCCGTCAGGCTAGCCTGGAGCTGGAAGTTCTGTTAACGCTACACAAGCTGAAGGAGGCTGCGGCCTCTTTTCCTACCTGCAAGGCACCAGAGGTTTGCGGGTTTCCCATGGAAGTCTATAGCCAATACGGGGAGGTAATTTTACCTAAACTACTGGAAGTATTTAATGCCACGCTCTACTCGGGACAGCTACCTACCACTGTGTCCAGGGCAAATATCATACTGTTACTCAAACCAGGCAAGGACCCATTAGATCCCAGCTCATACAGACCCATCTCATTGCTCCAAAGCAGCATTAAAATCCTAGCCAAAATCCTAGCCTTAAGAGTCAACAACATTATTCTAAACATTATTCATCCGGACCAGGCAGGTTTCATTCCCCCGAAAATCAACTGCAACTAATCTTAGAAGACTTTTTTTGAACATTCAGACCCCAGCAGATAATGCGGACAAAGGGGCACTGTTGTCTCTTGACGCCAATAAGGCATTCGACAGTGTCAGTTGGCGCTATCTCTGGGCTGTAAATCTGGATTTGTCCCTAGATTTATCAAGTGGACAAAACTACTGTACAGCTCTCCACAGGCTGCCATATGCTTGTCAGACAGGATGTCTCCTGCCTTTGCACTGGGCATGGGGACTAGACAGGGTTGCCCCTTGTCCCTCCTGCTCTTTACACTGGCCATTGAGCCTTTTGCTGCCCAGGTGCGGGATCATCCACACATCAGAGGATTTCGCTATGGTGACTTGCATGAGAAATTAATGCTTCATGCTGATGGCATGCTCCTCTTTCTGGAGGACGTGGACAACTCCTTGTCAAATGCAATGTCGCTCATCACAGATTTTGGCCACTACTCAGGCTTAACAATTAATTGGTCCAAATTTGCATTGATGTTTCTGGATGAGGCACCTGGGTCGGACGCGGAGCTCCCCTGCCCTGTCCCTGGAGTAACTTAGTTTAAATACTTAGGTATCCATGTTTCACCCAAGCTGACTGATTACTACAGCCAAAATATATACCACTTACTGACTCGCTTCAGAGACAAAATAAACATATGGAACGGTCTTAAAATGTCTTTGGCGGAGGAAACAAACCTTATTAAGATGATCCTTATGCCTCAACTTCTATACCTGCTTCACAACACATCTGTGATTATTCCATTTAAAATTTTTCAAGTGGTCAACTCCCTATTCAGATTACTCCTTTGGCACAAAAAGCCCCCCCCAGGATCAAACTGGAACAATTACAATATCCAAAGGAGAGGAGTGGTTTGGCACTCCCCAACCCTTGGATATACTATTTGGCTGCACGGCTGCATCACTTGATTGAAGCTATGGCTCCCAAGACTGCTGGTTCATCAGCCAAACTCCTAATTACTGCCACAGGGGCAGATTCCGTACCAGATGGCCTGGAGGCACAGATGTTCCAGCGGCCTAACAAATAAAAGCTGAGAAATTTGACAGATTATGGGTCGCATGGCTTAATACACCCGGGATTAGTCCCAGGGAACTGGTACAGATGAGGCTGCTCAGATGCCCATAAACATAATGGCTGCCCGGGGAAATGCTAGCTTTTAAAAAATAAAGTAACATTGTAGGTGAAAAAGCGGGGATGTTGGGGCTGCCAGTACCATGACTGGGGATCACAGAGTATCACCATACAGAAATAAGCATTATATGTGCCACACACTGAATACTCACTTCTACTCGAGTATTCAAGGGAATGACCAATGGTTATATCAATGTTCTTTCACTGACAAATTGAAGTGTAATGTGATGTATGTTTTGATTTGATTTGTTTTTTCTTTTGCAATAAAAACCTTCTTATTTAAAAAAAAAAAGAACAGGATTGAAGAGGTGATCAAGGGAGAAACGAGCACTTAATTGATAAAAAATTTATATATTTTACAGAAAACACAACTAAAAGCGGTTCTTATCCAGCTATAAAAAAGAAAACCTTAAAATAGTGGTTGGTTGGCAGCAGTTCTAGCAGATTCAGTAGATTGTTTCAAATAAAGCACTGTGCCATGAAGCAAAGGAAGATTTGGATATTAGTGAACAATCTGGTTGTTTTTTCTGTAAAGTTTCTAAAAAAAACAGACACACTTAATGACTACAATTCTTCTATCTTAAAATATACGTTCCTTATTTTTTTTTTTATGTATATTAGTTGTTATACACTGTACTGGCATGACCGCTGGAATCTAAATAGCTGCCTGGTGAGCTATACCTTCACTTTACTTACCACAGTTGCATACAAGAAATTCCAAGTATAAGCTGGAAAATAAATTATAGATTTCTAGATTCTCACCATACTTCCGCCCACAGAAGCAGAAACATTGCTGTTCTTTATAGGGTAAGCTGTCCCACAAAGCTGCAGAGAAAAGAGGTTGGGTACCCGTGTTTGCTTTACAAGAGAGTCAAAGAAAGGTTCCAGCGTGTCATCCGGCTATAAAATCATGGAGAAAAAAACTTTAAGTATAGGACAACTGAAGGTTTAAGTGAGTTTCATATTATCAGTAATTAATAGTCAGTATCTATTTAAGCTGTAACAAAACTGGAAAATATGTGATTTCTAAGAAATTAGAGTATATTATCATCTAGCTTCATTCTCACTACGTATGCAGACTGTTAACCACTGTGATTGCTTACTGCCTAAGCCACCTCCTATTTCTACTCTATTGAAATATCTAATGCGCCAAATAAACTTTTGATAATTAAGTTGATACATCACACTGCTCTCTGTCTGTTGATTCACAATGATCAGTGCATTATGCCGCGTACACACGACCGGTTTTTCCGTCAGAATAAACTCTGACGTTTTTTCCGATGGAGTTCCTCTGAAACAGACTTGCACATGATCACACCAAAGTCCGATCATTTAGAACATGGTGACGTACAACCAGGGCCGTAACTATAGGGGGTGCAGCAGTTGCAACCGCAACCGGGTCCTGTGATGCAGGGGGCCCATGCAGCCCCCCTCTACATATGGCCGGCAGCAGCATAGGCAGCTAGGGGTACCAGTGCACCATGCACACGGGTGGCTGGAGGTGGAGGGTGACTATCAGAGCTCCATGCTCGACTATCGCACTGGCTGCTCTTTAGTTGTGCATTCCCCGCATGACCTGTGTCCTCAGCCGGCTCCTCAGAGTACCCCTCTCCTGCTCCATGCATTGCCGCTCAGTCCGATGTCTGTTCTCCCCAGCCAGAGTCCCACCCCCCCCCGAGTCCGGCCCACGCTGCACTGCATACTTCTCCCGGGTAAACAAACTTTAAGCACACAAATGCAGTGCAGCCCTATGAGAGCCCCCCGGAGGGCACTGCAGGCTTGTCTGCCAGCCCCCCTCCTCCCCCGTCATACACAGATGATGAAAGGTCTTTCTGGGAGATATGCTGATCGCCTGTCCAGCACACTGGATGGAGCCCAGGCCAACATGGATGAGTGTGCGGCCTACAGCTTGGTCACCCTGCCTAGGGACAGTCCCCAATGGGGCACCTAAAAATTAAAAAAATAATAATAAAAAAAAATACAGATACCAGTGGTGGAACTACAGGGCTCACAAAGGTCATACCTGTGACCACGCCCTGGAGTTCCACTCGGAGGGAAGGGCCCTGGCTGGGGTTCAGGGGGGCTCTTAATGGTTTCTTGCACCGGGCCCTGAAGGTTCTAGTTACGCCACTGCATACAACACGTACGACAGGACTAGTAAAACGAAGTTCAATAGCCAGTAGCCAACAGCTGCCCTTGTGTCGTTTTTGGTCCTTCGGAACAGCATACAAACGAACGGTTTTCCCGATAGAAATTGATTCAGTCGTAAAATTTAAAACATGTTCTATTTCTAGGTCCATCAGAATTTTGGAAAAAGAAAAAGTCAGCTGAAGCCCACACACAATCAGAATATCCGATAAAATGATTCCGTCTGACTTTTTCTGCTGGAAAGTCCAACTGCGTGTACACGGCATTAGACATTCCTATAGATTGGAAATAGGGGGTGGCTTGGGCGATAACAAATCACAGGTAACAGTTTGCATACGTAGTGAGCATGAAACTAGCCAATAACGCACTCTCGTATTTTAGAAATCACATATTTTCCCAGTAAATGAAAACTCGAGAAAAACCATGAATACAAGATAAATTAAGGGAAGGAACAAATTCTGGTAATAGTAAGCATTGCCCAAATTTTGGACAAAAGCCAAAGAGTTCCATTGAGTTCTGACATGTCAGCAGTAATGTAGAGAGAAAAGTCGGTTACCAATATTTTTTCTAAAGATTTAATATTAGTTACTGTATATGCTTAACCCCTTGACTTCTAAGGTATGGTTATACATGTTTTAGTATTCAAGAGGTTAAAGCAAACTCATGGCTACTTCTTGGAACTGATTTTTAGAGTCAGATATAGGCTTTTAGGTAAAAGTGATCCAAGTGGCTTTAATGCTTACTCAATCACTGTTACAAGGTTGGTCAGAAATGTAGACGGGGAACTGGGACCAGTAGATAGGCAATACCTATTGTTTACAATATCCACTGTGCTTTCTTATTTACATTGTTCTGTATGGCATTCTTTGCATTGCTATATACTTTTTACTCAGCTCTTTTTTGCCCAGTGCATTTGACAAGACCCATTACAGGCAAAAAGTGGAAAACATACAGTATTTACTGGGATGCATGTATTACTGTTCAATTTTTGATACTTGGACAATACTATAATCTATAGTACTGTTAAACCATTCATTCCACCTCAGGACTTGTACTGGCTCTAATAAATCTGCTTCATTATTAGTGGGTTGTTGATTGTTGGGTTCAGGCACAGAGCAGGCGATCGGTGGTAATGACTGGAGGACCCAAATACTTGGCAGCTCCCCAGGGAGTCACTCGACAATTGCAAGTCCAATCCCCCAGAATTCTTTAAACATAACAAGAGCGTTCCCTAGCCAAGGATACCTTAATCTCCAAGAGGCTGAATATTAAGATTGAGAAGCTCATGGCTACTGCTTGGTATTGATTTTTAAAGCCAGCTATAGACTTTTAGGCAAAAGTGATCAAGGTGGCTCTAGAACTTAATCACTGTTAGTCCTTGTACACACGATCGGAGATTCTGACGGAATGTGTCCGATCAGAGTGTTTTGTCGGATATTCCGACTGTGTGTGGTCTGCATCGGACTGTTTCCGTCGGAATATCCGTCGGACCAAATTTTCCAACTTGCCGGAAATATTTTCCGACAAAATGCTCCGATCGGACATACTCCGATCATGTGTAGAGAATTCCGATCGGACAAAGTGCCACGCATGCTCAGATCAAATTCCTACATCAAAGCTACTGGCTACTAGCCTGAACGTAGTCCCATCGTAACGAAATTACGTCATCACGCTCTGAAAGATCAGATTTTCCGACAACTTTGTCCGACCGTGTGTATGCAACAGTTTCGGACAAGATCCGTCGGACAAAATCCGTGTGACAAAATCCGACGGATTTGGTTATCGGAATCTCCGACCGTGTGTACAAGGCCTTACAAGGTTGACCAGTGATGTAGATGGAGACTGGGACCATTAGATAGGCAATACCTATTGTTTACAATATCCACTGTTCTTCCTTATTGAAGTTATTCTGTATGTGTCCTTTGCATTGTTATAAACTTGTTACTGTTGCTTGTTGGGTCCAGGCACAGCGCGGGTCATCAGTGGTAATGACTGGAGGACCCAAACACTTGGCAGCTCCCCAGGGAATCACTACGCAATTGCAAGTCCAATCCCCAGAATTCTTTAAACATAACAAGAGTGTTCCCTAGCCAAGGATACCTTTAATCTCCAAGAGGCTGAATATTAAGATTGAGAAGCCTGTGCTTTCTGTTTTTTCCTTGGCCATGAATTTGGGGAAAAGGAGAAGCCTATGGCGGGCAACTGAGGATCATAAGGCAGTGATTTTTTTTAGTTAATTTAGGAATAATAACATTTTATATAAGCATAAACAAGTTTTGTTTACTTTTGCAGAAAAAAGTGAATCAAAAAGAGTGAATTAGTAGGTCCAAAGTATCCCATTACTCCTTATACCAGGAACCCTTTGCAAGGGAAAGGTGCTTCCCACCTTCTCTTCCCATGGGTGGAAGGTAGTTTTCAAAAAACTCCCTATGTGAGAAACCAATTATTGGCAAGGGAGGGAGGTTGGTTCCTGTAATCACTGGTTATGAGTGGGGTGCTTATTTTTTTGCAGGCTTCTCTTAAAGCATGACAGCATGGCAGGGAATGATAAGAACATACGTGTAAGACATTGCAGCTAATTTCTATTAATAATTTGTAAGGGAAGTTTAACACTCAAAGGGGTGAAGTCTTGAAAGTGCAGGTGCAGGTTTTTGGGTTTATGCTACAATTGAAATGAATTAAAAAAAAGTATTACCGTTTAATTAGCTATTTGAAAAAAAATAAAAATTCTTCAAACTTTCAATATCTTATTTAGTGTCCAAATTTTACAATAACGCCAGTTTGTGACAGCAGTATATAGTACATTTACTCACCCTTGCAATTTCAGCATATGCAAGTCCCAGAATTCCTTCCCAGTTGGAACCATTGATAAAAAATTTGTCAGAGTCTGTGATGGCTGCAATATTTGCCACAACAGTAACATTGGGTCCATGTGGGATTGTAACCAAGTCAGTTCCCAATTCCCCTTCCCATTTTCCCTGAGTGTATGGAACATACACTCCTCTTCTGACATCTCTGTATGTTCTGGACCTATAGAAACACAATTACAGAAGAAGAGTGAAAAATCAGCATAAGGGAGAGGGTAACAGAGACAGAGTATTCTGATAAGTTCTGTATAGCTTTGGAATGTAGAGCCTTTGAGCAGACATTTATACAAAGTACTGTTAAGGCATTGGTAGAGCCAAAACTATTGTGTTAGGCCTCTCTTGAATAACCCTTTGTTCCCACCTGGCTCGGAACAACCCCACACTTTCTCGTGGTGGCCTGCCCATGGGTTCTCTTTGGTTCGCCACTTTCTTAATACCTGTGCCTTCCCTACATGGTCCTCAATTCAGGAGACCCACGACGCCCCACTAGTGGAGCTCTTCTGTTACATCCAGCTGCGGCATTGGATAACTCCCTTCCGGCGACTTGGCTCCTTTGCATACCAAATGACGGCCTTCGAATCCATTTGCCAGCACTGTCCAGGTGCTCGCAGCACCATCTCAAGGATTTACTCCTCACTTACGGCCAGCAGCACAACCTCTACTCTTTCTTATGTGCTTAAATGGGAACGTGACTTGTCCCCCATAGATTTAGCGGACTGGAGTAAAGCTTGGTCTAGCATAGCAAAATGCTCTTTTAACACCGCCACGTTGGAGGCGGCCTATAAGGTCCTCCTGTGCTGGTACTGGGTCCCAGCCCGTATCGCCAAATCAAACCCATCATATAATGACAGATGCTTTAGGGGTTGTGGTCAACGAGGAGATGAACTACACACATGGTGGTCCTGTCCCCATCTTGTCAGATTCTGGTCAAGGATCTTCGGCCTATTATCCTCTCTATTTCATGTCCCCTTCCGCAAGGACCCCAAATTTGCATTACTTTATTGCCCGCTTCCAGGCCTGTTCTCGCATCAACAGAAACTAGCCACGTATCTATTTATCACAGCCAATCGAACAATAGCGAGGGCTTGGAAAAAACCTTCTGCCCCATTTGCAGAGGTAAAGAATACCCTAACGACCCTTACGATCCATGAAAATATGTCCAGCATCCTCCATGACTCCCACGCAAAATTTCTTAAGGTATGGGCCCCGTGGTGGTCCTTTGCACTCCCCAATCTGAATTCATCTAGCCTAGGTCTCTAGATTTGAGTTGGCCCCGCCCCCAGCCTGGGGGACACCCCCCTTTCTCCTTCTCACCCACTTTCTGTCCCTCTTGTTTGCTGCTCTGCACCTATCATCCCACCTCAACACCCCCCCCCCCCTTTTTTTTTCTCTTTTTTCTTTCTTTCTCACCGGTTGCCCTTCCTGATTTTAGTTTTGTCCTTTGTCTAGTTTTTACTGTTGCTCTCTTGTTCGTTGTGCGGCTAACCCCGCACCCCCTTAGCCCCTGGGTCTCCCGACTTGGGCATAACGCTCTGGCCCCGACTCTAGCTGATGGGCCAGTGTCAGTCTATAATTTAAACCCTCATAACATATGTTCTATTTTGTGCTTTCCTGTGAGCCTCTTTCTTGTTTCATGATCACATCCCCTGCGTGGGAATTTGTTATCTGGTTCTTCCCTTGTATATTTCAATAAAAAAATTGTACCAAAAAACATTGTAACAGACCCCGACAACCAACGACCAGGGTTGTCGGGAAGAGGCCCTTGTCCGCATCAACATGGGGACAAGGTGCTTTGGGGTGGGGGGGACGCGCGGCCCCCCCTTCCCCAAGGCACCCCCCCATGTTGAGGGCACGCGGCCTGGTACGGCTCAGGAGGAGGGGGCGCTCGCTCGTCCCCACCCCTTTTCCTGGCCGGCCGGGTAGCGTGCTCGGACAAGGGTCTAATGTGGACCTAGGGGGGATCCCCACGCCGATTTTTCCACGTAGGGGTTCCCCTTTAAGTTCATACCAGGTGACGGGGCCAGCGACGCCTCCTTCGCTGGCCCCGGCTACCTGGAGACGCGCTCAAAATGAGCGGACCTTCCTCCGCGTGTGTGGGCGAGTCCGTTCATTTCAAAAGTACGGCGGATAGTCCGTGGACTTAGTACGCCGTATTAGTCCGCTGAAAAAGTGCCGTGTGTGGGCAAGTAGCTAGTTCGGAAAGTCCGGCGGACAGTCCGGCGGGAAGTCCGCCAGACTAAGTCCGCCGGATAGTCTGCTACGTGTGTACGCGGCATAAGTAGCACAAGGAAGCCAAACACAAAATATTGATCAGCAGGGCTGGCTTGCAGTGCACAGGTTAATATAGAGTTCCCTGATAGGGGCTGGGGTGGAACCATGCTTTGAGGAAAGATTACTTAAGCAGCCAGGTGAGAGTGGCTGGCATCTTAAGTTGAACACATGGAGAGTATATACACCGCTCCTTCACCGCTCCAAAGATACTGCTTGCAGGAGTTTTTTTTAATGTCCTGCCAGCGCATCGCCTTCACACTGAGACTGCAGGGGTGCTGTTTTTCAGGCGCTATTTTTAGCCTGAAAGCATGTGAAAAACGTGTGAAAGGGGTCTGAGATAAAAAAAAACTTTTTGGTGTAGTAGCCACTCCAGCACCCCCTAATTACTTACCTAAGCCCCATCTCTCTCCAGCAATGTCCACGAATGTCTAAGCCATCATGGACACTCCTCCTGATTGGCTGAGACACAGCAGCGGTGCCCTTGGCTCCCGTGGCTGTCAATCAAAGTCAGTCAGCTAATTAGGGGAGACCAGGTTGGAGCTCTGTGGCTGAATGGACACAGTGAGCTGTGACTCGGCTCCAGTGCCCCAAAAGGAAGCTGCCAACAGTGGAGGCACTCTATAGGAGGGAGGGGCCAGGAGCAGCAAAGAGGAACCCAGGAAGAGGAGGATCCGGTCTGCTCTGTGCAAAACCAACTGCACAGAGGAGATAAGTATAACGTTTATTTTTTTTAAACAAAATTAGCCTTTACAATCACTTTAACCCCTTCCCGCCCCCAGCCTATAGCAAAATGACGGCCGAGTGGTGGTTCAGTTATCCTGACTGGACATCACATGACATCCAGCAGGATAAGCCATGATTGTGCGCCCACGGCGATCGGTTGTTTGGCGTGTCAGTCTGACACACCGCTACACCAATCTCGGTAAAGGGCCTCTGACTGAGGCTCTTTACCACATGATCAGCCGTTGAGAAGTTGGACTCAGGACTGGGCTTATATGCACAACCATATAACAGAACTGGTCTGTATGGGTAAATCACCAGTTTGCTATAAATCTGGATCAGAGCGTTCACAGACTGCCTAATCTGTATCTTGACTAAGGATGAGCTTAGGCGTGTTCGCATGGTCCACGTGCAGAGCCCGCCAGAAAGTTGGCGCAGTGCTGCGCTAATCACAGACAGTGTCTCACTGCCTGTGATTAGCGCATCGCTGCGCCGATTTCCTGGCGGACTCTGCATGTGGACCATGCGAACACGTCTGAGCTCATCCTTAATCTTGACCTATTAGCCCTTGTACACACGGTCGGACATTCTGACAACCAAATCCTTTGGATTTTGTCGGACGGATTTTGTTGGAAACTGTTGCATACACACGGTCAGACAAAGTTGTCAGAAAATTTGATTGTACATAACGTGATGACATTATTTCGTTACGACGGGACTACGTTCAGGCTAGTAGCCAATAGCTTTGGTCTAGGAATTTGATCTGAGCATGCGTGGCACTTTGTCCGTCGGAGTAGGCTACACATGATCGGAGTATGTCCGATCGGAGCATTTTGTCGGAAAATTTTACGGGCAAGTTGGAAAACTTGGTCTGTCGGATACTCCGACGGAAACAGTCCGATGGAGACCGCACACAGTCGGATTATCCGACAAAACGGTACGATAGGACACATTCCGTCGGAATCACCGTCCGTGTGTACAAGGGCTTAGGATGCATTTATGTGCTTTTACCTGTTAATTCTTCTGCTTCCAAATCTCATATGTATAAAAAACAGCGATCGCAATTCTAACAAGTGCTGCTTCAAAGACATGCAGAATAATGATGATTCAAGTGATTACTCTCTACCAATAATCTGCCTTTCTAAATTCAATCTGAAACTATCAGCCTTATCAAGTTTTTGCAGGAAATTAAATAAAAAAAGCAAAGGAAATTAGGTTCAACCTCTTTACGGGTGCTCAAGTGAATGTGATAACCTCAAATGAAGTTCAACAGGAAAAGCTTTCTTTCTAAACCACTCATTTGTACCAAATGATACTTTATGGCTACGGTAGAGAATAAAGTGATTGTAAAGCTTTGATCTTTTTTAATAAAATAATAAACATGTCATACTTACCTGCTCTGTGCAATGGTTTTGTAAAGATTTCAGGCCCGATCTATGTGTGTTGTGAGGACACATATTAACATGCAGCAATGCACATTGCATGCGTTGACGCATTGTGCTAATGTTCATTATTCATACATATGCATTGCAGCAAACATTTTGTGACACTTCCGTTAATTGTAATTTTTGTAGTTTGGAAGCCCATTCATTTAATGCAATGCATGTAAGTGCATGACACAACATGCATTAATGCACTACCCAAATGTAAATGACCCCTATGGATTATTGTGCATTAGAAAATAAATGATTTATTTTCTTAGTATGCAGCACTTGAACAGATAATAACAAGCTCACCAGCTGCTGTTTGCTCTGGTTTCCATAGTAACCCGTCCTCCATCTGTCTCCTTACCAGCTGAAATTTTAACAGTTTAACTGCCTATCATATTTTATTATGTCTCAGATACTGCAATTAAAATCACTATTGCCAATTTAAACAGAAGCCACCAGCTATTTACTCAAGGATCACCAACAAATAACATTTGGGAAGGAAGGGGATTACTAAAATTGGAGCAGCCAGTCTAAAGCACTTGTGTACGGCAACCAATTAGCTTCTAGCTTTCATTTTCAAAGCTTAAATAGATGGGCTTAGTTACGCATTAAAGAGGAAGTAAACCCTGATGAGTTTACTTCCTCTTTCATTCCCTGCAAAGGTAAAGCATAATGGGCTACTATGCATCACATAGTAGTCCATTATGTGTCACTTACCTGACACAGGAGCCAGCGATGTCACCGCTGTCCCCTGTAGTCCGCCGCATCCATCTTCTCGGTGGGTCTCGCTGCTCCGCTGCTGTCATTCAGCGAAGCTGCGATGACATCACTCCCGCGCATGTGCACGGGAGTCGCCACTCGCGGCATATCGCCGCTGTCTGTGGCACGCTCAGTGCGCCTGCGTGCCGCTGTCTACGGCGCATGCGCCGTAGACAGCGGTGCCTGTCTTTCGGCAAATATCTCTTAAACCGTGTAGGTTTAGGAGATATTTCTTGGACCTACAGGTAAGCCTTAATCTAGGCTTACCTGTAGGTCAAAGTGTGTTGTAAGGGTTTACAACCACTTTAAAGCAGAGCTAAAGGTAAAATAAAATAAAATTTACGAGCATGTGGGCTGTTTTTTTTTTGCAGACGACAAATACTATGAGGTTGATTTACTAAAACTAGAGTGAAAAATCTGGTGCAGCTGTGTTTGGTAGCCAATCAGCTTTTAACTTCATCTTATTCAGTTAAGCTTTGACAATAAAACCTAGATTATGCACTCTCCAGTTTTAGTAAATCAACCCCTAAACCCTTGTACACACGGTCGGACATTCCGACAACAAAATCTGTCGGATTTTCTCCGACGGATTTTGTCCGAAACTGGTGTTGCATACACACGGTCGGACAAAGTTGTCGGAAAATCCGATCGTTCGTAACGTGATGATGTAATTTAGTTACGACGGGACAACGTTCAGGCTAGTAGCCAATAGCTTTGGTCTAGGAATTTGATCTGAGCATGCGTGGCACTTTGTCTGATCGGAATTCTCTACAAACGATCGGACAAAGTTCGATCGGATCATGTTGTCGGAAAATTTTTATATCCAGCTCTCAAACTTTGTTGGTCGGACATTGCGACGGAAAAAGTCCAATGAAGCCCACACACGGTCGGATTATCCGATCGGACATTTTCCGTCGGAATGTCTGACCGTGTGTACAAGAATACACCTAAAAAACAAACATCTAGGTGTAGCGATTATTTAAAAAAGTGTACAAGACAATAAAAATGCACTCACTAGATAAAAATGGATCAAGGGTCGTCATAGACCTCCATAGGATTACCGTGAGGCTGCAGGACTCAGCGGGCATGTGTTCTTGATGGAAGTGCAGCTGTCAGACTGGCTGGAATATAAGCATCAGCAGCTTCCAGAAGTGGCAAGATTAGGGTTGCCACCTGAAACCCAAACACATTATTCAGACCGGACTCTGGCTTCCCAGCAGGGTTGCTGTCTGCAGTTGTCTAAGCCAAGAGTTTAATGTTCTCAGTGTTCCCCCTTAAATCAGGCTTCCCAGAGCATCCCTTGGGTCAGAGTCCCCAGAGTTCTCCCTTACATCAGTCTACAGAATCCTCCTTACGGTGTAAGGAAACTCTGCAAGTTCAGATGTAAAAGGGAAACTGTGCGGATTCAGGTTTAAAAGGGGAACTCTGCCACAAAACCCATACCCTCATTGACTTTTTTTAAACAGATACGTTTCTTTTACAGAATATACAGAGGTCGGAAATAGGTAACATTACGTGGTCAGACCACGCACCTGTGTCTATCACGGTTGGGGGGGCGGGGGAGCTGTGGACGAGAGCAAACAGATGGTGCAACGATTCTGTGCTGATGGCTCACCCTGAGCACAAGCATCAGATACAACAAGTGCTACAAGAATTTTTCGATAGTCCATCTAATGATACTCTAACCTCTATTAAACATTTTGAACAATCCCACAAACAAAACCCCTTACCTAATACTCTAGCACAACTCAATCAGGCGAGACGCGACCTTAGAAACATCCTAATGAGTCAGCACCACACACATGTAAAATCACTAAAGGCAAATTTCTATATCTATGGCAATAACGCAGGTACACTGCTTGCCCGCCAACTTAGAGATAGAACGTTTAAACACAAATTGCCTTACCTCTACCACCCCCATATCGGTGAGAAATTATTAAACCCACAAGATATGGCAGATGCCTTCAGCGCCTATTATAGCTCACTATATCACTTAAAGAACCAAGATGGTACCCCACAACCCATGCCAGATCTAATAGATGAGTTTATGAACTCAATATCCCTGCCCTCGCTGTCCTCAGAAGATAGATCAATTCTAAACCAGCCTTCACACAAAAAAAGATTCTTAAAGCTATTCAAACACTCCCACATGACAAAGCCCCCGGTCCAGATGGATTTTCATCCTAATACTATCAACTGTTTCACCACATCTTATCTAAATACATGGAGGAGGTGTTCAACGCCGCTACATACAACCAAAATTTAAACCATCGTGTTCCCTAGAGCAGGAGGCAATACCTTAAATCTGTTTTACATGGCAATGCAATATCCCCTAATATCAAAATTGGCATGGATTATCCCACACTATCAGCCTCCATAATAGCATGGAAACACTTTTTACAACTCGGTAACCAATCGACCAAGCAAATAAAGGTCCCAATCCACTTAGGAGCATTGAGAATCATTAACTCCAATATAGCAACTAGTAGATGGGAAGCAAAGGGGATAAATGACATATCAACAATCCTTAGGAAAGGCAAACTCATTCCCTATGAAGAACTGTCCTCCAATTTTACTTTACCAAATAGGGAATCCCTAATGTATGCCCAAAGAAAATCCACATTGCTGCCTAATACGACATCAGAAATAGAGATTTCTCAAGAAGTGTGGCAAAATTGGTCATCTCTGAATCCCAAACGATGGGGCATTTCTTTTTTCTATAATTGTCTACATGACAAACTCACTTTCAAAATATCCAATCCCATGCGCAAATGGGCTGCGGAACTTAATTTCACCATTACGGAGTCCCAGTGGCAAAAAGCGATTGTGCATAACCTGTCTGCCTCTAAATGCTCCACATATTGGGAGATGGCACAGAAAATACTACACACCTTACACGTTGGCTAAATTTAAGTCTGAGAAATCCAATCAATGCTGGTGAAATTGTGGTCTAGTGGGCACTCTATCTCATATGTTGCAGTTCTGTCCTAACATGCGTAGCTACTGGAACTCAGTGTTTAAACTCATAAAAAAATTGACTGGGTTTATATCTAGGCCCGACATTAAGCTGGCTATCCTAAGCATTGGAATAGAAAAAATTCCCTCAGATCTTAGAGGAAGTGGAAATCAGATATGGCCCCGAATGTTGGTGAAGTAATCAATCTCATTTCTGAGACTTACTTCTTAGAACAAATAATGGCATATAAGCATGCCATTCTACCTAAATTTTTTAAGCAACGGTCTGCATGGAGAGTTCACCATAAAGAGGTGTAAAACAAATTCCATATACACTGGTGGTTTGAGAGCACACAAACCATAGGTTTTGATCCAAGATATCTGGGAGTCCATATAGCCCCATTCCTTTCCCTAAAATTTCCTATCCCTTATGTTGGTTAACACAGATATAAATTACAAGTATACAAGAGTGGTAGATTTATCAAATAGCTTCTTGGATGGTTATAAAATTTCAAAGTCTACAATACACTCAACTATGTATTACTGTTGTCTTTCCTTGTTGTATGTATTCCACTACCTCTGAACGTAGAGCTAGTTCGCTGTTTTGAGAGTAAAAAAGTTAGGGTTGGCCGTGTTGCCTCCCGCCTTAGGACACAGTTTTCTCCCAGACGAGGTGTCTGGGTGTGGGCGCAATGCCCCAACCGATCGTTCGATGCTAATACTATACTTCCTGTTCAAGTTTAGGCATGATTTCTGTCGTTTCAATGTAACTCACTCACTAATTCTTTGTTATATGGTCTAGTGCATAACAGGAATTGAAATTGTTTTCCTATTTGTCTGTATTTCTTCTTTTTGAAAAATCTAATAAAAATGTATTGAATTAAAAGGGGAACTCTGTGGACTCTGATGTAAGGGGGGACTCTTGTGATTAACTTCATATGATTATAAATGTTATTTAATCACAAAATATATGTACTGCATAGTAAATGCTGTATAAAATAAAATTGCTGTGTTCGGGTTTGACTTGAAGAAAAGGTGGCACCCCTAGGCAAGATGGCTGTGGCTTCAAACAGCACCATGGTTTGATAAAAGGGCCTTCCTGTCTGCCCTGAAACATGTAGCCACATCCCCTTCACCCCCTGTCATCACCCAGCCGAGAGAGGGGCTGTTTGGAGCCGCAGCCATCTTGCCACTTTTGGAAGCTGTTGATGGTTATGTTCCAGCATGAAGTCTGACAGATGCACTTCCATCAAGAACTCTGCTTCAACCAGCCAAATGCCTGCTGAGCTCTGCAGCCTCATGGTGATCCTATGGAGGTCTATACGGATCTATGACAAGCCTTGATCCACTTTTATCTAGCGAGTGCATTTTTATTGTCTTTTATACTTTTTTTTTTTTTTATAAATTGCTGCACCTAGATGGAGGCGCCCTCTTGTGTTTGTTTTTTTATGTGCATTAGGACCTCAGACCTTATCTGAGAGGAGCTGCATTCATTTTACCTGGTGTCCCTACCAGTCTCCTGGCCCTCTTATTTGTTATTATCTGTTTAATGATGGTTGGGTTCCAGTCAGCCCAATAGTTTATTATTTTTCAATGAAATGCACCTACCTGCCTTCTCGCAGTATTCCATGACATGTAAACTGAGCTGTACATGCACAACTCAGTTCACATTGTTGGCAGGGTCCCAGGGTGACTGACTCCTGTGCGTGCCAATGAAAATAGTTGCAGAGTGGCACCTGGAAGGAGGAGGGGAGAAGATGCCGTTGAGGGACCTCAGACCCTTGGATACAAGGTAGGTATAGTTCCTAAGATTCATCAAGAGTGAAGCAGTTTTTGCAAAAGTATTTTGCATATTTTCTAAAAGTGGCGCAGTGTCTGCCAAATTCATGTACATGTCCAGAACTTGTACTTGAATTTTTTCATCCTGCGCCACCTTTAGAACGCATTCAAGATACTTTCACAAAATCTGTCTCAGTATGCCAACACAAAGTTTGTCTTAATTAGTTCCACTTCCATAAGATACGAACTGTTGGTATTTTATTTTGAATTTGGCACAGGTGTTACACCACAATGTAGATGTAGAGCAAATTAGAATTTTTTTGAGTTAGGCACAACACATTAACAAGAGCAATTAACGTCAGAAAAGTGGCACAGCAGCTTTATTGAATTCCCCTTTGTGACTTTAGTTCCGCTTTAAAGCAGAACTAAAAGATCCTATAGTTTTCAGCCAAAGAAGCTGCCATGTTGGCCTCTATTTGATCTTCAACTGCCATGATACTGCACATGTGATCAGTTATGACCCCAGCCATTTGATGGTTTGACAGTTTGATTGAGTGCACAACCAATGTGACGGTTACCTTGCCAGCACATGCCAAAACTGTTTTTTGAAACTGTTAAATTGATAGGTTTAGTTCCACGTTAAGGGAATGTGTATTCCCACATTGTCCAGTTTTGACTTTTAAATGGGCTGCCAAAGTACAAGAAAGCACAACAAGTAGTGGCAAACATGACTTTTTCAGGTTTGCCATACCAAACTGCATGGCACTGCGGTACCACATGGTTCTGTGGCAGCAAATGCACTGCATTTGCAAGATGCATTTGGGGGTGCTGTTAACAATAATCTTTGCAATGGCAGCATTTTCACGCTTGGTTTGGGAAACATTCACAGTACACCCCTATCCGGCACCGTGTTCCAGTGTGAACCGATCCTACCTGTACAAGCTGAGTGGTTACTATGCACAGCTGCTCCCATTTCTATCTGCTCCAGTTTTATTACTGTCCACACACTATTTACTGCAAGCATTACATTTTGTTTTTGATGCATGCTGATCTCTCAAGCTAGATAAGGATATAATAATAGAAATGAAATAACATTATAATAGTAATAAAAAATGTATATTCAGAAGAAATATAAAATAGGTAAGACCCAAATGTGGCTGTAGATTTTGAATACAGAGCCTTCAAGTTAGAAGGAAATCAATCATTAATGTTGCCATTTACAGTAAATACTTATTTAATTCTGCACAGATAATTGACTTAAGGTAGTACAATATAAAGATTCTGTATGTAAACCTTGCATTAGGATGTATTATTGGCAGCTGTCACCGGCTTCCATGTGCATCATCAGTATTTGTTGCGTAGAATGTCCAGGTGAGCTTAAAGGGGTTACTATGGTTATAATCCGATCCCCTTCCTGACTCATTAAAAAGTATCAGTAGGCTATCTTCCAGTATTTGCTCTTTACAGAAGGACTCCAATTAGTAGAGATAATGTGAACACGCACAGACACAAGTCAATCACACTTAACTCCACTATGTTCTTTATAGGATTTGTAGAGTTGACTTTCCTCATTGTGTCCCTGCTGCGCACATGGGTGTCTTGGAGATTGGTGGTACCGAAGTATGAGGTCATCGAGGACACAGTTAGGAAAACTTTGATTTCAAAACAGTAAATCTCAAGAAGGATGCTGCAGACAAGTGAAAGTGACACGTCACACTTCCTTTCCATTCTTCTACATGCTTACACTTCCTGAAGATCTGCTTTAAGGCCTCGTGTACACCGCTGCAGGTAAACGAACGTTTAGTCCTCATGCACACGGACGTTTTAAAAAACTGGCTGCAAAGCTAGCTCCGACGCCTGGGAAAATCGGCGTTAAAAACTTGATTTTTACCGTGTTTTGCATTGGCGTTTTTGCGCGTTTTTTAGCGTTAGCGTTAAGTAGTGTTTTTAAAGAAAAACACATCTCTTGGCTATAGCACTCCCAAATTTCCCACAATGCCACAGAAAACAAAGAAAATATGTTACGCGTTTGTGTGCGTTTTTCCGCGATTCACGTTTTTACGCCTCTAGCTCCACGTCACGGAACGCACTAGTCCTGTTTTTTTTTTACAGCTTAAAAATGCCTATGCCATTTGCAGCTCAAAAACGCCTAGGTGGGCATGAAGCCATAGACTAACATGAGACCTTAGGAGCAGTTGTTTTTTTTTTAGCTGCCCCTGAACTCTCCTCTGTTATCTTATCAGTATATGTACACAGGGTCATTTATAGTAGTTTCTAGGCAGCTGAGTTTAGAAGCATTTTTTGGAAAGCAAACGCCTTCAGGACGGATGTTCAGAGGCATTTGAAACGCCAAACTCCTGTAAACAGCTTGTAAACGCGGTAACTCACATTTAGCTGCATTTCTTTTTTAATTTTTACTATTTAATAAAAAAAACTCTTCTAAGCGCAAACGCGGCTAAACACGGCATGTAAACGCGGCAAAACAGACCTTTTTAAACGTTGTTTACTCTCTGTCAAGTTAAATCATTCAGGGGAGGTTGTAGAACATCCCGTGTACATTAATCCTTAAGGGGAACTAAACCCTCTGATAGGTTTCAGCCATGGAAGCTGCCATCTTGGCCTCTGTTTGATCTTCGGCTGGCCTGGTGCTGCACATGTGATCAGTTATGATACCAACCATTTGATGGTTTGACAGTATGGTTGAGAGCACAAACAATGTGACAGTAACATACCCGCCACGTGCTGCGAATGTAACTGTTTTTTTAAACTGTTAAATTGATGGTTTTAGTTCAAACATATGCAAACCTATGCAGGTCCTGACCAGCCCATTCATTTGAACAGGCTGCTGTTCCTGCAGGAAACAAGGGAAAAAAAGTTCCCAACCATTTTTCAAAACGCAGCTGCACGGAACTGCATGGTGTTTGGGGTGCCATGTGGTTTTGCAATCCCGAAAATGCGCCACATTTTTCAATGCGTGAAGGTGCCATCTGCTAAAGAGTAGCAAGTTTTGCCTGCAGGTTGGGGAATGCATGTGATAATCACGCATTCTCCAACCCGCTTATGTGTGAATCTAGTCTAAGGTCCTATTCAAACAGTGTGCATTCAGGGGCATGCACCTGTATGGCTGTCAAATTGGGGCCAGTGGTAAATGCAGCCGCTGCATTCCAACAAATGTGAATGGGACTGTATGCACACAGATACATGGAACACATGTACATCCCATTTGGGAAAAGACGGCCCTTTGCACAGGTGAACAGATGCATAAAAAAAATCTTCTTTATTGTAAACACATAGGGACAAAGGTATTAAATACACAAAATCTGCTGCGTTTCGCCCATTACGAGCCTTAGTCATAATGACCTTTCTCTACTTGGATCTGTTTCAACAGCATGTCCGGCTGTGGTCTTGGCACAGGTGAAGTCACCTCTAAAATTTATTTAGAGTTAACGTAGTTATACACAGGTGATGCACAGAGATGAAATCCTCCTACATACATTGCCTTAAAAATCTATTCATACCCCTTGAAATTTTCCACATTTTGCCATGTTAAAACCAAAACGTAAATGTATTTTATTTTGATTTTATGTGATAGATCAACACAAAGTAGCACATAATTGTGAAGTGGAAGGAAAATGATAAATGGTTTTCAATTTTTTTTTATAAATATGTGAAAAGTGTGGGGGGCATTTGTATTCAGCCCCCCTGAGTCAATACTTTGTAGAACCACCTTTCACTGCAATTACAGCTGCAAGTCTTTTTGGGGATGTCTCTACCAACTTTTCACATCTAGAGAGGGACATTTTTGCCCATTCTTCTTTGCAATATAGCTCAAGCTCTGTCAGATTGGATGGAGAGCGTCAGTGAACAGCAATTTTCTAAGTCTCGCCACAGATTCTCAATTGGATTTAGTTCTGGACATTGACTGGGTGAACTGGCGCCTAGGGCACAGCCAGGGCCAGCACTTCCATTAGGCGGCTTAAGCAGCTGCCTTATAGCACCAGGATGGAGGGCTAGTAAAATCCCCAGCCAGGCAGCCACTTGCACAGGAGGCATGGAGGTGCCAGCTTCTCTCCTACCAGAGATGTCAGAGATGTTTTAAATCACACAGTGATTTAAAAAGGGGGGAACCCCCAGCCTCTGCCCTCTCCATAGAGGACATATTATCTTGCTATTGAAGAGCTGGCCCTGTCCAGATGGGTGACCCCTGTAGGATATCGGCGGAGCTCCGAACAGGAATGCAGGTGCAGGCAATGGGAGTGTGCAGACTCTGCAGTGTAAGAGGAAAGAGCAGGTACTGGTCACTCCTGGATGCCTTCTGCATGCTCAGCCCAGCAAAGTGCTCCCGGCCTACCCTCAGCTCCTGCCAGCCAGTGGGAGAATAACGAGAACTTGGTGGAGGAACATCTGACTTAATTAGAGGATACCTTTGAGAGCAGAAGCTGGGTTCCCCCATTAATCCAGTCAGTGCTGGCATCCATGGCCTCCTGAGATCCTTCACTTATGGCATCCTGCCAGCTGCTTTCAGAAGGACATGTGCTGGGCAGAGATTCTCCAGTGGCAACCCCATTCAGAGGGTTTTGTGCAGTGCCATAGACAACAAAAGGGTAAGGTAAGGGAGATATCTCTACTATAAATCATGCTTTACTCACAGAGTTCTGCAGCACTGCCATTCTGCTTTATGCCCCATATGGCTACCTGCCTCCTGTGACGGTGCTCGCCTCCTGTGATGCTTCCCGCCACCTGTCTACATTGCCCCTCTCCTGCTCCAGTGCCCCCCTCCTGTTCCACTGCCCCCCTTTTGTCACTCTGTCCCCTTCCTGTCCTGAGGGGGGGGGGGGGGTGCAAGTAGCTTGTCTTGCTTAGGGTGTAAAATAGTCTAGCATCGGCCCTGGGCACAGATGGTTAAAATCTACTACAAAAATGTACAAAAGCCTACTACCTACCTACAAACATGCTAAACATAAGTTTTAACGTTTGATATACTTTAAGGATTGAATTGCTAAATTTTTCATCCATACAGTCCCAAATGTGTCCCCAGCCCCACTCTGAATCTGCTTGCATTTTGAACTGTTCTAACCTGTACACCAAAGTACATCAAACTGAATGATATTTAGTTTGTGTACCATAAAGAGTTGCTGTTTTTTGTTTGTTTTTTAAATTCTGTTTTCCAGTGGCAGGTGGTGGTAATTTTTTTTTGGGGGGGGGGCCTTAAATAGTTCACTGCGCTTCATGATTGGCGGAGAGGTGATTCAGTGTGAGAATAGGGAATATTCATTCCCTATTCTCACACACCTGGGTGGCCTCCAGCATCCTGAAAGGGGCCAGTTGCATGGATGTGGGGTGGTGGCGATGAATAGGGGAGGTGGCGCCTATGTGCCCTTAATGGATGGGCCACCCACTGCCACAACACTACCTGCCTGGCATTCGCATGTTCTCCCTGTGCCTCCGTGAGTTTCCTCCGGGTACTCTGATTTCCTCCCACACTCCAAAGACATGCTGGTAGGTTAATTGGCTTCTGTACAAAATTGGCCCTAGTATATGAATGTGAGTTGGGGACCTTGGATTGTGGGCTCCTTGAGGGTAGGGACCGATGTGAGTGTGTGATGTATGTGTAAATTGACGGCGCTATATGGGTACCTTAAATAAATAATAATATAACAGGGACAATTGTAGACACTCACTCAGATTGAACTGGATGGACTGGTGTCTTTATTCAACCTTACTAACTATGTAACTATGTTGTTTTCATTGTTTTCTCATCCTTTGTTGCTTATCAGCATTTCTGATCTCCTGCAGCCCTTTGCTGCCATTACCTGTTGACATGAATGCGCTTCAGTAACTGCAACATGCCTTTTTTCAGGGTTGGTTTACTAGTGGCAACAACAGAGGAACATACCTGTGCAATGTGCATAGCAATGCTGAAGCATACTTCCTAGCCTTCCTGAATCCCAAGGGAATGTCCTGGTTTTCACTAAATTCTGGTGTCCCATAGATCTAGGCTGCATCCCCTGCTTGCTCTGAAACCTGATTGTGGCTGTTAAGCTGGCCATATAGCTATAGATTATCTGCAGATTTTCTATGGTTGGATGGAAAAAGTGCAACAGATTTCTCCATGGCCGCTAAACTGTGTAGATGGAGGAATCTTCCACTTTTTCCATCTAACCATAGAAAATCTGCAGATAATCTATAGGTGTATGGCCAGCTTTAGCTTAGCAGAGTTAAGAGTGAGATAGGAAGGGACAAGCCTAGTAATTGCAAGGAGGCTTTTTCTCTCCTTGAGTGCACACACCTGTTCTTCTTGGATATGTTAAACCACTTGGTCCAGCACCTGACTGCTGCACCAAGCATCTGTTAGCCAGGGGAAAACAAGATGGGTGGAAACAAGGATGAGCTCCCTGCGTACACACTCTCTCCTATTTCTCTTGCATTTGAGCACCAGCAGAACTGCCCAAGTACGTCTGCACAGTTAGCTTCCTCATTCTGAGCAATGTCTGGGGCATGCTTCCTCCCACTGACAAAAAACTAAGACTCTGGGATCCTTCCTCCCGCTAACCACTGGGGCATTCTTCCTTCCAGTGACCACCAGGGTATTATTACTCCCACTGACCACAAGGCATTCTTCTTCTCACTGACTGCCAGGGCATTTTTCTTCCCACTTATCGATGGGACATTCCTCCTCTCACTGACCGCCAGGGCAATCTTCCTCCTGCTGACCACCGGGGTATTCCTCCTCTCACTGTCCCAACAGGGCATTTTCTCCCACTAACTGCTGACATTGGGTCATACTTCCTCTCAATGACCATCAGAGCATTCTTCCTCCCATTGATAGTGTTTGAGTGCTTTTTATCTCCCACTATCCACTAACGCCTGGGTATTTTCTACCATTTCTACTACTTTTTCCTACCACTTACACAAGAGTATTTATTCTGACCACTGATACCACATAATTTTTTTCTCCCACTGACCACAGACACCAGACATTCTTTTACCCTACTGACCAGCTCTATAAGGGACAGTATGACACATATTTCTGAGTGATATACTGTATATATATATATATATATATATATATATATATTATGATATGTAGTCTTAGCCCCTGTACACACAGTCGGAGATTTCCACAACCAAATCCGTCGGATTTTGCCCGTCGGATTTTGTCCGAAACTGTTGCATACACACGGTCGGACAAAGTTGGCGAAAAATCCGATCTTTCAGAACGTGATGACGTAATTTCGTTACGATGGGACTACATTCAGGCTAGTAGCCAATAGCTTTGATGTAGCAATTTGATCTGAGCATGCGTGGCACTTGGTCCGATCAAAATTCTCTACACATGATCGGAGTATGTCCGACCGACCCAGTTGGTCGGGAAATATTTCCAACATGTTGGAAAATTGGGTCCGACGGATATTCCGACAGAATCAATCCGATGCATACCACACACAGTCGGATTATCCGACGACACGGTCCGATAGGACACATTCCGACGGATTCTCCGACCGTGTGTACAGGGGCTTATGTGTTGTACTCTATACAAGATACTGTACATTACACAGTGCTAACCATATTTCTGAACATGTGATGATTGTCTCAATGGTTTTTGGTTGTTATAAAGTTTCCATCTGTTTTAGTGTAGTTGTTCTTATAAGAAGGGTCAGAAAAATGTTGGCTCTCTATATTTTGTTTTATTTAAAAAAAAATATCAATTAGGTTTATGTGCATCTGTGAAATTCTTATTCATAGCAATGTAATTATGAATTATTATGTATATGTAAGGACTTCAGCAAATGTTTGCACTGTATACTGGGCTCATATTCTATTCAATCCTGCCTCTTAAAGCAATGCCCAATAATTTTCATAATTTAGCCACGCCTACTTTTTGCAGCGGTAGCATGTTAGTCACCCCTCTCAGAGTGTCCCGCTTTCTCAAATTCAAATATTGGGAGGTATGCTGAAGGTGTAGACTGTTAAATGGAATCTTCTGCCTGCTAAATAAAACTCATTAGAGAATAGAAGATAACAAATAAATAATGAATGAAATAAAACAATATAAGATTGCACTTGCGAATAACCATTCGGAGGTTCTTTTGAGAAACTCTGATGCACACATAACAAGCTTTTGTTTTTCATTCTTATATGGGAAAAATACAGAATCATGGGTTTACTAAAAGAAAGTGAGTATATTTGTGTTATGAGATAATATAGCTCACCTATGACGATGGTAGTATCTTTTCAAGAAGGGGTGAGGAGCTGCGCCCACAGCAAAATTACTGCTTCCAGTGTCAACTAGAATGTTAAGCTATAAGAGAGAGAAAAAAAGCAGATAAAAACAACCTTCCAGTTTGGGGAAATATTCATTGATCTATATAAATCTCCTACTGTGGGTGGCAGTAGACAGCAAAGTATATGCATTCACAAAAATCTCATAAAATAATAATATTACAGGCATACCCCACTTTTAAGTACACAATAGGGATTATTTACTAAAGCTAGAAAGTGCAAAATCAGGCTCACTTCTGCATAGAAACCAATGAGCTTCTAACCCCAGCTTATTCAATTAAGCTTTGGTAATAAAACCTGGAAGCTCATTGGTTTCTATGCAGAAGTGAGCCTGATTTTGCCCTTTCCAGCTTTAGTAAATAAACCCCATTGTGTACTTAAAAGTGGGTTATGCCTGTACTAAGTTACCTCTATTTTTATATATGTAAGAACATTTTCACATGCCCACTATGGATAAGATTTTCAGGAATTCTGGTTTTAAATGACACTAACTTTGTTGCCAGTCTCCTTCATATTCTACTCCATGAAGTACAAACCCTGCCATGTCTTCCTGATGTACTGTTAGGAAGGTTTTGGAGACGTCTGATGGATAAATGGATTGGGGATACTGTCATTGGTTTCTAGCTCACCAAAAATCAGAAAATATCATAAGTATAATTATCAGCCTCATTGGGTGTGAAACAACATAAGGCTTTGCCAAAATGT
Organism: Lithobates pipiens; assembly: GCF_037356315.1. Lineage (NCBI taxonomy): Eukaryota > Metazoa > Chordata > Amphibia > Anura > Ranidae > Lithobates > Lithobates pipiens. The sequence goes on from NW_027507788.1 coordinate 39,354,139, forward strand.
ATATATTTTCTTGCTTTTTGGGCTGTCCTATTCTCATGAAAATGTTTACTTTCTCAGGCCTCGGAGAACTATTACCAGTTAATGAACATTTAGAGCAGCCTTTTTCAACCAGGGTGCCTTGAGGTTTCTTCAGGGGCACCTTGGCAAAATGCCTAAAAATTTATAAAAAATTGTATACAAGCCAGCAGGTGGACCAACCCTGTCTTTTAATTAGACAAAGCCACAGGTTTTCATTGTGCACCATTACGACTTTTTAGCCATTGGCATCCCAACGATGTCTTTAGTTGATAAGGAAGATGTCTGTTGCCCCCACAGCATCTTTGTTTGGCCCCCCTCTGCCCCCTTCTTCAACACTGGGCTCACATTAGCTGAGAGAATAGAGTGAGAAGAGAAACATAGGAATACTAGTCTTACCAGTGTGCAAAAGTGTATTTGCTTTGAAAGAATAAATCACCTCCAACGTTGGGTGTCTACGTGTGTGGATGTTGCTGCATTGTGTAAAACTATTAGAATAGTTTTTTACATTTTAGAATGGGGTGCCTTGAAATTGTCTCTAATGTTAAAGGATGCCTTGACTTTAAAAAGGTTGTGAAACCTTGATCTAGAGATTTAATGTATACCAGACTGTCATGAAAAATCTCAACTTCTAAACTAACTTAGCTTAAATCTTATTCTTATCTATGTACATTTCTGCAACTAATAGGAAAAATAATTAAATATACAGTATCACTGGACTTAAATCACATACTTCATATTCTCCTATAGCAGTGGTTTACAACCTCTCTAGTGCTGTGACCCCTTGATAACATTTCCCAAGCGGTGTGGACCATAACAGTATAATTATTTTTGTAGCGGGGGTTGTCAGCACCCAAGTAATTTGCGCCCCTAACCCATGGACATTTAGCGTTCCCCGAGTCCCTTCCACACAGTATTAAAACCCCTTATCTTACATTTTAGGATGTACCACTTTCTCTTTGTTCTCCTTCCTTTCCCTTTTATCTCTCTCTATTCTAATTTCTTGTTTTTTCCCCCATCCCCCTCTCTAGCCATCTTTCTTGTTCTTTCTCTTATTCTTTCTCTCCCTTTTTCTTTGTTCCTCCCCCTCTTTTCCTCTCCCCTCCATGTATTCTCTATTTTTATTCCTTCTCTTACTCCTTGGTGGGGGGAATGATGGCGGGGAGTTGGGATGAGTGCCAATGTTGGGGGAATGCTGATCAGCCAGCTTAGGTGCTCTTGATCAAGGTCATCTGCTGATCTGAGAACTGTAGTGAGGATTTCAGCGTGCAGTCCGGCGTACTAACTATTTCGGATTTTTCAAAATTCTGTCCGTCGTACTTTGGTTTCAGTGGACAATCCGCTCGTCAGTATGCTAGTTCGACGGACTAAGAATGGCGCATGCCCAGAAAGGATTTACACGGCGGAAGGGTGCTTTGCTGTGTATTGGACTTCCTATTTCTAGTCCCGTCGTACGTGCTGTACACGTCATCGCGCAAGCTTTCGACGGACTGTTTGTGCATCCGTGTGTGGTCAAGTCCGTTCAGTCGAAAGTACGATGGACTGTCCATCGCGGCATAAGTCAGGAATTTCAACCGTGCTCACAATTACAAAAAATCGAAAAAAATATATCTAAAACCTATAACAGAATAATATATATACACTATAACTAGTCAAAAGTTATAATACAAAAACCCAACTAAGTGAATAATAAAAATATACTCTATAACTCATACAGTAATCAAGTGTACAAAAAAAAAAATATATATATATATATATATATATATATATATATATATATATATATATAAAGTGCTCAAAAATGATATATAAGCAACAGTTCCTCATAAAGACGTAGTCATGAGCATACAGTGATAAAGTACACAGAATTTTTGTGAACAATCAGAAATATTATGAATAGAGTGCTCAAAAATTATATGTAAGAAAACAGTTCCTTATCAAGATGTAATCGTGGGCATAACAGTCCAATAATCATAAATGTTTCTTCTCAAGAAATCCTATGCGGGTGCAATAGAGAGAATTTCCTTCACCAACACCGTGCTGATAAATGGTAAAAATGCGCGCTTACCAAATCCCAGAATCAGAAAGGCATTTGATATCAGAAATCTTAGGGGTCATCACACAGGGACATCACCTCGCTTTCACGTGGTTGGACCATTCATAAAAAGCAAGCAAAAACTCCCATAGCGTAAAACCATAAACCAAAATCTTTTATTCCGTAATAAAAAACATACTCACAAACATAAAGGTCAAATCAGCGTTAAGAAAAGCCAGCCGGCAAAGCGAACGCCCAAATGTCACGTGATTTGCGTCAAGCACGTCAAGACCACCCTACGTACGTTTCGCCATATGTGGCATCGTCTGGGGCAGACCTCTAGTCTCTGCCCCCGAGCCATGCCGTGAACTGAATGGGTGGCTGCGAAGTGGCTGAGTGGGCGACCACGGGGCCCCAGGGACAGCCCTGCTGGGCAGACACAAAAATGCTGGGAGAGGGGTGCGGGCTTCAGGAACAGCCCAGGATTCGGTGACCCCTGGCATCATTCGACCTCCGAGGGGTTGAGAACCACTGTCCTATAGTGTCTACGTAGAGTGCCTCCAGAAGGTATTCACAGCACTTCACTTTTTACACATTTTATTATGTTACAGCCTTATCTCAAAATAGATTAAATTTATTATTTTCCGCAAAATTCTACAAACAATACCCCATGATGACAATGTGAAGGAATATTTGCAAATTTATGAAAAAAAAAATCACATTTACTGTACATAAGGATTCACAGCCTTTGCTCAATACTTTGCTGAAGCACCTTTGGCACACCTATTTTTGGTCAGTTTGTCCTTCTTTGCTGGACCTCTCGAGCTCCATCAGGTTGGATGGGGAGCGTTGGTGTAATCCATTTTCAGATCTCTCCAGAGATGTTCAATCGGGTTAATGTCTGGCCTCTGGCTGGACCACTCAAGGACATTTGCAAAGTTGTCCCGTAGCCACTCCTTGGCTATGTACCTTCTTTCTCAACTGAAAGTTAACAGCCTGACATACCTGGTTTATAATTTAGTTTTACCATAGTAAAGGCCTTCTGCTTTGGATATATGTAGGTGTATGTGTGAGATAGGACAGTGTAAAAAAAGGTAAACATTTAAGGGAAAAAGAAAGATCAGTAGACATTGTAGAATATCTGTTATCTGAAAATTATCTCGGCTGATCAGTTTGTTGCTCTTAAACAGAAACTATTATAGTGCCGCCATCACTAGGCTAGCACTGGACGTAACTGAAGAAAATGGAACCAGTCAAACTCGTTTCGTATATGGCTGTTTGAGGCATAACTGTAGGTAAACACCAGATTTCAAACACTAACGAACGCAATGTACTGTTGATAGAAGTTCGGCATAAAATTCTTCAGTATTTTCTATTTGTTGTGCAAAGAGAACACATGAATGTGCAACGTAAGTCAGTGGAACCTTTAAAGAGATAGGGGCCTAAAGGAAAATATCAGACCTAGGCCTGCTTTCTATGCCCCCCATACCCTTATTGTGCATCACATAAGCTTTTGGGGCTGAAAACAATTGAAGAAAGATTGTGTTCTTCCACATACCTTGACTTCTAACCATAAACTATCCCCTAAAATTGACACATAAAGTGTTACTAAACCCAGGACCCTGCATTCACTATATCTGGTCACCCACAGTACACTGAACATGAAAATGCAATTATTTTAGTAAATATAAACTGCTAAATACCTTTTCTTATAACCAGTATATTGCAGTCTTGTGGCTCCTATCAGTTCCTGCTAAAGCTTGTAGGAGGAGTTTTCATACTGTTCTATCATGATCCAGGACCCCTGACCCTCTGTCTGGACAGTGCTGATTGGCCCTGTGCTGATCACATGCACTCTCCCAAGTGAGCCCACGGGAGCGCGTAGCATGGCGATCGCAGCCACGCCATGTTGCTAGGACATGGCGCAACCCCAATCTCTGTAAAGAGCCGCGTCCGTGGCTCTTTAACCATGTGATCGGCTGTGTCCAATCACATATGAAGCGTGGCTTGGACCCGCCCCCTGCTCTCTCCTCATTGGCTCACTGGCACATAGAATGCATCAAGGTAAAAAAAAACTTCACTCGGTGACCCCACCCCTTTGTTTACTTTAGCAGAGGGCCAAATGACATCTCCTTCTCTGGTGCTAAAGTAAACAAAGAAGGCGGCAATTGCATTCAAAGCTGGCAATGTCATTCAGAGCGGGAAAATGAGGGAGCCTGTATGTACACACTGCCCCCTCATTGTAAACACTGCTCCTCTCCTGTACCTCTCTTTGCACACACTGCAGCCCCTGCCACAATAAAAAAAAAAAAAAAAACGGGGGCGTGGCCAACGAGCGGAGCGGATGGACGTGTGAGTGAGAAGCTCCGCTGTACCCTGAGCTAAAAAGGCGAATAACAGCGTTTCCAGCCCTCGTTTTTGGCCGAAATTGCTGCCAGTACCTGCGGGCAACATCCCTGATGCCATCGAGGAAAAGAAAGGGACATACCAAACCGAACAAAATGCTGGATTTCTTTGTCCAGCAGCGGCAGAGGCCCGTCCAAGATGGCGGCGGCGCACGAGGCCTACAGTCACAGCGGGAATGGACGGCCCGTCACACAGAACAGGGTGCCCAACATGCAGCGATGCAGGCTTTCCACTCTGCCTCCTCCTCTGCATCCACCAGCCCGGCGAAAAACAAGCAGAGAACAGAGGAGCGATTGAATGATACAGGGGAGGTGAGTGCTCTTAATTCTTCCTTGGAGGATACCAGAGAGTTGCAGGACTCTATCACTGAATTTCCCACATTAAATCAACCTGTGCTGGATACTACTCTAAAGGACATGTTAGTCTCACTAAGGTCCACTTTGCATGCGGACATACTAGCTATCACTCAGCAGTTTAAATCTGAAGTGCAGGCAGTAACTAGCAGAGTGTCCCATGTTGAAACGAAAATGGGGGAATTTGCCCAAACCTTTAATGAGCTTGTGGATGCCCACAATGATAGAGAAGAGGACATGGCGGCCATTCAGGCTAAATTAGCGGACCTCGAGGACCGCTCACGGCGCAATAATATCAGAATCCGTGGAATTCCAGAGACTGTACAGCTTCAGGAGTTGCGGGAGTTTTTTATCAATTTAATGAAAGCTGCGCTTCCAGACATTCCTGTGGAAGAATTAGTGGTGGACCGCATTCACAGGTTGCCCAGACCTAAGAGCATTCCCTCGCATCTGCCCAGAGATACGATAGTGAGGATTCACTTCTATCATATCAAAGAGAATTTCGTCCGTGCGACAAGAAAGCGGGAGGAACTGCCTCCGGAATTTAAAGATCTGTCTTTTTTCGCCGACTTTTCGGCGTACACTATGCAACGGCGAAAACAACTGGTCACCATAACGAAACCTCTAAATAACCATCGAATCCCATACAGATGGATATATCCGGCCAAGCTGCTAATCACATTTGAAGGGAAGTCGCATGTCGTGGCCAAGGTCGCAGAGGGCATCCGCCTCCTGGAAGAGTGGCAAATTCTATCACCACAAACCGCTGGTCCACAGAGAACCGAATCACCTCCCTCTACTCTAACAAGTTCGGATGCTGAAACCGGCTGAAAGCATACTTTGACGGTAATACCTCATTCGCCTTTACGCTCAGGAATTGTTATGAAGAGTTTAACTTCTGTTTTGTTGTTTTTTTGGCTGTTCGTTTTTTGAAGAGTGTTATCTCTCCACCGATCGGTTGTCGTCACAGACACCCTTCTATACCCCCAAAATCTAGCGGCTTTTCGCCAGCACAGATTCCATAGGGAATCGTTACTTTTTATTTTCTTTCTTGTCTATTCCTTTTTTGTATTTTTGTTTTTTTTTTCTCTTGTTTTTTTTTTTCTCTTTTTTTTTCCTTTTTTGTATTCAGTGCCTGGCCTTTTCCAGAATCCTGTTGAAGGTTTTATTTGCACATACCATCGAAGGCTGAGTTTTGATCTGGTTTGCTTACCTTTTTTTTCAATATGGCTTTTACCATTTCGTCGCTTAATGTTAAAGGACTTAATAGCCCCTTCAAACGTCAAATGGCGTGGAAGGAGGCGAACAAACTGCACAGTGACATAATTTGTTTTCAGGAATCTCATTTCATGGCAGGAAATCACCCCTCATTTTCCAATCGCAAGTTTCCACAGGTGTTCTTAGCGAATGGCCCCAAGAAGAAGGCTGGAGTGATTATAGCAGTTAAGAACACTATTCCTTTCCGTCTTATGGACTCTCACCTGGATGGGTCGGGTCTCTTTATTATTATTATTTGCGAGATTGCCCGGGTGACTTACACTCTAGTAAATGTATATCTCCCGAATTCCAACCAGGGGGGATTCCTACAAAAAATTTTGAAAAAAGTTTCAACCATGAAAAAAGGGCATGTAATTATGTGTGGGGATTTTAATGCTGTTATGCACAGTGAAATGGATGTTTCTAACCCGCACATCCGTAAGTCACGCAGGCAAACTCTCTCAAAAATTTTCTCATCTGGGGATCTCTTTGATGTGTGGCGGTGTCAACACGCGTCCGAAAAGGACTATACGTTTTTTTCAAGTGTACACCATTCATATTCACGCATTGACAGGTTTCATGTTGATAAATTCTTACTGCAAAAAGTTATTAAATCTGAGATACACACAATAACTTGGTCAGACCATGCGCCAATTTCAATTAGGGTGGGGGATCGTGGCACCACGACGAGAGCTAACAGGTGGCGAAATGAGGTATCTGTCATTTCCCAACCGGAGAATGCAAATCACTTAAAGATGGCATTAACAGAATTTTTTCAGATAAATGCTCCGTCGGTGTCGGATCCCTTTTCCCTATGGAATACGCACAAGGTGTATATGAGGGGATTATTGTTGCAGTTGAGTGCTAGGGTTAGGAGGCAGCGGACAGAAAGGCTTAATGGTCTATTAGAGAAAATAGAGGCTTTGGAGACTATAAACAAACAAACCTCAACACTAAAACTTAGGGAAGAACTGTTCGGGTTGCGACAAGATTTGCGTGCGTTGCTGGTCTCGCAGCAGGAGAACCGCCTTCGTTTTCTCAAAGCTCACAACTACAGATATGGCAACAAGGCGGGGAAACTGCTAGCGAGCCAGCTTCGTGAAAGGTTGATACAGCAAAAAATTGGCTGCATGGTTAACCCCATTACGAAGCGTACAGTGCACAACCCTAAGGAAATCGCGGACGCTTTCAGCGACTATTATGAATCTCTTTATAATCTTAAGAATGACCCGGATACACTCCAACCATCCGAGCGATCGATTTCGGATTTTCTAAGTTCACTAAATTTACCCAAGGTCTCTCAAAGTGATTTAGAGGCATTGAACGCGCCTTGTACAATTACAGAAATTCAAAAAATCATTGGCAGTATGCCACATAATAAAGCGCCGGGCCCGGATGGTTACTCGGCTGAGTACTATCAACTATTCCAAGATGAATTGTCCCCATATATGCAACAGATCTTTGGGGCCGCAATGTCCGCTGCCTCATTTCCGTGCCAGATGCTTACAGCTTCCATTATTACGTTACCCAAAGAAGGTAAGGATCCCACACTTCCACAAAGTTACAGACCGATATCGTTACTAAACGTAGATATCAAAATCTATGCGAAGCTCATTGCTGGGAGATTGGCGAGATTACTACCGGGTCTTGTCAACCATGATCAGGTTGGCTTTGTGCTAGGCCGACAGGCTAATGACGCAACTAGAAGATTGATAAATCTAATTTATACGGCTGAAAGGTCGGGAAGGCCTTCTCTGCTCCTTTCTTTGGATGCAGAGAAGGCCTTCGATAGAATACATTGGGGTTATCTAGCCGAAGTTCTAAAAAAGTTTGGATTGACGGGAAACATTCACCAGGCCATTCTAGCTTTGTACTCATCCCCATCTGCCTATGTGTACACTGAAGGTATGTTCTCCAAAAAATTCATTATCTCAAACGGCACTAGGCAGGGCTGCCCGTTATCCCCCATTATTTTTGCTTTGGTAATGGAACCCTTTGCCGAAACCATTAGGAAACAGTTGGCAGTGAAGGGCATTATCTCTCAGACAACTCAACACAAACTGTCATTGTTCGCGGATGATGTCATTTTGACTCTATCTGATCCCTTTAACTCTATCATGGCAGCGCATAACGTTATCGTACAATTTGGGGAAGCCTCATATTATAAAATAAACGAAAACAAGTCCTGCATTTTAGGCATTGGTGTAGATGCCCACATGCAATCTCAAATTCAAGCAGCCCTCCCATACCCATGGGCCTCCAATTCCATTAAGTACCTGGGCACAAATCTTACTCCTTCAATCAAACAGCTGTTTCAAGCTAATTTTCCCCCCTTATTTGAATCACTGCAAATGGATATGAATAGACTTAAGAAACATTATATTACATGGCATGGAAGACTAGCGGCTTACAAAATGTTGCTCCTCCCAAAATTGACATTTATTTAGGGCTCTTCCTATCCTCATACCTGACCAATTTTTTAAAGCATTACAAAAACAAATGTTAACATTTATTTGGGCGGGGAAGAGAGCTAGATTTTCCACCACGGTACAGGGCAAGAAGAAATGGGTTGGGGGCCTGGGTGTACCCATATTAAAGGACTACGCTACGGCAGCGGTTCTAGATCAGCTGCGGGAGTGGTTCTCTTCCCGGGAGCTGAAACCCTGGTGCCAATTGGAACAGGCAGAGGTTCGTTATGGGTCACTACGCTCCCTCCTAATTGCATATAATATTGAACAATTTCATGTTAATACTGATCTACCAACTGTGCAGGCTTCCCTTGGGGCCTGGAGGACCCTCCTGGCATCGTACCAAGCCACAAACACATTTACACGGACTCTTATTCCAGTGGAGTCGCTCCTGTGGTTGATCCCGAACTTATCACTGGTCGGGTGGCGACAGAGCGGGATATCTACGGTTCAGGATCTTATGGTAAATAACCGCCCCATGGACTTCCCGACATTTCAAACCAAGTATCGGCTATCTCAGAATGCATTTTTGCCGCATTGCCAAGTTGTGTCTTGGCTTCAAACTAAGAAAACCTCAGGTACTCAATTTATTACGGAAGTGTGGGATTTCCTGACCTCGCCTCATACAAAAAATAAGGGTATTTCATTAATGTACAACGTATTAGGTACGAAATCTCAGTTTTCCAGATTTGGTCACCTGGAGAAATGGGAAAAAGACCTAGGTCAGAAATTTACTGAGTTACAATGGTTGCAGGCCTTTAGGACTAATGTTAGTTTTTCGAGATGTGCTAACTATGAGGAACTGGCTGCGAAGATTACGGCAAGATGGCACCTTACCCCTTATGTTTTAGCCAAATTTTCAGGTGACAGCTCAAGCGAGTGTTGGAGGGGATGTGGACAGGTGGGGACGTTACTACACATGTGGTGGAGATGTCCGCACCTGCGGAGCTTCTGGAACGAGGTATTTAAACTGATTGCCCGTATCACTGGCGTTCTCATTGAGCCCTCCCCGGAAAAAGCCCTACTCAGTATTGGTATGTCGTCTTATCCAGTCAACAAGAGAACGATAGCAATGCATGTTATCTTCGCGGCCAGAACTCTAATAGTATATAACTGGAAAACGAACAACATTCCTAGCATATCAGAATTGATTAGGAAAGTAAACATTATCTCAGAATTTGAGAAAATTTTAGCGTATAGAGATGGGTCAATTAAGAAATATCTGAATAACTGGTCTGAATGGAATACCTCTGCCAAGAATTGAGCTTCGTAAAAGTCTGGTATAAGCTGGGCCATCTATCAGTATTCTAGTTTCTCTTCTCCTTTTATCTTTGTTATTCTACTCTATTCTCTATTATTCTTTTTTCTGCTTTATTCCCATTCTGTTTAACTCTTGCTCTCCGTGGTCAGTAATAATTGTGTCAGTGCCTAAACTGGAGAGTAGTAGATTGTATGTGGCATACTATGCAAGTAAGTGATGGATGTGCAGTGGAGACTATTGTATAGCTCCGTACATATGTATAGTAGGCCTTGATTTCTTGTACACATACTGTTATGTATCTGATGTGTATGTATATTGCTGCCTAATATGGGCAAGTATTTAAAAGTTGTTCTTTTGTTTCTTTCTTGTAAAATCCTAATAAAAACCATTTTAAATAAAAAAAAAAGAAAAACAATACTTCCTGTCGCCTATAGGGCTATTGGCCCCCTATGTGATAGAAATAAAGTCATGTGTTAAAAAAGATTGGGGCATCACCGCCTACATACAAAAACGGTGATTGCGCTACACATGTAACATATCACTGCATACATCAGAGTGAGATCAATCATTTTAGAACCAAAGCTCCTGGGTAACTCTAAAATTATGACCTGTAGGGGCTTTTAAAGCATTGCCTATGGAAAATATAGAGTATTGAAATGTTTTCGCTGTTTCAGAGGTGCATTTCATTTTAATGCTTAACATGCTGGATATCTATTTACTTCCTCTTTTATATTTTACTATAAAAAACAATATTTTCTACTTTCTGCTGTAAATCATGTCCAATAAAAAAATAAAAATTGTAACTTCTTCACTAATTTATGCCAAAATTTATTCTGCTACAAAAAAAAAAAAATTCCAACAAGTGTATATTGATTGGTAGGCGTGAAAGTTATAGCGTCTGCACACTATAGTATAGATACTGGAACTTTTATTCATTTATTTTTTACTACTAATGGTAGTGATCAGCGACTTATATGGGACTGTGATAGAACGGCGGACAATCTGACACTACCTGACGCTGGCAGGGAACTGACATCACCAGTGACACTAATACAGTAATCAGTGCTAATAATATAAACGTCACTGTACTAATGACACTGGCTGGTAAGAGGTTAACATTTAGGCTAGGTTCACACCATAGCGATGCGGGAACGCCGCGAATCCGCGGCGTTCTCCCACATCGCATGCCTCCCGCCGGCAGTTCAGACTGCCCTATGCGGACTGCTGGGAGTGTCAATGAAATCTTAATGACACCCCCAGACCAGTCCGCATATAGCAGTGCGATCTGCAAACTCGGACAGGAATCGGATCGCATGGTGTGAACACCCATGCGATCCGATTCTGCTGCGGACCAAAAAAAGGGTCTTGTGCGAGTTTGCGGCGGGTGCGATGCGAATTCAGCCATACTATCTGTATGGCTGAACTCGCATCGCACAGACAGATCGGATGTGATTTGCACTGCAGTGCGGTGCGAATCACATCCGGATCTCTCACCCGTAGCGGTGTGAACCCAGCCTTAGGGACAATCAAAGGGTTAGCTGTGTGTAAAGTGTGTACTGCAGGGGTGGACTGACAACTCATGGGGCCCCCAGGCAATGCGAGTTTATGGGGCCACACAGTATACACACACACAGTATACAATCACACAGTATACACATACATGTACACACAGTATACACAGACATGTTTCTATTGGCTGAGAAGGTACTGGAGAGGTGGGGCAGCTATAATCTCTGGATTTTTAGACCAAAAGGATGTCGGTAAGGGACATTTCAGAGACAGGTGTAAAAAAAAAACACAGATTTTTACATACTGTCCCTGGTTTTACTGAGGCTGGCAACCCTGATGGGGCCCCCTAGTGGCTCGGGGGCCTCGGGCAGTGCCCAAGTGGCCCAATGGTCAGTCCGCCCCTGGTGTACTGTGTGCTGTTTTTACTAAGCAATGTCCCAATTTTAACTCCCTGCTTAGCAGGGAGGAAAAAATGGCACATCACTGATCTATGAAGAGAGCTCTGTGTTGTTTACCAACACAGGGTTCTCTTCTGTCATTCGCTCAGCCGATCAGTGGGAGCCGGCCATAAATCATCATCTGGGACCCGCTGATTGGCTTGTGCTGCAGAGAATGGCAGCTTAATGTTCAGGGTAAATGCCCCGCATGTGCAAGAGGATCCTGATCAAAGCTGCAATGTACAGGTATGCAATTGTGCCTGTACGAGCCGACCTGCTGCAGTAAAGGCGGCAATCGGTTAAAGATCAAAAACATTGTGCTGCATTCAGACCCAGAAAATCTGAATTGAAAAATCTGTATCTAAAGACAGTAATTTACATGTTACATGGGTAAAAATGCATGTAAGCGTATATACAGTATGTGTATACAGTATGTGTAATTGAAATTTTATATTGCAAAAAATAAAATGATTTTTACACTCATAAGCACATGCACATTTTTACTCGCCTGTATGTGTGTAAATGGATGCACTTTATGGATTGTATTTAATGCAGGATCGTTCTGCCAGCAAGATCTTACATATGAAAATCATTAAATTACTATGGGGGTTATTTACGAAAGGCAAATCCACTTCGAACTACAAGTGCAAAGTGCACTTGAAATTGCACTGAAAGTGCGCTTGGAAGTGCAGTCGCTGTAGATCTAAGGGGTAGATCTGAAATGAGGGGAAGCTCTGCTGATTTTATTATCCAATCACGTGCAAGCTAAAATTCAGTTTTTTTATTTTCCTTGCATGTCCCCCCACATTGCACTTATAGTTTGCACTTGTAGTGCAAAGCGGATTTGCCTTTCGTAAATAACCCCTTATGAGTGCAATAGGCCTTATAGATAAATTCTTCCTGTTGGTCTGGGCAAATCACACAGAACTAAAATCCTAAAGCCACGTACACACGATCGGAAATTCCGCCAGCAAAAGACCGATGAGAGCTTTTGGTCAGAAAATGTGACCGTGTGTACGCTCCATCGGACTTTTGCTGGCCGAATACCAGCCAGCAAAAGATTGAGAGCAGGTTCTCAATTTTTCGGTCAGATTGGAAATTCCGATCGTCTGTAGCAATTCCGACGCGCAAAATTCCTACGCATGCTTGGAAACAATTCGACACATGTTCAGAAGCATTGAACTTAGTTTTCTCGGCTCGTCGTAGTGTTGTATGTCACCGCGTTCTTGACGGTCAAAAGTTCCGCAAACTTTTGTGTGACCGTGTGTATGCAAGGCAAGCTTGAGCGGAATTCCGTCGGAAAAACCACCCAAGATTTTTCTGCTGGAAGATCTGCTTGTGTGTACGCGGCATAACACTCATTGGAATGGAAAGGGGATAATTCCTTCCATAGATTATACCTTCTAAGTCTGGTGGTTTCCATGCTAAATCGTTACAATGAATGAATGTTACACAAAGATTAACTTCTCAGAACAAAGACAACATTGTTGCAGGAACAGCCGGTGTCATGTAGTTTAGCAGTAGAGGGTTTAAAGTAGCTCCAGTTCTATTTTCATTAAGTCCATTACCAGTTAGCAGATCATCACTCTTTGAACCAACATCGATTATTTCTACTGCCAGCATCAGTAAATAGATAGGAAAGTAGATCATATTTACTTTTTTTTTTACATTTTTCCAGTTACTTCCTCTGGTTTCCAGGCCTAAGCAAATGATGTCATACATCCCAAGAGTCTTCAAGAGGGGAAGAGGGGCTTTCTCAGATAAGCACACCCTCCAGCTGGCATGTCTAAGCTAAGGGCAGATGGATTCCAGGAAGTGCATCCTACATGAATCATCTGCCCTTACTCAAGATGGCCACCGCCAGAAATACTGGGGTGTGCTATTCAGCAAAATAAAGCAAGGAGACATGAATGGATGGGTGAGTTTGCTTTTGAATATTAAAAATTCAATTAAAACGTTTTTGGTTTGTGGTGCTCAGGTGTAGTGTAATTCTGCTTTAAAGTGGATTTAAATCTTCAACTCTATTTTGTTATTTTTACCCCCACTTAATGGGAGGTGGGCTGTTCACATTTCAGATACTCGACCACCCCGAGGATCCAGCATTGTCCTGCCGAGATCCTCTCTTCTTCTGCAACTACTCATTCCCACGCCACTATATTGTTTGTGGCGTCATTGTGAGGCCCGCTGCTTTTCTGGGTTCGGGAGGAGGGAGGGCGGGCAGAGCACCCCCTGCTTCTTTGTTAATCAAACTCTATGCCTCCTGGGGTATACACATGACATACCCCAGGAGGCACAGTGAGCACTGTGCATGTCATTCGCCCAGGGGAGTGGCATGCATGGGGTGGTGGGGCCAGACACTTTTATATATAATAAATAAATACATTATAGAAAAACAGTGCTATTAATAATATACAGGATGGGAAGGGGGTGGAGAGGACTTTATTAAAGCCGTAGTAAACACTTGAAAATAAAAGAGTTTATTTTTGAAAACAATACAGAGCTCTGTCCTGTCAGAAGGGATGTGCCGGTTTTTGTTTCCCTGCAAAGAAAAGCACCTCACAGTGAATGAACCAAGCACCGTTAGGCACACGTTTAACCCTTTGATCGCGTTGACCCTAGAAGTTAACCCCTTCCCAGCCAGTGTCATTAGTACAGTGTCAGTGTATATTTTTAGCACTAATCACTGCATTAGTGTCACTGATTCCCACATAGTGTCAGTTAGTGTCAGATTGTCCGCCAAACAATCACAGTCCCGCTATAAGTCGCTGATCACTGCCATTACTAGCAGCGGTGGCCCATTTATTAGGGGTACATAGCCCCCTGATCTACCTACAGGGTGCCAGACTATGTATTCCAATGGGGGGTGGGTGTGTGTGTGTGTGTTTTTTACACGCGTAATTAGAGTCAGAGGCTCTAATAGGCTACAAAAAAGGGTGGGTGGGCTCGGAGCACAGGGCAGATCCCACCCAGTTGTGTGACAATAGCGAATGATAATTTGCTATTTTCAAACTAAATCTCCTCCCCACCAATCAGGAAGCAAATCGTGAGACCCCTTTCCTGATTGGCCAAAATGTCAGGCGACCCTATTGGATGCCTACCATTTAGGAGGAGAAGAGAGGAGAGGCATGGTGAAAGCTGCCGTGATGGAGATGAGGACACCAGAGCCACTGCCCGCAGCCTGCCACCTGCCATCTAGATGGGGTAAGTGCCAGACCGACCGGCAGATGGGGGGGGTTGTTCCCCCCAAAAGAAAAAAGAAAAAAACAGCCACCACTGATTACTAGTATAAAAAATAAAAATAAATAAAAATTCCAGTATATATCCCATAGTTTGTGGAAGAGATAACGTTCACGCAAACCAGTCAATATACGTTTTATATTGTGATTTTTTTTACCAAAAATATGTAGCAGAATACATATTGGCCTAAATTTATGAAGTAATTTGATTTTTTCATTTTCTTATTGGATATGTTTTATAGCAGAAAGTTATAAGTATTGTTTTTTCAAAACATTTCGAATGGCTGAGGTGGAGATTGTGACATCATCTACCCGCCTCTCCCCCTCAGACAATCAGAAGAAGGCTTGTAATCATTGATAAAAATACAAGGCTTCCTGTGAATGGCTGAGAAGCACTAACATGGGCCAGCATAGTTAGGCTCGGTTCACATACACTATATTACCAAAAGTATTGGGACACCTGCCTTTACATACGCATCCCAGTCTTAGTCCGTAGGGTTCAATATTGAGTTGGCCCACCCATAACAGCTTCAACTCTTCTGGGAAGGCTGTCCACAAGGTTTAGGAGTGTGTCTATGGGAATTTTTGACCATTCTTCCAGAAGCACATTTGTAAAGTCAGGCACTGATGTTGGGTGAGAAGGCCTGGCTCGCAGTCTCCGCTCTAATTCATCCCAAAGGTGTTCTATCAGGTTGAGGTCAGGACTCTGTACAGGCTAGTCAAGTTCCTCCACTCCAAACCTTGCTCCTTCATGTCTTTATGGACCGTACTTTGTGCACTGGTGAGCAGTCATGTTGGAACAGGAAGGGGTCATCAGGAAGGGGGTCACCAAACTATCCCCACAAAGTTGGGAGCATGAAATTGTCCAAAATGTCTTGGTATGCCGATGCCTTAAGAGTTCCCTTTACATATACATATAGTGTATATGTGAATCGGATGCGTTTTTAACCTCATCCAATTCGCATAACATGTGAATCCACCTGGCTTTCAATGGATTCATGGTTCACATATGTCCAGGGTGGCCGTGGTCTGTTTCTGAAAAGGGTCCTGTGTGATTTTGGGTCTGGTGAAGGTGCAATTTCAAGTAAAATTTTGCACCTGAACTGGTGAACAAAACTGCACTGGACTCCGGACTGCAAACCGCAGCCGGACATGTGTGAACCCAGCCCAAGAGTGACAGGAAAGAAGAGGTTGTCATTGTGTTAGCGAGGAGAAATCTCCCTAATGGGGCCCCAGCAGTAAAAACCCAACAAGGGTTGTGATCCTTATGCCGCGTACACACGACCGGACTTTTCGATATCAAAGGTCTGACGGAACGATTCCGGCGGACCATTCAATCGTGTGTGGGCTGCAGCGGACTTTTAATTTGCAAAAATCCGACAGACTTTAGAAATGGAATATGTTTAAAATGTTTCCGCCGGAACTCCGCCGGACCCAGTTCCTACCGAGAAATCCGCTCGTGTGTATGGACAAAAACCAATGCGAGGGCAGCTATTGGCTACTGGCTATGAACTTCCTTATTCTAGTCCAGTCGTACATCATCACGTTCGAATCCGTCGGACTTTGGTGTGATTGTGTGTGGCCAAGTCCGTTCATTCGGAAAGTCCGTCAGAACTCCGCCGAAAGTCCGTTGGACCTAGTTCCTCGAAAAGTCCGGTCGTGTGTACGCGGCATTATTCCCTATGTCCAAAAAGAATTTTAGCTGGCCATACACCCAGGCAATCAAAATGGCCGAAGACTGCAAACCTAGAGGAAGACCAAGAGAAGATTGAAACGCCAGAGATGAACTGAGACAGGGAGCGCAAACATTGCATCTCTGGAGGGGCGGCACTATCCAAAGTAGGTGTCCCTTATGCCGTGTACGCACGGCTGGACTTTTCCGACAGCAAAGGTCTGATGGAACGATTCCGTCAGACAATTCGATCGTGTGTGGGCTTCATCTGACCTTTTGCTGTCGAAAAATCAGGCAGACTTTAGGTTTAGAACATGTTTCAAATCTTTCCAATGGACTCGAGTCCGGTCGAAAAATCTGTTTCTGTATGCTAGTCCGATGAACAAAAACCAACGCTAGGGCAGCTATTGGCTACTGGCTATGAACTTCCTTATTCTAGTCCGGTCGTACGCCATCACGGTCTAATCTGTCGGACTTTGGTGTGATTGTGTGTGGCCAAGTCCGTTCGTTCGGAAAGTCAGTCGGAAGTCCGCCGAAAGTCCGTTGGGAAGACGGTCGGACCTAGACTGTCGGAATGTGCGGACGTGTGTACACGGCATTAGTGCGCAAATATGTTGAGCAAACTTCCACATTATGACAAAAGCTTCTAGGGGCCTAAAAATGTATGTTCCCCTTTAATGCATGTGTTCCACTTTAATGACTTCTTCACATGTCCATTTAGGGGCTGACTGCAATATTGTGAGGGAGATTCAGCATGGTTTATGTGAACAGCCACTGGAGAAAAGCTCTATACAAACCAGTGGGAGGCTGACAAGGCCTGCAGCCATTTGTGTCTGTTCATGTAATCGGACATGCAGTAATTACCTGAATTTGATGGACCCTGAACTCAAAGTCCTGGAGTCCAGGGGCTGAATATCCACATGCCCGATTACAGTACATGCCAACCACCACAAATGGCTGTGTGTGGTCAGCCTCTCATTGCTTTGTATGGGGCTGTTTGCAGAAACCCCGCTGAGTGTTCTGAGGTAAATTCTAGTCATAGAGGCCCAAAGCCTCCTTCCCACCATATACAGACCTGTGTTTTTCTGTAAATGTCTCTGTAAGGGCACAAAGAAAACAACTGCTTACTCAGTTCTCACCGCAACACTGGTGTCAGCAGTGGCGGCTGGTGCTCCAAAAATTTTTTTGGGGGAGGGGGGGCGCAAACAAACTGAAAAATTCTGAAAATAAAATACATCAATCGCAGCCACTGTACCATCAATCGCAGCCGCTGTGCCATCAATCGCAGCCACTGTACCATCAATCGCAGCCGCTGTGCTATCAATCGCAGCCACTGTGCCATCAATCGCAGCCACTGTGCCATCAATCGCAGCCACTGTGCCATCAAACGCTGCCACTGTGCCATCAAACGCTGCCACTGTGCTCATCAAATGCAGCCACTGTGCCCCAGAAAATGCCACCACTGTGCCATCAAACGCAGCCACTGTGCCCATAAAACGCAGCCAATGTGCCCATCCATTGCCGCCACTGTGGCCATCAATTGTTGCTACTGTGCCAATCAATTGCTCCCACTGTGCCCATCAATTGACGCCACTGTGCCCATCAATTGCCGCCACTGTGCCCCATCAAACGCAGCCACTGTGCCCTATCAAATGCTGCCAGTGTGCCCCCCACCGGCCTGCCGTCTACACTTACCTGTCTCGGTGGGACAGCTCCTCAATGTCTTCTCCCGTCCTCTGCTATGATTGGACGCCTGGCATCTAATCACATTGCCTGTCATTTCAGCCAATCAGGTGATAGGTAACAGTTCTGAGCACCTGATTGTCAGAGAGGTGGTTTAGTGTTAGGAAAGCGAATGATCCTCCTCCCAGTCAGGAAGTGGGTCACCCGATTGGCTGACAGGACAGGTGATCCTATTGGACATCTAGGAGGAGGGGAATAGGCACACGGCCATCGTGAAGTAAAGAACACAGGAGCCGATGCCCAAGGCTGATGCCAGATGCCTGTCACCTAGATGGGGTAAGTGCCTGACCGGCCCAGCAGACAGCAAGCAGGCGTGGGGGTGTTTGAGGTGCGGTCAGGGAAGGGGGGGGGGGGTGGTTGTTTGCAGCCCCCTCCCAAAAAAGAACAACAGTCGTCACTGGAAATCTCCCCAATGGGACGCAAAAAACTGACAGGGGTTATAACTCTTGCTTACTCTGTCCAAAATGAAAAAAAAAAGTTTCTGTAGTGAGTGAATTATGATTGGCTATCCATGTCTTACTCACCTCTATACTTATGGTTAGGAAGGGTGTTTTTCACTTCCCAAGCAAACTTCAGCACCAGTATTTGGATAGCTCATAAAAAAAAAAATAGAAACTCCCAATACACAGAAGACCACAAATCATTCACTCACCACTTTATTAGGAGCACCTTGATAGTACCGGGTTGGAACCACTTTTGCCTTCAGAACTGCCTTCAATTCTTTGTAGCATCGATTCAAGAAGGTGTTGGAGACATTCCTCAGAGATTTTGGTCCATAGTGACATGATAGCATCATGCAGTTGCTGCAGATTTGTCGGCTGCACGTCCATGATGCAAATCTCTCGTTCCACCACATCCCAAAGGTGCTCTATTGAGAGCTGGTGACTGTGGAAGCCATTGGAGTACAGAGACCTCGTTGTCATGTTCAAGAAACCAGAAGTGTGATGATTTGAGGTTTGTGACATGGTACATTATCCTGCTGGAAGGAGCCATCAGAAGATGGGTACACTGTAGTCATAAAGGGATGGACATGGTCAGCAACAATACTCAGGTAGGCCGTGGCGTTTAAATGATGCAGTTGGTACTAAGGAGCACAAAGTGTGCCAAGAAAATATCCCTCACACCATTACACCACCACCAGCCTGAACCGTTGATACAAGGCAGGATGGATCCATGCTTTCATGTTGTTTACGCCAATTTCTAACCCTACCATCTGAATGTCGCCGCTGAAATCGAGACTCATTAGACCAGGCAATGTTTTTCCAATATTCTCTTTTCCAATTTTGGTGAGCTTGTGCGACTTGTAGCCTCAGTTTTCTGTTATTAGCTGACAGGGTTGGCACCCGGTGTGGTCTTCTGCTGCTGTAACCCATCTGCTTCAAGGTTTGATGTGTTGTGTGTTCAGAGATGGTATTCTGCATACCTTGGTTGTAATGAGTGGGTATTTGAGTTGCTGTTGCCTTTCTATCATCTCAAACCAGTCTGCCTATTCTCCTCTGACATCAACAAGGCATTTTTGTTCACACAACTACCGCTAATGGATATTTTCTCTTTTTTCTGACCATTCTCTGTAAACCCTAAAGATGTTTGTGTGTAAAAATCCCAGATCAGCAGTTTTTGAAGTACTCAGACCAGCCCCCGTCTGGTCCCAACAACCATGCCACATTCAAAGTCACTTAAATCCTCTTTTTTCCACATTCTGATGCTCAGCTTGAACTTCAGCAAGTCGTCTTCACGTCGCACTTCCTCTAGTGCACTGTGTCCAGCGCCAGCACACTTTTTTATTTTATTTATTTATTTTAAAGGGCCTTTTTTTTTGTGACTGCCAGGGGGGAGGGGGGCATCGCCCGTGCGCCCCCTGTGGACATTCCACCACTGCATGGGATGCTTCTCTCCACGGGCTTCTGTTGATTCTCTAATGAAGCTTGTCTGTACTTGGTTCCCTTACCTCCACACATCCATTCACAGATTTATTTCCACAGATCTCTGAATGGATGACTTTAAGTCCCATCTGGCTTCAGAGCAGAGGGACTCCTAGTTCTCAATGGAGCACAAATGCTGTGATATCACCACATTCGTAGTCTAGTGTTTATTTCCTCCAGCCCCATACCCAAAGGTCCTCTGTACAGACCTGGAGCTGGGGGAAGAGTCTGCAGGAGCCTGTGCATTGCAACTGTGATTCACAGTCTGCAGGAGCCTGTGTATTGCAACTGTGATTTACAGTCTGCAGGAGCCTGTGCATTGCAACTGTGATTTACAGTCTGCAGGAGCCTGTGCATTGCAACTGTGATTCACAGTCTGCAGGAGCCTGTGTATTGCAACTGTGATTTACAGTCTGCAGGAGCCTGTGCATTGCAACTGTGATTTACAGTCTGCAGGAGCCTGTGCATTGCAACTGTGATTCACAGTCTGCAGGAGCCTGTGTATTGCAACTGTGATTTACAGTCTGCAGGAGCCTGTGCATTGCAACTGTGATTTACAGTCTGCAGGAGCCTGTGCATTGCAACTGTGATTCACAGTCTGCAGGAGCCTGTGCATTGCAACTGTGATTTACAGTCTGCAGGAGCCTGTGCACTGCAACTGTGATTTACAGTCTGCAGGAGCCTGTGCATTGCAACTGTGATTCACAGTCTGCAGGAGCCTGTGCATTGCAACTGTGATTCACAGTCTGCACTCTGCAGGAGCCTGTGCACTGCAACTGTGATTCACAGTCTGCAGGAGCCTGTGCATTGCAACTGTGATTCACAGTCTGCAGGAGCCTGTGCATTGCAACTGTGATTCACAGATTGTGGTTAAAAATGCGTTACAGACTTAGATGCAAAAACATATTAAATGCAAATTTTCTTTTTTTTTGCAATATAGGTGCATTTCATTTTTGTTTTTTTCTTTAAAAAAAAAGGTGGACTATGCCTTCAACATCGGAGCAAAGCTATGCCTTTATCTGCACACCATAATAAAATGTTGGGGTCTTAGCACCATTTTACATGATGTCATCAGTCTGCTGCAGGCAGATATAAGCATTTTCCCAGCCTCCTTTCCCCCGGCAACACTGACATTTTGTAGCAATTCACTAGTAGGAGCCAACCTGTGTCAGACATTTGTGAACACAACCATGACTACATAGGCACTAGGAATTGTGCCATCTCTGAGCTGGCATCTTACCCAGGGAGCAAAAGCTGACCCTGAATGATGCATTTACAAACATAGTGCTGTCCTTATGGAAATAAAATCATATAAAAGAATTGTGATTGTGATTTCTGGGGAGGTAAAAACTACATGCAAGTGTTCCATATCTATAAGATACTTAAAGAGGGGCTCCAGTCGTTTTTGTGCTTATAAAATCTTCTGCCCTGGTTGTTTTAACTTTGGATAGTAAAACATTATTTTCTGCCAGTAAATAACTTATACAGCCCACTTCCTGTTTCTTTTCTGGTCATTACCCTAGGCTGATGAAATCATGCACAGCTTTCTCTCTCACTCTTGTGAGAGTTTGCCAGGAAGGGAGGGGGTGAGTCATAAGAGGGCCAATAAGGGCTACAGAGCTGGAGGTGTGCCTCTGTGTGTGTGTAAATCCAGGAAGTGAACAGGCAGCAGCTTCAGCTGCCCACAGTTACGATGGATGTAGCCAGACTCGCCAGTGGAGGGAGATTTCTGCAGCATACTTGGCAAGTACAGAATCACAGCATATATAAAATAATATGTAAAGTGGTTGGAGGGAAGCTTCAGAATGGCAAAGATGTTTTTATTACAAATAATTTTAGCAGACTGCAGTTCCTCTTTAAAAGTCAGCAGCTATAAAAAGTATAGTCGCTGACTTTTAATAAACACACAGTTACTTGTCCCACGATCCAGCGATGTGGCCGACCGAACCCTCGGTTCTCTCCCTCTCCTCTCCCTGGCATCACAACTTTGGGCACGCAGCTTCACAACTTCTGTCAAAATTAGGTAGCTGTTTCCCCCACCCAACAAGAAATGACATGCCAAATGTGGCATGGGGGGAAGGGGTCCTTAGAGCGGAATCTCCCCATTTGGGTGGAGCTCCACTTTAACATGCATGCACTTGGTATAATGCTTTCTCCATTTTATACACCCTCACTGGGAGAGAGATCACCCTATATATCCTCACTGGGAGAGAGATCACCCTATATATCCTAAATGGGAGAGAGATCACCCTATATATCCTGAACAGAGTGTTCTGGAGGCGGAGGTAGGGTCTGGCGGAGGCAATGTCTGAGCGTGTAGTGTGATGTCATAGTGCAAGGGAGCCGAGCGAAGCAGCCGGAGCCTCATGTGTGGGTCTGCGGCACAGGAACAAGGCAAGCCGGGAGAGGGGCAGTCAGTGCTGTTTGGACGGAAGGGACCACCTGGCATGAAGAGAGACTGTCACTGTGATTCAGGAGGGGACATGTCATGTCGGTGCGATGTCATTATCAGTGCTGCTGTCAGTGTCACTGTGAGAGTAAATTTCTCGTGTGTGTGCCGCACATTCTAATTCATTGCCTTCCTCAGTCCTGTCTCTCAGCTCCTTACTTACTATATCAAAAATAAAATAAGAAATATGTTTTTTTTGCCTTAATATCTATCTTAAATCCCATTGCTAATTGCATATTTGACTTGTTTGTAGCATAAATATTCATTCATTTTGTAACTTTTGGAAATGCCAGTAAAAACTTGGCTGTGCCAGTAAATTTTGGGTATTGTGTCAGTAAATTTCAAACTGGTAGGTTGACAACCCTGGTGTGTATATGTTGGGGTGCCATTAAAGCGGAAACTGAAAAGAGGGTACATGTAATAGAATGCACCTACCTGCCTTCTCTGGAGATGTAAACTAAGCTGTGCATGCGCAACTTACCTTACAGCTCTGAGACAATCTTGCTGTGCTGGGATGATGGGCTTCTGCACATGAGCAGGAGTGACATCATCCCCTGCAGGCCAATAAAGACAGCCAAAGACTGGCACATAGGAGAAGATGTCAGCAGGGGACAGGACCATTGGAGGGAAGGTAAGTCATAACTCCTTGAGTTCCACTTTAAGAATTATGCCCCTTTCACACAGGCGATCCGATAGGGTACACCGATTTGTTTTTCAGGTGGTCCTGATCGGACCCTCCAGTCTCTTCTATGGAGTGGCAGATGTACACTGACATCAATGCGATCCTGTCCACCAAAAACAAATGTATGGGGGACCTATTCCCAATCCCTCTGGTGGATCAGACATAGACCTGTTATCCCCGCTGAGCAAGCGGATCCCGCTTCACGGAGGCACCCGTGTGAAGAGGGCCTTTATAGAAGCGATATGCAATTAGAGGACCTCCAGCTGTTGCAGAACTACAAGTCCCATGATGCATAGCAAGACTCTGACAGCCACAAGCATGGCACCCAGAGGTAGAGGCATGATGGGACTTGTAGTTTTGCAACAGCTGGAGGTCCGATAATTGCATATCCCTGCTTTATAGCATATCTGCTAAGAGGCAACGCATTTCTTTCCAAGTCAGGAAAGTGTGTGATTATGCATGTGTTCTTGACCCCACATTTACAAGCCTAGCGATCTTCACATCTAGCAAATATAAACATGCGTTTCTTCACTTTTTCTGTGCGTTTTTCCCACGACTTGCATTGAAATCAATGGGCGGCCCTACAAGTGACAAACTCTGTAAAGTAGCTCATCCAGCACTTAGACGCGTTTCAGTTTGTGTGATTTTCACCATGCATTTTTCTGCGACTGTCGTGCTTTTGTTTTCTCGCTGCGTTTGAGGTACTATTAACAATTCATGACACCACAAGCACGAGGCGCGTTTTTCACACGGTCGTGGAGCATGCAGAAGTGAATGGAGCCTAAATAGACAAAGATGAAGAGTTTAGAAGGGTCTACCTACCGTCTGGGGGGGAGTGCCCACCCTCATCTCCACATAGTAGCCCTGGCCGGACTTTCCTCGCAGGTTGTCCTTCATGTCCATGAAGTTGGTCTCGTCCTCTGCTGAGCGCCGCTCTCGGCTCCCATGGACCTCTCCGGGCCCTGCAGGGACATTTCTCAGAGGCACTTTGATGGCCACCAGCCCCGACACCGGCATGAGGCTGGGGAGAAGCATCAGAAGGAGGCTGCCCTTCCTGGCCAACGCCAAAAGCTTCATCTTCTGAGCTGCCGGCGTCCTCCTTCTCTGATGACCGAGGCAGGCTCTCCTTTGTCAGAGCAACTTGAGGAGCTCCATGTCAGCGGCCATGGGGAGGATGGAGGACGGAGAATCTACAGGCCGGTGGCGGCGGGGAGGAGGAGGAGGATGACAGCTGTCATACAGGAGGTCGGAGGACTTCCTTCCGTCCCCCCCTCTCTCACCATGGCACTGGGGTCCCCCTCCTCTCCGGGCTCAGGTGTCTCCCCGCCTTGGATGGATGCTGAGCTGCGGAGGATGAGAGAAGCTGGGATGCTCGGAGCAGAAGGAGGAGGAGAAGGAGGAGGAGGGGGATCCTGCTGCTCCATGGGAGATGTAGTTCCATCGGTGACCCCGGAGAGCCAATGCCACCAACCGATCATACGATGTGACCACCCTCACTGGGAGATCACCCTATATATCCTCGGTGGGAGATCCCCTTATACACCCTCACTGAGAGATCACCCTATACACCCTCCCTGGGAGAGAGATCACCCTATATATCCTCGGTGGGAGATCACCCTACACACCCTCACTGAGAGATCACCCTACACACCCTCACTGAGAGAGAGATCACCCTATATATCCTCACTGAGATATCACCCTACACACCCTCACTGAGAGATCACCCTACACACCCTCACTGAGAGAGAGATCACCCTATATATCCTCACTGAGATATCACCCTACACACCCTCACTGAGAGATCACCCTACACACCCTCACCACACCCTCACTGAGAGATCACCCTATATATCCTCACTGGGAGATCACCCTATACACTCTCACTGAGAGAGAGATCACCATATATATCCTTGGTGGGAGATCACCCTACACACCCTCACTGAGAGAGAGATCACCCTATACATCCTCACTGGGAGATCACCCTATACACTCTCACTGGGAGATCACCATACACACCCTCACTGGGAGAGAGATCACCCTATACACCCTCACTGGGAGAGAGATCACCCTATACATCCTCACTGGGAGATCACCCTATACACCCTCACTGGGAGATCACCCTACACACCCTCACTGAGACATCACCCTATACATCCTCACTGGGAGATCACTATATATATCCTCACTGGGAGAGAGATCACCCTATACACCCTCACTGGGAGTGAGATCACCATATGCATCTTCACTGGGGGAGAGATCGCCCTATACATCCTCAATCGGAGAGAGATCACCCTATACACCCTCACTGGGAGAGAGATCACCCTATACACCCTCACTGGGAGTGAGATCACCATATGCATCTTCACTGGGGGAGAGATCGCCCTATACATCCTCAATCGGAGAGAGATCACCCTATACACCCTCACTGGGAGAGAGATCACCCTATACACCCTCACTGAGAGAGAGATCACCCTATACACCCTCACTGGGAGATCACCCTATACACCCTCACTGGGAGATCACCCTATACACCCTCACTGGGAGAGAGATCACCCTATACATCCTCACTGGGAGATCACCCTATACACCCTCACTGGGAGAGAGATCACCCTATACATCCTCACTGGGAGATCACCCTATACACCCTCACTGGGAGATCACCATACACACCCTCACTGGGAGAGAGATCACCCTATACACCCTCACTGAGAGAGAGATCACCCTATACATCCTCACTGGGAGATCACCCTATACACCCTCACTGGGAGATCACCATACACACCCTCACTGGGAGAGAGATCACCCTATACACCCTCACTGGGAGAGAGATCACCCTATACATCCTCACTGGGAGATCACCCTATACACCCTCACTGGGAGATCACCCTACACACCCTCACTGAGACATCACCCTATACATCCTCACTGGGAGAGAGATAACCCCATACACCCTCACTGGGAGATCACTATATATATCCTCACTGGGAGAGAGATCACCATATACATCTTCACTGGGGGAGAGATCACCCTATACACCCTCACTGGAAGATCACCCTATACACCCTCACTGGGAGAGAGATCACCATATACATCTTCACTGAGAGAGAGATCACCCTATACACCCTCACTGGGAGAGAGATCACCCTATACATCCTCAATGGGAGAGAGATCACCCTATACACCCTCACTGGGAGAGAGATCACCCTATACACCTTCACTGGGAGAGAGCTCACCCTATACATCCTCAATGGGAGAGAGATCACCCTATACACCCTCACTGGGAGATCACCCTATACACCCTCACCGAGAGATCGCCCTATACATCTTCACTGGGAGAGATCACTCCATACATCTTCACTGAGAGATCACCCCATACACCCTCACTGGGAGATCACTATATATATCCTCACTGGGAGAGAGATCACCCTATACACCCTCACTGGGAGATCACCCTATACACCCTCACTGGGAGAGAGATCACCATATACATCTTCACTGGGGGAGAGATCACCCTATACACCCTCACTGGAAGATCACCCTATACACCCTCACTGGGAGAGAGATCACCCTATACATCTTCACTGGGGGAGAGATCACCCTATACACCCTCACTGGGGGAGAGATCACCCTATACATCCTCACTGGGAGATCACCCTATACACCCTCACTGGGAGAGAGATCACCCTACACACCCTCACTGGGAGAGAGATCACCCTATACACCCTCACTGGGGGAGAGATCACCCTATACACCCTCACTGGGGGAGAGATCACCCTATACACCCTCACTGGGGGAGAGATCACCCTATACATCCTCACTGGGAGATCACCCTATACACCCTCACTGGGAGAGAGATCACCATATACATCTTCACTGGGGGAGAGATCACCCTATACACCCTCACTGGAAGATCACCCTATACACCCTCACTGGGAGAGAGATCACCCTATACATCTTCACTGGGGGAGAGATCACCCTATACACCCTCACTGGGGGAGAGATCACCCTATACATCCTCACTGGGAGATCACCCTATACACCCTCACTGGGAGAGAGATCACCCTACACAACCTCACTGGGAGAGAGATCACCCTATACACCCTCACTGGGAGAGAGATCACCCTACACACCCTCACTGGGAGAGAGATCACCCTATACACCCTCACTGGGGGAGAGATCACCCTATACACCCTCACTGGGGGAGAGATCACCCTATACACCCTCACTGGGAGAGAGATCACCCTATACACCTTCACTGGGAGAGATCACTCCATACATCTTCACTGAGAGATCACCCTATACACCCTCACTGGGAGATCACCATACACACCCTCACTGGGAGAGAGATCACCCTATACACCCTCACTGAGAGAGAGATCACCCTATACATCCTCACTGGGAGATCACCCTATACACCCTCACTGGGAGATCACCATACACACCCTCACTGGGAGAGAGATCACCCTATACACCCTCACTGGGAGAGAGATCACCCTATACATCCTCACTGGGAGATCACCCTATACACCCTCACTGGGAGATCACCCTACACACCCTCACTGAGACATCACCCTATACATCCTCACTGGGAGAGAGATAACCCCATACACCCTCACTGGGAGATCACTATATATATCCTCACTGGGAGAGAGATCACCATATACATCTTCACTGGGGGAGAGATCACCCTATACACCCTCACTGGAAGATCACCCTATACACCCTCACTGGGAGAGAGATCACCATATACATCTTCACTGAGAGAGAGATCACCCTATACACCCTCACTGGGAGAGAGATCACCCTATACATCCTCAATGGGAGAGAGATCACCCTATACACCCTCACTGGGAGAGAGATCACCCTATACACCTTCACTGGGAGAGAGCTCACCCTATACATCCTCAATGGGAGAGAGATCACCCTATACACCCTCACTGGGAGATCACCCTATACATCCTCACCGAGAGATCGCCCTATACATCTTCACTGGGAGAGATCACTCCATACATCTTCACTGAGAGATCACCCCATACACCCTCACTGGGAGATCACTATATATATCCTCACTGGGAGAGAGATCACCCTATACACCCTCACTGGGAGATCACCCTATACACCCTCACTGGGAGAGAGATCACCATATACATCTTCACTGGGGGAGAGATCACCCTATACACCCTCACTGGAAGATCACCCTATACACCCTCACTGGGAGAGAGATCACCCTATACATCTTCACTGGGGGAGAGATCACCCTATACACCCTCACTGGGGGAGAGATCACCCTATACATCCTCACTGGGAGATCACCCTATACACCCTCACTGGGAGAGAGATCACCCTACACACCCTCACTGGGAGAGAGATCACCCTATACACCCTCACTGGGGGAGAGATCACCCTATACACCCTCACTGGGGGAGAGATCACCCTATACACCCTCACTGGGGGAGAGATCACCCTATACATCCTCACTGGGAGATCACCCTATACACCCTCACTGGGAGAGAGATCACCATATACATCTTCACTGGGGGAGAGATCACCCTATACACCCTCACTGGAAGATCACCCTATACACCCTCACTGGGAGAGAGATCACCCTATACATCTTCACTGGGGG
Organism: Lithobates pipiens; assembly: GCF_037356315.1. Lineage (NCBI taxonomy): Eukaryota > Metazoa > Chordata > Amphibia > Anura > Ranidae > Lithobates > Lithobates pipiens. The sequence continues at coordinate 39,383,210 of NW_027507788.1, forward strand.
AGAGATCACCCTATACACCCTCACTGGGGGAGAGATCACCCTATACATCCTCACTGGGAGATCACCCTATACACCCTCACTGGGAGAGAGATCACCCTACACAACCTCACTGGGAGAGAGATCACCCTATACACCCTCACTGGGAGAGAGATCACCCTACACACCCTCACTGGGAGAGAGATCACCCTATACACCCTCACTGGGGGAGAGATCACCCTATACACCCTCACTGGGGGAGAGATCACCCTATACACCCTCACTGGGAGAGAGATCACCCTATACACCTTCACTGGGAGAGATCACTCCATACATCTTCACTGAGAGATCACTCCATACATCTTCACTGAGAGATCACCCTATACATCCTCCCTGACAGCTGAAGACTAATTGTTCATCAATACACATCACACTGGTGCAGACCACATCTTCATCAATTTCTTTTCAACCTCTCCCAACAGGAATAGCCAAACAGTCGACAATCCAATCGATCGATATGCCACACACAGGGAAGTGGATTTAATCCGATAGTTGGAAGATACTATTGTAAATGATCAATCATATCTCCTTTTCCCCCATGCAGTAATGTCATACAATCAATCGACATACGGTAGAATTTATGACCAAAGCATCTCTGTGCCTCCGATGTAAAATAATTATTTTCCAAACTGACCAATTGACTCAATTTGATCACATCCAATGTAAAATATGTCTAAATACAAGAGCCATAAGTACTACTTAAATCTTTTGTGTATTTCATCCAGATCTGAGCAATAGTCCAGCATCAAACTATTGCCTGCCTGTGCAGGAGCTTCCTGTAATAAAGACCAGTCACTGCTGCTTTCTCTCCTTGTACAGGCTGGCTGGTCTTGTCTCCGCCCCCTCCTGTCGTTTTTTGCAGGCAGACTGTAGTGGGTGGAGCCTGCTGAGTCCCTCCCACAGCTCTGCTCTCTACACAGGCCACATACAGCATGCTTATAATGTTACTGATTTTATTGAAGGGTAAGATTTGGGGTTGGAAAAGATTTGGTGCACACATAGTAGATTTATATCCCCTGTGGATATTTAAGGATTTATAAAAAAAAAAAAAATGCAAGTTTTTGTGCCTGGAGGTTAGCTTTAAATGTGGAACTTACCTGGTTTATTCATACAAATGGATACTCATGTTTAAAGCCGAGCTCCTCCCAAAAGGGGAAGTCCCACTTTAAGCACTACTCTCCCCCTCCTATGTCACATTTGGTATGTAATTGTTTTTGGGGTGAGCGGGTACCTAGTTTTGACAGGTACCCGCTCTCACTTCCGCTCAGATGGCCTGGGGTGCTAGGCCATCCGAGCGTAAGCTTTTCTCTACCCCTCCCTCCCTGCAGTCTTCTGGGACACGTCACATGTCCCAGAAGACTGCCGGACCATTCAGCAGATGCAGCACGACTCGCACATGCGCAATCAGTTGTGAAGCCGCAAGCTGTCGCAGATGGATTCTCAAAGTTGTGATGCCGGGGAGAGGAAAGGGAGAGAGCCGAAATCATCGGCACATGCGCGTTGACGGAACGTCCGCCCATGTCATTTCTTTAGGGCTCTGTGAAACAGTGTTTCAGCGGACAGTCCGCTCGTGTGTGGGCTTCAGCGGACAGTTTCAGCGGACAGTCTGACGAACAAAGTTTTTCGGAATTTCCGTAAAACTGTCCGCTGAAACTTGGTTTGAGCGGACAGTCCGCTTGTGTGTAGGCTTGTTCGTCAAACTAAGTTCCGCGCATACTCAGAAAGGATTTACACGCCGAAGGTTGCATTGCAGTGTACAGGACATAGTTTTCTAGTCCCGTCGTACGTGCCGTTCACGTCATCGCGCACGGTTTCAGCGGACTGTTCGTTCATCGTGTGTGGTTAAGTCCGTTCATGCTAATTTTGAGCGGACTGTTTGTCAAACTGTTTGACGAACAAGGTTGGGCGAACAGTCCGCGCGTGTGTACGCGGCCTTAGAATAACAACACTGATCCTCTGTAGATGCAGTACAGGACATGAGTGGAGTACTGTTGGGTTTAGATACACTGTAATTTTTAGAAACAGTATCAGAAAATGCCAGAAAATGTTAAAGTTTCAACTTTGGTAAAGTTGATCCAGGGAAAATCTGATTGCCTCTCGAGGGATCAGGAAATAATTTTTTCCCCCTGCTGTAACAAATTGGATCATGATTTTTTCTTTTTTTCACCTTCCCCTGGATCAACTGTGGGTGAAGGATTGTGTATATGGGATTGTATGATTTTTTTTTATTGGCTGAACTAGATGGACTTGTGTCTTTTTCAGTGTTAATAAACATGTTTTTTTTTTTTTTCGAAACGTAATATAATAAATAAAAGCACAAGAACCTATGATGTAATATAGTAGAAGGCACGATTGTGAACCAGATACTGTATAATCTCAACAGTTCTTAGGATCGATTCACATCTATGCATGTTGCTTTTGAGCATTTCTGCAGTGCTTTTTGCTGCGCTTTCCACGTGTTTTTACCGCGATTTGTGGGCCACCTCTTTCTTAACAACTGACGAGTCATCAGCTGTCAGCGGGGTTCCTCACTGACAGCTGAATGTACAAAAAAGAAAAAAGAAGTTACTGGCAAAAAAAGTTTGTGAAAAAAAAAATGCCATGGTCCTCCCTCAGGCTAGGGGACATCCCCACGCCAAAATTAAAAAAAGCCATAGGAGCATGCAGCCCTGAAGTTCAGGAAAAGGAGGGGATGAGCAAGCGCCCCCCCCCCCCTCCTGAATCATATCGGGCTGCATGCTCCCAACATGGGTGTGGGTGCAGTGCTTTGGGGTGGGGGGCTCATTCCCTCGCCATGGGGACAAGGACCTCTTCCTTACAACCCTGGCCGGTGGTTGTAGCGGACTGCGGGCAGGGGGGCTTGATGTCTTTTTTAATGCGAATTTAGCCATACATTTGCATCAAAATGGTACACCTTTTTTTGTTCGCACTGGAATCGGATTGCATGGGTGTTCGATTCCCGCACCATTTTACAGTTCGCACTGTGATTTCTGACCCGATCTGGGGATGCCATTAACTTTGTATTGACACCGGCAGCGGTTCACAGAGGGTAGTGTGAACTGCCGTTGATTCAGGTGCAATGCAGGAACTCGCACTGGATTTTTTTTTGTTTTGGATAGAGTGGAAATTAATTAGAGCCCCTGTCAGCTCTTTATCGCTGTCTGTGTCCCCATTGGGCAGATTCACCCTCTCCAAGAGAGAAAGTGAAAGAAATTCCAAATTTTAGGTTGTCACCAGAAGCAAAATCTTTCAATTCGAACATTAGTTATGCTGACAACTAGGGATGAGCTCAGGCGTGTTTGCATGGTCCACGTGCAAAGCCCGCCAGAAAGTCAGCGCAGCGCTGCGCTAATCAAAGGCAGTGTGACATTGCCCGATCTCTGCAGCCGCGCATCGGGGCTGCATAATACATTTGGGTGGCAAAAATATGAATGCAATCTATACACTGGGGGGAGAACCTCTGGGGGAATCGAGGATAGAAAAGGACCTGGGGGTCCTAGTAGATGATAGGCTCAGCAGTGACATGCAATGCCAAGCTGCTGCTAACAAAGCAAATAGAATATTGGCATGCATTAAAAAGGGGATTGACTCCAGAGATAAAACGATAATTCTCCCGCTCTACAAGACTCTGGTCCGGCCGCACCTGGAGTATGCTGTCCAGTTCTGGGCACCAGTCCTCAGGAAGGATGCACTGGAAATGGAGCGAGTACAAAGAAGGGCAACAAAGCTAATAAAGGGTCTGGAGGATATTAGTTATGAAGAAAGGTTGCGAGCACTGAACTTATTCTCTCTGGAGAAGAGACGCTTGAGAGGGGATATGATTTCAACATACAAATACCATACTGGTGACCCCACAATAGGGATAAAACTTTTTCGCAAAAGGGAGTTTAACAAGACTCGTGGCCACTCATTAAAATTAGAAGAAAAGAGGTTTAACCTTAAATTATGTAGAGGGTTCTTTACTGTAAGAGCGGCAAGGATGTGGAATTCCCTTCCACGGGTGGTGGTCTCAGCAGGGGGCATTGATAGTTTTAAGCAACTATTAGATAACCACCTGAACGATCGCAACATACAGGGATATAAAATGTAATACTGACATATAATCACACACATTGATTGGACTTGATGGACTTGTGTTTTTTTTCAACCTCTCCTACTATGTAACTATGACGAAAAAGGTTTTTGATCACCTAATTGTAAGTGCAATATATATGTTTAAATAAACAAGATTTTTTAAATACTACACTATGAAGTGCTTCCTTCTTCCCTTTTATACATGAGAACCACTGAGATTTGATTTAACATATGCTTGGTTGGACATTGGCTATAACTCTTGGATGGTAATACAGCTGAGCGTATATGTGGATGATACCTTATCCCTCCTGATAACCAGAGGGATGTGTGAAGACCTAAAAGTGATCTAGATCTCTATAATTTGAGATCCAAAGTCTCTGTTAGGAGGTGTGAGTTGATGTGGGGACGGCCTTGTACGAGCACCCTGTCACTTTTGTTTGATGGTCTTATTGTACACTGAATCACGGGGACATCTATCATTTAAATGGACTGTCATATGTATCACATTGATGGACTTAGAGTGCCTTGAAAAAGTATTCACATCCCTTGAAATTTTCCATTTTGTCATGATACAGCCAAAAACATAAATGTATTTTATTTGAATTTTATGGGATAGACCAACACAAAGTGGCACATAATTGTGAAGTGAAAGGAAAATGATAAAGGCCCCTCTCACATGGGACGGATCAGTAATGATCCGCCCCGTGATGATCCGCTCGCTCAGCGAGTATCGCTCCGTTGTCCCCGCTGAGCTGACGGCGGACAGGGCGGTCCCGGCACACTGTGCAGGGACCGCCCTGTCAGCTCTCTGTTCTCCTCTATGGGGGATCGGATGAGCACGGACTGACTGTCCGCGTTCATCCGATCCGCTCTGCAGATGGATAGAAAAATAGGATTTTCCTCCGTCTGCAGAATCGGACAATTGCGGAGGCGGACGATATCGGGTGTCTGCGGATGTTCATCCGCAGACACCCGCTATCCCATAGGGATGCATGTACTGTATGTCTGTATTTCATCCGCAAATGGATGGATAAAATACGGACATACTGTCTGCATGTGTGAAAGGGGCCAAATGGTTTTCCAACATTTTTACAAATAAATATGTGAAAAGTGTGGCGTGCATTTGTATTCAGCCCCCCTGGGTCAATACTTTGTAGAACCACCTTTCACTGTAATTACAGCTGCAAGTCTTTTTGGGGATGTCTCTACCAGCTTTGCACATCTAGGGTGAAATTTTTGCCCATTCTTCATTGCAAAATAGCTTTAGCCACCACTATATTTCACAGTTGGGATGGTGTGTTCAGGGTGATGTGCAGTGTTAGTTTTCCGCCACACATAGCGTTTTACTTTTAGGCCAAAATGTAAAATTTTGGTCTTGTCTGACCAGAGCACCTTCTTCCCCATGTTTGCTGTGTCCCCCGCATGGCTTCTTGCAAACTGCAAACGGGACTTCTTATGGTTTTCTTTGAACAATGGCTTTCTTCTTGCCACTCTTCCATAAAGGCCAGATTTGTGGAGAGCACAACTAATAGTTGTCCTGTGGACAGATTCTCTCATCTGAGCTGTGGATCTCTGCAGCTTCTCCAGAGTTACCATGGGCTCCTGGCTGCTTCTCTGATTAATGCTCTCCTTGCCCGGACTGTCAGTTTAGGTGGATGGCCATGTTTTGGTAGGTTTGCCGTCATGCCATGCTCTTTCCATTTTCAGATGATGGATTGAACAGTGGTCTGTGAGATGTTCAAAGCTTGGGATTTTTTTTTTATAACCTAACCCTGCTTTAAACTTCTCCAAAACTTTAACCTTGACGTGCCCGGTGTGTTCATTGGCCTTTGTGATGCTGTTTGCTCACTAAGGCTCTCTAACAAACCTCTGAGGGCTTCAGAGAACAGCTGTATTTATACTGAGATTAAATTACACACAGGTGAACTCCATTTACTAATTAGGTGACTTTTGAAGGCAATTGGTTCCACTAGATTTTAGTTAGAGGTATCAAAGTAAAGGGGGCTGAATAAAAATGCACATCACACTTTTCACATATTTGTACAAAAAAAAAAAAATTTAAGAACATTTAGAATTTTCCTTTCACTTCACAATTATGTGCCACTTTGTGTTGGTCTATCACATAAAAATCACAATAAAATACATTTATGTTTTTGATTTTAACATGACAGAAATGTGGAAAATTTCAAGGGGTGTGAATACCTTTTCAGTTCACTGTATATGAGAGTGTTTCTTTTTACATGTTAAATTACTTTATCTTTGTTCTGATTACACTATTCATGAATTTGTGATTATTTTTGAATGAGAAGCGCACCTAATCACTTTTAGTTGACAAAAAAGGTTTAGTTCTAATTTAATCTGTTTATGACGGCCAAACACATACTGTATATGCAATGTACAGGAAGTCCTTGGCACTGCATAGATGCGCTCCTATGCTTGTGTTGGAAGTGTGCTCAATGGCGCATTCCCAGCACTGAGATTGAGCTGTTACTGACCGCTCTGGGTCTCATTCTAATGATCGAGAGCTCCCAATCATGTGATCACTACTGTGCTGACCAGCCCCAGTGTTGATGTATGCGAAAAAGGAAGGTGAGACTTTAAATGAGGCTTATTGATTTGTAGGGGGTGAGATAATTAACCGGTTCCCGACCAGCGCGCGCCGATGTACGTCGGCAGAATGGCATGGGCAGGCATATTGGCGTACAGGTACGTCCAATCTTTAATGCCGCCCTGCCATCGCGAGCGTGCCGCTGGCGGCGCGCTCGTGTGCTGGTCAGGACCCCCGTGAGTCCGGTCGCGGTTTCCGCGGACTCGATCGCCGCGGGCATACCCGCGATCGTCTCACGGGGTGGCTGAATGAGGAAATGCCGTTGTAAACAGCATTTCCGTGTTCTGCCTAGCAACTAGTGACACTGATCTCTGCTCCATGTGATTGGAGCAGAGATCAGTGTTCACTAAATTAAAGCCCAGCCCCCCACAGTTAGTAACACACCCCTAGGAACACTTAACCCCTACACTGCCACCCACTGGTTAACCCCTTTACTGCCAGTGTCATTTACACAGGATTCACTGCATTTATATAGCAGTGATTGCTGTATAAATGACAATGGTCCCAAAAATGTGTCAAAAATGTCCGATGTGTATGTCGCAGTCACAATAAAAATCACTGATCGCCGCCATTACTAGTAAAAAAAAAATTAATAAAAAAGCCATAAAACTATCCCCTATTTTGTAAACGCTATAACTTTTGCGCAAACCAATCAATAATTGCTTATTGCGATTTTTTTTTTACCAAAAATATGTAGAAGAATACGTATCGGCCTAAACTGAAGGAAAAAAATCTTTTTTTTATATTTTTGGGGGATATTTATAACAAAAAGTAAAAAATAATGAATTTTTTTCAAAATTGTCGCTCTAGTTTTGTTTATAGTGCAAAAAATAAAAACCGCAGGGGTGATCAAATACCACCAAAAGAAAGTTCTATTTGTGGGAAAAAAAGGACGTCAATTTTGTTTGGGAGCCACGTCGCACGACCGCGCAATTGTCAGTTAAAGCGACGCAGTGCCGAATCGCAAAAAGTGGTTTGGTCTTTGACCAGCAAAATGGTCCAGGGCTGAAGTGGTTAAAAAGTATGTTTAACTGGAATATTGAGTCTGACAATACATAACAATGATGCACATAATAAAAAAGGTTTAATATATATATATATATATATATATATATATATACACACATATTGACCTCACGAATACATTACATATACATATCAATGGGGCAGCATATTATTATTATTATTATTATTATACAGGATTTATATCGGTTTATCGATTTATATCAGTTTACGCAGCACTTTACAATATAAAAAGGAGACAATACAGTTATAATACAATGAAATACAAGAGGATTAAGAGGGCCCTGCTCAGAAGAGCTTACAATCTAATAGGGTGGGGCAGGTGGTACAAAAGGTTGTAACTGTGGGGAATGAGCTGATGGAAGTGTTAGAAGATTAGTTGGAGATGTGATAGGCTTTCCTCTAGAGATGAGTTTTCAGGGATCGCCTGAAGATAGCAAGAGTAGGAGATAGCCGGACATGTGGAGGTAGCGAGTTCCAGAGGATGGGAGAGGCTCTGGAGAAATCCTGGAGACGAGCATGAGAGGAGGAGACAAGAGAGCTTGAGAGTAGGAGGTCTTGAGAAGAGCGGAGATATTTGGAGACATATTTGGAGATATTTGGAGACAAGATTGGTGATGTAGCTCGGGGCAGAGTTGTGAATAGCTTTGTATGTTGTGGTTAGTATTTTGAATTTAATTCGCTGGGTGATTGGAAGCCAGTGTAGGGATTGGAGGCAGACACTGAGCGGTTGGTAAGGTGGATAAGTCTGGCAGCAGCATTCATGATAGACTGAAGAGAGCCTATGGAGAGGCAGGCCAATGAGAAGGGAGTTGCAATAGTCAAGGCGAGAGATAACAAGGGAGTGAATGAGGAGCTTGGTGGTTTCATTTGTTAAAAAGAGGTGAATATAATTGACAGATTTAAAATTGATAAAATGAATTATTGCACATTCATATATGTACACGTCATCTAAATGGCACTATGCATTATACATGGTAAGAAACACAGTATGATCATTTGGTTGTAGATAATGAGTCTAAGTAGGTTCCTATCAGTTGGCATGAGAATGCATCCTAAAACCCTGATGCGTTTCATGGATAATACCACTCTTCAGGGGCAGATGCATGCAACAAAAACAACAAAACATGAGTAGACCAGTATGATTAAATGTTATACCCCTCAATGGGAAGGATGTGTACAAGAGAAAGGGAGACAGTTACTCATCCCTCTGAGTACATCATGATAAGTCTGGAGAATGGGTTTCAGAGGCTGTCCAAATTGTCTGTACTGGGAGCTGTGGAAGGAGCCCGCAGGAGAGGGACCGGGTGTAAATAACATCATCCCCAGGAAAAAAGAAAGGCAGAAATCTAGGTAGTGGTATCATGAATAGGCTCCATGTCTAAAAATATATATATATTGGGTGTACTATAAATGCTCTATGTTGTAGGAAGTAACTGGAGCCCAATGCTAAAGTTCAGATGGAAAAGTGAAAAGAAGAAGTGTGTGAAGAGAGAAAAAAATATCAGAGCTGAAAAAGAAGAAAAATAAAAAGGGGGGGGGGGGTAGAAAGAAGGAAAAAGAAAAAGGGAAAAGAAAAGGAAGAGAAAGAAAAAAAAGAGAGAAAAAAAAAAGAAAAGGGGAAAAAGAAAAGGGGGGAAGAAAAAGAAAGAGAAAAAGAAAAAGGAAAAAAAAAGAAAAACGGAAAGAAGAGAAGACCATGAGACAGATATATATGACAAAAACAAAAGTGAGCATATGCGAGCATAAACATGAAAAGAAAAAACATGTAATTACCTGTTTAGGATATAAAAAAGTATGCCATCCCATTGATGTGTATATGTAATGTATTCATGAGGTCAATGCCATGTATGTGTATATACATATTACAGTTTTTTTAACAATGTGCATCATTGTTATGTATTGTCAGACTCAATATGCCAAATAAATATACTTTTTAATTATCTCACCCCCACAAATCAATAGCCTCATTTAAAGTCCCACCTTCCATTTTCTCATACCTGAACCAGGAATGGAGGCACACACCGGGGGTTATTTACTAAGACCCCTTTCACACCAGGGTGTTTTGCAGGCGCTATAACGATAGAAATAGTGCCTGCAATCCACCCTAAAGAAGCTGCACCATTGTATGTAGTGTGAAAGCCCCGAGGGCTTTCACACTACAGCGGTTCGCTGGCAGTAGTGATGGACGAACGTTTCGCCCGGCGGTCGTTTCGCGGCGAATTTCCGACATTCGCGGTCCGCACGTTCGAACGCCTTTTTCCGTCGTTCGCCGCGGCGGACTTACGTGTTTAATGTATACAAGAACTTTAACCTTTGGTGACACGTTTATCATGTGATACAGGACAGCCAATTGAGACATGACAGCACATGGACACTTGGACATTCCCCCTAACCTATAAATACACCCGATCCGGTGGCCATTTTACATTCTTTCTTCTGTTACGATAGGGACAGGTTCCTGTGTGGAGTAGGGAGAGATAAACCACTAGCTATTTGGTACACAAAAGTTCTTTTCAGGACTGGTATAGGTGTTAGGTGTTGATAGGTTTGCTGTGCTGCTGATTCTTGCAGCAGCCTGAGTGTCTTTTGTTAGTTTAGAGAAAGGGAAAGGACGGTGTATGCTACAGGGACAGCCAGATTAGTCTTTCATCATCATCATCATCATCATCATCATTAGCTGTTACTATCAAGGTCCACAAAAGAGCTGTTCCAGTAACCACTAATCGTTCTCTTTTTTTGCCAATTTGTATAGGGACAGGAAGGAAGCAGTGTTGTCAGGCAGTGAGGGTAATTTTAAAGACTTGCTGTTATTATTAGTTCCACAAAGGTTCTTTTCAGGACTGGTATCAGTGGTACAGTAATAGGCTTGTACATGTATAATATTCTTTCTTCCAAATATAGAAAGGATATTATACTTGACTGCTGCCCTTCTGCTGCAGTCTGCTAAACATTCACAACTCACTTGTTCCACAAAAGTTCTTATAAGGACTGGTAACTTGGTATAGGGTGCTACGGTACATAGGCTTGAGTGCGGTACAGTCTGCTGTTCTGTAAGGACCGCTATCGGTCCACAATAGATAGGGTTGACGTGCACCACTGCTGACCGCTGCCCTATACTGCAGCAGTCCTTCAGCGGTATAGGGACTGACGTACAGTCTGCTAAACACTAATACACAACCTGCTTGGTCCACAAAAGTTCTTATAAGGACTGGTAACTTGGTATAGGGTGCTACGGTACATAGGCTTGAGTGCGGTACAGTCTGCTGTTCTGTAAGGACCGCTATCGGTCCACAATAGATAGGGTTGACGTGCACCACTGCTGACCGCTGCCCTATACTGCAGCAGTCCTTCAGCGGTATAGGGACTGACGTACAGTCTGCTAAACACTAATACACAACCTGCTTGGTCCACAAAAGTTCTTATAAGGACTGGTAACTTGGTATAGGGTGCTACGGTACATAGGCTTGAGTGCGGTACAGTCTGCTGTTCTGTAAGGACCGCTATAGGTCCACAATAGATAGGGTTGACGTGCACCACTGCTGACCGCTGCCATATACTGCAGCAGTCCTTCAGCGGTATAGGGACTGACGTACAGTCTGCTCACTTCCTTGACCCAAAAAAGCACACCGTACTATATGCCCCTACCCTCCTCTTTGAAGAGGTTGAGCGGTGTCATATTTCTACTGGGGCTGCTTATGATATCCCTGTGCTGTGCTGACTTCCTCCTGGGGGTTCTTATTATGAAGGGATCACACTATCCCTGTGCTGTGCTGACTTCCTCCTGGGGGTTCTTATTATGAGGGGATCACACCATCCCTGTGCTGTGCTGACTTCCTCCTGGGGCTGCTTACGGTGCTGCTGTCAGTGCTGTATGTCACGGTGCTGCTGTCAGCGCTGTATGTCACGGTGCTGCTGTCAGCGCTGTATGTCACGGTGCTGCTGTCAGCGCTGTATGTCACGGTGCTGCTGTCAGCGCTGTATGTCACGGTGCTGCTGTCAGCGCTGTATGTCACGGTGCTGCTGTCAGCGCTGTATGTCACGGTGCTGCTGTCAGCGCTGTATGTCACGGTGCTGCTGTCAGCGCTGTATGTCACGGTGCTGCTGTCAGTGCTCTGTATTACGGTGCTGCTGTCAGATGCCTCTATCACGGTGCATGTGTCATTCCGGTATGTCACGCTGCTGGTGATCATCTCCTGCACCCTCTTCTTTGCCTACCCTGGTCCCTGACCTTCCCTCTCCTCCATTGCCTTCATTAGCTCCATAGTCCTGAATTGTTAGAACAATTTCCCAAATAAAATAAAAATGCTTGTAGTTATCGATCCCAAATTCACCTCATACATGTATTATGTCATTGTCCAGATGGTGGGACTACGTTTTACCCCCTAATAATTACCACGTGGCCGCAAATTCGACATGAAGGTTTGCAAAGTTCGCCTCCCATTGAAGTCAATGGGGCCCGCGGCGAACGTTCGGTTTCGCGAACGTTTGGGTCCGTTCGCATTTCGCTTTCGCGAAACGTCCCGTCGGAAGTTCGTCCATCACTAGCTGGCAGGACATCAGAAAAAAGTCCTGCCAGCAACTTCTTTGGAGCGGTGAAGGAGAGGTGTGTTTACCGCTCCTCCACCGCTGCTCCCCATTGAAATCAATGGGGCAGCGCTGTAATACCACCGGCAGAACGCCGCTATTGCGGCGTATTGCTGGCGGTTTTAACCCTTTCGCGGCCGCTAGCGGGGGTAAAAGCGCCCCGCTAGCGGCCGAAATGCGCCGCAAATCCGCCGCAAATCCGGCGGTAAAACGCTGCTAAAAATAGCGGCGTTTTACCGCCGACGCAAAAGGCAGTGTGGTGTGAAAGGGGTCTAAAGGCAACTCCACTTTGCACTGAAAGTGCACTTGGAAGTAAAGTTGTTGTAGATCCGAGGGGGATATACAAGGAAAATAAAAAACAGCATTTTAGCTTGCACGTGATTGGATGATAAAATCAGCAGAGCTTCCCCTCATTTCAGATCTACCCCTCAGATTTACAGCGACTGCACTTCCAAGTGAACTTGCAGTGCAAAGTGTATTTGACTTTCGTAAATAACCCCTACCGTGTGCTTCATTTAAAGTGCCAACCCCCCCCCCCCCCCCCTCCCTATTATTCTCAACCCCAGTGTTGTTTTCCTCCGTTAAGAGTAAAAGATGGGAAGCTAAAATTAACAAACATATTATGCTTAGGATAATCTGCACTTGCTGATATCTGAATACCCAATATCCACATTAAGCATAAAACAGGCTTAAATACAAACAAAGAAGGAATATAATCACGGCATCAAAACAAACAAACAAACAAAAAGAAAAAAAACGCCACTGTCGCCCTTGTTTGTGAGTAGTTTAACCTGTTTTATAATAAATTAGTGGAATAAGTGGAACTGTAGGCTGGGAATTGCAAATTGGCGGACAGGCAGAATTTTTAATGCAGAAGAGACATGCTTCTTCTCTTCTGCAATAAAGCTTCTTACCTTCCCGCCCGCTCCTGTACAGCAATCTGCGCAAGCAGCGAGTTCCGGGGAGTTCCGGGGATGGTATTTTAACTAACAGCTAAACTCAGGGCCGGGACAACGGGTGAGGAGGAGGTACGGCTGCCCCTGGCGCAATGGTTTATTGCAGGGGTAGGGGGCACCCTGACCTAATGGAAAGGGGGACGCAGTTTGGTGTCTTTGCCCTGGGCGCTGGATGACCTTCTCCCAGAACTGGCTAAACTTATAATAAAGCTTAGCTGTAAGTTCAATGAATATCTCCTAAACATGCACCGTTTACAAGATATTATAGTGAGCAGCACCCGGAGACGTCACCGGCCGCATGTGTTCTGAAGGAACAACATACCCGTGGCCTTCCTTCATACGTCTGCGCCACAGCTGTGACTCCCATGCATGTGCATGTGACATCATAGCAGCTTGGCCATTCAAGCGGCCACAGCCTGCGAACCTGGAAGGGAGACCAGGTGAAAATGGAATCCTCTGCAGTGGTGACAGCACACATTTCTAGGTAAGTCATTCATAATGTGCTAGTATGCGATGTATTCTAGCACATTATGCCTTTGCCTTTCAGGGAGAAAGGCTTTTTCTTTTTCTTATTGAGCATTTACTATGGCTTTCATTTTAAAACTGCTATAGTATGTGGATTCTCCATCTTCCTTCCTGATATGAGACAATCATGACTTTGTATACTCACCTGTGAGCAAATCAAGAACCTTCTATTCATCTGTGAGCATTTCTGGATAATACAGAGGAGAGATCCATCCATCCATGAGCAGTATACTAATCACTTCTGATGTTTATGAGAGTTTCTCCTACTATGTGTGGTCAGTCATAAGTAGCACAAGTGGAAAGGAGCCATCTATCCATCCATGAGCAGCATAAAGCTTTAATTGACCTCCTATTTTTTGGGGGGGTCTAGTGTCCTGATAAGCTGATTGGTGTGGTGGTGGCCGGGACCACTGGCTTGGTGGAGGTGGTGCCAAGGAGGATACAAATCACAATGGACTTTTTACTTTATAGTTCAGAACTTGTTGCAATTTTGCACTTGTTTATTGAATTTATATCAGCGCAACACGTTTTTTTTGTTTATGTTTGAGCCTAGGTTCACACTACTGCGATGCGATGTACTGCAAATTTGATCTGTTTTTTTGTCCTGTGTGAGGTGTGAATTTGCCTTGCGTTTTGAGGTGGACAGGTGCGAATTTACTGCAATTTTACCACGATTTTCAGGAGGCAGACAGTGAACAATTTGCAGAGATGTTAACTTTGTGCTGCAAGTTTACTGCAAGTTCAATTGTAGCACTGCGCCGTAGGAATTTGCGTCAATTCGCACAGGACCCTTTTTTTTTTCTCGCACCAAATTCTCAACGCATAGATGTGAACCAAAGCCATGGAATACTATGCTTTTTACATGACCTGCTAAACTGAGTGTTTCTAAATGCATCAAACCTGCTGTAAATTCGCATCAGTGTGAACCCAGGCTGAAGAGGAAAAGATACATTGTATATTTTACGCTAGAGGGGAAGTCCTAAAAAAAAGTATGTTGAAACATAAAGAAATAGATAAATATTAATTAGATCAGGGCTTGATCTAGACCAGCCTTTCTCAACCTTTTCAACACAGAGGAACCCTTGAAATAGTTCTCCGGTCTCGGGGAACCCCTTCTAAAAATTAGAAATCTGCAACTCATGATACATTAGTGTGATGGTCAGTGGGAAGAACGGTCCTTACACTTGTGGTCATTGGGAAGAATTACCTCCTTACAGATAGTTAAAAAGATCAATGGTGTGAGTGGGAACTTATCTGAGATGCAGAAATTGCCCAATGCTGAAGGAACCCCTAGCAACCTCTGGAGGAACCCTGGTTGAGAATCACTGATCTCGAGTGTTAAAGCGGAGTTCCACCCAGAAGTGGAACTTCTCACTCCTCGCCCCCTTACATGCCTTTGGCATGTCCTTTTTTTTGTTGGGGAGTGGGTACCTGGTTTTGACAGGTACTTCCTGTCCCACTTCCTCCTTCTGGCCGCCTAGGCGGCCCCTCGCTCTCTGCAATCTTCTGGGACACTTCACAGGTCCCAGAAGATTGCCTGGCCACTAGGAGAGTGCAGTGCAAATTGTGCATGCGCAGTGCACACCCGGCTGTGAATCCGCAAGCTGTCACAGCCAGGCCCCCGCACTCTCAATGATGGTGCCATGGAGAGGAGCGAAGCTTCGAGTGGACACATTGCTGGACCATAGGACAGGTGAGTGCGTGTTTACACTTTTTGTAGCTGCTGACTTTTAATAAACTGAAAAAAGACTGGAACTGATTTTACCCAAGTTGATCGATCAATTGACTTGGATAATACAGCCAGCCTGTTGGATTTTTCATCTGATAATTGCCAGTGGCTATAGCCGCTAGCAATAATCACAGTGGGATTGATTTACTAAAACTGGAGCGTGCCACATCTAGTGCAGCTCCATATACTGTAGAAACCAATCAGCTTTCAGGTTTTATTGTCAAAGCTTAAAGTGGAGTTCCACCCATTTCTGTGTTTAGTAAAAGTCAGCAGCTACAAAAAGTTGCTGATGTTTAATAAACAGACACTCACCTGCCCCACGGTCCAACGATGTGGCCGCCTGAAGCCCCCCGCTTCTCTCTTTCTCTTCAAGGAGGAGAAGCTGAAGTTAGAAGCTGATTGGCTGCCATGCACAGCTGCACCAGATGTTGCACACTCCAGGTTTAGGCTGGGTTCACACTTATGCGAATTAGATGCGAGTTTCTCCACATCCAATTCGCATGACAGGAGAGTGTGACCGTCTCTCAATGCAGCCTGTTCACACAGCTCCGGGGCGGCCATGTAGTGTACTGAAGAAGGGTCCTGTGCATCTTTGGATCCCTTTCAGGTCTGAATTCAAGGGTGTTCAATCCTCCAGGGTGACCATTTAGTGCTGCATTTTCAGATACATGTGGGTGTCGTTACCGAATGTACCCCCCCATGTGTCCGCTAAAGAGCAACGTACTTGGACTGCAGGTGCGAGGACACGTGATTTACACGCACCCCTGCACCCTCAACAGTGTGAATAAGTAGTTGTGATGTGTCCAGTTTTACTAATGTCAAAGTTGCAAAATTGGGTTTGGGCATTAAAGTGGAACTAAAGGCACTAAACTTTCCTCCTCTCTAATGTTCGGGCATCATTCTGCTACTTAAGCGGAGCTGTGCATGCGCAGCTCATTCTACATATCACAGAACACTGTGATCAGGCAGGTAGGTGCTCATTCTACATATCACAGAACCTTGTGAGCAGGGTGATCAGGCAGGTAGGTGTATTTTCTAGCAGAGGAGACATTGCTGGTCCCTCCTGTGATAGGAGCCATCTGTCCTTGCAGTATGCTGTACAATGCATTCAGTTCCCCTATGTATTTATATATATATATATATATACAGTGAGGATGGAAAGTATTCAGACCTCCTTAAATTTTTCACTCTTTGTTATATTGCAACCATTTGCTAAAATCATTTAAGTTCATTTTTTTCTCTCAATGTACACACAGCATTTGCAGATTTATTAAAAAGAAAAACTGAAATATCACATGGTCCTAAGTATTCAGACCCTTTCCTGTGACACTTATATATTTAACTCAGGTGCTGTCCATTTCTTCTGATCATCTTTGAGATGATTCTACACCTTCATTTGAGTCCAGCTTAGTTTGATTATACTGATTGGACTTGATTAGGAAAGCCACACACCTGTCTATATAAAACCTTACAGCTCACAGTGCATGTCAGAGCAAATGAGAATCACGAGGTCAAAGGAACTGCCTGAAGAGCTCAGAGACAGAATTGTGGCAAGGCACAGATCTGGCTAGGCTTACAAAAAATGTCTGCTGCACTTAAAGATGAAGTAAAGCCTTAATAAAAATAAAAATAGACCCTGCAAGGCAAAGGCATAATGAGCTAGTATGCATAGCATACTAGCTCATCATGAATAACTTACCTGAGATGGAAGCCCCCGAAGCGACCCTCGTCATCCTCCTCCGATGCCGCCATGATACCCGGAGGGACTCCGGGTATTGCGGCTTCAGCGCTGTGACTGGCCGGAGCCGCAATGACGTCACCCCCGGGCATGCACGCGGGAGCCACCATTAACGGCATGATTGCCGTTAGCAGCGGCATGCTTAGGGCACCTGTGCGCTGCTGTCTACATGCGCCGTACACAGCGGTGCCTGTCATTTGCAAATATCTCCTAAACCGTGTATGTTTAGGAGATATTTCTTGGACCTACAGGTAAGCCTTAATCTAGGCTTACCTGTAAGTCAAAGTGGTCTGTAAGGGTTTACAACCACTTTAAGGTTCCTAAGAGCACAGTGGCCTCCATAATCCTAAATGGAAGACATTTGGGACGACCAGAACCCTTCCTAGAGCTGGCCGTCTGGCCAAACTGAGCTATCGGGGGGAGAAGAGCCTTGGTGAAGAAGAACCCAAAGATCACTGTGGCTGAGCTCCAGAGATGCAGTCGGGAGATGGGAGAAAGTTGTAGAAAGTCATCACTGCAGCCCTCCACCAGTTGGGGCTTTATGGCAGAGTGGCCCGATGGAAGCCTCTCCTTACTGCAAGACACAAGAAAGCCCGTATGAAGTTTACTAAAAACCACCTGAAGGACTCCAAGATGGTGAGAAATAAGATTCTCTGGTCTGATGAGACCAAGATAGAACTTTTTGGTCTTAATTCTAATGCCGCGTACACTATCCGACGGACTTAGTCTGGCGGACTTCCCGCCAGACTGTCCGTCGGACTTTCCGAACGGGCTACTTACCCACACACGGCACTTTTTCAGCGGACTAATACGGCGTACTAAGTCCGCCGTACTATCCGCCCTACTTTTGAAATGAACGGACTCGCCCACGCACGCGGAGGAAAGTCCGCTCATTTCGAGCACGTCTCCGGGTAGGCGGGGCCCGCGAAGGAGACGTCGCTGGCCCCGCCACCTGGTATGGACTTAAAGGGGAACCCCAACGCCGAAAAAAATCGGCGTGGGGGTCCCCCCCCAGGTCCACATCAGACCCTTGTCCGAGCACGCTACCCGGCCGGCCAGGAAAGGGGGGGACGAGCGAGCGGCCCCCCACCCCAAAGCACCTTGTCCCCATGTTGATGAGGACAAGGGCCTCTTCCCGACAACTCTGGCCGTTGGTTGTCGGGGTCTGCGGGCGAGGGGCTTATCGGAATCCGGGAGCCCCCTTTAATAAGGGGGCCCCCGGATACCGGCCCCCCACCCTATGTGAATGAGTATAGGGTACAATGTACCCCTACCCATTCACCTGTAAAATAAAGTACAAAAAAAACACAACACACAAGATAAAATAGTTTATTGCACAGCTCCGGGGGTCTTCCGTCTTCGGGGGTCTTCTCGCCGGACTCCTCCGCTATCTTCTTGTAGCTCTTTTACTAGCCGAGGAGCCCGGCCTCATCGAGTCCTCCGCTCACAATGACGGGGACCGGGCACGCAGCGACTTATATAGGGACATCACCGGATGATGTCCCCGCCCATTATGGTGTCACAGTCCCAGAGGATGCTTCGGTGATGTCCCTATATAAGTCGCTGCGTGCCCGGTCCCCATCATTGTGAGCAGAGGACTCGACGAGGCAACATCTGAAGAAGAAGAAGAAGAGAAGAACAGAAGGCGGCGGCGGCGGCAACAGCGGCGACAAAAGACCGGGTCACCGCCTGTAAAAGAGCTAGAAGGCGCGGTGGCCCGGCAGAAGAACCGAAGAGGGGGACAAGACCCCCGAAGTCGGAAGAAGAGGGCGGCGGCGAGGAAGAAAGCCGGGCTCCTCCACTAGTAAAAGAGCTACAAGAAGATAGCGGAGGAGTCCGGCGAGAAGACCCCCGAAGACGGAAGAACCCCGGAGCTGTGCAATAAACTATTTTATCTTGTGTGTTGTGTTTTTTTTGTACTTTATTTTACAGGTGAATGGGTAGGGGTACATTGTACCCCATACTCATTCACATAGGGTGGGAGGCCGGTATCTAGGGGCCCCCTTATTAAAGGGGGCTCCCGGATTCCGATAAGCCCCTCGCCCGCAGACCCCGACAACCAACGGCCAAGGTTGTCGGGAAGAGGCCCTTGCACCCCCCATGTTGAGGGCACGTGGCCTGGTACGGTTCAGGAGGTGGGGGGCCGCTCGCTCGTCCCCCCCTTTCCTGGCCGGCCGGGTAGCATGCTCGGACAAGGGTCTGATGTGGACCTGGGGGGGACCCCCACGCCGATTTTTTCCGGCGTTGGGGTTCCCCTTTAAGTCCATACCAGGTGGCGGGGCCAGCGATGTCTCCTTCGCGGGCCCCCCCTACCTGGAGACCCACTCGAAATGAGCGGACTTTTCTCCGGGCGGGAAAAGTCCGCTCATTTCAAAAGTCCGGCGGACTGGCACACACACGGCCGGATTGTCCGCTGAAATGCGAGTCCGGCGGGAAGATTGGAGTGCAAAACTACTTTCTAAGTCCGCCATACTTTCGGGTCAAAAAAGTATGCTGGAGGTTACACACGGGGGGATTGTCCGGCGGACTTCAGTTTGCCGGACTTTTCCACCCGCTTGTTTGATCGTGTGTACGCGGCATAAGTGGCATTTGTGGAGAAAACCAGGCACTGCTCATTACCTGTCCAATACAGTCCCAACAGTGAAGCATGGTGGTGGCAGCATCATGCTGTGGGGGTGTTTTTCAGCTGCAGGGACAGGACGACTGATTGCAATCGAGGGAAAGATGAATGCGGCCAAGCACAGGGATATCCTGGAAGAAAACCTTTTCTAGAGTGCTCAGGACCTCAGACTGGGCCGAAGGTTTACCTTCCAACAAGACAATGACCCTAAGCACACAGCTAAAATAACAAAGGAGTGGCTTCACAACAACTCCGTGACTGTTCTTGAATGGCTCAGCCAGAGCCCTGACTTAAACCCAATTGGGCATCTCTGGCGAGTAGTGATGGACAAACTTCCGACGGGACGTTTCGCGGACGCGAAACGCGAACGGACCCAAACGTTCGCGAAACCGAACGTTCGCCGCGGGCCCCATTGACTTCAATGGGAGGCGAACTTTGCAAACCTTCATGTCGAATTTGCGGCCACGTGGTAATTATTAGGAGGGTAACCGTAGTCCCACCACCTGGACAATGACATAATACATGTATGAGGTGAATTTGGGATCGATAACTACAAGCATTCTTTTTTTATTTGGGAAATTGTTCTGACAATTCAGGACTGTGGAACGCATGAAGGCAATGGAGGAGAGGGAAGGTCAGGGACCAGGGTAGGCAAAGAAGAGGGTGCAGGAGATGATCACCAGCAGCGTCACATACAGCAATGACACCTGCACCGTGATAGAGTCATCTGACAGCAGCACCGTGATACAGAGCACTGACATCAGCAGCGTGACATAAAGCATTAACACCAGCACCGTGACATACAGCATTGACAGCAACACCGTGATAGAGAGTACTGACATCAGAAGCGTGACATTAAGCACTGACATCAGCACCGTGACACACAGCATTGGCAGCAGCACCGTGACATACAGCACTGACAGCAGCACCGTGACATACAGCACTGACAGCAGCACCGTGACATAAAGCACTGACATCAGAAGCGTGACATACAGCACTGACATCAGCACCGTGATATACAGCACTGACATCAGCACCGTGATATACAGCACTGACAGCAGCACAGTGACATACAGCACTGACAGCAACACCGTGACATACAGCACTGAAAGCAGCACTGTGATATACAGCACTGACATCAGAAGCGGGACATACAGCACTGACATCAGCACCGTGACATACAGCATTGACAGCAACACTGTGATAGAGAGTACTGACATCAGAAGCGTGACATACAGCACTGACATCAGCACCGTGACATACAGCATTGGCAGCAGCACCGTGACATACAGCACTGACAGCAGCACCGTGACATACAGCACTGACATCAGAAGCGTGACATACAGCACTGACATCAGAAGCGGGACATACAGCACTGACATCAGCACCGTGACATACAGCATTGACAGCAACACTGTGATAGAGAGTACTGACATCAGAAGCGTGACATACAGCACTGACATCAGCACCGTGACATACAGCATTGGCAGCAGCACCGTGACATACAGCACTGACAGCAGCACCGTGACATACAGCACTGACAGCAGCACCGTGACATACAGCACTGACATCAGAAGCGTGACATACAGCACTGACATCAGCACCGTGATATACAGCACTGACAGCAGCACCGTAAGCAGCCCCAGTAGGAAGTCAGCACAGCACAGGGATGGTGTGATCCCCTCATAATAAGAACCCCCAGGAGGAAGTCAGCACAGCACAGGGATATCATAAGCAGCCCCAGTAGAAATATGACACCGCTCAACCTCTTCAAAGAGGAGGGTAGGGGCATATAGTATGGTGTGCTTTTTTGGGACAAGGAAGTGAGCCAAATGAAGAAAGAAGGTCTGTGTGTTTGATTCAAAAAATTGTTTATAGACATATACATGGTCTACTAGTCACATGTGTTGAATTCCTCCGAGATCCATGCCTCATTCATTTTTAGAAATGTGAGGTAGTTAACACTGTCGTGAGCTAGGCGAGTACGCTTATCGGTCACGACCCCCCCTGCTGCGCTGAACGTCCTTTCGGACAGGACACTGGATGAGGGGCAAGCCAACAGTTCGATTGCAAATTGGGCAAGCTCTGGCCAGAGGTCAAGCCTGCCCACCCAGTAGTCCAGGGGTTCATCACTCCTCAGAGCGTCTACATCGGCCGTTAACCCAATGTAGTCGGACACCTGACGGTCTAGGCGTTCCGTGATGCTGGATCGGGAAGACACCTGTCGATGGGTCGGCTGAAAGAATGACCTCATATCCGAAGTCACCAACACATCTTCAAACCGGCCTCTTCTTGCAGGCGCTGTTGAATTGGTACCCGCAAATCCTTCTCTGGGAGTGGGAATTGCTCCTCTGCCAGCGCACGCAAAAGCAGAATGCAGCATTTCTCGAAGCAAGGCCTGGAAGTGCTGCATTCTGACAGCCCTCTGCGACGGCGGTAACATTTCCGCCATTTTGTGTTTGTACCGGGGATCTAAGTACGTTGCCACCCAGTACTGGTCCTTGACCCTTATGCTTTTTATACGGGGGTCCCTATTAAAACACTGGAGCATGAAGGCCCCCATTTGCACTAAAGTGGAAGCGGTGTGGTGGCCTGGCTCATGCTCATCATCCAGGATAATGTCGTCCTCTTCATTCTCCTCTCCCCATCCACGCACAACAGGGATCCCAGAAAGGTTTAAAGCATGCCCTTCTTGCTCCTGCTCATCTGCCCCGGCACCATCCTCCTCTGACTCCTCATCAGACTCCTGTTGTTGACTTGTCTCAGATAGAGTAGCCCCCCCTGGGAATTCATCCAGCATTGCGACTTCCTCATCTTCCCGCTCCTGCTCCTCCACAGCCTGATCAATGACACGACGCAATGCACGCTCCATAAAGAAGGCATAAGGTACCATGTCACTGATGGCGCCATGGCTGCGACTGACCAGTTTGGTGATCTCCTCAAATGGCCGCAGAAGTCTGCATGCGTCGCGCATGAGCAGCCACTGGCGCGGTGAAAAAAACCCCAGCTCCCCAGAACCGTTTCTTTCACAGAGTTCATACAGGTAGACGTTAACTGCACGTTTCTGCTGGAGCAGCCTATCAAGCATATAGAAGGTTGAGTTCCATCGCGTCGGGCAATCGCAAATAAGACGTCTGACCGGCAGATGGTGTCGCCGCTGAATGTCAGCAAGGCGAGCCATGGCCGTGTAAGATCTTCTGAAATGGGCCGAGATTTTCCTTGCCTGCCGCAAGATGTCCTGGACCCCAGGGTATTTGACAAGGAATCGCTGCACGACCAAGTTTAAGATGTGTGCCATGCACGGCACGTGCGTGATTTTGCCCTGTTTCAATGCGCTAAGCAGATTGGCACCGTTGTCACACACCACTTTACCAACTGTCAAATTGAGCGGTGTTAGCCACTCATCTGCCTGTGAACGCAAAGCTGAAAGGAGTGCCGGGCCAGTGTGGCTCTTGGCTTCCAGGCACAACAGACGCAGCACGGCATGGCAACGTCTCACCTGGCATGTGGAATAGGTTCTGGGGAGCTTGGGCGGTGCAGCGGAAGAGACGCTAGCAGCGGAAAAGGAGGAGGCAGCTGAGGAGGAGAGGGAGGAGGATGGAGTAGGAGGAGGAGGAGAAGAAGAGTCAGGCCTGCATGCAATCCGTGGCGGTAAAACCAAATCTACACGGGTGCCACGGGTTACATGCTTGACGGCCGTCAGAAGGTTCACCCAGTGGGCAGTAAAACTGATATACCTTCCCTGCCCGTGTTTGCTAGACCACGTGTCTGTGGTCAGATGTATCTTGGCACCGACACTGTGTGATAGAGATACATTCACTTGCCGCTGAACATGGCCATAAAGCTCTGGGATGCCCTTCTCTGAGAAATACTTCCTTCCTGGGACCTTCCATTGTGGTGTTCCAATGGCCACAAATTTGCGAAAGGCCTCCGAGTCCACCAGTTTATATGGCAGTAGTTGGCGTGCTATCAGTTCTGACAAGCCAGCCGTCAACCGTTGGGCAAGAGGGTTATCCGGCGTCATCATTTTTTTACGCTCAAACATTAGGCCCACGGAAGCCTGCCTTTTTGCAGAAAAACGTGAGCTTGGCGTGATGGAAGGTGGAGTGGAGGACAATTGTGAGGAGAGAGGAGAAGGAGAAGTAGAAGACGAGGCTGGACGGTGAGAGCCTGCAGTGTGGCTTTGTGTGTTCCGTTGCTCCCACTGGGATCGGTGATGGCTGCTCATGTGCCTTCTTAAGGCGGTCGTCCCTAGGTGAGTGTTGGGCTTACCGCGACTAACGCGTTGACTGCAAAGATTGCAGATGGCAACGCTATTGTCAGCAGCGGACACGTTAAAAAAAGCCCACACTGCGGAGCCATGTGCCGGTGTCCTGGGAGCGCCAGATGTGACCGTACATGGTCGATGACTCGCTCCTGATACATTTGCAGTCTGCTTTGTCCCTCCTGTGCAATGTAAGTTATTGCTGCTTCTCCTCCCTATCTGCTGGTCCATATCTCCCTCTGAACTCCCCTCCTCTTCCTCTCTTGTGGGCACCCACGTGACATCACTAGACACGTCATCATCAACGTCACCTTCCCCACCGCTATAAGTAGAGATCTCGGAGTAGGCAGCAACACCGGGGACCAACCTCCTCCTTGGGCTGATCTGGGTACTGTCGTCAGACTGCTGAGTAGCGGTTGTTGCTACCTCCTCTTCCTGATCCAATACCAAGAGTGGCTGCGCATCAGAAATGTCCTCTTGATATGGATCGGAAAATAATTCCTGTGACTCAAGCGGAAGGTATGTGGTGGTGGTGGTGTTGTTGGTGGTAGTGTCTTTGGGGGTGCACATAGCAGAGAGTGAAGAAGAGGGTGCAGATCGAGAGGATGAGGAGGGTGCAGAAGAGTAAGGCTGAGTGAGCCACTCAACCAAGTCTGGTGCGTCCTTAATTGAACGCACCTTCTGCAACTTCTCACTTTGGCTCAAGGCTGTTGCTCCTGCCCTACCCCTACCACCCCTGCGGAAGGGCCTGCCTCTTCCTCTGCCTGTCATTTTTTAAATCACCCTGTGACAAAACTCTTAGTCCCTATACCAATGAAGGACTGCTGCAGTATAGGGCAGCAGTCAGCAGTAGTGCACCTCAACCCAATCTATTGTGGACCGATAGCGGTCCTTACAGAACAGCAGACTGTACCGCACTCAAGCCTATGTACCGTAGCACCCTATACCAAGTTACCAGTCCTTATAAGAACTTTTGTGGAACAAGCAGGTTGTGTGTCAGTGTTTAGCAGACTGTACGTCAGTCCCTATACCAATGAAGGACTGCTGCAGTATAGGGCAGCAGTCAGCAGCAGAACGTTTGTGGAACAAGTGAGTTGTGAATGATTAGCAGACTGCAGCAGAAGGGCAGCAGTCAAGTATAATATTCTTTCTATATTTGGAAGAAAGAATATTATACGTGTACAAGCCTATTACCATACCACTGATACCAGTCCTGAAAAGAACCTTTGTGGAACTAATAGTAACAGCAAGTCTTTAAACTGACCCTCACTGCCTGACAACACTGCTTCCTTCCTGTCCCTATACAAAGTGGCAAAAAACAGTAGACTGGAACGATTAGTGGTTATGAAACAGCTCTTTTGTGGACCTGATAGTAACAGCTAATGATGATGATGATGATGATGAAAGACTAATCTGGCTGTCCCTGTAGCACACACCGTCCTTTCTCTTTCTCTAAACTGACAAAAGACACTCAGGCTGCTGCAAGAATCAGTAGCACAGCAAACCTATAAACACCTAACACCTATACCAGTCCTGAAAAGAACTTTTGTGTACCAAATAGCTAGTGGTTTATCTCTCCCTACTCCACAGGAACCTTTCCCTATAGTAACAGAAGAAAGAATGTAAAATGGCCACCGGATCGGGTGTATTTATAGGTTAGGGGGAATGTCCAAGTGTCCATGAGCTGTCATGTCTCAATTGGCTGTCCTGTACCACATGATAAACGTGTCATCAAAGGTTAAAGTTCTCTTACACATTAAACACGTAAGTCCGCCGGGGCGAACGACGGGAAAAGGCGAGCGAACGTGCGGACCGCGAACGACCGAAATTCGCCGCGAAACGACCGCCGGGCGAACCGTTCGTCCATCACTACTGGCGAGACCTAAAAATGGCTTTCCACCAACGTTTACCATCCAACCTGACAGAACTGGAGAGGATCTGCAAGGAGGAATGGCAGAGGATCCCCAAATCCAAGTGTGAACAACTTGTTGCATCTTTCCCAAAAAGTCTCATGGCTGTATTAGATCAAAAGGAGCTTCTACTAAATACTGAGCAAAGGGACTGAATACTTAGGACCTTGTGATATTTCAGTTTTTCTTTTTTAACCACTTGCTTACTGGGCACTTAAACCCCCCTCCTGCCCAGACCAATTTTCAGCTTTCAGCGCTGATGCACTTTGAATGACAATTGCGCGGGCATACAACACTGTACCCAAATGAAATTTTTATCATTTTTTCCCCACAAATAGAGCTTTCTTTTGGTGGTATTTAATTACAGCTGGGAGTTTTATTTTTTGCTAAACAAACAAAAAAAGATGCAAAAAAAATAAAAAAGCATGTTTAATAGTTTGTTATAAAATTTTGCAAACAGGTCATTTTTCTCCTTCATTGAAGTGCGCTGATGAGGCGGCACTGATAGGCTGCACTGGTGGGCACTGATAGGCTGCATTGGTGGGCACTAATAGGCATAGTTAAGGCAGCACTAATAGGCACAGATAAGGCGGCACCGATGGGCACAGATAAGGCGGCACTGATGGGCAAAGATGGGCACAGATAAGATGGCACGGATGGGTGGCACGGATGGGTGGCACTAAGGGGCACTGATAGGTACCACTGATAGATGGGACTGATGGGCACTGATAGGTGGTTCTGATAGGTGGCACTGCTGGGCGGCACTGATGGGCGGCACTGATGGGCACTGGTAGATGACACTGATGGGCACGAATATGTGGCACTGGGGTGCAGCACCTTTGTTGAGGCAGATTGTGGGCACTGCTGGGTGGCACTGTGGGCACTGCTGGGTGGCACTGCTGGGTGGCACTGTGGGCACTGCTGGGTGGCACTGTGGGCACTGCTGGGTGGCACTATGGGCACTGCTGGGTGGCACTGACGGGGGGCACTTATTTTTTAATGAGGTGGCACTGGCAGGGGGCAGGTGGGCACTGGCAGGGCTGGCCGTGATCGGGACTGATGTCCCGATCACGGCCGCCGGTGATCGGCTCTTTTTTTTTCTCCTCGCGCTGTCAGCGCGAGGAGGAATAATAGCCGATTACCGGCTCCGTTGTATCACATGATCAGCTGTCATTGGCTGACAGCTGATCACGTGGTAAGGGGTCGGGATCGACCCCTTGCTCGGATCGGTGATCAGGCTAGTCTCATAGACTCGCCGATCACAGAGCGCGCCGCACGCTCAGGGCTCAGGGCTCGTGCACGGGACGACGTCAATAGACATAGTCCCGGCAAAGGAGGTCCGCGATGTAGCCGTCATTCGGCTATAGCGCGGGTCTCAAGTGGTTAATAAATCTGCAAAAATGTCAACAATTCTGTGTTTTTCTGTCAATATGGGGTGCTGTGTGTACATTAATGAGGAAAAAAAAAAAAAATGAACTTAAATGATTTTAGCAAATGTCTGCAATATAACAGAGTGTAAAATGTAAGGGGGTCTGAATACGTTTCGTCCTCACTGTATATACTGTGATTTGTATTGGTGATGAAGGCGTTCGGATAGGAGGTTGTACGATAGGAAGCTGTGTGGATATAGAGGATTGATCGGGCACCGCTCCGCTTTCTCTGTGATTTCCGAGCAGAATTACACATGGCTGACCGCTGGATCAGAAGATTCACATTCCAGGAATAAAAACACAGTGAGGTGTTTGCTGGGCACAGTGAGGCGGCGTTTTCTGGGCGCAGTGAGGCGTTTGCTGGGCACAGTTAGGTGGCGTTTGCTTGGTGCAGTGAGGCCTTTTCTGGGCACAGTGAGGCAGCATTTGATGGGCACTGTGAGGCGTTTGCTGGGCACAGTGAGGCGGCGTTTTCTGGGCACAGTGAGGCGGCGTTTTCTGGGCACAGTGAGCCAGCTTTTGATGGGCACAGTGAGGTAGCATTTACTGGGCACAGTGAGGCAGCGTTTACTGGGCACAGTGAGGCAGCATTTTCTGGGCACAGTGAGGCGGCGTTTCCTGGGTGCAGTGAGGCGTTTGCTGGGCACAGTGAGGCGTTTTCTGGGCGCTTTGAGGCGGCGTTTGATGCGCACAGTTAGGCATTTTCTGGGTGCAGTGAGGCAGTGTTTGATGGGCACAGTGAGGCGGCGTTTTCTGGGCACAGTGAGGCGGCATTTTCTGGGCGCGGTGAGGTGTTTTCTGGGCACACTGAGGCGTTTTCTGGGCGCAGTGAGGCAGCATTTTCTGGGCACAGTGAGGCGGAGTTTGCTGGACGTAGTGAGGCATTTTCTGGGCGCAGTGAGGCGGCGTTTTCTGGGCACAGTGAGGCGGCATTTGCTGGGCACAGTAAGGTGGCATTTTTTGGGCGCAGCGAGGCGTTTGCTGGGCACAGTGAGGCATTTTCTGGACACAGTGAGGCGTTTGCTGGACACAGTGAGGCGTTTTGTGGGCGCAGTGAGGAATTTGCTGGGCACAGTGAGGCAGCATTTTTTGGGCGCAGTGAGACGTCTGCTGGGCACAATGAGGCATTTTCTGGGTGCAGTGAGGCGCTTGCTGGACACAGTGAGGCGGCGTTTTTTGGGCACAGTGAGGCGGTGTTTTCTGGGCGCAGTGAGGCGTTTTCTGGGCACAGTGAGGCATTTTCTGGGTGCAGTGAGGCGTTTGCTGGGCACAGAGGCGTTTTCTGGGCACAGTGAGGCAGCATTTTTTGGGCGCAGTGAGGCGTTTACTGGGCACAGTGAGGCGGCGTTTTCTGGGTGCAGTGAGGCGTTTTCTGGGCACAGTGAGGCATTTTCTGGGCGCAGTGAGGCGTTTGCTGGACACAGTGAGGCGGCCTTTTTTTGGGCGCAGTGAAGCGTTTACTGGGCACAGTGAGGTAGCGTTTTCTGGGCGCAGTGAGGCGTTTTCTGGGCACAGTGAGGCGTTTTCTGGGCGCAGTGAGGCATTTGCTGGGCACAGTGAGGCGGAATTTTTTGGGCGCAGTGAGGCGTTTGCTGGGCACAATGAGGCATTTTCTGGGCACAGTGAGGCGTTTGCTGGGCACAGTGAGGCGGCATTTTTTTGGGCGAAGTGAGGCGGCGTTTTCTGGGTGCATTGAGGCGTTTTCTGGGCACAGTGAGGCATTTTCTGGGTGCAGTGAGGCATTTGCTGGACACAGTGAGGAGGCATTTTTTGGGCACAGTGAGGCAGCGTTTTCTGGGCGCAGTGAGGCGTTTGCTGGGCACAATGAGGCATTTTCTGGGTGCAGTGAGGCGTTTGCTGGGTACAGTGAGGCGGCATTTTTTGGGCGCAGTGAGGCGTTTACTGGGCACAGTGAGGCAGTGTTTCCTGGGAGCAGTGAGGCGTTTTCTGGGCACAGTGCATCATTTTCTGGGTGCAGTGAGGTGTTTGCTGGGCGCAGTGAGGCGTTTTCTGTGCACAGTGAGGCGTTTGCTGGGCACAGTGAGGCGTTTTCTGGGAACAGTGAGGCGTTTGCTGGGCACAGTGAGGCGCTTTCTGGGCACAGTGAGGCGGTGTTTTCCGGGCACAGAGAGGCATTTACTGGGCACAGTGAGGCAGCGTCTTCTGGGCGCAGTGAGGCGTTTGCTGGGCACAATGAGGCATTTTCTGGGTGCAGTGAGGCGTTTGCTGGGCACAGTGAGGCGGCATTTTTTGGGCGCAGTGAGGCGTTTACTGGGCACAGTGAGGCGGTGTTTTCTGGGAGCAGTGAGGCGTTTTCTGGGCACAGTGCGGCATTTTCTGGGTGCAGTGAGGCGTTTGCTGGGCGCAGTGAGGCGTTTTCTGGGCACAGTGAGGCGTTTGCTGGGCACAGTGAGGCGTTTTCTGGGAACAGTGAGGCGTTTGCTGGGCACAGTGAGGCAGAATTTTTTGGGCGCAGTGAGGCGTTTGCTGGGCACAATGAGGCATTTTCTGGGCACAGTGAGGCGTTTGCTGGGCACAGTGAGGCGTTTTCTGGGCGCAGTGAGGCGTTTTCTGGGCACAGTGAGGCGTTTTCTGGGCGCAGTGAGGCATTTGCTGGGCACAGTGAGGCGGAATTTTTTGGGCGCAGTGAGGCGTTTGCTGGGCACAATGAGGCATTTTCTGGGCACAGTGAGGCGTTTGCTGGGCACAGTGAGGCGGCATTTTTTTGGGCGAAGTGAGGCGGCGTTTTCTGGGTGCAGTGAGGCGTTTTCTGGGCACAGTGAGGCATTTTCTGGGTGCAGTGAGGCATTTGCTGGACACAGTGAGGAGGCATTTTTTGGGCACAGTGAGGCAGCGTTTTCTGGGCGCAGTGAGGCGTTTGCTGGGCACAATGAGGCATTTTCTGGGTGCAGTGAGGCGTTTGCTGGGTACAGTGAGGTGGCATTTTTTGGGCGCAGTGAGGCGTTTACTGGGCACAGTGAGGCAGTGTTTCCTGGGAGCAGTGAGGCGTTTTCTGGGCACAGTGCATCATTTTCTGGGTGCAGTGAGGTGTTTGCTGGGCGCAGTGAGGCGTTTTCTGGGCACAGTGAGGCGTTTGCTGGGCACAGTGAGGCGTTTTCTGGGAACAGTGAGGCGTTTGCTGGGCACAGTGAGGCGCTTTCTGGGCACAGTGAGGCGGTGTTTTCCGGGCACAGAGAGGCATTTACTGGGCACAGTGAGGCAGCGTCTTCTGGGCGCAGTGAGGCGTTTGCTGGGCACAATGAGGCATTTTCTGGGTGCAGTGAGGCGTTTGCTGGGCACAGTGAGGCGGCATTTTTTGGGCGCAGTGAGGCGTTTACTGGGCACAGTGAGGCGGTGTTTTCTGGGAGCAGTGAGGCGTTTTCTGGGCACAGTGCGGCATTTTCTGGGTGCAGTGAGGCGTTTGCTGGGCGCAGTGAGGCGTTTTCTGGGCACAGTGAGGCGTTTGCTGGGCACAGTGAGGCGTTTTCTGGGAACAGTGAGGCGTTTGCTGGGCACAGTAAGGCGTTTTCTGGGCACAGTGAGGCGTTGTTTTCCGGGCACAGAGAGGCAACATTTTTTTGGCGCAGTGAGGCGTTTGCTGGGCACAAATGAGGCGTTTGCTGGGCAGTGAGGCAGAATTTTTTGGGCGCAGTGAGGCTTTTTCTGGGCGCAGTGAGGGGTTTTCTGGGCACAGTGAGGCTTTTTCTGGGAACAGTGAGGCGTTTGCTGGGCACAGTGAGGGGTTTTCTGGGCACAGTGAGGTGGTGTTTTCCGGGCACAGTGAGGCGACAGTTTTTGGGCGCAATAAGGCGTTTGCTGGGCACAGTGAGGCATTTGACGGGCACAGTTGCAGCGTATTTATTGGCAGAACAATGTGCTGTACGTGTCACGGGGGCCCGCCCCACTCTCCATTCTCCGCTCTATCTCTCCCTCCCACCAACTCTCCGCCCCCGCCCGCCCCCTCGAGTCCATAATTTTTCTGGACCCTGGACAAGCATAAGATTCGCGCATACGCAATTCGCAGTGTGAGAGCCTATTTCTCACCCAGCTCCCGCGCATGCGCGATCAAAGGACGTGAAATCGCAGTGAATTGGCGCATGCGCAGTAAAGCCTGCCGTCAGCTGTTTCAATGACGGGGTTTGCTTTCTGCATGAGTCGCAGAAAATTTTACTACACCGGCAGCCAATGACAGATCTGAGAGGGAGGAATAATTCCACAGGGGGCGGGACCGGAAATAGATACAGTTGCTATTGCGGGGCAACGGAGGAAGCGTTCCTGGAAGCAGAATTGATGGTGAGGACAGCAAGTCCTGCACACAGGTCAGTATATAATGTAAGGTGTCGGGGTATAAACTGGTCAGTATATAATGTACAGTATGGTGTCGGGTATAGACTGGTCTGTATATAATGTATAGACTGGTCAGTATATAATGTATAGTACGGTGTCAGGTATAGACTGTTCAGTATATAATGTACAGGTTTGGAGTACAGCCTGATCAGAATATAATATAATGTACAGTACGGTGTTGTGGTACAGAACGGTCATGATATATTATACAGACTGGTCAGTATATAATGTACAGTATGGTGTCCGGGAAATAGACCAGTCAGTGTATATAATGTACAGTACAGTACAGTGTCAGGTATAGACTGGTAAGCAGTATATAATGTACGGGGACGGGGTACAGCCTGATTGGAATATAGTGTACAGTACGGTGTTGAGGTAAAGACCGGTGCATACTGCATAACGTGCATACTGGTCGGTATATACGTATATATGTACATTATGGTGTCAGGTATAAACTGGCCGGTATATAATGTACAGTACAGGTATAGACTGGTGGGTGTATATAATGTACAGAGTCGGGGTACAGCCTGATCGGAATATAATGTACGGTGATGGGGTACAGACCGGTCAGTATATAATGTACAAACTGGTCAGTATATAATGTACAGTGTGGTGTCAGGTATATGACACCATGACTGGTCGGCATATAATGTACAGTACAGGTATAGACTGGTCAGTATATAATGTACAGTATGGTGTCAGGTATAGACTGGTCGATATATATTGTACAGTATGATGTCAGGTATAGACTGGTCAGTGTATAATGTATGGTGTCAGGTATAGACTGGTCGCTATATTTTGTACAGTATTCTGTCAGGTATAGACTGGTATATAATGTACAATATGGTGTCAGGTATAGACTGGTCAGCAGTATATAATGTACAGGGTCGGGGTACAGCCTGATCAGAATATAATGTACAGTATGGTGTCGAGGTACAGACCGGTCATGATATAATGTATAGACTGGTCATTATATAATGTACAGCATGGTGTCAGGTATAGACTAGTCAGTATATAATGTACAATACACTTTTGGATCTAGACTGGTCAGTATATAATGCACAGTACGGTCTCGCATACAGACTGGTCGGTATATAATGCACAGACTGGTCAGTATATAATGCACAGTATGGTCTCGCATAAGACTGGTCGGTATATAATGCACAGTACAGGTATAGACTGGTGGGTGTATATAATGTACAGGGTCAGGGTACAGCCTGATCAGAATATAATGTACAGTACGATGTTGGGGTACAGACTTTGGGGTACAGACCGGTCATGATATAATGTACAAACTATTCAGTATATAATGTACAGTGTGGTGTCAAGTATATGACACCATGACTGGTCAGTATATAATGTACAGTATGGTGTCGGGTATAGACTGGTCGGATATATAATGCACAGTATGGTGTCAGGTATAGACTGGTCAGTATATAATGTACAGTGTCAGTTATAGACTGGTCAGTATATCATGTACAGGTATAGACTGGCCAGTATATAATGTGTAGGGTCAGGATACAGCCTGATCGGAATATAATCTACAGTACGGTGTCGGGGTACAGACCGGTCATGATGGTTGGTATAGAATGTACAGTATGGTGTTAGGTACAGACTGGCCGTTATATAATGTATGGTGTCAGGTATAGACTGGTCAGTATATAATGTACAGTACAGGTATAAACTGGTCAGTATATAATGTACATTATGGTGTTAGGTATAGACTGGTCAGTATATAACGTACAGTATGATTTCAGGTATAGACTGTTCAGTATATAATGTACGGTGTCAGTTATAGACTGGTCAGTATATAATGTACAGGGTCGTTATGCAGCCTGATCGGAATATAATGTACCATATGGTGTCGGGGTACAGATCGGTCATGATATAATGTACAGACTGGTCAGTATATAATGTACGGTGTCAGGGTATTGACTGATCAGTATATAATGTACAATACAGTGTTGGATCTAGCCTGGTCAGTACGGGGTCACCTTACAGACTAGTCAGTATATAATGTATGGTGTCTGGTACAGACTGGTCGGTATATAATGTACAGTACAGGTATAAACTGGTCAGTATATAATGTAAAATACCATGTCAGGGTATATACTGGTCAGTATATAATGTACAGTACAATGTCTGGTCTAGACTGGTCAGTATATAATGCACAGTACGGTGTCGTGGTACAGACCGGTCATGATATAATGTACAGTACGGTGTCTGGTCAGTATATAATGTACAGCACTGTGTCTGGTCAGTATATAATGCACAGTGTTGGGGTGCTTCCTGTGGAGGACTCTCTCAGACCCGGTCATACTGTTGGACTGTGTTAGTTCCTGTTGTTGACATGCTTTGTGTTAAGCAGTTTATATTAAAGGACAGTCTAAGGCACCAATATTCAGGAAAAAGGTGCATTCAGCATTTCCGGCAGTGCAGTGCGTGTGGCAGTAAGTCATGTCGTTGCTGTGCGGTGCGTGTGGAAGAATGTCATGTCATTGCTGTGTGGTGTGTGTGTGTGGAAGTATGTCATGTCATGTCATTGCTGTGCGGTGCGTGTGGAAGTATGTCGTGTCATTGCTGTGCGGTGCGTGTGGAAGCATGTCGTGTCATTGCTGTGCGGTGCGTGTGGAAGCATGTCGTGTCATTGCTGTGCGGTGCGTGTGGAAGTATGTCGTGTCATTGCTGTGCGGTGCGTGTGGAAGTATGTCATGTCATTGCTGTGCGGTGCGTGTGGAAGCATGTCGCGTCATTGCGGTGCGTGTGGAAGCATGTCGCGTCATTGCTGTGCGGTGCGTGTGGAAGCATGTCGCGTCATTGCTGTGCGGTGCGTGTGGAAGCATGTCGCGTCATTGCTGTGCGGTGCGTGTGGAAGCATGTCGTGTCATTGCTGTGCGGTGCGTGTGGAAGCATGTCGCGTCATTGCTGTGCGGTGCGTGTGGAAGCCTGTCGTGTCATTGCTGTGCGGTGCGTGTGGAAGCATGTCGCGTCATTGCTGTGCGGTGCGTGTGGAAGTATGTCGCGTCATTGCTGTGCGGTGCGTGTGGAAGTATGTCATGTCATTGCTGTACGTTGTGCTGCGCTACATAACGATAGCTCTGAATCGCTCCAACATGCATTACCATGCGTTGCAGTAATATGTGTTACTTTACTCAGTGCAATAGCGTGAGCAAGGTCTTGGGTGATAAGGAGCACCTACTGAGAAGGTAGGTGACACCTGGAACAGCGGCAATGCCGTGGACTGCTCAGTGCATACATTCTAATCAATGAAGTCTCAGGGGGCAGAGATGGGCTGACAGGAGGCATCATGTCCTGAGGATCCAGCTTCTCTGGGGACTGTTCCCACCTCTGTGATCGCTATATTGGCGTTCTGTACGGTGACTGAGCACTCCTTATGTACAGAGGGGAGAACAGATTATAAGATGAGGACCAAGTGCTGCGCATGCAGGTGGCTGCATATATATTGTAAACACGGGGCTGTGCAGCTGACATTGGAGGTTTTGCTCTGCACTTTTCTGATGGGAACAAATGCCAAGAATCAGTTTCAGGATACTAGAAATGTGCAAACGTCAAAAACTCATCCTGAGAATTCCAGGCAGCATACAGGACACAAGACGGGCTGCTGTGCGCTGACCACGCATGCAGAATCTGCACAGATACTGAGAATTACAGTGCCTTGAAAAAGTATTCATACCCCTTGAGATTTTCCACATTTTGTCATGTTACAACCAAAAACGTAAATGTCTTTTATTGGGATTTTATGTGATAAACCAACACAAAGTGGCAAATAATTGTAAAGTGGAAGGAAGATGATAAATGGTTTTAATTTTTTTTTTTTTTGTAAATAAATATCTGAAAACTGTGGTGTGCATTTGTATTCAGCCCCCTTTATTTACTCTGATACCCCTAACTAAAATTAGGGGTATTAGGGGCCTTCCACCTGTGTCTCTATGTCTAATCTAATATCAGTATAAAATACAGCTGTTCTGTGAAGCCCTCGGAGGTTTGTTAGAGAACATTAGTGAACAAACAGCATCATAAATACCAAGGAACACACCAGGCAGGTCAGGGATAAAGTTGTGGAGAAGTTTAAAGCAGGGTTAGGTTATAAAAAAAAAAAATGTCCCAAGCTTTCAACATCTCACAGAGCACCGTTCAATCCATCATCTGAGAATGGAAAGCATATAGCACAACTGCAAACCTACCAAGACATGGTCATCCACCTAAACTGACAGGCTGGGCAAGGAGAGCATTCATCGGAGAAGCAGCCATGGGGCACATGGTAACTATGGAGGAGTTGCAGAGATACACAGCTCAGGTGGGAGAATCTGTCCATAGGACAACTATTAGTCGTGCACGCCACAAATCTGGCCTTTATGGAAGAGTGGCAAGAAGAAAGTCATTATTGAAAGAGCCATAAGAAGTCTCATTTGGGAGAAGCCATGTGGGGCACACGGCAAACGTGGAAGAAGGTGCTGTGGTCAGATGAGACCAAAATGTTACTTTTTGGCCTAAAAGCAAAACGTTATGTTTGGCAGAAAACTAACACTACACATCACCCTGAATACACCATCCCCACCGTGAAACATGGTGGTGGCAGCATCATGTTGGGGATGCTTTACTTCAGGGTGTACCAAGATGGGCGTTGCACTGTACAGCCTCTGACGGAGACTCGGGCCATCACTTCTGTTAATGATTCTGGGGCCCATCTTGGTACACCCTGAACTCAGCCTCAGTAGCCTGCAGTCACAAGGCGACAGCGGACATCTTGTTACACCCAGCCCATATAGTAGAGCTGCACAATTAATCGTTAAAATATTTGCAATTTCAATTCACCCCCTCTGACGATCTGTATTGCAGTGTTTCCCAATTTCTTTCATGTTACAAGTATAGAGTGTTCTCTGCTCACTCGGGCAGTCTGCCAAACCGCGCAGTCCGCCAAGTTTTTAACAACATTGTAACTCTTCCCTCTTAGGCCGCGTACACACGGGCGGACTGTTCGCCCAACTTTGTCCGTCAAACAGTTTCGGCAAACAGTCCGCTCAAAATTAGCATGGACGGACATGGCCACACACGACGAACGAACAGTTTGCTGAAACCGTGCGCGATGACGTGAACGGCACATACGACTGGACGAAAAATACGACGTCCTATACACTGCATTATAACTTTCGGCGTGTAAATCCTTTCTGAGCATGCGCGGAACTTAGTTTGACGAACAAGCCTACACACGAGGGGACTGTTCGCTCAAACAAGGTTTCAGCGGACAGTTTTACGGAATTTCCGAAAAACCTTGTTCGTCAAACTGTCCGCTGAAACTGTCCGCTGAAAGCCCACACACGAGCGGACTGTCCGCCCAAACACTGTTCAGCGGACAAAGTTGGGCGAACAGTCCGCCCGTGTGTACGCGGCCTTAGAGCAAAGGGATAAAACTGACACTTGTTTCTTACAGTTAAAATCAGATTTTTTTGCTAGAAAATTAAAAACATTGTATTTTTTTTTTTTTTTTTTTTTTTTAGTAGAGGCTCTAGGGAATAAAATGATTGTTGCAATATTTTATGTGACACTGTATTTACACAGTGGTCTTTCAAATGCATTTTTTGGGGAAAAATACACTTCAATGATTAAAAAAAAAATAAAAAAAATTCATTTGTTTAATGTGAAAGATGTTACGCCTTGAGAAACGTGATCTATCTTCTAAGCAAAAAAATAGTGATTTTTATTTTAGCCAGAATCGTGCAGCTCTACCATATAGTTCACTAATTTTATGGGCTGGGTGTAACAAGATGTCCGCTGCTGCATTCTGACTAGGCTTACTGAGGCCGAGTGCAGGGTGTATCAAGACGGGCTCTTATATACCGTATATACTCGAGTATAAGCCGAGATTTTCAGCCTCTTTTTTGAGGCTGAAAGTGCCCCCCTCGGCTTATACTCGAGTCATCGCTGTCTGCCCGCTCGATCAGCGTGTCGAGCAGACAGACAGCGGCCATTCTATAATTTAAAAGCCGCGCCTCCGGCGCCGCCTTCGCCTGTGATAGGCGGAACACTGAATTTCCCAGCAGCCTGTGTTCCGCCTATCACGGACATCGTATCATCCTCGTACTACGGACGAGGATGATACGATGTCCGTGATAAGCGGAACACAGGCTGCTGGGAAATTCAGTGTTCCGCCTATCACAGGCGAAGGCGGAGGCGCGGCTTTTGAATTTTACAATGGCCGCCGAGGCGCCGACGAAGAGGGCACGGGACGGAGGCAAGGCAAGGCACGGCACGGGACGGGACGGGACGGAGGCAAGGCAAGGCACGACACGGGACGGAGGCAAGGCACGGCACGGGACGGAGGCAAGGAGGCAAGGCACGGGACGGAGGCTCGGGACAAAGGCTCGGGACACAGGTAGGCTGGACACACACACACACACACACACACACACACACATGGATGGAGACACACACACACAGGGATGGATGGATACACACACAGGGATGGATGGAGACACACACACACACAGGGATGGATGGATGGAGACACACACACACAGGGATGGATGGATGGATGGATGGATGGAGACACACACACACAGGGATGGATGGATGGATGGACACACACACACACAGGGATGGATGGACGGACACACAGGGATGGACGGACACACAGGGATGGACGGACACACAGGGATGGACGGACACACAGGGATGGACGGACACACACACAGGGATGGACAGGCATGTCTCACCCTCGGCTTATACACGAGTCAATAAGTTTGCCAGTTTTTTTGGGGGTAAATTGGGGCCCCGGCTTATATTCGGGTCGGCCTATACTCGAGTATATACGGTACTCATCACTTATCGATTTAATTTTATCATGCCAGGATGCCAGCAATTATTTAGTGCTGCATTATTCTCAGTGCCACTGCCTACCAAACAGTGCCACCCATCAGTGCCCATAAGTGCCACCTATCAGTGCTGCAAATCAATGCCCACCAGTCAGTGCCACCTATCGGTGCCAGCCATCAGTGCCGCAAATCAGTGCCCATCAGTCAGTGGCACCTATCAGTGCCCATCATTACGTGCCACCTATCAGTGCTCATTAGCGCTGCTGCATATTAGGGCCTCCTCATCAGTGCCACTGCCAGTTACAGCTACAGTTGTTCATAATTATAAAGAAGATATCGTTGGTCTGTATTGTGCTTTGAAAACTGTCACTTGACATTAAAAAAAAAAAAAAAATATCGGTAATCGGTATCTGCGAGTACTTGAAAAAAGTGTCGGTACTTGTACTCTGTCTTAAAAAAGTGGTATCGGTGCAACCCTAGTCAGTTTTGCAACGATTTGTCCCTTTTATCTTATAATGTTTCTTTAGCTATACAATGTTAGTAAAAGTTGTATTCTACATTTTATAGTGCCCACCCTAAAACTAAAATCTACAGACATTCACATTCTAAGAATAACTTATCTAGCCCTGTGAAGAAGAAATCTATATACATACCTTTTCTGAAGCCGATCTGACCTGACCTCCAGCAGCGGATGCTCTGTAGAGGACACAGCTGACAACGGCTGTGAAATGAATGAGGAGTGACATCACCCATGGACTTACTAGGGGGTTTCGGTTTTGGGACGTGTCCTCTGCACCCGCCTCTACGGCTGATAGCTCAGCGTGAGATTGGGTCGGAGTGGCTGCAGAAACGTTGAATAACAAACTGAAATCTTTTAGGTGGAGGGCAGTAAAAATAAAATACTAAAATAATAACGTTGCATAAGTGTGCACACCCTTAAACTAATACTTTGTTGAAGCACATTTTGATTTTATTACAGCACTCAGTATTTTTGGGTATGAGTCTATCAGCATGGCACATCTTGACTTGGCAGTATTTGCCCACTCTTCTTTGCAAAACTACTCCAAATCTGTAAGATTGCGTGGGCATCTCCTGTGCACAGCCCTCTTCAGATCACCCCACAGATTTTCAATCAGATTCAGGTCGGGGCTCTGGCTGGGTCGTTCCAAAACTTTAATCTTCTTCAGGTGAAGCCATTCCTTTGTTGATTTGGATGTATGCTTTGGGTCATTGTTGTACTGAAAGATGAAGGTTTTGTGCCAATATTGACTGGTATTTGGAACTGTTCATAATTCCCTCTACCTTGACCAAGGCCCCTGTTCAAGCTGAAGCCACCACCATGCTTCTCTGTGGGTATGGTGTTCTTTTGGTGGTGTGCAGTGTTGTTTTTGCATCAGACATATCTTTGGCAATTTATGACCAAAAAAGTTCAACCTTGGTTTCATCAGACCATAACACATTTTCCCACATGGTTTTTGGGAGACTTCAGATGTGTTTTTGCAAAATGTATCTGGGCTTGAATGGGGTCTTCTGGGGTCCCCCAACGGCGCTCATGGCTCCTACCCACATACAGACACCACATAGGAGAAGCGCTCTCCTTGGGGGTCCCCGTGTGGGTGTGCTCCAGAGTCCAGCATTTGCGTCTATAGACACAGAATGCCAGACTCGGCCCCCACCCTCGGCACCCCACGTTATTAGATTAGATTGACAGCAGCAGGAGCCAATGACTGCGCTGCTATCAATCTATCCAAGAGCCGAGACAATGGGCAGAGAGGGTGAGCCTGTTTCCGGCGTGGGCATTTAGGGGCTCAGGTGAGTAAAGGTGGGGGGCTCAGGTGGGGGCTGGTCAGTGACAGAATTTTTTTCACCTTAATACATAGGATGCATTAAGGTGAAAAACATGAGGGTTTAGAAGCCCTTTAAGAGAAGGCTTCCATCTTGCCACTCTACCCCATAGCCCAGACATATGAAGAATACAGGAGATTGTTGTCACATGTACCACACAGCCAGTACTTGCCAGATATTCCTGCAGCTCCTCTAATGTTGCTGTAGACCTCTTTGCAGCCTCCCGGACCAGTTTTCTCATCTTTTCATGAATTTTGGAGGGATGTCCAGTTCTTGGTAATGTCACTGTTGTACCATATTTTCTCCACTCGACGATGACTGTCTTCACTATGTTCCATGGTATATCTAATGCCTTGGAGATTGTTTTGTACCCTTCTCCTACCCCATGACTTGAAGTGCGACTTTGTTTACCGAATAATTAGGGGAAACTCCAAGCCAATTTATTTATTTTTTTTAAAGAAAAAAAACCCCCACGCCGTTTTTGTCCGCCGCCAAAATTCATACCAGACCCTTATTTGAGCACCAGCCTGGCCGGTCAGGAAAAGGGATGGGGACAAGCGAGTGCCCCACCCCGAGCCATACCAGGCTGCATGCCCTCAACATGGGGGGTGGGTTCTTTGGGGCAGGGGGGCCCCTTCCCGACAACCCTGGCTGTTGGTTGTCCGGGTCTGCGGGCAGGGGCTTATTGGAATCTGAGAACCCCCTTTTAATAAGGGGGCCCACAGATCCCAGCCCCCCACCCTATGTGAACGAGTATGGGGTACATTGTACCCCTACCCATTCACCTGGGGGGGGGGGGAAAGTGTCAATTAAAAAAAAACACACTACACAGGTTTTTAAAGTATTTGAGGGGGTCTCTTCCGAATTCTCTGCTTTCTTCTCCCACTCTCCGGTGCCTTCTGCCGGGCTCCTCCGCTATCTTCTTCCAGCTCTTTTACTAGTGTTGGCCCAGTCTTCTGCGTTGTCATCGTCGTCGTCTTCTTTCTTGTCTTCTCTCTTCTCTCTTCCGATGTTGACACGATGTGGCTGTCTGGGTGGACGTGTGTTGTAACGCCCCGGGTTGCTAGGCCATAAGCCTTGGACCTATCCCAGAGACAACTGGCTGCTAGGCTGTCTGAGGGCCTATCCAGAAGCCAGAGAGCAGCGTAGGGTTGGGACTGTAGCTTGCAGTCCAACCAGAAGTAACAGTTCCGCCAGCCGGGGGAACCAGTTGTCCACCTTTTTTACCGGAGACCACTGTGAGTAAGCTGAGACCAGTACCAGGGCAGACTTTTCGCCAGCTGGGGACGGTGAAGAAGTGGGAAAACTTCAGCAAGTGCCAAGTCGGGAACCCAGAGGGACAACAGAGTTGGCGCTTGGGGAGTGCCAAGCCAGGGACCCAGTGGTGAAGTTGGGATGACTCTTAAGGAAGATACTGAGTACTAGATTGGAAGAGCTCTGGGGATCCAGTGGCAGTGGATCAGTAAGTCTAGTGAAAGACTGAGGGCCCATTGGAAGTGAAGTTCTACAATAGGAGATTGTAGAAGAAGTGATAAGAGTTCATTGCAACCTGTTAGAAACTGTTACAAGACTGTGGCCATAGGAGACAGCATTCCTACTCATGCAGTTGTGGTGTCTGGCTAGATACCTTTCCTTGCATGGCTGGCTGCCTAAAGAAGTCTCAGAGTCTGCCAATTAACAGTGCATCTACTTAAGGGTGTCCTGGCCTCAACCCTCTCTCCCACAGTTCTGTTTAAGAGACAATAAATCTTTCTGCATTCAAGAAGTGTCTGGTGCCCATCAATCTACTTCGCATTACACCCACCATGCCTTGTAACCCACTCTACAGAGAAGGA
Source organism: Lithobates pipiens (assembly GCF_037356315.1). NCBI lineage: Eukaryota > Metazoa > Chordata > Amphibia > Anura > Ranidae > Lithobates > Lithobates pipiens. The sequence continues at coordinate 39,425,570 of NW_027507788.1, forward strand.
TGTCAGCTATCCCTAACTCTGGAGGCCTAGAGAGGCCTGGGACTTTGCAACATATATTATACATTCACATCAGTCCCTGCCCTCAAGGAGCATACAATCTGAGGTCCCTAAATCACAGCCATACTTATATTAGGACCCACTTTAGTCAAGATCACAATAACGATTCTTGACGATTAATTGTGCAGCACTTCTTAAGGCCCCTTTCACACTGGGGTGGTGCGGGCGTCGGCGGTAAAGCGCCGCTATTTTTAGCGGCGCTTTACCGATGTTTTAGTGGCGGTCTGCGGCCGCTAGCGGGGTGGTTTTAACCCCTGCTAGCAGCCAAAAAAGGGTTAAAACCGCCTGCAAATAGCCACGCTGTCCCATTGATTTCAATGGGTAGGAGCGATTAGCAGGACCTTTTTTTGCCGTCCTGCCAGCGCACCGGTCCAGTGTGATAGGGGCCTTAGAGCTAAAAGAACATTAGAGCAGGATGAGAGTTTGCCATTGAACATATAGGCAAAGATCAGGCCTTCTAAAATGTGCTGTGGTTTGATGATACAAAGATAGAGTAGTTTGGCTACAGTACCCAGGGATGCTCAAATCATATCACTCAGCACCTGGGACTTGTAGTTCCAGGCACAGTCAAGTGTTTGTTTTTTACATTTAGCCCTGCTGGTTTTCTCTTTTTTTTTTTTTTCTTCTTCTTCTTCTTCTTTTGCCTGTTAATGGCATGGACGCTGGAGTTTCATTTGACTGCTCAGCATGCTCCTGTACTGAGCATCCAAGTGCTAATAGGAGTGAGAGTAACCTGAAGGAATAAAGTATTTTTTTTCTCATTGGGGCCAGCACCTCATTTATTGGCTTAGCAGATACGGTTCTGCTGAGCGTTGAGAGAGCCCACCCCCCCTCTTTCCTAACAAGCATCCAATCTGTGCTCATCACACTGCAAGGTTTTTTTTTTTTATTAGTGCAAAACCTCATAACAATTGTGAAGCATGGTGGTAGAAATGGTATGCTTTCTGGGGTTGCACTACTGCAGGGGTAGGCAACCTCGGCTCTCCAGCTGTGGTGAAACTACAAGTCCCAAGAGACATTGCAAGACCCTGACAATTACAGGCATGACTCATAGAGGCAGAGGCATGATGGGATTTGTAGTTTCACCAAAGCTGAAGTGCTGAGGTTGCCTACCCCTGCTCTACTGTGCAGGATCACATCCTTGGCACGTAATCCTGCACTTCTGGGTTTGGGGCGCACATGTGCGCTACCGGCGACCCGCTCTCGCTGTGATTCTACACAGCAGAAACAGATCTGCAGGTACTGCGGACTCGATGTCCCCCAGCACCCGCTGATCATTCATTACAGAGCCAGAACAGCAATCTGCCTATGTAAACAAGGCGGATCGCAGGGAAGGCATTGATCCTGTGTTACTGCAAAGCATGCAATGGATCAATGCCTTCCCCTAGTAAAAGCACCTCCCACAGAGTACACAAGCACTGGCTAGGCACACAGTTAAACCTTTGATCACCCCTCATGTTAACCCCTTCCCAGCCAGTGTCATTAGTACAGTCACAGTGCATATTGTTTAGCACTGATCACTGTATTAGCATCACTGGTTCCCAAAAAGTGTCAGTGTTCCCGACTGTCCGCCGTAATATCGCAGTCTCGCAATCGCTAATCTCCACCATTACTAGCAAAATAAATAAAAATTCCATAAATATATCCCATAGTTTGTACACAGTATAACTTTTGTGCAAACAAATCAATATACGCTTATTGGGATTTTTTTTACCAAAACGTAGCAGAATACATATTTGCCTAAATAGAAGATTTTGAATTTTATTTTATTTTTTTCAAAATTGTCTTCTTTTTCTTTATAGAGCAAAAAATATAAAAAAGGCAGATACCAAATACCACCAAAAAAAACACTCTATTTGTGGGAAAAAGAGGACATTTGATTTTATTTGGGTACAGTGTCGCACAACTGCCCAATTGTCGGATAAAGTAACACAGTGCCATATCGCAAAAAATTACCTGGTCATTAATAGGGGTAAATCTTCCAGAGGTCAAGTGGTTAAAAAGGGCAGATGCTGAGGCTAAAGGTGTACTTTTTTCAAAGTACACTATTGCATATATTAAACTAATCCTGAAAGATAATCCTTATCCTGACAGCTAACACCCGCAACGTGGATGGAGGAATCTTCCCTATCAGCTAGTGTACTTTTGACAGTTCGCATTTGTTGTGTGGATTGAGGAATCTGCCCCTACCCTCCCAGTTAATGTACTCTGACAGCCAGAACCCGCAGCTATCAGAATTCCTGAACAGTGTCTTCATCTAATTTAACTTTTAGTATATTGGCATACTCTGTCCATTAGTGTTGCCTCAATCTTACCATCACCTGAGTGACTCTGTTTTTGGTAGCGATGGTAACATAGTACCAGTGTCTTCCAAGATCTGGCAGTTGTCTTTTTTCACAGCTGTTATGACCATAAAAGAGGGGAAGAGGTGTGTTCCTGGTCAGATCCGAAGATGTAACATTAAACAGAGCTATCTGAGAATCGGGTTGAATGGGTCAGATGGGTGCAAAAGAATAGAAAAGATCTATTCTCAAAAGCGCCATACTAGGGAACAGGTCCACCAAGGAACTGTATGAAGGTATGTACCAAACTCGCCAAACAGGCAGACTGGATGCCCGGAACACACTTTGCTCTCCTATATGGCACTAAGTACCACCCCAGTAGTACCTTTTGGGATACCTTGTGTGTTGCCTGCCAAATATCCAGCCAAACATCTGGCGTAAGGTCAAATCGGGTGTCCATTTAACTACATAGCTCGGATTAGCAGGCAGCGGGGTAGACAGTAAGGTTGTGTAGAATTTAGAAAGCACTCGCTTTGCATGAGGGTCTGAAGAAACATAATCATTTATACATGTGTATGAATGTAAGGAATGGCGAGAGAGGGGGTTGAAAGGGGGTCCTCTATCATGTGGAGTATGCCAGAGTTGATTGTCTGTGCAGTGTGTCTCTGTGTCCAAGGTCTCAAGACCACCCCAAAGGGGGTTTTCTTGGGTAGAGTAATATTTAAGGGGGGGGGGAAGCTGTGCTGCCTGATTAATATTTAGTAAAATGCAGAATGCCTAATCTCCCCCCCCCCCAGCCTGTTTAGACTGCAATAGTGTGGGTTGTAGCATGTGCAGCTCGGGAGGCACCCCTAATGAAGTGGGTTACCTTACGCTGCAGAGTGGAGCAAAATATGGAAATGCGACTGGGCTGATATAAGCAAAAGCCAAAATAATTAAAGGATTTTTGGAAGTCGAGTCATCTTAACTGCAGATATTCTACCTATCCAGGCTATTGGAAGAGTTGACTATTGAGACAATAAGTCAAATAAGTGAGCCAACATGGGGGGGGGGGGTAATTTTCTCTATATAGTGAATCAGAGTGGCTTGTGAAGTTCACTCCTAAATATTTCAGGGAATGGGAGGTTCTTTGAAATGGGAGGGGCACCTGCAAGGTATGACAATCGTCCACCAATAATGTGACATTCAGGGCCTTGGATTTCCTCCGATTGACTTCTAGGCTTGAGATCTGAGCAAAGAAAGGAGAGGTTTGGGGTAGAGATAAGTGGCAATGTAACAAGTCATCAGCAAACATGCAGAGTTTATGGTTTATTCCCTCAACGTCAATCCCCGACCGACTGTTCAAGTCATTATGTATTAGATGTGCAAAAGGTTAAATTGCCAACGTGAATAGGAGGGGGGAGAGGGGACATCCTTGGCTCGTCTTTCTATTGCAAAAACTGATAAATGGAAACCCACATTGGAGATGAGCCCGGGGTTCTCATATATTCTCATATACTGTATTGTGAAAGTCCATTGCAAAAAGTTTGGCCGAAGCTCCAGCGGGACAATATATATCATATACTGTATATGACCATGAGAGTCCAATGCCTTGCATATATCCAGTGACGAGGTAGGCAGGAATATATCGTGAATGCAATTGAGTAATGATCTAATTCTATTTCTATTATACTGTGTTTGCCATTTTGGTATAAAGCCCACTTGATCCTTGTGGATCAAAGAGCGTATGATTTCGTTCGCAGAAAAAGTACTTTTGCAAATAGTTTAACGTCATGATGGAGTAGGGAGATTGGCCAATAGTTGGACCAAATAGTATGATTGGTCATGGAAGCATGGTAATTGCCACCCCCAGTGTTTTTTCGGGCCTAAGTCTGGGTTCACACCACTGTGGGTGGGAGACCCGGATGTGATTCGCACCGCACTGCAGTGCAAATCACATCCGATCTCTGTAGCGATGCGAGTTCAGCCATACAGATAGTATGGCTGAATTCGCATCGCACCCACCGCAAACTCGCACGGGACCCTTTTTTTGGTCCGCAGCAGAATCGGATCGCATGGGTGTTCACACCATGCGATCCGATTCCTGTCCGAGTTTGCAGATCGCACTGCGATATGCGGACTGATCTGGGGGTGTCATTAAGATTTCATTGACACTCCCAGCAGTCCGCATAGTGCAGTGTGAACTGCCGGCGGGAGGCATGCGATGCGGGAAAACGCCGCGGATTTGCGGCGTTCCCGCATCGCTACGGTGTGAACCTAGCCTAAAGGAGTAGCCATCAAGAAGTGAAATAAAGGTTTTAGCAAGAAGGGGGGCCAGGCATTCCACAAATTTCTTGTAATAGGCTGACGGCAGCCCATCGGGGCCAGGACCCTTATTAGCATTTACAGACTCAATTGCCCGTATTACTACTTGTACAGAAATGGGCCAGTCAAGATGAGCTTTCTGTGAGATTGTAACTGTGGGTAGCTTATCAGAATGTCCCGAAAAAGTTTCAGAAGGTGCATAAAATGTTGATCAGTGACGCTAGAATTTCTGCAACGCTTAAAGGGGATTGCTAGCATAGCATAGTTTGTGTTCAAGGTTTCAAGGTGTATGGACTTATGGTTCTGATCATGCTTGCGTAATTGCAAAGCTAATAATGTGTCAGGCTTGTTGGCTTTGACAAAGAAAGTTTGATGAGAGCGACAAATGTCTTTCTCGGCCAATTCAACTAACTTGGAGCTTTTAAAGTATCAAGGCAGTAAGCTGGGTTAGACAGTATGGAGGGATTCAGCGACCAAATGGAATCTGTGATCTTGGGCAGAAAGGGTAGTGACCAGTGCTCAATGATCAGTCCAGGTGACCGGGTATATGGCAGAGCCAAACATTAGAGGGATAAAGGCAATTGGGAGAAATGTGTGGTCAATGCTTGAGAATGCCGATGAGGATGGAAGTAAAAAGGTATATTTACATCGTGCTGGGCTGGATTCTCACTACTTCTTGACTAAGGAATGTCACTGAAATAAAGCGTGATAGGATCCCAAGGGATCGCGAGATTGGGGTAGATCTGGAGATTGATCCAAAAGAGGATATAGAACTCGGTTAGTGTATCCCCTCCATGATCAGTGTGTCTTTCGAGTGGGACGATATCACTTGCAGTAAATGTGTGAAGAAGGAGACAGACGTGTTCCAGGCATAATATGGAGCTATTGTTACCTCTATCTAGAAGGTGGTCCATAAGCAGTAGATAGATCTTTGGGATCCTTAAGTTCACAAGAAGCTTTAAATTGACCAGTAGAGGACTCTCTTCTTCACTGTTGCTCTGGTCACATAAACCTGTAGATACTGACAACCAAAAAATGTAGGAGTGAAGTTTCCTGAAAAAATCGGTCTCTTGTAAGCAGACTACAGCTGCCTTGAGGTGAATAAATGTTTTGAAAGCTTTAATGCTTTTGCTGGGGGATTTCACACCTTTACAGTAAAAGAGTACATTTAGGGGAGTCATGAGGGCCGATAGCCAGAGCTATGATACTGCTCACAGGAATAATGCTGCCATGACAGTCCCCGCAACCAGGGAAGGGGAAAAGGGAAGGGGAGGGGGAGAAGAGGGATAACGGGGGGGGGGGGGGGGGGGATAGAGAAGTTGGACAACCAAGACATATTTGAGATATTGGGATAGTGAGTTAGAGACAACCAAGACATATTACAAATAACAGCTTTGGGCCCTCAAAAGGGGGCCTGCTAGCGTCACTCCATACCGGAGAGGCTACTGCATGAAAGCCAATTTAGAAAGGAAGAGGCTGAGGGGAGCAGCGACTGCTCGGTGGCAGGAGCCAGGTAAAGATAAAATTCATCTACATTTTCTCGTGATCTTGATTAATATTCCAAGCTGAATGCAAACAGCAGATATTGGATCAATTCTGAGGGAGGTCTTGGGACAAAGGTCTCTTTAGCTTTTCAGCTCACGTACACACAGTCGGAGATTTTGCCAACCAAATCCGTCGGATTTTGCCCGTCGGATTTAGTCCGACGGATTGTCTCCGAAACTGTTGCATGCACACGGTCGGGCCAAGTTGGCGAAAAAAGCCGATCTTTCAGAACGTGATGACGTAATTTCATTACGATGGGACTACATTCAGGCTAGTAGCCAATAGCTTTGATGTAGGAATTTGATCTGAGCATGCGTGGCACTTGGTCCGATCAAAATGCTCTACACATGATCGGATTAGGTCCGTCCGGCCCAGTTGGTCGGGAAATATTTCCAACATGTTGGAAATTTTGGATTGGACGGAGATGCGGACGGAATCAGTCCGATGCATACCACACACAGTCGGATTATGCGACAACACGGTCCGATAGGACACATTCCGACGGATTCTCCGACCGTGTGTACAAGGGCTCAGACCGGTTCTTTGATGTTTTCGATGTCGCCCATGGCTCGAATTTCAGATAACGTCTGGCTAAAGTTTGCACCATGTATGTCCAGCTTAACATAAAAAAGATTGAATAATGAGCAGATTAAAAGGCCAGGGGGCTCAGAGTGGATCATACAATAAAGGTCTCGATGAATGATTATGTTCTGCTTTATTTTGTGCTCTTTGTACTTAAATGTGTTGCTTCTTTTTCAGGCTTCGGTTTCTCATCCTACAAAATGTTGCCTATGCCTACTGGCCGTATGGGGGATCAGTTGATCCTAGAGGAAGATCATGATGAAAACTACATACCTCAAGAGCATGGTAACTTATAATGTATTGTGGCATGGGGGCGGTTAAACTTGTGTGGTAGGTGCTTTTAATTACAGTAAGTTGTGCCAGTCCAAACTGAATTTTAGGGCTTGGCAGCCCACTTTAATTGAACAAATGAAAAATTCACATAAACATCAGTTGCCTACGCAGTTCTTCCACATCAACATGAAAATTCAACTGAAAATGCAGAGCCACCTCGATCCGTTGTCGGCAACACCACTACTCTTCTTAGCAGTCCCTCTGACTGTGTTGCCATCTCTTCTGGTTCAATTAGCTTTTAGTTGCAGCGCTCTGCTGCACAATCCACTTCTGTCTTCTGAATAGGGGTTCTCCTGACACCATGGTAGCCAGACCTGCCTCCTGGAAAGAGATCTCCTGGCGACTCACTGGGGCTCCTCTGACCCCTGGGTGAGACAAAGTGGGAGCCCTGACCTCCCAAAAACACAGCTTTCTCCGTTCAGAAACAATAGTCTGGAACTTCACATTTACCCTTAATGCGAATCCTGTGTAATTTTTTTCCTACATTTTCACTGTGCCAGGGCCTCGTACTGTCAATATTTATATGTGTGTGTGTGTATGTAAAATATATATATATATATATATATATATATATATATATATATATATATATATATATATATATATATATTGCTTAAAAAAAACTTTTCTATTTTCTGCTATAAAACATACCCAATAAAAATATGTAACAAATCAAATTTATTCATAAGTTTAGGCCAATATGTATTCTGCTACATATTTTTGTTAAAAAAATCCCAATTAGCATATATTGACTGATTTGCACAAAAGTTATAGTGTCTACAAACTATGGGATATTTTTAATTTTACTAGCAATGGAGGCAATTTTTAGAGGGACTGCAACATTGCAACGGAGAAATCGGACACTAAGACCCGCTGATTGGCTCCCGCTGTGTCCAATCACAGCGGTAGAGGGTCGCCGGTGGCGCGCATGCGAGCCCCAGACCTAGAAGTTGTGAACAAGGTACGTTGTTTCGTGCAGCCGGGCTTCCCTGCCAGAGTAAATGTTCGGTGGGCGGTCTGGAAGTAGTTACCGTATATACTCGAGTATAGGCCGACCCGAATATAAGCCGAGGCCCCCAATTTACCCCCAAAAAAACTGGCAAACTTATTGACTCGTGTATAAGCCGAGGGTGAGACATGCCTGTCCATCCCTGTGTGTGTGTCCGTCCATCCCTGTGTGTCCGTCCATCCCTGTGTGTCCGTCCATCCCTGTGTGTCCGTCCATCCCTGTGTGTCCGTCCATCCATCCCTGTGTGTGTGTGTGTGTCCATCCATCCATCCATCCATCCCTGTGTGTGTGTGTCTCCATCCATCCATCCATCCATCCATCCCTGTGTGTGTGTGTCTCTATCCATCCATCCATCCATCCATCCCTGTGTGTGTGTGTCTCCATCCATCCATCCATCC